>NW_024609837.1:13615694-14213864 GCF_016920785.2 Ixodes scapularis | reverse complement strand
AACGAAAAATACACACTATGTTGTACCAATGTTCTTGCAACCTGTTTGAACTTTTGAACACTATCACTGAATCGATGAGATGAAGACGCTTCACGTCCGATTGACGCATTCGTTGATTATACGGGGTGAAGGAATGGGGTATTGCATAGCGCGAGGGATTGGAACATGCCGCTCTTGTACATACTGATCTTCTTGTTATTGTTCATGAAAGTAGTAGATATGCTATCTCGATACACCAGCCGAAACTTTAAGTTCTCGCGTGTTCACGGCTGATTTTTTTTATGGATACAAACAGCAACAAAGTATAGGATGAAGAAGTAATTTGTTACAAGAGTAGTGTTGCGGGCCTCTTCATAGTAACGCCAAACCTTGAGGTACATTAAAGCTAAGTTAGAGCGCAAAGGTGAAACAAATTTATAAATAAACTCGAATGTTTTCTGCAGAACAAGCAGTCACGAGGTATCGGCAGAGTGTAGTTCATTATTTACGCAACGCAGCCTATAAAAAAAAGTCTGAGGAATTTTTTTTATTTAGTTAGTCGTGTGGTCAGCTCAATGATAAATGTATATAAAAAAAAAATGAGAAAACGAAAATTGATTATACTAATTTGAGGAAACATCCACGGCTAGTTTATTTTTGTTACGCGTTGCGCTACTACGAATAATGTATCTAGGGTTCATGAGTACATGGCAGCTACGTGTATTCTGAATAATATTTTGTAGCATCTCCATGATTTCCAATACTAGGACGTTCGCGCTCGCGGTACATATCCCCAGAAAGGTTTTACGAACACGGTTTATGAAGGGGTTCGATTAGTCGTTAGAGCTATCGACGAAGGAAACAAACACACGTTCACGAATAAATCGAGTTATTTCTTCACTATTCGTCTTCCTTGGTGCATGTTTTTAAAAAATTTTCTTTCGCAAATCGCTTTTTAATGTCCCCCCCCCCTCCCCCATCTCAGGGTCTACAAAATGTTGATTCATTACCAGCTCGCCTGCACTCTATCACTGCTTTTGATAGTTACTTGAGACCTTAATAAACGCAGGGCGTTGCCTACAGACTTCATGCTTTTTGAATCGTGATTCGATTTTTTTTAGTTCTTATCAGCTGCGAAGTAATGATGAGCTGCACGGGACCTATCATACCCTGTGTCTGTTAAGGTTTCAATGACTATAGAGCTTGAGCAACGATGCGCAGTGATGCACAGTGCGGAGGGCCGCCATCTTATCGAATAATATTTATACTATATACTCAGTCACGCGACGAGACGTACCAAACCTTCGGATTAGTTTCCTGGGTCGCGGTCAGACTGGAGGCCGAGCGTTTTCAAGCCCCCGACCACGGTGGTGTACGGTATATATGAATGTGGAGATCGCGCTCGTCGAAGCTGCCAGATAAAGTCAACGCTCCTCGTCTTAGTTGCAAGCGGCGCCACCAGATGGCTCCTCGACATGCGGCTAACGGCAGCCCGTCGCGGGCCCGGTTTCCCACGCCTCTCTATGGGAGACATGCGTGTTTTTAAAAGACGTTTTCAGGGTGCGCCAAGTCGTAGACATTGCTTTGTCGTTCACCCTAGTTTCGTGCCTCAAAGGCGGCAAGAACAGTTTTAATGAATGCGTTGTAGCGGAAAGATTTCTGTCGCAGTATTCGAGCCAGCGTCCGTCAAGGTCAGAGCAGACGCTCCGAACGGAAAGAGCGTGCGCACGGACGCGAGACACTTCTTTTGGTTTTAGAGCGCAGCTCTTAGGGGCCCGTTTCCGGCTTGAGCGGTGTCGCCGTCGGCGTCGGCGTAACCGCGAGGTCACGTGACCCCCTGAGGTCACGTGACCCACTCAGGCCACGTGTCTCCTGAGGTCACGTGACCCCCTGAAGTCACGTGACCCCCCGAGTTCACGTGACCCCCTGAAGTCACGTGACCCCCTTGAGGTCACGTGACCCCCTAAGATCATGTGACCCCCACAGGTCACGTGACCCCCCTCAGGTCACGTGTCCCCCCTCAGGTCATGTGACCCGCCTCAGATTACGTTACCCACTGAGGCCACGTGACCCCGCTGAGGCCATGTGACCCCCTGAGGTCACGTGACCCCCTTGGGGACACGTGACCCCCCCGAGTTCACGTGACCTCCCTGAAGTCACGCGACCCCCGAGGTCACGTGACCCCCCTGACGTCACGCGAGCCCCCTTAGGTCACGTGACCTCAAGGAGTCACCTATCCCTCAGTACGCTTCCATCTTCCTCCTCAAGAGCTGCGCTCTAACCGGCGTTACAGGGAATTGTAAACGGCTTTCATTTTAGAGCGCAGCTCTTAGGGGCCCGTTTCCAGCCTGAGCGGCGTCGGCGTAACTGGGGGGGGGGGGGGGGGGTTCACGTGACCCCCCCCCCCCCCCCCGAGGTCACGTGACTACCCGCAGGTGACGTGACTCCCCTCAGTACCCTTCCCTACTCCTCCTCAAGAGCTGCGCTCCGATTCGGCGTTACAGGGATTTGTAAACGGCTTTCATTTTTTTGTTTGTTTCTTATTTTCTCAGTTGCGCCATCTGGACGGACAAAGCGCTGTCGGCAGTGGCCAATCGGGCGCGCGAAGAGGACTTTATTTGGTTGATCGCGTCGCATGGCTGAGTGCGTTGCGGCTCAGCGCGTGCTGACGGCAAGCTCCACGGTGCTTTTGCAACGTGCATTCCACACCATCAAGATCGCCGGCGTTGGGAATTTATAAGTGTGACCTCATTCTGAGCATGCGCAGTGAACAGTGCGCTCATACATCGGAGATTTTCACCATGTGCGTTTGAACCTACTTTCACGGATTCGTGTTTTGGCCGCCAGGCACTGTGAATGTCTGATTCGCTCGAAACATCTTGCGAATGAACCTGCCGCCAAAGCTTTCCGTTCTAGCCCCTCGGTGCCGTCGATATCACTGGAGTCGATAATAGCGTCATTCGAATACCCCCTATATATAGGGGGATCCCGAGAAGAAGAGAACCGTGTTTTTCGGCGCGGATAAACAAACTATCAATGGCAGAAAGCTCAAAATCAAACGATGTTCTCTTGACCAGCTTCGTGCAAAGCGCATCGTACGGCTGGTCTTCGGAGGCGAGAGGATCAAGTTTCGGATATGTATGGCCACTTCGGAAAGAAGAGAAGCTCTAACGTGGTGGGACTTTGTAGCTTGGCTGGATATCCGAGCAGTGATGAAATTGTGGTTGGACTTGCGCGAAGCATATTTGAGGGTCCGCTCGACAAAATGTTGGTAGTAGTGAAGGTGAAACTGTGAAGTGAAAACGTGATAGGTGTGAAGGCTGCCACGCCTGTTTTAACAATACTGCCCAGAGCCATGGCGTTGAATACAGCGAATTTTATGCAACGAGGGGACCCAGTCCTCGTCGCCAAATTGTGGTGCCCTAATAATTGGATGACCGACCGTCACGATAAATAATAGAGAGTTTTAGGGAACCGTTTTTTCGCATCCAATAAGGTGTGATGGAGGCCCTCCGGTACGAACTGCGCATGCGCACTTCGTACCGGAAGGCCTCCATTGCACCTTATTGGTATACCGTATCGGTATACCAATAAGGTGTGATATACGGTATACCGATACGGTATACCGTATCGTATGTTCAAAGACGGTTCTCTAAAACTCCCTAAACATTTGCTGACTTCTACCGCGGTCCTGCGGGCAAACGCTGGTAGCCCGAGTTTTCCATACATAGGCTCACGCTTCTGCTTATTTTATCTAATGACATTTATCGCGAAGGCACGCTACCGGTGTCTCACACGGTGGACAAAGAGAGTTGACTGAACAAATCCATCCAAGACAGCAAACTACAAAAAACTATAAAGCGCAAGTGACAGAAACGGACATGAGCAAGACAGGGTAGCTCTTCCTTGTATTCTTCATGTCCCGTCTGTTTCTTGCGCTTTATAAATGTATTTATTAGCGAGTTTTAGTAGACCGTGTTTCCCGCTCCGCTAAGCCCCTCCGCTACCCGGAACTTTACAGCCAAGGCCATCGGCGCGCAGGCGCAGTGGCGATTCCGCGCTCCGCTCTGCAGAGCGGCTGCACGAAAACGATCTACTAAAACTCCCTATTATTTTAAACCAGCTAGCCCACCTTAATATCTTAAAGGCAGCACAAGTTCGCTCGGGCTTCGCGCATCTCCCCAGAGGAGCACTGTCGGCTTGTGACCTACGTGATGACGAGGTCGCGCGCCAGGCGGCCTCGTAGACGCGTATCACTTCTCGCACATGTGAAAGAAGTGATATACGCTCCCTAGTGATACACGCGCTGTCCGAAAAGGGTAACCCAAATGGCATTCGACGTTCGTTGCCATGATGACGACGATGAAAGCAGACGTCCTTTATGCTGCGGAAGAACACTGCAGCGCAGCGATACGAGGTGCGTGCTGAGGCCCTTACCTCATGCCGTTCAATGGACGGAGCGCAAACAAAAAGAGGTTGAAATTGGGACTTAGGGAAAAAGGCTGGTTTACTCCAGTGCCTAATAATTTGACGATCCTTACACGAAAAGCGTGTTTTTTTTTTTTTTTTTTTTTTTTGGGGGGGGGGGGGGGGAGAAGAAAGCACATCACGCTCTGTTTTTTCTTTTTTTTTATCTCTAACATCTTTTTACGAGTATCAAACTGCCGAACATCGTTTTAATCTCTCCACGCCAATTGAAGGTGGAGTGATTGTCACATATTCTTGTTTTGCCTCACCTACATTTTCTCGCGTATTCCAAGTAGAAATGTTTTTACATTGTTTAGTCCCGCATACCAGATACAGAACCCACGTGATTGAGACCGACAGGAAACAAAAAAAAACGTCTATAATATCAAGGAGCACTCCGTAAATCGTTGGCTCATTGCGTCGGAGTCCCTTTTTTCGTGTTTGCACTTTATTAAAACTTCCAAAATTACGCGTGTCCAAGTGTTTAAAAACGCAGAGGTTGATTTAGACAGCGACAACCGACGCGTCGGTCACGTTTGTATCAGCATATTACGCTCACATACTTTATTTTCCTTTCGTTTTGTTATAGACAACCTGCAATGCTGTTTGGTTTGGCGCTATCTAGCCACTGAAGCAAGGAACTATGGGTATGCCTGCTAGCGGCGACTGCATTGTTCAAACATGAGCTATTACTCTGGTGGCGCCGCTTAGCCTATAGCGTCTGAAGCGTAACATACTAAGTAGACCAGGGAGTCGCGTGATCGCATGACATGCCAGTACGGTGGAAGCTACGGACCTTGCGGGCAAACTGGAATGTGACTACGTATAATCGGAGTGAGCTTTGACTGCGAAGAAGTATCAGGCTTTTCGCTGCGTCATGCTCCAATATGTGTGCGTTGTGCTCGTATACGTAGCGCGTATCGAAGCCGTCGGCACGCAATGTGGGGCTTATCGTTCACCCTTTGCCAAGTTACAACGAGACAGGGTATAACCCTAGGCTCTTGCTCTGCATGCTGGCACCGCCTGGCTGTTGCCCGTTGGCTATAGCACGGCGAGCTAATCAGACGAAAAAGTCGGCGATTCGCAACGTGCTCCATAACATAGCCCCCCCCCCCCCCCCCCCCCGAAAAAAAAAAAATAAAAAAATAAAAAAAAGCTCGGCAACTATACTTCAAACGCACACGCAGCTACCGAAAGCGTGAGGTCGCGACGCCGCGCACCTTCTGCCTTGGATCGTATGAGCCGGCGGTAACGCACGCACAGAAGAACGACGAAGGCTATGACGTTGCGCTTTTGGAGCCCCTTGATTCGACCCCTCGTGTCGTGGCGTTGGCCTCACTTTGACGTACGCTGAAAGGGCTTATCCAGCCATAGGAGGCTATGATCCATCGCACACTATTCGGACGAAAAATGCTGAGTCACTGGGCTGTTGGTTGCATGCGCGGCATTTGCTACTCCGCAGATAAGAGCTACGGTGCGTGTTGAGAACGCGTCCCACGTTCATAAGCAGCCACTGCTGTGCTACCTGCAGCCCCCCCCCCCCCCCCCCCCCTCCTTTTCCTCGTCTGCGGTCCTAAGGTTGGGTGTGTGCCCGTATGGGCAGTTCGAAGGGTAGTTCGACGGTTAGTCAAACGGGTAGTCAAACGATAGCCTTCAGATAACTATCCTTCGCAAAGTTAAAGCATTCGCGCAAGGATGTTAAAGGGATACTGAACTGAAATTTCGAGCTCACGAAACAAGGCCGGGCGGATAGGCGGGAAGCTGCAAAACCGAAAAATATCACTCATACGGCGATATATCTAACGGATCGCCGTATTTTTCGGAAAAGAAGTGCGCGATTGAACACGGCCGACGACGCCGACGACACAAGGCACGTCACGATTCCCATTCCCTCTCCTCCTCGCTACGTCCCGTCAAACTGGTGAACCGAAGCGAGGAAGAAAGAAGCGAGGCCGCTTCTCCTCATTCTCAAATTCTCCCAGAGGACAGTTACGACAAAGAACTCGCTTGATCGCGCCCTTCTTTTCCAAAAGTACGGCCATCCGTTCGAGATATCGATGTACGAGTGATGTTTTGGGGTTCGTAGCGTCCCGTTCAACACTTCTGCAGCCTTACCTTGCGAAATCCAAATTTCGGTTCAGTATCCCTTTAAGGTGTGTGTGTAGAGAGGGGGGGGGGGGAGGGGGAGTGTTATTATCGATTGTGTTCTTAGGGAACTGTTAATGTGTCTTTCCGGACAAAAACCTTCTGCGTGCTCTCTTCACCGGCGCACAAGATGACGTTTTGTTGGGCTATCATCAGACGTCTTCAATTCCTAAGGTAAGGTGTTGAACCGAATCCTTGCACCCTTGTCAGGCACAAGGTGTGCTGGCCACTTTTGTAATTCAACGTGGGGACTACTGGTGAGCAAGTCAAACTGCAAAAAACGCTTTGTCAATTTTTTCCAAATTGTTTGGTATTCATTCGACAGAAGGCGTGTGAAATGAATTTTTTACGTCATCTACCTCGACCGAGCGCGGGGAATTTATCGTGCACGACAAATGCTTGAGTATTTAGCTGGGGATCGGGTTCAGTTGCTTATTCACTGATTGAGCAGGAGCCCCAACCAAATCAGCCGATCGCTGCGCCAAAAACAGGGACGAATAATATATGTTTTTTAGGATTCCAATGGGTTTAGTTTTGAATTATGTGGCTTTTGAGGAAAAGGCGCCTCAATGCACACATTAAGGAAGAGAACAGACGGACCAACCAGGCGGAGGGGCTTAGAGCGATAAACTAATACCCCAATCACCAGGCAAATGTTGGCTCCCCCTCTCCCCCCTGGCTGCTGCATGTTGTGCGATTTTGACCACTAGACACATTACCATACCAAATCCTGAGGCTTTTACGCAAAGCTGAGCCAATATTGGTATTGCGATCGCTGTAAAAAAGATGATAAACTATTTCTTCAATACTGTTAGCCCCACAGATCGGTGTCTAGCTCCGATAAAAACGCAAAATACAGCACCGCGGTTGACTGCTGACAGCACCATTGCGAAGCTGCAGAATTTTTATCGTAAAACCACATTTTGGACTTAAAACAAACGAAACATAACTTATCTTGTTGGCAATGTTATTAAAGATCAGTAAGAAAGTATCTGTGCGCGGTGCTTTGTTAAAATCTAGACGTAAAAAACTACATGTGGAATATGGCGGCGACAGGGTGGTGGTCATTTTCATCGGCCAGTTTCTCGCTCGAAGCGCCTCTAACTCGTTGAGACGGAAAGACATGACTCCATGAATGTATTCATCGTTTATTTGTTAATTTATTTTTTAAATACCTACATCGACTCGAGAGGCATTATAGTATGATGGGTACATACACGAAAACGTAAACTGTACATTATATCACGAATACAAAAATAACCAATAGATAAATTACCATAATATTAAAAATTTAAGCATTATAATGTACAAACACAAAGCTAAAAAATGCACTTCGCGTTGAAAAAAAAAACACAAAAAAAAACTGTGACAATGGTATTTTAATAATGTCACTTGCCAGCGTATTCCAGAACTTAATTACCTACCCGCTCATTTTGTCTTTCTTGCTCCTCTGTCTAGTCGCAAAGTACTCGGCATTCAGCTTTAGAGATCGGGTATTTTATATGTAATTTCTAAATAGCTACCATTAGATTGTACAGTTGACACTAAGCGTACGAACGTCATAGTTCTGCCGCAGCAAAGCACATTTTTTCTTCCATCACAACATCACCGTGTTCGCAAAAAGTAAAACAAAAAGAACCTCGACCACTTAGGAAAGCCTAAGCCACTACCGACCCCAATCTTCGTGATTAATAGAGTTACACGATGTTCCCTCAGTTTTAACTTTAGGGAAGGGGCACACGGACGAGCCAGGAGGCCCCAAAAACCATGGACTGAAAGGCCATGCTCTTTAAAACCCAACAAATGCGAATTGTAATGCGTGCCGACGGATAACTTAACCGCTCCTAGCCGCGTTTCCGCTTAATCAGAATATATAGCAGTCGCATTTCCGCCCTGGTTAAATTTCGGAGCTTCACTCGCGTCCTTCGAAATTTCAGGCCTGGGGAAAACCGAGGGAAGAGTCGGGCACGAACAAGAAAGAAAGTAAATTGTGTGAAGGCCAGAGGAAAGTCATAACAACAACAACAACACAGTTGAGGGAGGAACGGGAAAGATTTGGCGTGTTTAGTAGGACTACGTTGTACCGATGAAGTATTCTACAAAAATAGAAGAAAAAAAAAGGAAAGGGAAATTTAGTAATCATGACGGCATCGTTTCTGGCGCCCGTGCTGCAATGCGGAGAGACCTTCTCTGGCCCTTGCGCCTCCCAATTTAAATTAACGACTCGGCGAATTCCCAGTATACTGTGTCGGTTGCGGGAAGAAAAGGATGACCGAGGGTGCAATATCGCGCATTGAAGGAAGGAGAGAGAGAGAGGAGGGGGAGGTTAAAATCCTGGAAATAATTAACGTCGTGGGGATTAATTAGCAGCCATTAGCGATATTGGCCCCGATGGCCCCTTCTGCCGCCTGGTTTTCTCGACGTTCCTCACTGTCTCCACGCTTTGTTCTGCGCCTGGCTTTCCTTGTTAACAGAGCCCGGTCGCTTTAGAATAGATTGAAGAGGAACCGTCTTTATATGCTATTCTCAATTTCTTTGAAAAAATAGATATATTAAGTAGTTTATTTTTAGATACTTGAATCTGTCTGCTTGTTAAGTAAAGTACGTGACTTTTTTTTTTTACAGTATTACTTGTTTGCTAGATGCTGCGTCTGAGGAGTAATTGGTTGTGAGTATTGTTATTGTCTTGAATTTGTTCGTGGTGTAGAAAAATTCAATACCCCTCGTTATCGATGTAGACTTTACATATAATGGCTGTTTGGAGACGATGGCCAGTTTGTCTCGCCTATCAATTCTATTGGCGTGGCTCGGATAGTGCAAATATCTAAAATGAGGTGTGCTACTTCTGTTTGAAATGAAAAAAACGAACACTTTCTAAACAAAAAAATATTGTGCTACAGACGTGTTTTTTTGTTTAATTATTATTTCATGCATTACGCGTAAATATTTCTTTCATTTCTTAAAAAGACACAAAAACACCTAAGGTAAGATGTGAATAATTAACCTGATAATTAGTTGCGATCCGTTTGATTCATTATAGCTCGTTTACTCGAACCGCATTGTTCTAAGAACAGTTAGTTTCGTTTTCAACGACAGGTGGCTGTTAATGTTTCTTAAATGACAAACTTGCACCGGGTTTTCCATTTGTTCCCGTAATCCCAAACAAAACCGCACGCGTGGTTCGGATGCCCGAAGCGGTTAATTGGGAAAGAAACTATGTCCGTTGAACTTGAATTACTCCATGGAATACTTAATTTCCGGCGGCGTCTTCGTTTATTAATATTAATGCTAAATGCGTGCGCTTCCCCTCTTCCGCTTTTGGGGCTTTGGGCTCACGGGACATTGTTTTCGAAGCGTTGCGCATTCCGAGTAGCAGACCTTAGAAATGGCTCGCGCAATGCAATAAGAAGGTTTATATTTTACAAAAAAGAAAAGGAAAAAAAAAAAGAGTTGTTTTGTGCAGCATGTTGCGTTTTCGCGTCGGGCTTGCACCACAGGAATTACGAAATTACTAGTAATACATTATTTTGTAAGCATCATTGAAAGTTTTTTTTTGTATAAAAGGGTAATCAAGCCGAATATTTTGAATATTTTTAAACGTCATTGTTTTACTAGCATAGTCTTGGATTCCTCTTTCTTTGCAAATCAGGGCCCAAAAATACCTTAGTGCTTTTTTAGATTTTCTACTATTGAAGATGAAATTATAATTAGGAGTGTATTAATTCCCGTGCCAGTTAAAAATCGTCGGAAACTAGATCTCAGTAAAAATTAAGTACACACTCGTACCAATAGCGAGGAAACTATACAACAACAAACTCTGTTGGGAAGTAGAGACTTTTTTTATCTTGAATAATTTTATGAAGTAACCATATGAAGAGAAATAAAAATATAATCACTTAGAAGTCCCTCCCACGAAAAAGGTTGCTTTAAAAATACAATTCTTTCAGCATTGTGTTTATATATGCCGCATGTTTTAGTTCTTCAAGTTTAAACTCAAAGTTCCCTCTTAAGCGCTTAATGCGTTCTGTACATCGGCGGAATAATGGATCTTAAGCAGCTTGCCCCTATGGATGCATGAACTTGATCGGATTGTCAACTCATTAAAATAAAAATTAATAATACGATTTTTTTTTACCAGTGAGCGAGCGAGACAGTTGTCACTCTGTTCATTACGATAGTTGTGTGATCATTGCACTCAGCTCTAAAATTCGTGTTTTATATCAAGGGCGCCATTCAGGAAGCTGGAACTATCTCCGTTTTTTTTCAGAAGAATATAAAAAGTGCACGAAAACAACCCCACGTTGCAGTAGAGTTTTTTTTCGCAATGGAAACTTTTGCAACGAACCTAAAGGCTGTACTACAAAGCTGCAACCTTTCGTATTCATGACGTCATGACAGGAACTAGCTCATAAAACAATTCGCAACGTATTCATAGAGCTATTTTCGTTTTCAAATCAGGGCCCTTACTATCGTTCAGTAACTGTAGAAAACTTTATTTTCGCAGGCTCAATAATTCGCGAATATTGCGAAGTTTGAATGTCAAGAATATTTTGCGGGTGCAAACTTTCGAAAATGGGAGTGGCATTAGTAGCAATAAAGAAACACATTCACACGATCTATTTTTCGGAATATTTTTCGATTCAATAATTCGCGCAAATCATATGCTCACAAAACTTAAGTCGTTTAAAGTATTAAAAAAACTAGACGTTGCTGTCGTGGTATACTCGAGTCAAAGGGCGACCAGGTAGCGAAAGCGATTATTTGTTCCACGCCCGCGGCACTACCAATAGCGGTATTCTGACGCTTTTCAAATAGCTTTCAACATTCGCTCCAACCCAGAGAAAATGTTTGTCTTTGCTGATCCCAAGCAAGAGGCACCAAGGGGCAGGGTGGGAATCATCTCGAGCGACCTCTGGATACAGGCCATGCACCCGCGGTCCTAGCGCCTAAGGGTAGTGAGGAGCCGCCGAGTCGTCTCCCACGAAAACGCTCTACGACGTCGTCTCCTCTTGCAGAATGGCGGCTTCTTCAGGAGAACAACCGAGGGATTGATGCAAACGACACGCCGTTAGGCGCCCCAAAAAAAGAAAGAAAGGAAGGCAGACCGCAGCACGGACTGCATTGTAAATCGGTTGTGCCTTCTTTGAAGGCAACCGGCCTGCTTGCTCGGTCGCAAAGGGGCGTCCGATGGAAGCTCTTGCGTTCCCCTTGCTGCCCAGAAGCGAGTCCCTTTTGGACATGGCGTGGATGCTTAGGCCTAATGGATGACTGCTTCCTCTCCCCTCTCTCTGTTTCCCTCTCTCTCGGAGGCGCGGACGAGCCACTCCTTTTGCGTGTTCGTCTCACTCGCCTTTGGTCCCGCTTTATCTCTTTTCTTTCGTGGCCCGCACTCTTTCTTTCTCTTTTGGGTGCGATGGTGACGGCGTCCCCTCGCTGGCGGCATCTCATTTGCTTGGGGCGCGTCGGGAGGGGAAAGAAAAATTCGGCTAATGTGTCATGTTCATGGCGCGTCTAATTTGCTGTCCCGCTTCATCTTTCTTCTCGCCACTAATTTTCGCTGCGTCTTGTTTTTGCTCCTGGACGCTGGGTTTCAGTCACGGCTGTCGCGTGAACCAGTGCTGAGGTTGGTCTCTGGATGGGCGAAAAAAATATTAGATGCCTCGAGTACTTTCAGCATACGCTGCTTTTTTTTCTGAGGATGTGTGCGCTTTCTTTTGCGTGTTCCTACTCGAAGAGGCCAGATTGGTAATTTGAACTTGTGTTGAGTACTGGCCACTGCTTGTCAGGCGATTCGCAAAACGTTGGCGCTTGCTTACAAGCTCTACTTGCCACAAAGTTAGAGCATAACCCGCCCCCGTAAAGAGGAGAATATTTTCTTTTTTCTTCTCCTTTTGTCCCACGTCTCGGGTTTTAAAATGTTGAATATTTTTTTCTTCTTCTTACGTTAGTTTAGAGCGCTTTGGCTAGAAGTCGGCAATCAGAGGCATAGGAGGAATCGGCACTGAATGATAGTTTGTGCAGTAGAAGCGGCATTTAAAACTTAGAGCTCGCGCTTGTTTGCTTTACTTTTTTATGAATCAGTCTCACACCTCCCCGGGAAACCGGTCTGCACGAGGCATGCTTCTCTGCCCGCCCCCGAGCGGTAGAAACGTTGGTTCTTAAACTCAATAGAGGAAGGATGATTGCTGCTGTCCTCTGACAACGACGCGCAACTTCCCTGTCTCTCCTGTCAACGTATTCGGGAAATCTTGTGGATCAAATCAACACGCCAACTTCCACCTTCCAGCTTAGGCCCCCCTCGTCTCTTCCCCCCCGTAAACCAGACGATGTGACGTTCACGAAAACGCGCCAATCAGAGTACTGGAATGGTTCTGTTGACTTACTTCACTAGATTTTCCGAACACACACACACACACACCCGATCGAAGGTGCAATGTCCATGATCAGTCGCTCTCTCGGCCGCAGCGTGTTTAAGGAACCGATACTGGTTCGACGCAGTATAACGGCGATCGGGACTGTCGACCATTACCGTATACGCATTGCCCATCACTTTGGTAATCAGCCAACGTCCGCATAAAACACACAGTATCAGACTTTCACATCGACCAGATAAGAGCACCGGTCTCAGTGGGCGCGCGCTCCACTAGGGATGTGTTCGTCGTGTTGTTGGTAAGCATCGAAATTGACACGCGTGTACCGCGTACCCAGACTTGTACGTAACACTGCGCAATTAGCGCTTTACTTTTATACCTACCAGCGGTGAGGGATCAAGAGTTTAGGGAAAGCTTCTGTCACCTCCATTTTAGAAGAGCGAGCGCTAGAGAGGAAGCGACCTATTGTCAAGCGTTCGCTCTTTTAAAGTAGGGAGATGTGGGAAGAGCTTCCACTGTACTCGTAGCATGTCACCGACTGCAGTTACTTTTTTCGGTAACGAGTTAACGACCTTGTTACTTTTTTTAAGATACAAACAGATAGCGTATTTTTCTTACTTTTTTGATGGAGTAACAGTACTTAGCTACTTCTGGAGAGGAATGTGTACAACACAAGTACCCAGCCTCGTTTTTGGCTCCGGATGGTGCCTGTAATTTGAGGAACAAAAACACTAGACAGTCCATAAAATAACGGGAAAAATGCATGTCAGTATAGCCACATTTGTCCCGGAATTAAATTAACTCGGACAAATATTAGGGAATCTTAACAAAACGTTACCGTGTACTGAAGTACCGCACTGCCGGAGCCTTTGAAGCGTGCTTTTGAGAGCTCGCCCGAGTGAAACTCGGGCGAGCTCTTAAAAGCATGTTTCAAAGGCTCCGGTATTGCGGTACGCTGAACTTGGTAACGGTTTGCTAAAGGTCCCTATTAAAACGGGCTACGGTTTGATAACAAAAAAAAAAAAACGCAATCAGAGTAAAAAGTAAACAGCGCGTTACTTTCAAGCTGGGGTAACGCGTTCGTTTTTAATCGCTGTAGCGAATAACGCACTTAGTCACTTTTTCAGCGAGGAGAAAGTAACGCTATTTAGTGACTTTATTTCAACAACGTGTGATCGTCTGCACGTACCACCGTTTCAAACTATACAACCCAGAGGTCGGTTGTTTGGTGTCCCGTCGAAGCTACAGCGTGCAGGACCGGGCGATGATGGCAGAGCACCGGGGCACAACCCCCCGATCGGCTGTCCCCGTAAAAAAGAGGCGGCTATTAAGGGCGCAGCCTGGCCGTCGAGCATGGCTCAGACTGGCGAGCTGTTTATTGCTCTGCGGGGTGACGCGCGGGACCCCGTCGAGTGGAAAAGCCGTCCCGGTTTATTCGACGAGGGGCGGATGAGCAATTCCCCGGGCGGCACCGACGACGAGTCTGACCGGGGCCAGGGCAGCAGAAGCGGCTGCTGCTGCTGCTGCGGCCGCTGCTGGCGCTAGTTGCCGTCCAGATAGGCTTCCATCAGAGCGCTCCATCATCGTCAAGAAAGTTTTCTCCTGGCGCGGAGAGAGTCCGCGAGGGGTGTCCGGTACCAGTCAGTGACGAGTTGGGTTCGGGCTTAGCCTCGGAGGTCTGTAGAGTCGCCTTCGGGGAAGTTGTTCTTCTCCTTCCTGGATTGGCGCATCGGCTTGTGCTTGAATGCTGCCGCTTTCTGCTCGAAGAACTTGGCTCTGCTCTCCTTCAATAATTAAACAAATAAAGCATTAAAATTTTTTACTTTTTTTTTATAGATTAACTTTGAATGCATTTTCACGAACGCCCGTATAGTAAAATTCTAAAACGTACTGTCTTCGCAGGAAAAAAAAAAAAAGGGAACAATTAATAGAAAAAAAGTAAAGATATGGGGAAACGCTTATTTGTTTACGATTGACGAGGATGCTTGATCAGTTACTACGTAGAAATGTAGGCTATTTTTGGTTGAATATACGCAAAACGAGGGTATGGCAAAATTCTATATCATCGCAACATCGGGGGGCGGAACTTTGGCGCGCTTTTCTGGACCACGAGTTTTCTCCTACGTGTTTTGGGGTCAGGTACCGTCGTTGGATGGGGAGTTAGACCGGCTTTCCTGCGGTTGAAACGGAACCTAGAATATTTCCAACGCCGCACATGTCTTTTGTTTACATAATAAGTTTTAAGGAAAATTACTTTTATTATTTTATTGTTGTCGTATACAAAGACATATAGTAACCCTTAAAATCGAGATCACACCGTATAGGCGGCAAGATCCGTCGCCCAGTTTAAAAAGGCTTCATCCTTATTCACGCATCATCCATCGATCTCGCTCCCTTTCACACAAAGGACACGTTCCTACGTGGGATCGGTTCTAAAGGTACTGACGCTGCTTTGAATGCCCGAACGTTGACGTAAGACTTCGGCCCTAATTTGCACCTTAAAAGAACGCATTGTTTTCTGCGAGGGTTTTGTCCAATTGCTCCGGGCCCACACGAATTCCTTACTTCACTGCGGGAATTTAGGTCACTGCTCCACACCGACCATCCAATACCCACGCTGATGCTAATGTAGCGGATTTAAGGAAAGGGGGGGGGGGGGGTTCACCTTGCCCCTTTCTCGAGCTTCCCTATGGTCAACTTTCAAAGCATGAAATGCGCTTTAACGCTACCCCCCCCCCCCCCCCCCCCCCTTCCCCCGGATCAAAAAGTTTGTCCGTTTGTCCGTCTCTGAATTTTCCGCTAAATTTAGCGGGGTAAAGGCCGTCATGTGACGTCACGTAACCTATTGACTTTGGGGAAATTGACGGCACGTGGCCTGTACGTCAATTAGGTTTTCCCGCTAGATTTAGCGTGAAAATTCGCGTCGTGAGTTTTAGATACCAATCTAGTTTCGCCGCTATATTTAGTGGGGGAAATCGACGTCACGAGACTTCTACAACGGTTCAGTTTCCCCGCTACCTTTAGCGGGAAAACATACGTTCCATGACACACCCATTCCCTATAATGCCATTAATGAATTATAGGATTTAAGGTAAACGTCGCTGTCAAGTGTTTATAAAGAAAGGCACATACCGTTTTTTCTTAATTACTTTTTACGAAATGTTTTGTTCTTGTTGGAAGGGCAATTTTTAGATTAACGTAATAGGTTTGTGCAGTCGAAGTATAAGATACTGTCCACTAGCAGACAAACGGGCCCGCAGAATTTAAGGGGGGGGGGGGGGGGGGGGGGATATGTACGCTTCGCTAATGACGCCAAATTTGAACTAACTCATAACTCTGCCCTTCTTGTGCTGGTAGCTCTCCGTAAACAACCCGCATACCTATGCACGTCTCCGCGTCAAAACACGCCGAGATCTAGACTCTCAACAGCTCGTTTCGTTTGTGTTCCGGTTTTGCCGCCGGCACGCGAGCGCGGTGTTATTGGTCCGGCGCGAGTGTTTCTTATACGATTCGCCCCCGAGGGGTCTCGGGATGATAATCGCGGGTTTCCCCTAACGACCCGCTCTCGACGGCGGAAGCATCGCGTGAGCGCCTCGCGTCAGATCGATGCGCCGACCGAGGTGACGACGGACCAGTCGTTGCGGGAGCGGCGCAAGCGTTCGAACGTGACTTCCGTACGCGGGGCTCAAGACACGTTCTCGCACTCCAGAGAAGGGCGTCTGGATCGCGCGCTTCTATTGCCGCTTCCCAAGTCATTTCGGCTCGCCTTTCTTTTTTTTTACTTTCGCCGTACTTGAAGACGTGGATGAGGTCGTCGTTCGAAATTCAGGCGTGGGCGCGCGAAATTTTTATACGGAGCCCCAAACTCCGAAAACTGGGGGCGAAGCAGACGACACTTGAAGAGCGATTCTCGGCTTTGTTTGTATCATGCGAGTTGCAACTGAATGAATGGATAAACGCGTACGGCTGAATCCTCCGGATAAGAAGGCGGCTTGCGCCATCTAGCTGTGGGGGAATGTGTAATCTCGCTCGTTGCGTCAGGTAAAATAACGACCGAGAAGAAACATGATGGACGCAACTGGATAGGTCACGTACATGATGCTCCAACAATATCACCAATATAATTTTTACAATTATGTGCATTTCAATAAATGAAACGAAGTGAATAGCCGAAAAGGTGCATCAAATGGTGAGACGGCCACGGTGTGTGATGTAGTTCACTGACTGGAACAGGTGCCCGCGCGTGCCTAACCTTCCATTTTGTTGAGGTGCCACAATAGCATTTAAATGAAAAAGAAAACGCACACAGCCACCAAGAACTAAACAAATGCCCGAAGCGAACGAGATAAGGTATAGTCAAAGTCTTGCCAACGTGGTGGCATTTTTAATAGAAGAAGTACACCGTCGTTCCCTTTGCTCTGTTCACTCAGAGATTACCCAAGCTCAACATGTCTCTAAAAACATCAGTTAATGTAACATTTGTTGTTTTCCTGACGATGTTTACTACAGCACTCAAACAAATACTTGTTTTTTAATTGTGAAATATTTTAGAAGGCGAGAATACCGAGCTCCTATATAGCTTTCTCTTAGCCACTTGCTCCTGCTGATCGAGAGTTCGCGCTGCCGAGGTGTATCCTTCAACGAATAGATTGCACTTGCATCCTAGTAACGTATTTATTGTACATTAAAAAAACTGGGAAGCGAAATATAAAGCGAAACAAATGGCAAATGGAGATAAGTATAAACTATGTGGATAGGAGAAAAAAGCAGAGTTACTTTCCGAGCGAAAATGAATCGAGGAGATGAGATCACTATGGCGGATGACATTTCTAGCGCTCGAGACATCGGAACCGCGACTCGTAGCCGGTTGCCTGCGGGCCGCGTCCCAGCGAGCCGCGGGCCGCCTGCGGCCCGCCGGCCGCGTGTTTGAGATCCCTAATATAAAGGGAGGGAGATCGTTTTCCAGCGAAAATACTGTAAATTTATGTGTAAAGGGATTGTATCTGAAACCATTAACTAGCCTTAACACAACTAGTTACGTTTGCGACGTCAATTCCCGGCTGTTTTTTTTTTTTGTTTTTTTTTTCAAAGCACGCGTTTTTAATCATTTTTGTGGGCACAAAAGCCTTGTGTATGTTGATCGCTCAGTTTTTCTGTAGATTTCTTGGCGCTGCTCAACAGCAAGGGTAAAAACTGTTTTTGTGCATGCCCGCGATCGGCCGGACATTCACACTATGCGTTACAAAAAGTAAATTTACTTCTAATCAGATACTTTCTTGTGTAGCTTTTCAATAATTTAAATATTTCGCAAATCTAGTAATACCAGTAGTTACGTTATTAGGGCTTGAAGGTAAACGTTTTAATAACTATGGCTGGCGATTGATCGACTAACCTACCGATTAATCAATTAATTTTTTAATCGCGATTAAGTTTTTTAGCCGGTTAATCGATAGAATTTTTACGAAACTAAAGAAAGTAAAAATTTAACTCTTTCACCACGCAGACGTGGAAGAGTGCGCCTGTATGAAGGGCAAACTTTAGGTGAAATTTTAGCCTGAAATTCTCGGTAGGGGCAAGATTTGCAACTCCAGACAAGTGCAGAAGGTTAGATGTGTCTCGGGGACTTGAACGCCGTTCCATTGTCCGTTTACCGCAGCAGAGACTATTGTAAACATTCAAAGGAGGTCACTCTTGCTGGAGACTATTAACGAATCTCTTCGCCTCGTGCAGCTGAAGTAACAATCTGTGAGTGTGAGTGTCTTTGAACTGTCCCCAGCCACACTTCGAGGTTGATTCGAACTCGAAATTGTATATTGCGCCACTTGTCACATATTAAAACAAAGGCATCTTTTAGATATATATTTTATGCATGAAAGTGAATGAGACTGAATAAGCGAATAATTAATCAAGTAAAGGGTTGCGATTAATCGGGTTTGAAGTTTTAATCGACGCTCAGCTTTATTAATTATTACTAGCCATTACTTCATACCTTTTCAGTACATAAAAGAAGAAAAGTGCGCATCCTTCATGTGAACTGTATCAACCCCCATAAAAAAGTAATGGCGAACAAACTGAAAACGTTCGAAGTCAGGTTTTGCGATCACAAGCACTGCGGGAAACGAAGCACTGCACCTGTCACTAACGCATATTTTTTTTATATAAAAGAGGAAAATGTGTTTCTGACTCAGATGTTAAATTATTGTATCAAGGACAGCTTAACTTTGGCACGATAGATAGCTACTTCGAAAATCAAAAATCTGTGTTCTTCGTCGAAGGCTTATTATTGCGGGTATCGGTGGCCGAGTGGGCTAGCGCACTCCAGCTCGGAGCACCTGGAGCGAAAGCTCGCGTTGCAGAACCCAGGATCCTGGGCTCAATCCCCACCCTTGCCCGTTTTGATCTGGATGAGCATCGTACCGGGTTGCGGTCGTGTATCACTACTGCGTGGTGCATGTTAAAGACCCCAGGCTAGCGGTTGAAGTGCACTGGCCAAATTTCTCATCTACAGCTGGGAGACCCGTCACCCGTTTAGGAAGACGAAGTTCTTGGCTGTTACACACAACCCAATATTTAAGGCTTATTATTCGGTCGATCATGAGGGTGACCCTAATTCTCGCCTGTTGGATGAAAAGATAAAAAGAAAGCAAGACACCTCCTTCTACCCTTCTCTATCCCTAAGAACTTTAAACGTCAAATGTATGCCGAAGAATTTGATTCATATAACCTGTCACAGCAGGACGAAAACGTTGGGAAGCACTTTCTACCTGAAACGCTAGGTTCTACGGGAAACGAGGACTAGTTTAACCCAACTTGGTCACTCTTGCTTCTTTGACAAAACCTCTTTAGAAACCAATCACGGACATTGAACATGAATACGCAGCTCTGTAGCATCTTCAAGCACATCGAAACGCGTTCTTATTGGTATATTTTGTATCGCTCATGGAGTATCATTTTCTTCTTTGCACGAATATCTTTAGATGCTACTGCTCGCGATCTTATACACAACACATTATTACTAAACTGGCAGCCATCTTCGCCTCCAAGGTCTTATACTGTCTTAAATCCCTTATAGGAAATTGTAGAGATAATTGTTGTGTCACGTGACGTATTTCCCCGCTAAATTTAGCGGAGAAACTGAATGGTGTTATAAGTCACTTGACGTCGATTTTCCTTTGCTAAACTTTGAAGGAAACTGGATTGGTGCCTAAGTCACAAGATGTCCGATTTCCCGCTAGATTTAGCGTAACTGAATTGGTGTATATGTCGCAGGATGTCGATTTCCTGCTAAATTTGGCAGGGAAACTGAATTGAGGGTTCTGCCACAACGCGTAAACTTTCCCGCTAAATTTAGCGGGAAAACTGAGTTGACGCATAGTTCAAGTTCCGTCAATTCCCCCAAAGTTTAAACATTGGTGACATGACGTCAGGGGACGTCACGTGGTGCCACTTTCCCGCCAAATTTAACGCGAAACTCAATTGGTGTGTAGGTCATGGGACGTCGATTTGTTCGCTATATTTAGCGAGAAAACTGAAAATAGTGTATAGGTCTTAGTATATCAATTTCCCCGCTAAATTGAGCGGGAAGTGCGCGGACGGACGGGTGGACGGATGAATAGAGGACATTTTGGAGATGGGGTGTAGCGTTAAAAAGTATTTAATGCTCTAATACGTGACTTTCGTTTACAATATTTGGCGTGAGCTCCGGCTTCAGCCGGAGTATATAGTACGTAACAATAAAAAGTTTTTGGCAGGTGCAACATTTAAAGTTCTTGTGTATTTTTTTTTTTTTTTCAAAGAGTCGAATACACGTAGCTAGGCTTTGAAGTTTGCACGCACGTCTGTGACTCTGAAAGTATTGTAAATCTATATATACGGCTGTTTATGTTAGAGCTAAAACAAATATGAGTCTCTAAGCAATACCTCTTAAACATATTTAGAAAACAAAGCTACAAGCTACAGGTGTACCTGCAAAACGAACACGCCAGCTAGTATGCTTTTACGAACAATAATCAGTAATAACGTTACTGAAGAAACGGATATAGCAAGTAATTGTTAGTTTAGGTATTGTCCAATTAATTTAGGGGGCAAGTAATCGAGTAGTCTAGTTCAATACCTCGTGACTGGTAGTAATTGCAATTGTAATAAAGATACTTTTTCCTGAAAGCACTTAAAATACTGTCATTCCCTCTTTCTAATCCAGAAATCTTGACACGTAGGACCAGAGCACCACCAACTGGGCGCACAAGAAGGTAGTATTTCTCGTGGCAGCGCCTAAAAGAAAAGCAAAAAAAAAAAAAAAATTCACAAGTCGCTCGATTTAGAAAAAAAAGAATTTAACGCATTTTAGATTACAGTTCTTGTCGCCGCTATAGTTAATAGACTCAGTCCTAGAAAAACAAAAGGAGGGAAACTTGCGTGCAAAGAAACAGTGGTGTAAGTCTTCTAACGCAACTGTTTAGCCATGGCACTTTGCCAATTCACCATGTCAACACTCGGTCGCACCTTTGTCAGAGGCGCCTATTATTTTTCTAAAGCCCCCCCCCCCCCCCCCCCCCCCCCCCGTGCGAAGTTACAAATTACGTCCTAGGAAAACAAAGTACGGTCCACAGTCAACCTTGACTACAACGCTCATCAGCCGCACATCTTAAAACTAACTTGTGAAGAAATGGTTGAAGACTACCCACAAAAGGGAATTAGTCAAGAGCTCGTGTCAAGAAGCGTCAGTTTTGCGAACCCGCTGCCGATTATGAGGAAGCTACGTGTATGTCTTTATCGGATGCCAACTTGACGTTCGTTTTACTCTGCCCCCTTGATGCACCCAAAACGCGCACCAAACCATTCAGCCCACTTTTAGCGGGGGAAAAAAAAGAAAAAGCATTGTAGCAATTGAGCTTGTGAAAAAACGCCACTGAGAATCACGTGGATTGCTAACATCGGCGGATCAGCGAGAGACCTAGTCAATCTGAACGCAAGAATTGCCCCGCAGAAGAAAAAACAACAGCAACAAAAAGAAAGCACAAAGCACAAAGACAAATTCTCGAGAGGTTAGAACAAAAGAAACGTGGAAAGGGAGAGCTCTCCTTCTCTCCCGGTTATAATTATCTGCCGGACTGTCTGGAACACTTGCTTCATTTCCCTTAATTCCCTAACGCGCCATGAATATTAATCGGGAAACGCCAGCCGTTTAAGGTTCGCGCTAGGCGCGTTCCTGAATCCCCGGGAAATTGTTTTTTTCTTTTTTTTTTTTCTTTCGTGTTTCGGGACGGCGGAACTTCTATGACTGTGCACCGTTGTTTAGTGCAATCTTGCTACGGAGACATCGCACTTATTTTTTTGTCTCTACAGTCTTACAACATAAAGAGAATATGTACAATTTAATTTCCGTACGCGGCCGTGTACGCTACTTTGTTCTGTCCATATTAAACACTCTTGCTTTTATCCGCGTTTTCTTATCGAGCGTTTCAAACGACATGAAATAGTCACTCAAGATTGCAACGCACGTACAGCTCAATAAAAAACGAAATTTAATAAGCAACTTACAAAGAAGTTTCCGTATGTAATAGAGCATTGGCGATGAACGTGATTCTGGACAGTATTGACTGTGATTGAGAACTCCCGGCTGACACCCTGGCGTAATCTGGGGGAAGCACAGAGCTCAGAACAAATTGCTCTTCCAGAAATTTCTAAGTGAAATGTGCAATATTCCCAAGAGCTCCGTAGTCTCTACGAGAGAATATCCAAAGGAAAGATCTTGCGAATGAGAGAACGCGTCTTAAAAGAGAGCCATTACTATAATGTACCTAAATTTTCTTTTTAACGGTCGTCATTGCGAAATTCCTCCATGTCGAACCACTTTTTTGTTGTTCAATGAATTTAGTTTTTATATGAAAGTGAGCCTAATTCTAATGTGTCACTAAATATCATCATTGCAATATTAGTCAAGAAGGCGCGAACCCCCTCTTACCACGATGAAGTTTGGGCAAAGTCGTTGTTCACTGTAGAATACTGAGATAAAGGTTTTGTATTTTTCACCTAAATAAAGAAAAATATGTTTTTTATGTTCGTCTTGGACGTTGGGACTATGATCGCACTGATACCTGCGGTTTGCACGATGTTTCATCATCGCTTCATTCATGATCATAATTTTTTTTTACAAATCATTGTACATACAGAAATTTCACTTTGGAGTACGTCTGAAAATGGTAAAGTGTGGGGGGGGGGGGGGGGGGAATAATCTACTGTGCTTCAAAGTGGTGTTGGGTGTCAGAAACGTGGCACCGACTGTCTCTAGGTATTTGTAAAAAGTCTCTGAAACGTATTTCTGGCACTGAATATAATAATTGAGGTAGCTACCACTGAAAGTGTTGCTAAACGTAAAAAAAAAAGAAAAACATATCCAAAATTTAAGAAACATCTCCAAAGTCCTAATATGAACGAAAGGCAGTATTCAAGGATCGAATGTTGAAATTTGTTTCGAACGCCATAAACAGTTCTTTCGGAGAGGGAAGAAGAACATACATCTTTTTTATTAACTTGCCCCCAAATTTAGCAGGGCAACTGATTGGTAAAAAGTTCACTTAACTCAATATTTTCATTAAATTTAGCAGGAATTTATATTGGTGCATAGGTTTCATGACGTGAAGTCACGTGACATTAATTTTCCCGCTAAATTTAGCAGAAAAATTAATTGGTGTATAGGTATTTTTACGCCAGGTCACGTGACATTAATTTCCTCGCAAAATTTAGTGGGGGAAATGAATTGGTGTACAGGTCAGGCGGTGTCAATTTTCCCGCTAAAACTTGCGGGGAAACTGAACTGGTGTATAGGTGTCGTAATGTCAGACAACGTAACATCTATGTTTCCGCCAAATTTAGCGGAAAATGCATGGACGGACGGACGGACGGACGGAGCGGCTAGAAATTACAATTTACCTAACATTCTACCTCACGTAAATCACCATGTACTAACATTATTTAATTTGATTTAATTTGCTTATATGCATCAGGCACAAAAGGCATGTGACTGGAAGCGCGTGGAAAAACTGTCACACGGATAGTTAGACAGCATTTGTGCAGCGCGAGGAAAATAACAAACCTACAGGCAGTTCAATATACAGCGTTAAATACGAACCTCAGAAATAGGATTAGTAAGAAAATAACGAAACAACGACAGACGGTTCAAGTTCCAGCATAAAAAAAAATATACACACCGACACGCGTCTGTGACGTCACGCCGCCGCGGTGGCGCTGTTGTCGCTACTGCGCATGCGCAAAAGGTTCCTTTTACGCAAATCTCGTTTCTGCGCCAGTGCAGCGCCCTCACCTGTTTTGTGCAAACGCTTACTTGTTTGTGAACGTTGTGCGGGTCTATATTCACGTACAAATCGGCATCACAACCGCGCGAATCAACGAAGATATAAGAACGCTTGAAATAGAATAGTGATCAACATAGTGACGCTCACGGGCTACTAACCTCTTCAATATCACACAATCTTTTTTTTTTTCTTTCTTTCTTTTTTGTATCCAAGAAAGGTTGTCTGGGAGCTAAAATAGCTCTTTAGTGTTTTGAATGCCATATCGTTCAGCTCAATATTCTCGATATTTGATATATTTAAAAATCTGGTCAGTTTTTTTGAAGCATGTCTTGCGCGTATATTGTTCTACGAGTCTTCTCTTTAGAGGGTTTATGGTGACGTGTTGTACAGCCAGCCGGCAACAGCCAGGCGACGCCAGCAGAGTGAGAGCTCGCGGTTTTACCCCGTCTCGTAACTTGGCAAAGGGTAAACGCTACGCCCTGCATTGCGTTCCGACGGCGGGTTCGATATGCGCTACGTATACGAGAGCGACGCACATATATTGAAGCGTGACGCAGCAAAAAGCCTGACACTCATCGACAGTCAAAGCATAATCCGGCGACACGTTGTCACGTGCCTCACTCAGTTGTTCCGATTGGCCCGCAGGGGCCGTAGCTTCCACGGTACTGGCATGTTATGCGCGCACGGCTTCCTGGCCTATCCAGCATTTTTTGCTTCAGACAGTAGGCTAAGTGACACAACCAAATTAATTAGCTCAGGTCTGAACAATATGCAGCCGCCATTTCCAGGCATAACCAATGTTTCTCGCTTCAGTCGCTAGATGGCGCTAAACCAAACAGCAGTGCCGGTTGCTTATAGACTGCGATATTACTTTACAATATAGTGGACAAGAGCGTAAAAAACACGGACAAGTAGAAAAACAGGACAGGACAAAGCGCTGTTCTTCTACTTGTCCATGTCCTTTGCGCTCTTGTCCTCTATAACGCATTACCAACTAGCCCAGCAGTTAATTCTGACATGGTTACTTTGCAAGTTTGCTAGTTACTTTAAAAACGTTGACTTAGTTTTCTGTTATAGGACCTCGCAACCTTGTATGCTCGCGCACAACTTTCGGTGTCTATTCAAAAGAAGTGAAGAGTGCACCTGCGCAGCTTTGACCCGCACTCAAGGTGCTCGGGCGCACTTGCGCCTATAGTTTTGACGGCATAGCCAGAGAACGTTGTTGTCACCAAGTGTAATAACAAATTTTGAGTGCATTTTTTTTTTTCAATAAAGACAAAAAAAATGTAGACCCCTTCCACTTCACGTGAAGATGGAGGACCAGCGAAGCTGTTATCTTTACGACGTCTAGGAGGATTCCTAGAGGACAACGTCTAGAACGACCTCAACGACGACTTCAAGGACGACCTCGTGGACAACGTCTAGGACAACCTCAAGAGCAACTTCTAGGACGACCTCGAGACGACCTCGAGGGCGGCGTCTAGGACGACCTTAAGAATGAGTTTTTCGACGACCTCATGGAAGAGTGAGTTTTCACTCTTCCATGAGGTCGTCCATGAGGCCTCATGAGGCCTCACGTCTTCCATGAGGCCTCATGAGTTTTTCGACGACCTCATGGGCTTGCCGGTTGTCTGGTTGCCGTTGTCGTTCATAAATGGTGGTAGCTGTCTGGAGTTGTGTGTCGACATTTGTTTGTCTACGGACATGATACTGGGAAACTTAGCTCTTAACAGCTTCGCCGTAAAAAAAAAAAAAAAAAAAAAAAATCAGTTGCTCACTGTCAACGCACCGCAGCTATCTTTTGCTTCAGGACCCAAAGATCCTGGGTTCAGTTTCCAACCCTACCTGTTTCAATCTGGATGAGCATCGTCATGTTGATGGACGTAGAGCGCGTAGGTGCGGGTCAAGATTAAGGGAAGAATGAACATGTGGGACAAAAACAACACAACCACATCACTCAACTAGCAACGGAGATATAGGAATTCCAAAAGCGAGCCGCCAACTAAAAGCGGGAAAATCGAGGAAAGTCAAAGGAACAAAGAACAGAGGAATTGGAGGGAAGAGACGATAAGATCAATTGTAAGGTCAGGTCGGCAGAGTAGTCTCCCATTTGAGAAATTCGACTACTTCAGTCTCCGTCAGAAAAAGTGAGGGATTAGAAACGTTGTTTGCGCTGTTCATGGTTAATGACTCCAGCGGCGTAGACTTTCCTATTTTCCCGGGGGGGGGGGGGGGGGGGGGGGGGTTTCCCCGCAATTTTTTTTGATCCCGGCAATTAACAGTAGTTTATTTTAGGGGTTGCATTTTACATCGTATGTATATCCCATGTGTCCGTCGCTGTGTGCGTTATTTTGTTTACATGCCACTGTTAGAAGCTCGTTACATGGCACGTAAACTGCGTCTCGGTAAGGATGATGGCTAAGGGGGGGGGGGGGGATCTCCGCCTTTCCTGGATCTCACCAAGGGGGGGGGGGGGCACGAGCCACAATGCACCCCCCCCCCCCCCCGCAGTCTACGCCTATGAATGACTCTATAGTCTATAATCTCCCAGCCATAGCTGCTGTTATCCCCGCCCCCTTCCAGGATTCCTGCCTCTTCAAAACGGAGCCTAGTCTGTGGGGCGTGCCTGACTATGGGATGGTAGGAATCACTAGATTTCTTGGAAACTTCAGTGCAACGTTCCCGAAGTCGGTGAGTTGTGAAGCTGCCAGTCTGACCTATGTATTGGCTCCCGCAGCTCAAGGGAATGAAGCATACCTTCTTTTTGCAGTGCATAAACTTCTTTTTATGTGTGAAGGGTGCAGCAACTCGGCATCAGGTTATAGTTCACTTGTTGCCAAAGTTGCTGGAGTCGCCTACGGCAAGAAAACACGACGTTCGTGTCGAACCGTCATGTAATGTAGTTTAACCGATGAGTGGAATTGTGAGCGTAAGGGATGACTGCAAATCGGGCTTTCTTCTTAGAGGCAGAGTGCTGGCATTTAGGCCCAAGAACAAACAAAGACGGAGCGAAGAAGGTCGACGGGGGACCCAGCCTTACCTTTGATGTTGAGTTTTAAAACTACCTTCTGAATAATGATGACAGGACTTTGCAAAAGATAATGAAAACAGCGATCTGATGGTACCATGTTTAACCGACTTAGAGTGAACACTGAAATAGGCAGAACTGTTTTAACGAACCTTTGCTTGAAAGCCCAGCAGAGACGAGAGGAACCAACATGAAGGCGCAGATGAGACACTGTGGTTTTTTATTCGAGAGTTGTTCCTTCGAGATGATGAAATCAGAAGAGCAAGCTGAAAAGGCGTCTTTCTCTTTCAGGGGAGATTCAGTAAGGGTGAATGATTACGTAATTATTCACCGATGTATCTGAAAACAAGGCGGCCTGGATAGAAGTTGTCTATATGCGCCATTAAAGCTTCGTGAACGAATAAAAAAAAAAAAAATCTCGCTGAGAACAGGGGCGAGAGAAGAGCCGATGCAAATGCCCTTCTTTTGGCGATAGATCTTTTCCTCATGTTCGACTAAGGTTGACTAGAGATAAAAGAAAAGCAGGTTAACAACCCCTACAACAGAACCACCAGAGGAATGGCGTGAAAAAAAATGAAGGGTAGGCGAGTTGAGATTTAGGCTGAAATACATGTCTTCGATGTCGAGTGAAAAAAAAAAAATAGAGTGTGGCCAGGAAAAAGCATGAAAGCGACTGATGCGTGAAATCAATTCGAGTGAGTTAGACATTCTAAAAGGTTGGGGAAGGTGAATGCGCGACAGGTGCTTTTGCAAGAAGGGACCCAGAGGCTTCTGCCAACAACCCCTTTCAGACACTGGTTTTGAGAGGAACACCATTTTTATGGGATTTTACCATGAAGAACGCGGAAGGGCACTGCTTCACGGAACTGCCCATGGAACTCTTGAGTGACGGGAGGTTAAACGACAAACAAAGCAGTTTCACCTCTGACCAGAAGGACCCGGACGATCAATATTTACGTTTTCTGAAAAATGTTTGAAGGGCAACATTCACTTATCCCCAAACACGCTCACCTCGGAAACAACAAAAACCACCCCAATCTTGTCAGCCTCTAACAACTTTAGGTGTCCTTGCTGAAGTCTTCAACGGCGTGTCGCATCGGGAACTTGCTTTGAGGGAGGGGGGAGGGGGGGAGGGGCGAGAAGGGGAGAGGGGGGTGCGTAGAAGCACACAGCGCGGGTTGCCGAGTCGAGGAATTGCGTAATGGGAGTTTTTCCTCAAGCTAGAAGTGCTACTGCACGGGCTAAATTTTGTCACCTACAGCGGAAACACGAAACACCATTGCGGCTGACTGATTTGCGGCTATCTAAGCATACACACAACACAGTTTTGTTCGTTTTTCCATCGTCAGCTAAATAAATGCGCATTTATATTTTATCACACCAACTTCTACATAAAGCAACTTGCCCTGTATGTCAAAGATACTTGCGCAAATGAGCACTCTGTGTGCTCCGCTCTACGAGCGTGATGTTAAATTTATGCGGCGGTCGCCATGGCAACAAAGTACCAGTGTTCCCGTACTTTTACAGCTGGTTCTTTGTGTTTTGCCGTGAGGCCCCAAAGCCATATAATGAGGTCAGATACCGACTAAACGACGAAAAATACCTAGAACAACTCATGTAACTGAGGTAAGAGATGCCGACTTCGTTTGAAACTGCCATATAACCGCAAGATCGATAAATGAAGCTGAGTTTAACCTTTAAGCACTCTAACTCTGTACGAGCGCGCGTGCTTGGCAAGCCCGAACAAAGCAAGAAGCTGGCTTTTGTAGCCTCTGCCTACGCTGAAACGCTGAATGATTGAGGTGCGTGCCAAACGCCCGCAATCTGCACGTAAAACGTTGAAAAAGTTTCACCGTCCTGTAGTGACGCCAAAGACATGAGTGTGTGTGTTATAAAGCAAAGAACTCGCCCTCGAATTCCTCGATGTAACCTAGCTCATGGTGTTTAATATTTTTTTTTTTTTTTTAAAAAGGGATATTTATATCGTGAACTTTTGTTACAAAGCTACGTCAAACAAGTCAGCTGGACCACGGGGTCCACCGAACTTTAAACATTCTTCACATGAACACGCTTTATTTATTAATTTTTTCCAACGATAAACGGGAATCCAAATGTTCGCAAGTTTTCCAGAAGACAAAAAAAAAATTAGAAACTCAACAAGGTTCGAGAGAGAAAGTTAGGCGACGAAACGGACGCATAACAAGAAATCCATGGGACCAGAAAAGAAATGGGGAAATAAATGTGAAGCGTGGTCCGGCACATCCATTCACGGTTGAGCTGATTCTTAGAAAGGATGGAACCCTGCTTGCCAGGGACCTTACCTTTTTTTTTTTTCTCTTTTTCCTCCGTTTTCGACGACGATCTTCCCTATTTTAGTTTATACATTCCCTTTTTTCACATTTATGTACTTCGGGAACGTTTGGGGAGCATGTGCGCTTGATCGATTTCAATACCACCTCGGCCTGCTTATGTCGCCATTTCGCCGAATTTTTTTCTGGATATGTTTGAAAGGGGCCGGGCAGAGCCGCTGTGCTTTTCAGGACCCATTGAAAGCGTTTCGAGCGATTCGGTGATGAGCTTGCTGCTTCCTCGGGATGGAAGGGAAAGAGGGATGGCGAGAGGGTGCGGGGGAGGAAGAAGGAGCTGGGAGGAGGGGGCACAGGCGATACTTTTCATACTTGGGAAAATCCTGCTTGCCTGGTGGACGCCAATATTGAACCGACGTTTATTTCGGACGCCGTCTCATCCTCCCCTCACTCTCTTCTAGGCTCGCTGCGAGGGTTCGTCCTTCGGGCTGAATGTTTTTTCAGTTTTGCTTCCTCGTAGTATCTCTTCTTGTTTGGCTAGATTATTCGTCTAGAAGGTGGTGAGATTGCTCTGGAAGAGAAAAAATGCGAGCTGGGTGGGGAATATTGTAGCCATAGAGTGATCTCCAGTTAAACCGACTGCCAGGTTTTTAGAAGCGCAGGTTTTCGGAGTGTGCCCCGCTCACTAGTATTTGCTCCGCCCCACGAACGTCGTGCAGCGCTATCAAAGGCAGAGAAAGGACAGTGTGGTTTTGTGTGAAGTCTTATTTGGGCTATACTTATTTGTAGTCTTTTTCTCATAGATGGCGCATAATTTTTTTTCCCGACAAAACGAGTTGCATGTTCGCAGCTGCGCATGCAGGTTGGGGACTCGGGGTGGGCTCGGGCCACGGGCTGTTCGCCGCCGATCTGAGCGAGCTAGACTTTGTTCGCACGGCCTCCGCCTGTACCGGCAGGGGCCAACGGCCGGCGCGGGGCACGAGCCATGTAGTCAAAGAAATGGCTCTGATGTTCGACTGGCTCCGAGGTTGGAACCACGTTCGAACCATCAAAACGTAATTTGTGAACATCCTATTTGTTTATGTTATTGTGCGCTGGTAGTGCACTCGGGGTTTCGGCGTTTGCAAGCGCGTCATTCGTTTGCAGACGGAGCCGCTCACGCAACTGATGCCTTGACATTGTGCATTGGCTTTGGCCACGTTCATCGCTTGTTTATCGCATGGAGTTTGGTTTCCAATAAATTCGCAGTGGTATATTGTGATAGATTTTACAGCGGAGCTGTTAAGGGCTAGTTTCCCCAGTTTCGTGTGCGTGGACAGATAAATCTCGACACAATCCTCTGGAAAACTAGCGCCATCTATGAGCGATGGCGGCAACCAGACAACCGGCTTGCCTGTTGTCTGGTTGTCGCTGTCGCTCATAGATGGCGGCACATAGTACAGCCCTGCTGCTCTTAATTCTTTACCTGAGTGGAAAGGCTGAGAGTTTTTGCATCGTGAATTTTTGTGTCAAATTTTGCTTTATATAGTTCAGCTTTTAGATGCGAGCCTCTAATGAGTAGTCAAATTTCGCAAGAGTCACCGTCGTAGGTAGAAAAGAGCTTCTGACCGGGGGCCATTTTCAGCGCTTGTACGCACGGCGCGTTCTTTGTTCGCATTCGGAATCGACGAGCACGTGCGTGGTGAGCTGTGAAGGTCGCATACTGAGCAGTGCTATCTTCAGAACCCATCATTTTTGTAGACAAAGAACTTCTGGCCGGTGCAATCCTCATCGTTCGTACGTATGGCGGGTGCTTTTCTCACTTTTCGAAACGACGGAAGATCATAGCAGTCTGGGCTGTGGTTTTGGAAAGATAGAAATGGTGTACAAGTATCTTTCCGAATTTGCGAGAGATCATAAAACGTAAAACAACGACAAAAAAAAAAAAAAAAAAAAAAAACTTAGTACCCCACCACTGCCTCCTATATACTGAAAAAGCCTGGCAGATCACCACGAGAAGCAGCCGCCGAAGTGAAAAAGGCGGAGCGGCAGACAACAGATGAATGAATAGCCACGTGACTGGTGCCCCGCTGCGGCGAGACGCCAAAACACACTTCTCCGAGTGAACGAGTATGTTTCGGGTCCTCACCGCTGCAAAAACTGTGCGCTGACGCCCATGTTCCACGAGAAATGGCTCTTAGATGCTTTATGCTACCAGACCCTCGCGCTCCGGATCTGCGACCGGGCACTGTATGGCTCCATCGTCGAATTGCCAGGCTTTATGAGCATAGAGGTTGCTATGACACGAAGTACGAAACGAAGTACATGTGGACATCAAGTTGTCTGCTTCCTGCGCGAGAGTGGCGTTGACGTCAGAAGGACGCTGAGCTCGAATTGGCTATGATTGAAACTATGGTTGGTTCAACTCAATGCTAGAGGCCTCAAGATTTACCCACTATTCTTCGTTTTGATCAGCCAATAAGAGCTTGACGCTCTAACATCTTCTCAACTCCTGTGCAAAAAGCGGACGAACCTTGCATAACTCTCACGCAAGCTTTTTCTTTTTTTTTCTAGCCCGCTTAAAAACGTCTGTGCCAAAAAAAAGAAATCGCAGCACGGGTTTTTATATAATCCTACCAGGAGGATTGGTGTGGCATTTCGGAAGAAGCGAAAAAGGTTCGATAGCGTAGCCTTGAATGGCACTTAAAGTTCGCATCCGCAGGAGCTCCCTATAGGGAGTATTCACTGGACGCCATATTTGTGGGTGCTGTTTAGTGCGCACGCTCAGAACGAGCTCACATCAATAAGCTGCTAAGACCGGCACTCTTGATGGTGCGGAATGCACGTTGCAATAGAACTGTGGAAGCTCGCCATGAGCACGCGCTCATCATTCGCGCACACAGCTATGGCCGCCAGTGAATACTCCCTATTGGCGACGTCCGTAATTGAAAGCGTCACTGTGGTCGGTCTGCCACGATCGGCCGAACGCTGACATGACGTCGGCGAATGATTTTTCTCATCGACGGAAATGAGAAGAATGAAATAACTTAAATTGTGACGGTGTTAATAGTTTTACTTTGAGAGCGCGATGATTTCAGGCTTCTACCATGGTAATTACGAGCACCATGGAACTTGTTTTTCGCGAGGTAATGACGTCACGAGAGGCAACCATGGGTGGGCACCAACAAAACATCTCGCCACTAATACAGCTCAGAGTGCGATGTACGCAGCCTCATCGTGTTTATTTATTTGATCGATTGATTGATTGATTTCGAGTAACCCTCAAACAGCTTGATACCTTTTTGGTGGTTCACTTATCAATGTCGGATACTAGTATAATTGTTCGGACATCATAAAATAGTGGAACGCTAGGGGAGATAAGAACAATGGCAGCAACGCACTTTCTAGATTTCCGCACTTCCTCAAAAATATCTAGGCTAACTTTCTTACAAATCTGCTCTAGATAATTACACGGGAAGTGAAGGCGTGTCAGGGGTGCTGCGTGATACAAATCAGAAGGATTAAACAAAGAATGAAGTTCTACTAGACCTACGAGCGACATACAAATAGACGTGACTTGTGGGCGTGTGTACGCTCATCATGCATCATGCAAGGAGACGTGCATGTGTAAGTTTATCAATTTGAAAGCGAGCAAACCGCGTGCCATACGCACAAGCGCAAAGGACTGCACCGGCCACATGTTATTTTTTTTGTTTTAAGTAGTTTTAATCATCACTTGTAAGAATCTAAAAAAAATTTACTACTATCGCTTACCATCTCTTTTTACCAGGAAATGATTTCCTACTATGGAGAGCCAAACAGTTATTTTTACATCCTTAGCATCCTGAGGTGGCTCAGGTAACAAAAAGCGGTAACCGGACAAAAGCTCACCAGACGAAAGCTCACCGGACAGAGGCGCACCGGACAAAAACTCACCGGACGAAGGCCCTCCGCAAAAAAGCTCACCTGTTTTTTCAGAAACCCGGACAAATGCTCACCTTTTTGGGGGGATACCCGGGCAAATCATGGGTTGGGCTAGAGTGCGGTCGGATGGACATTGCACCATATTTGAGGAGAACTGGTACCCCATTTTATGCAATGGTCTCGACAGATATGCGATGACAGGCATGAAGCAAAATTTGGGACCAACATTTAAGTCACCGAAAGTGAGTGGAGCTGACAAGATCAAGCATGGTTGACTCAAGGTACGTCGAAACCCTCTAAAAATATTTGTGAGGAGTTCCAGGTACGGCCGAGATCTACCAAGACTGCTGGAGGCAGTAAGGGACCGCATTCTCTTCTTACCAATTGATAAATTAATTTGTTTTCACTCTAATCAACGAACCATGTGCCTATCAGGTCTTATTTTACGCTGTATCTTAGTGTTGCTCGCATGCGCCTAAGTTGTCCGTGCTCGTGTTAAGAACAACATAAAGGTTTCTTCCGGTCAGCTTTTTTTTCGGTCTGTGGAAAAATATGTGAGGTTCTGTTCGGTGAGCTTCTGTCCGGGATTGCGAAAAGCCTGGTAGGCTTTACATTAGAAATTATATAATACCCTATTTTATCAACAGACTGGTCCATTAAATGTCATTATGAGGTTCCATAAGAGCATAACGCAAGTGCATTACACGAATAAAGTATAAATGGTGACTGACGCCTTGTTGGGACTTCGTCGCGATCTAGCAACAAACAAGAACATTGTTCGCAGTTGTATTTATTAAGCGTTATTAGGAAACCTTTCTACGCTCGGCCGTCACAAACGGAACAACAAAACGTGTTTCTAGACATACTATACGGAAGCCTTTTCTTTATTTCTTTTTTAAAATATTTAAAGCTGATTTAGATTTCCCAGCTTAAAAGAGTAAATGTGTTCGTGTTGCTATTTGGTCGTTTATTTAGGACAACTAAGATTCGTTTAGTTTAATATGACGTTTGCTTCATGTTTGTGACTGATTCTAACTCAGTATCTCCTACAGTTGGCACAGCGCGTACCTCCGTGAACACAAATTCTTTCCCTTTAAGAAAATGCGACAATAACTCTGCTGTTATTGCGGGCATGTGATAATACATGGCGATAGCTGTGCTCGTAGCACCTTCTGCTCCTTTTTCTCTTCCTTGTTTGTGTTGTCCACGTCGCCCGATTCACGATGAAGAAATTCCGAGATTATTTGCGCCCTTCTGAAGGCTTTTAGCGCGGATCTAGTAAGACGTGGACAAGTATGTGCGGGAGGGTTAAAAGGGTAGGCGTCCAAGGGATACCTTCTCTCCAGAAAGCAAAATAAAACAACAAAAACACTAAAATTATATAAAAAGACGGGCATCGAAAGCGTTTCGGTTCAGAAGATTCATTCCTTTCCACGCACGGACGACTCTTGCTGGCTGGCGTCTCCTTTCGCCAATCCTGCCGGCTTAAAAAATAAGATAAAAAAAGAAGAGACCGACGCTTTCACTTTACTGATCTTATACAATACTGGGAAGTGAAACTGACGCCGCGTTCCTCGAAACATTCTACAGTTTCAACGTGTCTTCTAGAGCAGCACTGCGTGTTAGGCGCTACAAAAGATTTAGGTGACGGAGGTAAGCTCTCGCACTTATATTAGGGCATTAATTTCCGACGTTCAGTGCGAGTTTTGTCATTATGTTTACTTCCGCTGAACGTACAGTCTTTAAAAAACGCATTTGTATTTGTCGCAGTGTGGAAAATCGCCAAATAGAAAGTTTGTTCAGATGACTCGCGGCGGGGATTGCTCAATGAAATGTCCAGAAAGACCTTTATGTATCTTTCTTTCTAGCTTACACACCAAAACTACGCATGCGCAAATAATTCGTTTTTCGGAAACCTGGTTCCTGCGCAAGCGCAAATCTCACACCTGGTGTAAGCAAATGCGCGCTAGTGTCTGAACCGCGCGTTGGGCTGCAGCTACCGGATAACTTAAATAAACGATCGATCCCTCGGTGTTCTGCCCATGGGCGCTTACTGAGGAGTTCAAGGAAGTCATAGGGAACCAGTAACCTGGCCATTTCTTAATGCCTGACTTCAACGCCCCCGAAGGTTTCTTTTTTTTTTTTCGAGCCGTTGACTATTTTTACCGTTTTTACTCAAGAAAAATTTGAACGTTCACGGTACCTAGAAAATGCACAGTACCTTGAAAGTTCACGGTACCCTCGGTTCATTATTGTGAAAATATTTTTGAAAACATATTAAATACCAATTTGGCGTTCCCCTTTTTTTTTATTGGAATAAGAAATCACGTGTGTCGTGACGTAATAAGCGCCGGAATTGATTTTACTGTGCCCCCTTCGGACTCGTGGTAAAACGAACTGCCAGGTGTACACTCTTAAAAGCAAAGTTAGAGAAAAGTCAGTAACTGCAGCAGTTACTACGCTGCTCTGATCGTTACTACCTTTTTACTACTGCCGAGACCGGTTATTACGAAGTCGACGGGAATCGGAAACCACTTCGCTCTAGCCGCTATTTCGTTAAAACCGACTTCGGTTGTAACCGGTCTCAACAGTAGTTATTTACTACTTCAGACGCGCGATGGGTATTAAAACGTTAGTAACTGTAGCAGTTACAACCTATAATAATTGGGTTGTGTGGATATTTAGGCAGCGTGTAGTTGGTCAGCCATTTCAATATTGCGACGAGTCTCCCAGCTGTAGATGAGCAATTTAGCCAGTGCAGTACAACCGCTAGCCTGGGGTCTTTAACGTGCAGCACGCAGTAGTGATACACGACCGCACGCCGGTACGATGCTCATCCAGATCGAAACGGCCAGGGGTGGGGATTGAGCCCAGGATCTCTGAGTTGTGCAGCGCGAGCTTTCGCTCCAGGTCCTCCGAGCTGGTGTGCGCCATCCCACTCGGCCACCGATCCCCCAGTTACTACCTTTTTTCTGAGCGTTACTAACTTTTCACTAGGTATTTACCATCTCAAACACGGGACAGGTAGTAACGGCAGCTGCTATGCAAGGAAGGGAAAGCATGGCTGCTGGGAACCTATGGGGACGCTACTTTATTGACTGTCACAAATAATTATTTTGTGTACCGTTACTTCTTTTTAAGAGGTACCTTCCTTTGATTGATTCGTAACAATATTGGAGAACAATATTGGTGCGAAAGCGGCACCATATTTCTAACATCGTTTATAAGACGAAGTGGTGACTGGCCAACCTGCGTATTTCAAATGATGAGTATAAAAGACACATCGGTTGCCATTGGGGACAGCGATTGGATTAGCGTGTCTTCGCATATGTGTTGTGTGTCCGTGTCATCTGTTATCTAATTCCTTGCCTGTGTTAAATGCAGAATACGTGTGCAAATGTGCATATAAGCAGCGGGTAGATAAAATATATCTCAGTGATAATAGTTTCTCTGGTTAAACATATAAAATAGAGCGAAAAGACAGGGTCGCGAAGTAAACAGAACAAGGTCTAACTTTCCACTGATTTTACTCGGGCAAAAGCAAGCATATGTCCTACGTACCCAAGCGGCAACACGCGTACATACCGCTATCAAGTAAGTATCCGATCATACGAAAACTGATATCAGTTTTTGCATGAACGGATACCGACTTGATATACGTATATGTTGCCGCTTTGCGAATGTGTATATGCATGCTTTTTCATAAGTAAAAATAGTTGAAAGTTAGTGCCTCTCCTATTCGTGTCCTTGTCTTTTCGCGCCATGTTATATGTTTACGAAAATGAACGAACTAGCCCAGCAACATACCTTACTAGAATACTTTTTTTGCCAATTTTGAATTTGGTGTTGACTAGCGCCACCTGCATTCGGGAGTTTGAGAGCGACTTTTGGTACCGCGCATTGTTAATAGGGAGTTTTAGGGAACCGTTTTTTCTCATCCGATACGCTACGATGGGCCCTCCGTCACGAACTGCGCATGCGCTGCCGCAGCAGACTCGCACATGAGCAGTTCGTATCCGAAGGCTCATCGTGCCGTACCGGATGTTTAAAAACGGTTCCCTAAAACTCCCTAATAGAGAGTTTAGCCAACCGGAACAAACTACGATCGACAAGCAAAAACGATCGATACTTTGGACCGGGCGTGTGGATTGATCGTGTGCCTCGAAGCCGCTTTGGGGGAGCCGTATCTGCGGATGGTTGCAGACGGTTGCAGACGATCGGTACACGCGCGCCCCCTGGCAACAGAAACCCGCATCGGCCTCATCGAGAAAAGACAAATGTGCGTGTGTGTACGGGGCGTTTATGAATCGCAGAAACTGAAGTAAATAAAATTCTTATCTCGAAAGTATAGAGAACTTAACATTGTATACTTACCTTCACAGCTCGTCCCGTTTCTTTTACTGAAACGAATGAAGTTCCGTAACACAACACCTGGCGCCCCACGGAGTGTCACCACTGGCACTGCGAAGTTCTAAAATGTTTGTCTGCTAAAGGAGCAGACGAGCTTTCCGCCAACACTGGCGATCGATGTTTTTGACGGCGACTTGAAGTTAGCTCTATTCGACGAAACAGTTTAGAAAAAATTGTTTTGTACGACTGTCTACGCACCAAGAGAAAGCGCTTGCTGGAGGCTAAGCACGGGAACTTCGACCAGGCGTCGATGGACGAGGTGGACGTCGTACGGAGGAGGACCTTCCACATCTCCGATTGGCGCTGCTGACTGAGAGTATTGCAGAAGGGGAGACAAAGTAGGTGTTTTGTAGCCTTAGTTGGAATGTCACTTTTGGTTGATCAGCGCTGCGCGTTCCGGAGGCGCTGACAACCATCGACTGGATCCGGGTGTCAGGGGACGAGGCCTTCGTGATCGGGCTCAGGAGATTGGCATATCCCCCCCGCATCGGCGTTCATGTTGCTCTCAAGATCGCGTCCGGTACAGAAAGCAGACGATCACATTTGTACGCCTGCGAACCAATCGTCGCGCCGTGTACGCTACGACCACGAAGAAAAAAAGAAAGGAAAGCTTATCACTTTACTGCTGTCTACTTTTTTTTTTTAATTATAACCCAATATTTAGAGGACTGGTTTTATGGGATATATGTGATTAGCATAAGTACACAAACTTTGATTTTATATGCAACCTTTTTGAAGTGAGATTCGAGAGTCTTGATGCAAAAGACTGTTGCTCACTCTGTTGCCACTACAGATAACCCCCATAGCCATACTGGCAGCTTAGGAACGGGTATAAGTGCTCGAAACGCAAATCCCAATATTTGTATAAAAATAATAAAAATTAAAATTGTAATAATGTAAGTAAAAAAAAAACATTTTGTAGGTCAGTCAAATTCGAATCATTCATCTTCGCTCCCCCACGCGCTCCGAAACTCTAACCAACAGAGGTACTGCACAAGCGTGGTGTCCGCTTACTAAATAATAAATTATTTCTTTAGATGAAGTTTTATCGCGTTTCGTTCTGAACTTTCCTTCTCATTTGCTGACTAAAACTGTATACACTTCCTGTCACCTATGGCGCTCCTGCCAGGTACTACCACGAGTTATTTTGTTCGTGTGTGAAGCCTCGGCACGTTCCCTCCGACAGCGAAATAGCTGTCTTAGTAACGAAGCCAGACTGTCGATGCCGGCCATGGGTCGTGCCTGACGGTTCAAAAGGCGCATTACGGTAAGACCGCGGAAGACTCACACATCCTCAGTTCACACCGGCGGGGGGGGGGGGGGGGGGGGGAGGGAGAGGGGGGGGGGAGAGGGGGGGGGGCGGGCTATTGTACAGTATTAGATGTACAAAAACCGTTCACTCAAAATATCTATTGACAAAACTATCTGCGAACATGTCCCAAGCACGCTTGCTTCGTACGCGTGTATGCTTGAAAGAGGACTTGAAGAAAACTTTTGAGTAACCGCTGTGATAGGATGGCGCGGTTCCTGCAAACTTTCTTTTTTAAAAATGTATTACCAGTGTCACCGAGGCTCTAGAGATAGATGAGAACGGCGCAATTCCTAGTGAAAAAATATTTTGTACGATAATTTTTGGTGTCCCATAAACGCATAAGAATCATATAACATATATATGAACACATAAGAACCATATAATAAATATATGAGATATATAAGAACTTATAAGAACCATATAAGAAACTTATAAAAAAACTTCTTAGAAGTTTTTTATATGTTTCTTATATGTTCTCATATAGCTTTATGATTCACACGTGTTTGTGGCACACAAAATTTTCTCATACAAATAAGATTTTTCACTAGGGGTATTTGCAACGGAAACTTCTAGAATGCGTTAAGCTACGCGCACACTCACGGCGCGTGGTACATTTGAAGTGGGCGATCCATCAAATAACACTGCCGCAATATTCGCCACGCGAACTCCCTGTTGCACCGTCAAAATTTACCGCGACCTTTCGCAAGAATTTAATGACCCTTCCATCGTCCGCTTGGGTTATAATACGTTTGCTCCGCTTCGTGCGAACCGCGCAGTTTCCCAACGGCAGCTGTGTCGAAACTGGCACAAGCGGTACCTTGAATGGCGGTAAACTACGACAGATCTCCTTAGTGTTCCCTCGTGGCTCAATCGACAGGGCGATTATCCCGAGAGGGTCACCGTGCGCTCTCGCCTGCTTCATTCGTTACTCAATATCTGCGTAACTTGTTGCTCATCCCGTAGATGACTTTCACGGGTGTATTTCTCTCACTCGTTTTAATGCCCGAATCCTACTGTGTGAGAAATTAAAAATTTACTTCATGAAAATCTACGTGAAACTTTCACTATATAATCACCGCGAGCGGATGCTTTGTTCCTCTTTCAAAGGTGGACAAATTAGTTTGTGATGAAGGTTAAAAATATCAACTAAAATGTAGACGCACGCGAAAAAGTGACAAAATTGCGCTTTGCTTTTGGCGCCATTTTTTTTTCCTTGCTTCGTTTTTTTTTTTAGAAAAAAAGGGGGGGGCTACTTTTACTGTATACATGTGCTAATTAAACTTGTGTGGAGACCTTTGACAACCTGTTTAGAAAGCTTTGTTTCTAAGTGATGTTGATTCAAGGTTAGAGTTGAAGCAGGTTGACGTATTCGCACAATGAAACCTAACAAACAAGTTGTTTTGAATGCAATACGACATCAGGGATGAATCAGTGCCCATCGCTTCGCTTTAATACACTCTAGGCTCACGTGTACCAAATCTAACGTTCCTTCTTTCTTTTAGAGAAGACAATAAGGAATAAATTTAAAATACGCACTTATGCTGCTAGAGCTAGGGTGTAGTAACAGTCAAATAACCTTGAGGCGCCACAGAGTTTCTATCTAGAGTACGTTGAGAAGAAAAACGTGCTGCTTCAGACGGAACATTTTTTTTTTTGCTTTTTTACCTTGAGATATTTTTTAGCGAGAACCGGTTTGTGATGTTTTGCAGCAAAACACGAAAGGCATCACGGAATTACAAAAAGATAACGGCAAGAACGCCAATCATTCCTTAATGGTGTCGTAGCTAATTTTATATTTAGCCTATATATCGCACACCAAAACTATACTCAATTTCATTGTAAACGTCCAGGGCCCGAAGACAATATCAAGAGAACATTCTTTACACATATATAAAGGCAATTTAGTGATGGACCAACCTGATCTTCACAGAAACAGACGTAGGAAGGACGGGACAAAACAAAACAGCTGTTCTGTCTTGTCCCGTTTTTTATACGTCTGGTTCTGTTAATTAAAGCTGGCCCGTCAATAATACGTACCAGCTAGCTCAACATAAGCCTGTAAGCAATTACATTAAAACAAACCGTTGCCAACCGTTCGACAAAACAAAAAAATATGTTTTTTTATATACTTTTTTGCCACTCGTTGAGCACTTAGAGGACACGCGTACTTCAAACCCAAGTGATCACAGCTCGAGCTTTTCGCTGAAATAACCGATCTGATAACCGCTGTTGTGAAAAACGGGCACGACGTCACCATAAAGGGTTCATCGTATGTTTTCTGCCTTGCAATCTGGATCTCTTGTTGCGGGGCTCGGCATAGAGGCAACGGCTGTGTCTGCTCCAAGATTGGAGGACGCCGGTCATCAATCAATTTTTTTTCTCCCCATTGGCTGCGTCGCAACACTGGTTTTGTTTCAACTTATCCCACCACCTATCTCGTTACATCACGCCGACACGCCCGCCAGAAAGGCAGCTACCGAGCGCCTGAATATCCAGCGCCTTATAAACTCCTACATTTCTTTTTCTCTCTTTTGTTTTTCTTCTGGTGTGTTTTTGTGTGTGTATTACTTGCAAGCGTTCGGAGAAGGATCGCGTGAGCAGCTTTAAGGCGAAGCCATCTCTTCCGAATGGGTCCCTTGGGGTCTCGCGGGGGATGGAACGAAAATGGAATAATAGAATATGAAAGAAAAGAACCTTTCCTTCATTTTTTTTTCTACCAAAGTTTTTTTTCTTGCACTTGTATTTATTTTTTTATTTTTCTGGCGCTCACTCGAAATTTGAGCGACCACCCCGGGTCGAGAGAAATATGGGTCTGGTTGTTCAAAAATTCAGCTCGCCGACGGTAGAGTGTGGACTTGTCTTCGGAGGTGATGACACATTGTGACGTTGTGGCAACAGCCTTGCGCGTCTGTCTGTCCGCGTTTTTTGGCGTTACGTTCCTTCGCGAGAATAATGTTCGCCCTAAAGATGGAAGAAAAGTAAACAACTTTCACCCTTTCCACTCTGGTGAAGAAAGAAGGCCAACGAAACTGTACTATCGTGGAAATGAAGTAATGGCCGGCCGCAAGTCGGCAAGCCATGGAGTAGAAAGGCTGGAAAGGTTACCACGGTCGCTCATAGACGGCGGTAGCTGTCCAGAGTTTTGTGTCATCATTTGTTTGCTGGCAGACACGGTACGTGGAAAACTGGCCCTTAACAGCTCCGCTGTAAAAAAATGACCAGAGCTATTTTAATATCAACGCTTTGAAAGAGCAGGTTGGTTCTCGCATAAGGCTAATGCAGAGATGTGCCCGTTACTGAAATAAAGGAACTGAATGCCATTACTCGTTAGTCGCTCGAAAATTAACGGAGTTACTTGGTACTGGGATTTACACTGAACACGTCACTCCAGTTGAACATAACGCGTCATTTCCTCGTTCCTGTGAATGTGTCGCTCTTACGAAGCAGTAGCACCTTTCAATATTTCTCGTCATGAATTTTTCTTGGCCTTTTAGCGAGTTCATTTAGTGATAACTGATTTTATACTGACATACTTTTTGATTAATATCTTATGGTTCATCTATCGCTTTCTTGTCCTGCAGATTACAATCGCAAACAGGGTTAGCCCTAGGCTGGGTACTTGTGTTGTACGCTTTACCCTCTACAAGTTACTAAATACAGTTTATTGTCCCACTATCAAAAAGTAACGTAAATCCGTTACTCGTTCCTTTCTTAAAAGTAACTAGGTATTTATGGGGTTACAAAAATAAAATAAAAAATATCGCAAACTGCTCTGCAATAGTGTTGCCAGGTGAAACGTTCTTGCTTTAGTCCTAGTAACCTCCAGGCATTTCTTGAGCTTTGCCTCAAGACCTCTCACCTCTTCATCACCCGCTCCTCTCCAACCCATTGACCCACTGACGTTTCCCTTTGGGTCGGCCTGTGTCCATAGAGTATGGAGAATGAGGGGTAGCGGGTAACCTGAATTTATCTGTAGGTCACGTGATGTCAATTGTCCCGCTGAATCTAGTGGGAAATTTGAATTTGCGTATAGATCACGCGACATCATGTCGCGTCACGTCAATTTTTCCGCTATATTTAGCGGGGAAACTGGATTAGTCCATAGGTCACGTTACAAAGGGTCGGGCGACATCACTGTCCCCGCTAAATGTAGCGAGGAAACAGAATTTGCATTCATATCACATGACGTCCATTCTTCTGCTAAATCTAGCGGGAAAATTGAGTTGGTGCTGAATCGCGGGACGTCAATATTCCCGCTAAACCTAGTGGAAAAACTGAATTTGCGTTTAGGCCATGTGATGTCAATTGTTTCGCCACGTTTAGCGGGGAAACTGATTTTAAAGAATAGGTCATGGGGCATAAAGCTACATGACGTCATTATTACCCTTTAAATATTGCGTTGAAATTCACGGTTACAATTTTTTAGGCTTCACTTCACCTGAAAACCTAGCCTATAATGTTACACGTTAAAAAAATAACTTGGTACAAGTAACGCGTAACTTGTAACTCGTTGCGCATAAATCTGAGCTAGTGTTTACGATAAATAACGCTGCTTGTCTTATTTTGGCAGCCTCACGCAAAGCGCGTATACTGCCAATGAATAATCATTAAATTCATGTTGATAAAACGTTTCCTTTGCTGAGTCAATCTCTACCGTGAGATTGGCGTGAATGATTCGCTTCCAGTCTAACACTACGGCACTACTTCCTCCGAAATTATTGCTGGCATGGTACCACAGATCAACAAGCGAGAAACTTAACACCCTCCGCTAACTTAAAAAAAAAATCTTTAATATTATTTGTTTTTGTTTTTAGTTATCATCTTTGGGATGCTCGTTGACGAGGCATGGGGACTATGGTATAACCCAATGACACCCATGGTCGAGCAAATTGTGGCTCTCAGTACACTCGTAGGTCAGAACTCGGCTTGCCCGTACTCAACTTCCTCAGTGACACGCACTGCTGAGATTAAACAATATCCGAGTTACATTCCACTTCTGCCCGTTTCGATCCGGACGAGTATTGTATTGTCATGCCGTCGTGTAAGCAAGCACCGTTGTGGGGTGCACGTAAAATACCCCAAATTAGCCGTCACATTACAATGGCCACGTTGCCCCCCTAGAACGCAGACGCTGCAGGCACAAATTGAAGGCAATACTTCTATACTATACTTCCAATCAACCAATTTGACTTTCTAAACCATCAATATGTACTTCACACACAAACGTCCACTCGATAGTGTGCACTTCTAGAGCGCTTTTCGATGAAGTAATTGTGGTGGTGTGGGTGTGTTTAGACAGCGGGATCGTATTCAGCCGTAATGGACGTCTGTAGTTTCTCCGGCAAATGATACATTTGCAGTGCAGCAGGATTGCTAGCCGGGGGTCTTTAACGAGCAGCACGCAGTAGTGATAGATGACCGGACGTCGGATGCAATGCTCGGCCACATTGAAACTGGCAGGAGTGGGGATTGAACCCTGGATTTCTATAGGTTCCAAGCAGCGAGCTTTCATTCCGCGTGCTCCGAGCTGCGATGTAACAACGCTGCGTGTACACCATTATTCCCACCAAATGTAATTATAATCAAATTCGAATAATGTTTTATAGTTATAAAAATAAATTATAAAAAAATTCTAAACATTTGTGACTGTAGAATAAACCCGTGTTTTTTCGCCTCTGATCACTCTAAAAAAAGCCCGTGCGTCCACTTTCCCGCACAACACTCGGAGAACCAATCACCGCGACTTACGGAGGCAGCTCAGCGAATGACGATGACGAAACATATGTTTAGACCAAAAAACGCAGTCTGAGTTGTGACATTAAGCGATGCAAGCGTGACGTTTTGCATTGCTTAATGTCACAACTCAGACTGCGCTTTTTGATCTAAACATATGTTTCGGCATCGTCATTCGCTGAGCTGCCTCCGTACGTTACGGCGATTGGCTCTCCAGTGTGTTTGCGACGTTGTTTGCTTATATTTTTACAAACCTTCGGCGAAGAATTGTGTGTGTGTGTTAGTGTGTATGTGTGCGCGCGTGTAGCGTGCGCGCGTGTGTGCGTGCGTGTGTGTGTGTGTGTGTGTGTGTGTGTGTGTGCTGTATTAGCAGGGTCTAGAGAAATATAGCCATTGTAATTGCGTTTGAAGTCGCTACGAAATCGAATGCTTCAAAGGGTATCTCAGATTCATAGGAGATTAAACTTTAAAAATCGGGATACGCTTTTTTTTTGTCGGTCCAGTAACGGATTTCCAGAACGTACGCCCAATCAGTTCTTTTTTTCGTTTATTTTTATTTTTTCTTATTTTTAAGCCTATATCGATATTTTGAGAAGTCCTTTTATTGCGACACGTGTTAAGGCAACATACCAAAACGCACGTCAATGAACGACAAAACGCTGCGAGAAACCGAAAACTACACGACAAGACAAACCGTCTCTCAGAAGGACGATGGGTTTCCCTCCGCCTCCGGCAAAGAAAAAAAAAACAAAAACGGAAAGAGTTTTTGGACAAAGAAATGACGCAACAATGATACACGTAAACGACGCTCGAGGAAAAAAAAAAGGGAGAGGAGAACAGAACGCGAGACAACGGCAAAATATCTCCCTAATAATAAATGACGCCGCTAATAAAACGACAACAGAGGGGAAGGAGAAAGAGAGAGTGGAGAGAATAGTGCAGATGGGAGAGGAAGGCAAAGAATAAACTAGAAGGGAACTCGCAAAATCAAAAGCCTTGTCCAGAACCTTACAGCACCAGGGGGGAGGAGGGAAGGGAGGAAGGAAGCCTTTTATCCAACGATCACTTTTTGCCACCACAAATTCGTCTGGGCCTGCGCCGTCTGTCTCCCGTATTCGCTCGCTGTTTGTTTCTCTTGCCTTCGTTTATCTCTTTTCTATTTCTAGGGGTTCCCTCCTCCTCTTACGACGGCGATCTGTTATCGAGGCTGGATAACGTAAACAAAGAAGAAAAAGGAGCAGCGAGGGGAGCAGTACATCATGTTTCCCTTCGGACATGTTATCTGGCGTCCGCGGACCAGAACGGAGGGCTCAAGTGGCTTTTGGTCAACGATGTCTGGAATCCGCGCTCCCCTCCCCTGGGTCATCTCTTGATGTCAACTGTCGTTAGCCACATTAAGGCCGCGAATTCGTCGCGCTCTCCAAACCAGCTTCAATGTCTTTTGTTTCTTTTGTTAATATTTTTACGATTGGATCATTTAAGTACGGCACCGGGCTTGGCTGTCGCTTCCACATGTTTCGGGGACGACAGATTTCTATGACACGTAAGCACTCAGACAAAGAAGAGTGGCAGGAACCTCGCGCTCGCGTCAGGGGTGATATATGAATTTCACCGACCAGGCCAACTTTGGTCGGTGAGGAGTCTAGTGGTTGGATGGCTTTGATGTGAAACGAAAGAATTATGAAGAGAAATTTGGTCTCCTCTAGAAACGCGCTTTGACAGAAATAAATAGGGAGGGATGTTTGCCAGGAAAAGAAAGTCCGTATGAGAAACACGAGAATTCAGAGCTGACGACAAGGGAGAAAAATGTCGTGAGATGTGTAGCCTCGTAAAACTCACCCGGAACGACGCAATCCGTCTGTGCTATTTTTTTTTTTTTTCTTGGTCTGAATTGCGCTATTTGTGGCGTGGCGGAAACCCGGGTGTCAATGTATGGCTTGCATGCCGGGTGCCACCAATGAACCCCGAACGCTGTGACGACTTTGTGGGTGGGTTGTATACATATATGACCCGTTTCATGTTTGCGTGATGTCTGACTGCGCTTTGTGATCATGCCATAAACAAACCACTTCCCAACTTTCACGTTACTAAAACTCTGACAAAGCGAGGCATAAAAGTCCAATGTGTCAGATTTGATGATTCGGGTCACTTGGTGCACACCGCTATTGTGCACCGAAAAAGCTGGTGCGCAAAGCGCGTGATATTATAACGGAATGCAGTGGCACCAGCTGTGGTCTGCCATGTTTAGATACCGCGATACACTTGTAACGTCATGTTGGAGCCGCCCCCTTCCAGTCACAATATCCCTGAGTATTGTATTAATTGTGTATAACCATCGTTATTTCATCACCAGTAATTGTTTTAACAAGTCGCGCCTAAAATATATGACCATCTCTAGAAATTTAAAAAAAAAAAAACTTAATTTTTAAAACTATATTATCGCTCACAAGCGCAGCGCTGACATCTTCTTGTACCATGTTCGCATTAGTTTTACATAACTACAGCATGTTGCTTCCTACGTAACTACGTTGTGTTCTTTCTCCCTTAACCCTGACCATTGTTCAAAATGCATAACCCGCTACATAATACACCTTACGCGCGATGCCCGTGGTGCACGAATAAAATGGGCAACGCCACCTTTTATCGCTCGCCTCGCCGCTTGCCTCGTGCTCGATGCTTGATAGGTAAAATTCGCACCTTGGGCGTTATGGTTCGCGTTGTACGCGGGCCATTTGTTTTTTTGCCCGGCTTCAGCTAATGCCCCCAGTGGGAATAATCGGGCCGAAAGCCGCTCGCCCGCGCCGGAGGCTCGACGGCCATGCAAGGACCTTTCCATGATCTCGGTCCAAAGTGGCCTAATGAGGATGGAGGGCGCAATAACCGCGACACCCGGCGAGCTACGACGGTCGCCGCTCAAGTAACGACATCCCGCCAGCGTGGACGGCGTGTACGCGCCGCGCGGCGCTCCGTCGGAGTCGTCGCCCGCGCGAGACATCAAGAGCTGATTACTCCACGATGGGCGAGCGTGCAAGAATCAGCAGCGCGAGTTTTCTGCGCTTCTTGCGTGTCGGACGACCGACGTAGCTGCGGTGGTCACTGTCGCGTTCTTCGGGAAACGACGGCGCTGTCTGACGATAATGGAAAAATGATGGGGCGCGGTGGGCGCGCCGAGCGACTTCGAGGCCTTTTTTTGGTCTATAGTCGGTGGAAAAAAGTGTGAAAAAGAAGGACGAATTGCGGGGATGAAAGAAAAAAGAAAGAAAGAAAGATGTCACTAAGAGACGTAATTGAATGCGAGATTTTTGGAGAGTCGGACTCGGAATTGCTCGTTGTGATTATTCTGATAGGAAGCTGGGGTGAGACTGCCTCCGTCAACGGAGGCTAAGAAGAAAATGAAAACTGAAAGTCAGTTTTGAGAAATGATTTTGCCTAGACCGACCGCAAATGAGAAAGCCAAAACAAAACCGTATAAACAGAAATGTCTGGATATATATAGGACTTGTATATAAAAAATAAAATGTACACAAAAAATGGAGGTTGCGTTCAAATGGGCTTCCGCGTGAGGACGGGGAAAGTGCCAGTCATGAGTTTATATACAAATGGAAGGATGCTCCCCAAAGGCCTTACACTCGGAAAGATGAAACTAAACCACCAGACGAACGAACGAGCAACCGACTGAGGCAAAAACTTGTAAACGAAAAAGCATATATGTTTTCTTTTTTGTAAGTAGGACACGTTGAGAAGGGTTGTCTTGGAGCCACGTTCAATCGAACACCAAGAAAGCGCTGCGATACGAAACAAAAGGCAACTTTGCCAATTCACAATGTCGGCTTTCGCCTCGCTCCTGAACGTTCCCGGAGAACAAGATACAAAGAAACACTGCACGCAGGAAGGCAACAGCAGCAACCTTTCGCGTATGCTAGACAAAAAACAAAAAAACATGGGCCTTGCGAGGTGAGAAAAAGAAAAAAAGACCGAAGGAAAAGTATGTTTCGGCATTGTGTGTGTGCTTGAGATGCCCCGCGTTGTCCCAACAATTCAGACATATCCTCACGTAGCTTCTTGGCACTCTCTTCGCGGACGCTACGTGTTTCGATTCTGCGCCGTTCGGGCGTTTTGCACCCTCCCCTCCGCCCCGTTCGTTCCTGTGGATTCCACGTCTACGGTGCTGGCTTCCTCGTTTCGTCGTTTCAAGCTTTCGTTCGTGCTTCGCCTTTGTGCCGCCTAGTGTAAACTTCCGCATTCACATTAAACGAACGGAAGCGTCGGAGTATAGTTGAAGCTCACCGGCGTGGGGATCGAGCAACACGCCTTTAAATGTGTTCCTTCCCGCCGTCCGGTACATCTCGGGTTTTCGGACGTACACAAGGGTTTTTACAACTCCAGCGCTGTTGTGTTTCAGGGCTCGGCGTTCAAAGTCCGCAGCCCGGATGACGCGAGCTCGCCATGTCCGCGTAAAAGTCCCTATACACGCGCCAAGCGCCCGTGTCCCGAGACGGAAACGGTAAGACCGGATGCTCCACCGTGACCATCTTGAAGGGATCAATATAGATCAGTAACCAGGTGGTTACAATATATATATATATATATATATGTATTGTCACGTAGGCGAAGAAGACGTTGGTAATGGTAGGCCCCAAGAAGGGTTTAATGAGCGGACTGCAAAGCAGGGTCAACGAAAAAGGCGAAGGGCCGGTCCGGTCGATCTGCTTGCAGCTCTTCGAGATTGCGCGGGGCATGAGAGAGCGCAGGCGCGAGCCCCGTGCAGAATCGAAAAAGACCGAGGCGCACTGTCATGCGCGAACAATCAAGGTGTTTGTTAACTGATGCAATATATATATATATATATATATATATATATATATATATGTGCAGTTTTTTAGTCCGTTTCGCCATAGATTAGAGTCGCCTCAAACGCTACAATCGAAAACAGGTTTAAGACTTCACTCTCCGCTTTTAGCATGCACTCATTGCCTTCCGCAGCGATCTTGGCTAGGCGTGTGACCAACTGTTATCGAAAGGCAAAAGGCTAGCCCTCGAGGTGGAATGTCGACCGGATTCTCAACCTGTTACCGACTACGGAAGAGGAAAACAAAAATGCGCACAGACACCATAATATTGAATACTCCTCAAAGTCATAGCGTAATTACTGAGCTTGATTGATTTTAGCGGTATCAACAGCATTGATGCACAAAACAAACAGAAAATGGACGCCGTGATGTAGCAATTTTTGCGCTTGAAGTGAAGCGAAGTATCGCTCATGGCTTCGTAAACGCCAGGCACCATTAGTCCTAAAACAACTTAGAATAACTTTACACCTAACGATGACGTGATATTGGTTGATAAAAACGCCGGAGAACCAATCACAAAGCGAGAAAAGTGATTGCGATGTTTCGCGCGAACTACATTTCTTAAGCTCTCAGTGTACGTCACGACTGCACGTTGGAATGTCTATTGTCGTTATCAGGCGATTTAAACTAGAAATGTACAAATACGAATGCAAATATTGAAGCGACTCTTCAGCGCGAACGACTGATATTTTTCTTTCTCGTGACCCGAAAGTCGGAGGCGGATTCGAATATTCGTCTAAATCGATCTCCGCGTAATGTTCCTGCTCTTCGTTGTGGGCATTGTTGAAGACCCGACTTTAATAAAAACTTGGGCATTAATTAAAAAACAAATCTCTTGGTAAAATGATTGGCTCGCATGGCTCGTGATTTAAATGGCTCTAGTTTTTCCTGCTCAATGTTTGACAACTCATTTATGAGGAAACCAAATTTATGGGAGTCAAATATGTGGCCATAATTATGAAATGTATGTACATGGTGTCTTCTATAGTCGCTAGACTCCTTAAATGAACAGCGAAAATTGGTTTCTTGACCCATCGCGCTACAAATTTGTGCAGCGTTGCCCACAAGTGGTGAATTCTTTTTTTATATATAACATTTGCAATGAGAGGACTTACATAAGGAAAAAGTAAAACGCAGCAAAGCAAACGGTCCGTATACAATATAGGGGGCCCTATTGTTTAAAGACCGGTGGCTTCGCTGCGTTTTAAAAGTTAAGACTTTTTCTCTTTTTTACTTTTTGCTAAAATAAGTTTGCTCTTTGCAAAGTTGATAGAACAAATGCACCACTTGCGGGCAACGCTGTACAAAATCGTAGCACGATAGCTTAAGAAACCGATTTCGGGGTTGATTTAAAGAACCTGGCCATTATTTGGAGACACATTGTAAAAACACGCATGTTCAACTTTTATAAAACAACTGATCACCATCGTTAGAATTGTGCTTACAAAACTATCTAAATCGCTGTTGTGCTGACTCTTGCGTGCTCGAGCCTGCCCGACGGCGTTCGAAATTAAAGAGTGCGCCCCGTAGCAGACTGCTTCGATTCTCTCCGACTGCTGCCTCACAATGGTTCTAGCGGCGGCCATATCCGTGTGCACTGCTGCTGAGCGCGTGCTGACGGCGTGCTGACGGCGAGCTTTCGCAGTCCTTTTGGAGCGTGCATTTAGCACCATCAAGGTTGCCGATCTTAGCAGGCTATTAATGTGAGCTCGTTCTGAGCATGCGCTCTAAACATCGCCCTCAAATATGGCGTCCAGTGAATACCTCCTATAGGGACCTTTAGCAAACCGTTGTCGTGCTCTTCGTATCGCACTACCGGGGCCTTTGAAGCATGCTATTATGCGCGCGCGCCACGGTTACTGTACCACCCGGACGCACGCTTAAAAGCATGCTTCAAAGGCTCCGGTAGTGCGGTACGCGGAGCACGGCAACGGCTTGCTAAAGGTCCCTAATATCACACTTATACCGAGTCGTGTAAGCATCGATTCACCCTTCGTAACGTGTAGTACATCCGTGAAGACACCCCCGTTATGCAGGACTATATTTTCGTGTCGTTGTTCGTTAGCGATAAAGGATTGCCGGTGACTGGATGCTTCGCCGACTCGAACTGTGCGCATATAACATTTGCATTCGTTGCTCGACTCTTGTGCAAACCAGTGGCCGTCAACGCGTGTTTGCCACAAACCCCGGATGATGTCACATTTAGCCTCATAAGCTATAATTATTGAAAACGTAATAAACGCAGGTTGTGGCGAGTCGCGTTAATTACATTTTTGCAGCCAATCGGATTTGGCCAATAAGCACGCCAACGAACGAAACTCAAGGAGTGTGAAAATTCTAAGCGACACTCCATTCGTTTCTTATAGGCTTCCACTGAAAGTACCGGGTTTATCGACTCTCCGTCTGCAACTTCTATATTTACACGGTAATTATTGATTCCGTTAAAAAAAGACAAGAAAAAAAAAAAAACTAGCCGCACGCTACAAACTTTTGAGCCTCCTCTTCAAATACAACCGGGTGAACCTGACGTATACTATAGTACGGCCAACAACAACGAGGCATCGAAAGCGTCGTGACTCATTCGGGCTCGCTAAGTTATCCGCAAGCGAGTGCATCTCCTCTTCTCGAGTTCGGTAAGTGGGAATCGGGAGCGGGGCGCTCCCCAAAGGGAGGCTTCCGACTGTATACCGTCGATGGAGCTCGGGCGAACGCCAGCCACAATTGGCGGCGGGCTGCGCGTAGTTGGAATCGACACCTGAGACCCCCGCGTTTCGCGGTTTGCGCCCCTTTCCCCCGTCCGAGGCTCGCCACGCCGAACCGGGCGCGCAAAAAAATCGCTTTCGGCGTTTTCATCCAGCCGGCCAATAAGCGCACATCCGGGAACCGGCCAATCCGGCAATTGGTATCCATTGGCGGCTCGCTTTGAACTCCGCTAACTCGATCCTGTGGTTGGTCTTTCGCGGGGCGCTCCCTCAAAGGAACGGCACGAGCGAGTTGCTTCGTGGTTTCCCGTCTGGGGAGTTCGGTTCGCCTCTCGTGAATCGCTATGGATCGTTGAATCCTTCAGACAATATTTCGTGTTGTTGGTGTTATCGAAGCAGACGGTTCCCCTAGTTCAACATTTTATTTTTCGCAAAGAAAATAAGAATGCGAAGAGTGCGAGGTCCTTTAATGTTTCTGTTGTTTTTTACTCGTAATGGCAAACACCACGCCAAAAATTGTTTAAAGGGGCCATGCAAAAATTTTTGTACTTTGCCCGAATACCGCTTAAAACGGATCCCTAACGTTAATGACCTATTTCTGCCCTTTAGCTGAAGCCGGTGCTTCTAGTCACAGCTTATGGGTGAACGGAGAGTAAGTGATGAAGAGCGTGGGTGCCAGTCTCAGAAGAATCGGGCTTAACGAATACCACTAGCTCAACGCCCAAAGACGCGACCGCCAGTGACAACAGCGAATTATACCTTTGGAACACGGGCACAGATAAAGGGGCCGTGCAACAATAGTCGCTTAGAACTGTTTTTAACTTTACACGAGCTTACTGGCACTGGTAGAACTCAAGTATACTCGCGCGCAACCCCACTGACGAAGAAACTCCTTTGTTATGGTGAAATTTCAAGAACGAAAGCGAGCGTTTTCTCTTAACCTCTCCTACGAAAAATTTGATGACGTATCTGGGAAGATTTCAGTATTTCCCAGTGACGATATTTGAATGCGGCTCATGCATTGGACCTCCGAGCACTGAGTGTGCACTCGGATTTGGGCTCGTGATAATCGACAGCTCGATAAGCGTTCGGTTGGTGGCCCTCGTCCAATCGCTTCAATGTCGACAATTGCCGAACCATAACAACGTCTGAAACTCAGCACGCGTCGCGTGCTTGGCCAACCACCATCGCGTGGCTATGATCAATATTCACGTGGCCACTTGTTCTAGCTGCAAGTTGAGGGGGTGAACGCTTCTCGTTTTTGCTTTTTTTATTTTTTTCTGCAACTTTTATTGCGTGTGGTGAAAAACAGACGCGTGTTTCATAGGTCATTAACGCCAGGGAGATTCGTTCCAAGCGGTGTTTGTGTCAAGTACAAAAATAGTTTCATCGCCCCTTTAACTGCAGTTACGCTAAGCCACAGTTAGCGCGTAATACTTGAAAACAGCATTCTGTGGCTTTGCTGCCAAAGCTGTAGGCGAACTCGAGCTTGAGAATCTTGAGCACCCATCAAAGCAGTGCACGTGCGCTCTTCACTTCTGAAATAGCCGTCCGAGTGTAGAGCGCGGTAGCTGTGGTGCCGCGTAACAGCAGTTCAAGTTGAGTTTACTGCAGCTAAGGGTACCCGTGTAATAGGGGATGTAGACACACACCACGATGAAGGCTACCGCAAATCAGCCACGACCGAACGCGCCGAGTAATTTAAGCCATAACTTTCTCTATGCTCACAAAACCTGGCAGCTCGACGAGGGAGCCATAGAGTGCTCGGTCACAGATTTGGAGCGCAAGGATCTGGTAGCACAGAGCATTTCTCGGGAGTCTGTAGTCAGCGCAAGCATTTGCAGCGGCGAGGGCCCGAAACATGATTTTCAAACGCGACGAGAAAAGAAGTGGTAGCCCGAGGAACGCGAGGAGTGCGAGCGGACATTCCATCGCTCGGGACAAGTGTGTTTCGGCGTCTCGCCGCAGAGGGGCGCTCGTGAAATGCCTCGCCTCTCATAAGTTGTCTGCCGCTCTACCTTTTCACTTTCGCCGGCCGCGTCTCGGGGCGATCCGCCAGGCTTTGTCAGTATAGAGGAGGCTATGTCCAAGCAAGCATCGCAAAAGTAGCGAGATATCGGTACGTTCTCCATGCAGCACAACTGCCCAGTTGTTTGGTATGCATTTTTACCGAGATCACTATTAACGAAAAATATCGTGAGTTGGGCAAGTTGGTATGGTGGCAAAGTGAACAGAACAGCGCGCAAAATTATAGGGACAGAGAGAAGGACAAGCAGAACTCACAAGCGCTGATTCGCAACTGAATTTATACACAAAAGGAAGAAGAGGACGTGCTGAAAGTCACCGAGTGCGCGTCACACGCGACACAACACTATGTAACTACAATGTCTTTACCCCAACGTCCGATCCAAACACAACGTTTCTTTTTGAAGCAGTGTCACTTATGGGTGGCTAATGCATCATTCTCAAAAGCTTTTAATACAATGTGCTTCTAAGATTTCACGAGTTGTCTTGTCTCGTTTACGCCCAATTATTTTTTGTGTCAATAGACCATTTGCTATATCACCCAAGCATCAAAGAGAATACAGGGATTGGTGTTCCACGCGCCACACGCGCACGCCTTCCCCGTACAAAGGATTCAAAGTAAATAACCAAAATAAAGCGTTGACGAACGCGCTTGCAAGATACAATTTGTTTTAGATGTTTGCTTTAGAAAATTTACTACTGCTGAGCCCAGCACGTGTGGCGCGTGGAACACCAATCCCTGCATTCTCCTTGATGCTTGGGTAATATAGCAATAGGTCTATAAGTACTGGAGAACACGAGCAAGGATTGCAATGTAAGGGAAAATGATCGCCCACTGTAGATTTCAGCGAAAGATCATGCTCAAGAAGATGGTGTTGTAGGTCTTTTTATGAAATGAACAAGTCAGTTGGAGATGTCGCTGAATTGTTTTGATGCCGAGTTCGATTACGGTTACCAAAAAAGAACAAACCTCCTCCCGCTGGTGGTCAAAATATGTATTTGGGAGACATTCAAGTTCTGCCAGAGCTCAAAACGTTCTCAGGCCTAGGGCCCAATTTTTGCCTTTAAGCGACTCTTCAACTCCACGAGCTCGTGGTGTTAACTACAAGAAAAAAATCATTAAAGAATAATAAAGATGTTCAACCGCGTTGTATTTATTGATGTGTTGATGCACTTGGTGGCACCGATACTCATCCTAGACACACCTATGATCCTCGTCCTCTGATTTCCTTTTCGGCCGACAATCACGTTCGAGTTCTGGAGGCTAATAAGGAAGGATCCTTTGTATTGATGCCGGAACAACACTACAATGAAAAAACCTGTACCGCGATAAGTAAGAGCTTCAAGCAGGTGGAAGTGTCCTTAAAGAATAGGGCGCAGATATTAAAGCTCTCTGAATGCCATTCCTTGACACAATTGGCCGGAAACATCAAGAAAGGAGCAGGGCTTAACCTTGAGGTGTTCTTTAGTGTAAAAACCCATAAGGAAGCCTGCCCGTTCCGTGCCATTAACACCGCAAAAGGCGCGTGGCAGCGCCCAGATAGCTTACTTTCTTCAAAAACACCGATTCGGTTTAAAAATTAAGGACCCCTATTTAGTCAGCGATCTGAAGTAGTGGAGAAAGCTTTTAAGGACAATGATTTCAACAACCACTTTTGGTTCAGCGTTGACGCATAAGACCTTTTTCAAGCGCAGCTCTTAGACGCCCGTTTCTGGATTAAGCGGCGTCGCCATCGGCGTAACCACGCATTGCATTAAAAGACGTTTACCTGCTAAATTTGTTGGAGAAAGTTTTTCGCTAAATTTAGGGGGAAAAGTTTTCTGTTAACTTTAGCGGGAAATTTCGTCTGCTAAATTTAGCAGGGAAATTGACGTCACGTGACCTTAACATCAATTCAATTTTCCCGCTAAATTTAGCGGGAAAGATTTTGGCTAAATATCTCTACCAAATTTAGTGAGAAATGTTTGATAAATTTTCAGCTAAATTTAGCTGGATAATTTTCACTAAATTTCATGTTAACTTTAATAAAAAAGTTAGCAAACTTTTTCGCTAAACGGGAGGGGAGCAGGAGAGAAGAAGGGGAGAGTACGGAGGAGAGGAGAGGCATACCCTCCCCTCTGTACCCTTCCCTCCTCCTCCTCAAGAGCTGCTCTCTAATTCAGCATTACAGAGAATTGTAAACGTCTTTCATTTTTTATTCCCTTCCACACAAAACATTAGTGACCTCAGTCAAGTCCTGTATTGAAGAGCAAGGGGAGCTCCCCTTCAGAAACTCAAGTAGAGTGTCTTTAGAAGACTTTCTAGAACTTCTGCAATTCTATCTTTACTCTATGATCGTTGGGTGAAAAAATGATACCTTTAACCAGCGGTCAGGTGTGTGTATAGGATCATGTGTGGCCCCCGTGCTTAGTGATATTTTTCTAGCAAGTGTTGATAGAGCAACTGGCGGTGTCCTTGACAAAGTACAAGTGTCAAAGGTGTTTCGATATGCTGACGATTTTTGCAAGTATATCCCAAGTTTGCTAAAGGCGATAACGTTGATAAAGTCATGGACGTAGGCTTTGGTTTTAAGTCCACAGTTGAAAAACCTTTGGACGGGAAGTTACCGTTCCTAGACATTTCGTTATCTCTTCCCACAAGCTATATCTGTTGGGGTTTCCCATCTAGGTCAAAAAAGGCATCTTTCGTTATACGTCAGCGCATTTGAATGTCCTAAAAAGGTGGATTGCGATTTCGAAACTTCGATTGCGCTTACAAAGTCCCGCTTCTACATTGTCCGTGAAAGTATGAATGCTTAAGTTGAGAAACTTCATACGTCGGCCTTCCCATTACAGGTTTTAAACGAGGTTGTGGGGGCCTTGGTAAGTAATACTAAAGGGAATCAGCGAAAGATGGCTAGAGATGACCAGAAAGCAAATGTAGTTGTACCATACAAGCGCAACTCATCGCATAATTTAAAAAGAGCAGCCGAAATGTACAACGAGCCTGTGGTGTCTCCAGCTCCCAAAAAAAAGGCGCAAATCTGTTCCAAGGTTCGCTCGATAGCGCAAAAAAACTAAAAAAAGTAAATTGCCAGAAACGCCACAGCCACCCTTATGTGTCGTGTTCAATTGGTCTTGTGTGCAAACTCCCACTAACGTGGGTTAGTAGCTATGTGGGCCAAATTGGCCGGTGCTTGAATCATCGCCTTCTCGAGGATGATCATTTACTGAGAGCTACGGTGGGCGGTCATCTTCCCGTACATTACAATGTGTTCTCGTGTTCTCCAATCCTAAAGGCCAAACAATATTCGGACATTATGGCGTCAAGACGACTCTCGAAATCTTGAATGAACATTGCATTAATAACTTCCGGGAATATTGCATTTGCCACCCATTAGTTACACTGCTTCAACCAGAAACCTTGTATTTAGATCCGACTATGGAACAAAGATATTGTTGTTAAATTGTGTTGTGTTGCGTGTGACACGCACTACGTGCACTGCGTTTCTTTGAGCACGTCCTCTTCTTCCTTCTTTTGTGTATAAGTTCAGTTGCGAGTCAGCGCTTGTATGTTGCGCATTTTCCTTCTTTCTGTCCTTGTTTTTTTTTTGTTTTGTGCGCTGTTCTGCTCACTATTAACCAGATTTTGCCGCACTAGTATGGCGCACGTGAAAATTTTATCTGAAAGATTTTAGAGAGTGAAATATGGAGTGATACCGCCAATAATAAATTCTATTTGGCACGCAATGATGAGTGTGGCTTAGCTCTGAGGTAGTGATGAGAATATAGTGCATGCTTGGTTCAACACGTCCTTGTTAGAGCATAGATTGTCCATTTTCTTTTATAAACTACACAGTTTAAATTGTTAGTAATAAGTTTTTAGAGTCATTATGACGCAAGCAGTCCGTTCCCGAATGACTCACCGAAGCTACTGTATCACTGTGGTTATCTAGACTAGTTGGTTTGTGATCGGAGACAACCGCCGAAAACAGACAGTGACAAGAAGTGGACGCAAACACTGCTCCAGTGTTTACGTGAAATTCTTGTCCTTGTCTTCATTTTTCGGCGGCTTGTCTCCTACTTTACCAAGTACTTGCTAGCCGTTAAGCGCCTCGAGAAATTTAACGTTATTTAGTGCGTCGTCTGGAGACAACATGTTCGCCCCCTAACGAGTTTGGGAAGGTATCAGGTAAGATTCAGTGATTTCCCTACATACCCCCCAGGAGGACGTGTCCACTCCCCTCGTATTTGTGAAGGCAACCCCTTAATTTGACACGACTCCTCTATTCTCAGTGTCCCCCCAACCCCCCCCCCCCCCCCCTTTCATGTAAATTTAGACACTTCCCCCCACCATATTTTTAATTCCCGGAAAAACCCCTGGTATGATTGCTATAACTCGCAGCAACTAAAATAACGTGAACGTCGAAGTCTCCAACCATTTCAAAGTGGGAGATGAATCCAGGCAAGGCTCCGCCAGCACACCGCGACTGCGGTCAAAAAAAGCGATAATTATGTTTTAAAACGAAACGTTTCTGTACCAGTGATTCTCCGACGCAATCGACCCTTTCTTTTAGTTTTCGAATGTTGCATAGATTATGTGCGGCCGCCATTAGTTGGTCATGCACTGTGAGCATGCATTGGACACGAGCACTGCGTCACTGTTCGGCGCCAACTCGGAACAAATCCCGAGCTTCACACCGGAAGCGATGAGACCAACTAATGCCGGCAGCGCATAATTTATGCGGCAATTCACAATTTTGCAAAGGGGTCTATTGCATATATCGTAGAGTTCATATAAAAGGGAAAAAAAGTTTCGTCATCCTCCGCTGCCTTTGGCCGTCTCGGGCAGGAAGGGCATTAAGGCCCCTATTGCTTAGTCGAGATTGATGGCGATTTATATTCGCAAGACATCACCAGCGGCCGGAGACGTGTAAACTAATACTAAAATTAAGTGCTTGCGATCAAATTCGGCAAATGCAAGCCATGGGAGGAAAATAAATGAGCACAATCGTCAAACATGCACATATATAACAACGTACCATTGCTTTGAAGTGAGCATTTTAAAATATGAACTTTCCAACTCGATTGTGCTCATTCTTTTTTTTTTTTGCATTCGCTTTCGCGTTGTAGTTGTATGTGCACTCAAAACAAATGACGATATTGTCAAAGTAGAGCATCGCTGTACGTTGACTTGATATAGGTATTGTAGAATTTAACAAACTTTGAAAGAACTAACTCCTGACATGTCAACGCAAACGCGGCAGCGATTTATTCATTACGGGTTTAGTTGAACTCGTTCCTTTCCAAATTTCACATTTTTTTAATAAACTTCATATACAACACGAGAGCCTTCCCAAAACACTCCACCAAGCTGTCAGAACTGGAGTCACTGGAGTATTGGCAAGATCCTATAAAATTACGTTTATTTCAAAGCAAAAGTAGTGCATTTTCGTAAAACTTGGACTGTGTCGGATGTTTTCGCCTATTGATACTGGTATATTGGCCCAGTTTTGTTGTAGTTGTACACTTTGGGATACGAAAGAGATGTTTTTTAAGCAACTTTGATTAGTGCCTACATTCAGGGAGCTTTCACAAACATTGAAGGTCGCGGGGGAAAGAGGGCAGGGGGGGATTAGCAGTTTCTTTTGTTTTGTTTTGTTTATTGACTGTCTCTTTAATATCCTGTCATTATCACGACAATCAAGTACATTTTGTCAGTAACACAGTAGGAATTGAATTAGTGTCCGCGAAATTCCCATATTGGTATCTTCGATGTGCTTCGGTAGACGGTATTAGCTTTGCACCCTTATTTAAAATATACTGAATTTCGGAAAATACCCTTATAACAACTTATGTATTCTATCAACTCGGCAGCCAACAAGAACATTATCTTATTGAGAACGCGTGTTTTTGTAACATCCTTCGTTTTTCTAACTTTTCATGTTGGACTATTTGCGCTCTTTTGTTTTTGGGTAGAACTTTAGTTATCTCATTTTCCTTAAAATTAGTTTTCCCGTGTTATTTTTTAATTATTTTGAAAGTACTGGCACAAGCGATCTTGTGTGTGCCAACATTTCATTTCTACTAGTGCTTATGCAAAATATGATGAATGATTGTACTAGGAAAATATGTGTGTGACTTCTACATACAAACTAATATGTTCGCAAGACAAGGATGGTCAATAAAAACCTTATATTCCATTGGGACCAGTATAGAAGCTGCGAATTATGGGTTACAAAGCACATAATTTAAGAATAAATACTTTTTGAAAAAAAAGCGTTAGCGAAGAATGTTTGTCAAATAAGATTTTTGATACGAATTAGTTTAAGATTAGCCAAGTAATGTCTTATATGTTTGTTTCATTTGAACAAAAATGTGCCACACCTCTAAGAAAAAAAAACATAATTATTTAATCTCTTTTTCTCGGAGAGCTTCATAGGTCACCTAAAAAATACATAAAAATGAAACAATTGCCATTCATCAAATCCCATCACGCCTTTCTCACTGCAATATAAATTTGGTATGGGAACAGTGTGTGCTTTACTTGCTCAGATTCGGAATGTTTCACAGAGGATACATTTCGCGCCTCTTTGTAATATCTCCTATTAAAGAAACCATGCCTATAAAACTGTGCGAGATAAGCCAAACGAGCTAGGTCAATCATTTAACAAAGTGCGACGCGTTAAAAGTAACTTCTTGCTCATGAAGATTGTATATCTTTTTGTTAAAAGACTGGTGTGTTCCGAGTTTTGTGAAGTGATATGTTTTTCTCAGACACATGTGATTGACGCGATCAAAACATACTCTACGAACGTTATGTTCAAACAAAGGCTAGACTAATCGTTTCTAAAACAATTGTCGTTTTTTTATTTCTTTAGCAATTACTTCTAATTCATAAAAAATATTACCGTGCCTTTGCTCATGAATAACGGGCATTGAGGATCGCTAGGAATGTGCAATTAACGGCCAGAACTCATTGAAGAATTGCATCGTTATGGGGTCGTTACTAATAAACAACTTTTACGGCGCGCTGATGAAGGCTTCTCATAGCCACCATATGTCAATCTGGCCGGTAACCGGTTAGACGCTTAACGCCTGCCACCTGAAGGTTAAAAAAAAAAAAAGATACTGTGTTCCAATGTCGTGTGTCAAACCTTGTGCTGACATTTTACATAAACATCTGGCAGTCCGGAAGATGTTCGTACTTTTATGGAACGTTTTTTTTTGCTGCTATTCTTACCTTTTGGGAATTGCTTCTGGATATCAGCGACAATTTTCAGGGATACGACCTTCCCCTTCAGCCACCGCTGTGTCTCATTCGATTCAAAGTAAAACTACTAAAAGTTTGAATCGTCCCCATATCTGACGCGAGTGTTGAACATTGTGGTCAATCGCTAAGCTATAATTGTCTAATTTAGTTGTGCGCATGCGAAGTATTGATAACCGTGCCAATCCAACAACTGATAACCACAAATTTTTTGGCGGTAACAGAAATTTATACTTTTTTTTGCAGTTCACCAGTGTCCTGAATGCCCAAAATCATACTCTACACTGTATAATGTAAATAGTCCTCTGTGGCTTCTGGAAGTCCTTTCTGAAGAAGTCAGCCTAACTTCCAAATAAGTTTTAAACAACCCCCCCCCCCCCCCCCTCCTCCTCCGGGACCAGTCTTTATGCTAAAACAGACTCATCAGAGAAATGATTCCAAGGTGGTGCAAAGTTGTGGTTCCAATTCTAGAGAAATGACAGGCACGCTGCTATGGGTTAGCATAAAAAAGGAACACCCTTTATTGTGCGTCCGTCGGGATGTTCAGTTTTTGGCACTTCAAAAAAAATCTCCCAAGATGACGACATGAATGTATGTACACAGTCTCTACTCGCTTGTGGACGTCGTCTCAGACATCCTTGAGCGTCGCGCGATTGGATACAATGGTATGTACAAGAGCTGACCGCGTGACAGAAATGAGGGACACAAACCAAAGTCCTTGTCGAAACCCGCTAGTTGAATGTTTTCTGTAGACATGAAAGAAATGACGTCGTACTTTTGACGCGCGCAGAAATGATGAAGATGTTCTCAGAAAATGATGTAGATGATGTAAACCGAGCTTCGAGTCATGATGAAAACACTACGGCATCAAGAGCTATTTAAAGTTTTTTTTTGCGTTTTTTTAGGGACAACTTGGAAGCACTGTAACAAATTTATCATCATTCTGGTGTACCGCAAGGTAATCACGCTTCTGTTGACACCATAATGTTTCGTTTCATACTTATTTAACATCAAATTTATTTTTCATGAGATTAAAACAAAAATAGGGGAGGGTTTAATTTATTTATGCATGAGCCATGTTTCTCCAATGGAGTGGACCCTAATTACGACGCATCCTTTTTACTGACATGAAATTATTATTAGTTTGAATCCTATAGTAATACGAATGCCATAATTTATATAAACTCAAACTTTTGATGCGGATACCCCAGGTTCTATATGACCAAATGCAAGGTTTTTTTTATCTTTAATCTTTTTTAGCAAGTTGACATTACTGGAAAGCTTTAATCACATTAAACCCGACAGAACATTCGTACTTCTTGAAACGACTGTATCAAACGCCCAGTTGATGTAAAATTGATATCAAAACAAGATAAAGTTTTCCTCGAACGGTCAAGTTCAAAGGGAATGAAATTTAACATTTATCTCGTGCAATCGTTTTTGGTATGTCGTATTTTGATGGCTACAGAATTATATCCTTTTAAGCTTCCTGACTTTTTTGGCGTCCATTTTGTTTAAGTACGTCAATCAACACTTATGCGTAAACCACCAGTGAGTTGGCCTAAGTGACAACGTCTTGTTGACATATTCTTTAGAGATGAAGGTTCTAGCGGTGTTTTGGAAGGACACTACCGCTCTACGGGATTCTTTGATGGGGAGACATTGGATAGAGATTGGGAATGAGGGAAGGTGATCAGCGACCATCTTAGCACCACACAACGCTACCGTAAAGATGCTAGAACGCTTTGGCCTTCATAAAATTTGCAGGAACACGCAAAACGTAAGAAACATCAACGCATCGTCGGCGATAATTCTAGTCATATATGATGACTAGTCTGGTCGAGGTAACTAGAATGGTAATTGTTGTCTCTCTGGCTTTGTAAAAGCGAATGTTAAAGTTATCAGAAATGGTCGAACTCTTCAAATTAATAAATGTTATACCTAATTGAAAGAAGCTTCTTGACAAAATGAAATGAACTGAAAACTTTGCAAATTGTAACCATATAAAGCATGTTGTTTATAAATATATACCAACCAAATTTAGTCTTTATGCTATCACTCCATTTGTTATAATTCTTCCGTCAACTCAAAACGCGTACCCACTCAAGTGAAGTCGATTAACTATATAATAGGTGTTCCAAAGAATATGAGTATAAAATTTAACGTAAAACAATAAAATCAAACAACCATTGCATCCTATTGAAACGGCGGGCTAAACCTCTCTTATTTAAAAAAAATTCAAATACTAATACTTAAAATGTTAGTTAGATAACATAATAACTGAAGTTTTTTTTTTACTTTCTTACAGACGCAGTCAATATGATTAATTAAACATATACATTTTTGTTTTAAAAAGTGCCTAATTTTTAAATTATATTCGACGCAACAGAGGCTATTCGACGGCATTCCAAATTGACCTTCGTAAATAACGCGATCAAGCATAATTCTCAAAACCTTGATCAGGGCAAACAAAACACCCGTTCAGGAGACGGCATCAGTCGAAAACGCGCCATCTTTTGTATTACTCTAGATTGTTAACTTGCGCACCTTGATCATTACTAACGGCGTGCTTTTTGAGGCATTCATTCTCACATCGGCGTATCAGCTATTTCCTGGGGATTATAGGCGGCCACATCTACGGAGCTACACTAGTAATGTGAATAACTGCATCGTCATGCTTTCGGGTGGACATGTTTTTTTACGATTTCGTAACTTCTAGTGCTGCACGCGAAAAGACAAAAAAATAACGTGCTGGAAATAGCGTGGTTGATATGGCAGCTGCAGGAACGCCCCGTGAAAACCACTACTTCCTGAATATCGAGGAGAAGTGTCAGCGTTTCCCGTCGTTTTTTTTTTTATTTGGCACCGATATTTGAGCTCTTTTTTTGATGCAATAAACAGCGCGCTTTTCATAGCCAGTGCGCTCAGCAGACACCCCTTTACTCAGTGCAGTCTCAAGCTTCTGACCTTCGAAACTTTTTAGATCCCAGTTGGTAGTTTGTTAGTGGTGGTCGTTGCTGTGGTTCTGGTTGAGGGGTTGTTTTAAACTGGAAGGATAATTATCTGCGCGTACTGGTAGCCTTTTTTAGCGAAGGCAAGACACAAAAATAGCGAAAATGTGGGAAGAAACAAAAAGGAGAAATCAAGTTTGATGAGATCTGCCACCGACTGAATTACGAATCGACCAAACAGGTGACGATTTCTTCATTTGCTTGAGTTGCTGATAGCTTTCTAAAAACAAGGGTTGAGGGTGTTTCCCCGTTACGGTCATTCACACGGTCGTTCGAAAGAAAAACACGGGATTCGTGATACAAGGGGCAGCGCTTAAATCCCCAATTACGAATTTCAAAGACTACTCAGAAGACGAAATTTCGCTGAGCCTACCTCTTTCATTTTACCTACCGCTGCAAACTTTCGTGTTGTCTACCATCGCTTTAACATTTTTTTTCTCGCAGCTTACAATGCTGGGTACAATTTTGTATTGCCCGTTTGAACAACGTCCAGCGACTTGACATGCTTCAAAACACCTGGATGACTTCAGCAACTTCAAATAAGCTGTTCCCAGCCAGCCTTCACGGACACTTAAATGAATGCTCTCGACGTTCGAGTTATCTAAACATAATTTGTTTTTTTTCGTGCAGTAGGCAAGATAAATAAATCATATCATGGAATACAGTTTTCCTCTAGCGTTTGGAAAGCAAAGGAGTAGTGGGCTCAGAGGTTCGTATATTGTTACGTGGTCGTATAAAATAACAACGCAAATATTTCACCATGTTGGACACATTCTGTTTATACCTGCGATGCACTACCCTTTCTTCATCTTGGCTTAGAATGGTCAAAGAGGCGCTCATTATTTCTTAAACTTGTAACTCGCGACAAAAACTAATAATCACATCTGTAATAGCGGTACCTTCAGACGGACAATGTGTGACTATCATAATACACACTTGGATTACCCAAAGGGCTCGTGAAAGTTTTTGAGTAGTGCCAGTCAAATCCCTTATGTCATTCATCGCATCAAAAAACCAATTCGTAAAACAAAACCTTAAAAAGAAAGTTTTGACTGTTCAGATGTTTCTGACTTAGCAGAAATCGAAAAAAACACCTGACGCAGTTTAAATGTTCGTTCTTCAGCGTAGAGTGCCGACTTGTCACTTGACTTCACTGCAGCAGCATTGTGAGAACTCTCTTCGATTTGGGTAGCTTGCAGGGGGCGTTTGGGACACGACGTGACCTCGAAGCAGGTCACGAGAAAATAGAAGTAGCGTAAATGCTGGCAGCAACTAGAAGTAGTGTCGATGGAAGAGGGCTGGGGCATGCGGCGTTGCCATGGCTTTGAAAATCTGCAAGAAACAAGCAAAGGTTACTTTTCGTTATAAACTCAGCACCGTAAAAAAAATTACCTTTTTATTGTAACAGCGGTAAATCTCGTATTCGAAGAGGCGGTGATTACATCTCTATTGGGGCAGGCTAAAATGGCCTAATATTTATTTTATGCGAGAAAAATATGTTTTTGGGGCATTTCTAAATTAAAGGAGGGCACAAACCGCAGCATTCTTGTATTTTTGTTGTTCTGAAGTTATGGAGCGTTGAACACGCCGCGACAGAATTCAGCATTTTCACTTGCCGTCACATGTCGTATATTTGACACCCTGTGCTGCCTTTATTTTTGTTTCTTTGCCTCACTTAAACTTGTTGTTATCATTTAGTACCTACTATAAAGGCACTTTGAATAAAATGCAATTTTATAAGATTGTTGTTTTATATTTGTTTAACAAAATGTGAAACTGAACTTCCATGTCTATTTTTTGTCAGCATTAACAAGTCTCTGCTTTGGTTACACTTAAGGTAAATTATCCTTTTCTTAAAACTACGGAAAACACTAAACAAGCTCACTATAGCTAAAATAATATAATTCAAATTCATCAATTAGGCATCTCCTTATCGTCGCGTAAACCGTGTATAAAATAACAAAAGTTGCGTGTTTAAAATTTTTTCTAAAACTTCCTTCGAAATGTTTTTGTGTTTATATTGTTTTAGATATAATAGTAGACTATTAGAAAACTTAATCTAGAAATGTCATATTTTGGTTGTATTTCCTTTATTTTAGTCACAATCTTGTGAAATTAGTGTTTCGTTGGACAGACAACATGCGTGCTTGGTCGTCTCTATGATTTCGAACATATATTTTAGTCACGTTAAAAAAAAATAACATAGAGTAGATTAAATTTTATATTCACTATAATTTTGAGTTTTGTATAAGGCCAACACATATAAGCAAACTACAAAACAGTGAGTCGCAATTGTCTATTAAATCAGAAGGCCACGCAACATGTCAAGATTTTTTTATTTATATCAAGATTCAAAATAAACGAGGGCGCATACTGATTGTCCAGAATATTACGAAGGCAATAAAAATTGCCATGCTATTAGAATCTCTCACATAAAACTTCTGGAAATAAGCGCCGGGTTTTTTTCACCTCAGATCGTGGAGATCACCGACGGTTGAGTGCGCAGTTCTTGCAGCTAACTAATACACGAACGTTCACGCACAGAATCAGTTTGAACGAAAAAAGTCAATCGCACGTTTCTTAAAGGCAGTACATTATGTGACTAGTTCATTGTAGCAGTGAATTATTTTTTTAATGTCTGCTGCGTGCCCGCCGGACCACTCAGCCGCCTCCCTCGTACTACTGTAGCCTCAGATTAAGGGTGAACGGAGTACAAAAGCCAGGCAGTCCATGGTCGCTGTTTCGAACATGCCGGCACACACTCACTGATGATCTACTTTCAGGGCACGAGGTGGCACGTGCATGCGTTGACACATGTATGCGGCTATTTTAGGTTTTAGGCTGCAAGGGTGCCCTTAGTTTATAGAACAACGCGTTGGAGATGTTTTGTCTTGTCATAGCCTCCTTTATACAGACGACACCTGACAGAGCGCCATGAGAAGAGGCCGTCTAAGTGGAAACTGTGGAGCGGTAGACAACGGATGACAGGAGAACCGCGTGACTGGCGCCCTGCTGCGGCGAGACGCGAAAACACACTTCTCCCGAGCGAGCAAGTGTGTTTCGGACCCTCACCACTACAAAAACTGTGTGCTGATGTCCAGGTTCCCCGAGAAATTTCTCTTTGATTCTCTGGGCTACCAGATCCTCCCGCTCACAGTCTACGACTAGGCAGTCTATGACTTCGTCGTCGAAATGCCAGGAATAGTGTGTATGGAGGAGGCTATGGTCTTCCTCCATTCCAAAAGCATGTTTGGAGATTCCAATAGCATGTCTGCTTTTGGAATCTCCACTTCGAAAGTGGTTGTACGCCGTGTATAACTTCTCTGTCTTTGAATGTGCTTTTTATTGTTTATAGCTACTTTTGTGAGCTTCGTTTGAAACGTGTTTTGTCTTGTGCATGCGCTGGTGCGAACTTTTCACTTCAACGGCAGGAAGAGTGTTGATACACGGCTATTGCCAGACTGTCCTTGAAGCAACTGCCGTGGTCTTTCAAGGTTCTAGTCCGTTCTTGTAGAAGTGATTGTAAAACGAGACATGTGTCGCGCATAAGCTAGACGCCTAAGCGAAGCCACGTATTACAACTGCATTAGAACAGAGCGTAAGGTGAGTGCGGGCCAAAGTGCACTCGCTCGCTGCTGAGAAGCATATTGAGTTATGGAGGGGTTCCGAGATGATGGGAAATGAACAGATATAAATTATATTATTATATTTATATTCAGCTTGCTTTGCGATTTTCATAGATCTAAAGAACAATAATTTACCTTCAGTTTTGCCAAAGCAAGGACCTGTCAATATTGACCAAAAATCGACCTGGGAGGCCAGTTTTACTTTATGTTAGAAAAAAAGTTTGAAACAACTTATAAATTTTTCTTTTATTCAAAGTGTCTTTATAGTACCTACTAGAGGCTAGAAAAAGTTTAAAAGAGGCAAAGAAAAAAATAACGGCAGCAGAGGGTGTCGAACATACGGCCTGTGACGGCAAGGGAAAACGCTAGTTTCTGCCGCAGCGTCTTCTAGTCTCCATAACTTGATAACAAAAACAAAATACGGGAAGCTTGAGGTTTGTGCCCTCCTTTTTTGAATAATTCCCCCTAAATATATTTTTTAACTAAAATTAGGCACTTTTAGCCTGCCCAATTTGATATGTAATCACCCTTGTATACACTTACACAGTTGTCTGTCATACAAGAACCACAAATCTTTTCACCCGACTTCACGGAAAGCACCGCTGCAAATGTCATCGGGTCATTCCCATTTTACTGGTGAGTCAAAAAATAACGTCTATTCTTTATTATTTGGTGAGTAATTTTTGGAGATACCCCTGTCACGCGTTAAATTCCTAGAATATAACTAGGGCTCCGTGTTTTAGGATAAATCCGAAAAACTTCGAAAAACACCGCCGGTAAAAGTTTTGTCAATTCGGATTTATCCGATAAACTCTGAATTGTTATGTGCCCATGAAACTCCCCCCCCCCCTAATATATATATATATATATATATATATATATTACAATTTAAGCAGCGCAGGATCAATGGTCCTGGGAAAGTGACACCATAATTTTCTTTCAAGCGTCTGACTGCTGTCAAAAGGGGGTCGTACGGCTTTTCTCGTCAAGGTTGGTTCAAGGAAACCGGTCATCATACCATTCGTGTCACGACAAAAGCCACCCTTTTGGTTTCCGGTTTGGACCATGGGATTTGAGATCTAGAGAAAGGAGTGGGTATGTTTCTGTAACAGTGAAAGCTATGGATCATAGAGATCGTATAAAATAGAAAAGGGGGGGGCAGTTGAGCCTTCTCTATTACATCCTTAACCACTCCACCTCGCGCGGCCGCGGGATAGATTGATGGGATGACTACGAGCTTCCTTGCGACTACCTCCGGCAGCTTAGTGAATTTAAGGTATTGATGTTTATCGAAGCCACACTTTCTTGCGATTTTTGTCGTGGGACAAATTAGTATTGCCAGTGACAACAATGGCAAATTCAGCTGAAAAAAATCTTAATTGATACAAGCGCGTTTTATTTTTTATCTGCCATTCGTTTGCATCCGGCTATTATTTATAATTTTTAATAGAAAACACTGCGAATTTAATATCCGAATTTCGGAGAATTGAGGATTTACAAAAAATGAACTCCGATAAACGTCAAATTTTCGCTAAAAAATAAACTCAGAAAAACACCCTCCGAATTTCAGGAAAAATAAACTCCGAAAACACGGAGCCCTAAATATAACTTAGACTACTATTTTTACATGATACCCCGAAGTCAGTAATATAGTTCCCGAGTTTAAATTCCACGAAGCATTATTAAAGATAGGCACTGCTCTCAATGAAAACACATCAGGTATGAAACGCAATATTCACAACAATGTACTAGAAAAATTTAAAACATATATATATATATATATATATATTTCAAGTACTAAATTCTTCACTTCCACTCGTGCGTGTATTCATGTTTGGAGATTTGACAGACCAAGAGACTTTAACGCCTCATTATATAATTCACACCTTATGTTGTTGTTGTTTTACTTCTATATTTACGTTTCTCATCTTAACGCTTTCACACAGGAAAGTACCTTATCAAAGTATCCTATGAGGCATCCAAAGACTCACCTCCGAGTTTCACCACGGCGGGGGTGTAGGAGGGCCGTTGATCCGTCGACAACTCCGACAGGTCACGTGGCCTAGTTGTCGGAATCGCTGTACAAGAAAGTGCGATTGAATTAGCGCATACAAATAGCTTAGTCACTGACACGTTAACAAACGCGAGGCATTGCAAGTTTTTTTATGTTTCTTTTTTTTTTTATAAGAAAGGTAAAGAACAAGCCACAACGCAAGAAGAATTAGTATACAGTATACTAGCCTTGTTACACTGGCACACTTAAGTGCTGTTACGCTAAGCCCCAGTTAGCGCCCGATACTTGAGGACAACATTCTGCGGCTCTGCAGAAAAAAGGTATGGGCGCACGTGCGCTTCAGAATTTTGAGCACCCATCAAAGCAGTGTACGCGGACTCCTTCAATTATTCTGGAATAGCAAACCGAGAGTATAGTACGGTAACCGTGGTGACCTGTGCAGCAGTTAAAGTTGAGTTAACTGCGGTTGAGGGTGCCCGTGTAACATGCCCGTAAGTCACGCTCTGAGTTTTTTAAGCGTTCATTGAGAACACACTACACCTGTATATGGTTTAGTTGTTTTTTTAATTGATTTTAGAGTCACTGACTACTAAAGACACGTGGCATATCACGTGCACGTGAATTGTCTTGAGATTGGATGTTCGACGTTCTCATCAACTGAAGCCGGATTCACACGATGAAATTTTGCTGGCGATTTGGCAACTGCAAGGTCGGGCACCGCAACCTCCACCATGTTTTTTTGTTTGTTTTTTTAAGTAGACGGCGACCATAAATTAGAAAGATCTAGAATTGCGTAGCCAAAAACTTTGCGTATACGCCAAGAGATGGCGGTGTTGGCACTGCGCTCGCGCCGAGTCTCAAATCTGGTTTTGAATTTACGCTTGATGACAAAGTTATTTCTTCGCGTTGGCGAAGCTTTTGTGTGTACGCTGTGCAAACGTTCGCCATTGCTTAAATGTCACCCGAACAACACAGAATAACTACTTAATATATTTTATCAGACCGTAATTACAAGCGCCGAAAACGAATCACGTTTACGAATAACCCCGAGACACGATGTCTCAAAATTTGAGACTTCGTGTTTGCCCCTTAATCACCTTCATTTCCTCCCATCCTGGGGTTTTCCGCAATCGACCCTTTTTTTAAAACCCTATTGGGCAACATTCCCGGCCGCCATTTCTCGGAAACGACGCGTTTGTTCGGACGCGAGTTCTCACTAAGCGCTGACGCAAAGACCCGTTCTCCAGTACAAGCCAACGTTACTAGCTAAACCCAGTCACGGAAATGCCGAGAGACGCTGCTTGCACGAGCAATACCTCCCCCGTCCCCCCATGGGTTGCCCCCCGTCGTTCGGCGCGCGACCATTTTGGGGGGACGGCTGCTACGGTAACTGCGGTGCATTCTACAAAATACGCACGTTTCGAAGCACATCGTCTTGATGGTGTTTCACCGTACTCTATAAACACGCATGCGGGAGAATGCTTAGTGATATCGATCTATTAGCGCAACAACTACTCAATGTCGCGTTCTTTCGGAAAAAAAAAGGTATATTATGTTCAAGTTACGCAAGATCCTTTGCGCACTTGGTTGTTGTTCGAAAGCTGGTTTACGAGTGGGGCGTTTAAATGCCTAGCAGGTTCTTTGCGTGCTTCTCGCGCACCTACCTCTGTCGTGGGGTCTGGTCAAGGAGTTCCGCATCTGGCCGTTGCGGAGTTTCTCAGACTTGGCGCGGAAGGCCTCCGGAGAATGCGACGTGGATGAAGAGCTTGCGGGAATCTCTGCAAGTCAAGCGAAAGTTGCGTATCACTGCGAGCCTGTGCATATCCGGGAACGCCGGCTCGAAATAACGCGGAAGTTTCGTACATGCGGAGCTATTCATTTTGTTTTTAGCTTCCCTAACTAACTATAATTTCGCAATCACCGGCCTTTACCCTTTCTTTAATGTTATTTAGTATCACGAAATTCAGCATAGTTATTGTGAAATCGACAAGTGAAAATCATGCCAAAACCAGCATTCAAATATACGCGCGTTTTTTAGTGCGATAACGACAGGGGAAAGTGGGCTTGCAAGTCGAGCAGGAAGTCTCAAAATGGATATGCGGAGCATTTGTTTCTTGCTGCTGCTTTGTGGGTGCTGGAGCGAGCTTCCAAAGCATTTATTTGACACTATAAATCAGCTTGTAATCAGTTGGCAACAAAGTCTACAGTCCAAACGGTGAAGCCCTGCCTTTCTCTGGCGCCACTTTCTTATTCTTGACAGTAGAAAGTTTCAGTTTGAAAAACGCAGTGAGGACCAAAATTGTAAATTCAAAAACTTCGCGAAACTCTTTGCCCAATATTTGGGTCTTTCTTCCAGCGACGTTTGTTGGCGTGTTTATCAAATTTTCAGGCAAATTGAGGACCATAAGGAAAATGCCGAATCACGCCTTCAAAGGAATTTTAGAAGTATTTTTCAACTTATTCCTCTTTAGCTTTTTTCCTCAATTAAAAAAAAGAAAAACTGAAAAAAATCACGTGGTAATGACGTAGTGTTTCACCGGTAGCGATGACTTCAAGCTTCCTGTGTGCTTTTTGAGCACAGCATGGAACTTGTGATTTGCGAGCGATTACAAGTGCCGTCGCTGCACTCATTGACCACGAGCGCGAGTTCAAATATTCGTCGACGGAATTTGATTGTTGACGAGCGTATACGTCCGAGTGACGGAGTGGTCGTGTTCACATGCGTGAGCTGTGTTCAGCTGATGTGCTTAGACACCGCGGATGCATCGCAGTGAAAAGGCGTTGAGCTTTGTAACGAAAATAATGGACAAAATGTTCCGCTATATTCTAAAATCTGCGAGGCGAAAAGCAGGCGTTTGCTTCTCGGGAAGCCTGAACGTCTACGCACAGCTTTTGCTGCGGTGAGGACCCGAAACACACTTGTTCGCTCGGGAGAAGTGTCTTTCGGCGTCTCGCTGCAGCGGTGTGCCAGTCACGTGGACGTTCTCTCATCCGTTGTCTGCCGTTCCACCTTTTCCATTTCGCCAGCCGCTTTTCGTGGCGATCTGCCAGGTTTCTCAGTATATAGTGGGCTATGGCATCCATAGAGTTATTATAATGTACGCTAGAGGTTGAACTGGCGCTAGTGTGCTGCTGCGAATTGACGCAGACAGCAACCAGTCGGAAATTGACTTCCGGTAATGCTTTTCTATGGGAATAAGCGAGTGCATTTTCTCGCTGCGCTCGATTACAAGAGCAAATATCACAAATATTTCGTACGTACTAGGAACATTGGAACATTTCTCAGTCACGCAGACGAAATAATTGGTCAGTTAAGGCGCTTTTATTTGAAATTCGTGGCATGAAAAACGGTGCTAAAACCGTTTCGTACATGTATTTGTGTGCACTGTCGGACACTGTTAGCGCGAACACGGCGTCGGCGCTTTCGGCCAAGGGGGATATACGTGTCAAACGAACGAATGACATGTGGAAAACCAATAGAGATGGCAAAAACTACGCAGTATCACTGGATAAGTAACTCCTCGTGCGTGCAGGCGATAAAAATAAATTGAAAGCCACATAATATAGTTCAATTTGCAATAAATAAGTTATTCTTTCGTGATAATGTGCGATGATGCATCGTTCCGGGTTCAAATCATCAACAGCACGCTTCAAATCTTTACAAGTAGGGAGAATTCAGAGAACAGGTGCCCGATAAAAACTGCCTGAGATAGGAAATAATAAAAAGACACACCTTTCGTAGCCCACGTACTCTATTTTTTACATTCGAATGGTCTTTAACCGATCGTAAAGATGCACGACGGAGTCATATTCATAGAATGACAGGACGGGCATACTAGCAATATATAAGCGCCATCGGAATGCTAGCGAACCTTGAACACACTCTACATTCCTTTCGATCTTTATTTAGCTCAGAAGCGTCGCTCGTTTTTACATACCTGCCATGGAACAGAGGTTTGGGCCAGAAATATAGCGAAGCGTAACATCGTTCAATAGTAAAGAAAAATGCTGTAATTAAAGCAATTACACTTTTTCAATATCACTGAAGGTACATACTATCCGGTACAACCGAAGTAATAAAAGTTATTCATGTTATTTTCCGGTGAAGAGACAAAATTCACGCGCGTTTCCCCATAGGAATGCACAGGAGCACCGCAAAAGTAGACTGGTTGCTGTCTGCTTCAATTTGCCACCCGGAAGTCGCATAGACACTAGGGCCAGTTGAACCTCTAGCGTGCATTATAATAACTCTATGATGGCATCATATTGGGTGTTGTCGTGCTCTCAATTTCAGAACGCGAATATAATTTACGACTTCTCCAAGTTCTACGTTGATTCCTTACTGTCGGAAACGTTTATTATAAGTTAAAAAGCTTATATGAATTGCTGCCAAACATCAATTTTGAGACCGCGTAATTTTTTTTGTTCAATTTTGATTGGAAGAAAGCAAACTTGACTTCAATCTTTAAGTCAGGGTCAAGAAGTCTTGTTCAAAGCTACTGCCCGGTGCCTCTGACAGGTGTTGCGTGCAAACTCTTAGAGCATTCATTATATCGCTCGAGATATAACTTTCTAAGTTCCAGTAATTTTTTTTCTCCCTCCCAAAACGGTTTCCGTCGTGCTTATTCGTGTGTAACACACCTGGTTGAATTTACACATTACCTTTCAAACGTCATTGACAACAAAAAAAACACTAGATTGTATATTCTTGGATTTCTGTAAGGCGTTTGACACGGTGCCACATCATTTGTTATTGAATAAGCTTATATTAATAGGAAAAAATGAAAATATTATAAATTGAGTGGCTGTATACTTATCTGAGCGAGAACAGAGTGTTGCACAAAATGGTCAAAAATCTTCACCTGTGCTTGTAACCTCGGGGGTGCCTCAGGGAAGTGTACTGGGACCTTTGTTATTTCTTATATTTATTAACGACATTTGCGAGGGGATACAGTTAAATATCAGGTTATTTAAGGATGATTGTGTATTATACAGAGTTATAGAAACGACGCACACGTCTGTATGATGCAAAAAGATTTAGGAATGTTAAAACGCTGGTGCGATCATTGGGAAATGAGCTTTAATATAAAAAAGTGCAAATACATGTGTTTTACTCGATCTATTGTTAGCACGGCTACATATAAGATAAAACAATTATGAACTTGAGCGAGTAAAATAAACGCAGGTATTTGGGAGTTAATTTTTATAATAATCTAGAATGGAATGATCATTGTAGCAAAGGCAAGTAAAGGGGTATCCACATGAAGGAGAACTCCACGGACGGGTGTCGTGACATCAACAACCCGGTAAACTCCGTCCCCGGCTCCGCCGCCCATATGCGGAGCTTTCGTGCTGACAGCACGTAGCCTCCGCGCCTCCACTACGGAGGGGGACGGCACCGCGAGGCGTCAAAAAGGGATGACGTATGTCTCGCGTGATCAGCGTTCTGCGGAGGAAAGGGGCGGATATCCCATAAGATGTTATTTTTGGGCGGATTTCTCCTTCGTGTGGATATCCCATAAGATGTTACTTTTTATTCGGGGGAATTTTAAGAACACATCTCGTACCGTAAGACAAACATTATATCTAGTGTGTGTACTTTCCGGTGTTTATTTGAGAGAAAAATCGGCGGATGTTTTTCGGTGTTTATTTATTTTCAAAACACCGGTGTATTTCGGTGAAACGTCTCGCGACGAGGCTAAAATCGGTGAATATCGGTGAAAAAAAAAAGCGATTGATCACAGACAGAGAGTTCCAACTTAATTCACATAGTTCATACACTTCTTCTCTAGGAAGCAACTATTTCTCACACTTGGTTATTATAGTAGATGCAAGCATACTTTCATGCTTGCATCTACACGCAAGGAACGTGCTGCCGTCATGGCAGCACGTTCCTTGCGGTTCGCAACCCGCAATTATGAAAACGCACGCTCCTGTGCGACACGGACGTTGGCAGTGTCTTCCAGGAACCACAGCAACCTCTGAATATATGGCTTGCACCGACATCACTTGGCCAGACACAATAAGGAAAAGGCACGTGAGAGTCTACCCTCCACTGTGTTAATTTTTTCACAAAAGGGGGCCATGGGAGACACAATAAGAGAAAGGCGTATGAGAGCTTAGCTTCCATTGCGTTCACCAGACGCTTTTGAGCCCCAGAAAAGAGGGCGGACTGACGCCACCTGGAAGCCATGTATAAACACTGGAAGAATGCAGGATCCACGAGATAACACGTTTGACGAACCTCTACGGGGAAAGGGTTTCGCTAGGTCGGAAACTAGCAACGGCCGGTGTTTTTCGGTTTTAACCAGGGCAAAAATATCCAACCACCGGTGTTTTTCGGTTTTAGCCGATTTTATATTTTCGTCACCGACGGATGTTTATCGGTGTTTTTCGGTTAAAACCGGAAAATACACACCCTAATTATATCTTTTTTTTATCAGACCAATTTTGAAGTATGCCTGTCTTATCTGGGATCCGCCTCAATGTTACGTCGCGAATAAGTTAGAGCCAATTCAAAATCAGGCATTAAGGTTTGTCACAGGCGATTATAGCAGAAAAAAAAAAGAAGAGACTGGGTTGGGACCTAATTAGACTTCGGAGAAAGTGTTTGCGGCTAAAATTCTTTCACAGTATATATCACGGGGAAACACGCATTGAAAAGGGTCTTTACATTCTCGTACCCCACTATGTATCTTCAAGGCGGAATCATTCTAAGACGGCGGCAGAATATAGGTATTGTACTGACAGTTTTTGTTATTCATTTTTTGCTCACACCACCCGGGAGTGGGATGCCCTTCCGGAAGAACTGATAGCTGTTATCAATATTGACGTCTTCTATCACAGACTTCAGAGAAGCGTGCTCGAGTGAAAATGTAGTACTGAATGATTGTCGATTGCATTACTAAAAATGTCTTTTGCATGCGTTTGTGTTTTGTTCCCCCTGCATAACGCCTAACGGCGCAGCAGGTATTTGTGTAAATAATAAAATAAATTTGGATGTCTAATTGTATTCAAAATATTGATGCAAACGGTGTTAAATGTATAAGGTTTGTTTAGTGAGTTACGTAGACCTGTTTGCGCGATCAGTCTAATTTTTCTGTCAATATATATATATATATATATATATATATATATATATATATGTATATATATATATATATATATATATATATATATATATATATATATATATATATATATATATATATATTGAAGTCTGCCCAGAAAGTGAAACACAAATTCTAGAAAAAGCTTTTAATTATAAAATGAGTTTATTGGGCCGAAAATATTGTGAACGGAAAAGCGGAAGTTGATGTTAAACGTTATGACGTCATGAACTGTGAACAATGTTATTAGCGTACCTGTAATATTGAAATATATATTACGCTTATTCGTAGCTTGATTGGCTACCTTGTGTTCACAAGTTATTCAAGCGAAACAATTATAATTTAAAAAAAAATCGTTTTTTGTGGCCTATTTTTACAAAAGCTTTGTGTTAAGTTCTTATTTTTACTATAATATACTGTAGAACCCTTTATTTTCGCGGCCCCTATTTTTTGCGAATCGGTCACAGATGGCATAATCGCGACCACTAAATTTCGCGAATTCCAGACGCCTGCATTAAAAATCTTAAGGACCGAAATTTTCGCGCGCCCTTAAATTTCGCGAATTCTTTATTTCGCGAAATTCGCGAAAATTAAGGGCTCGCGAACATTAAGGGTTTTACAGTAGCTCGATATTTATTGCGAAAAGTAAACTACACAATGATTTTTCTTCTTATCTCCGCGCGTTCTGATATTCGTCCTATGTTTTCCTGAGTGACTTTTGTTTTTGGATCTACGACATCGAAATTCTTCGCATCTGTTTAGTGCTAAGCGCGAACAAAAGCTAGTCCTCGGAAGACGAAAAACAAACAAGCAATACAAAACTCATTTCTGGTCAAAGATTTATCACTGTCAAAATCTGAAAATTGGACTTCTTAAATATTCTGTTTTAGCTGTCTTTTTTTTCTTCTTCAATGGAGAGCCGGAACCGGATGCGAATTCACGCGCTAATCGTAAAAGATGGCCAGACGACTGAAATCGCAACGCCTTACTGTGCTTTCTTTTAATTATTAACGCGTTTTTGTTGGGTACGTAAATTTTTTTTTTTGTTATTTCAGCATTTTCTTTTTTTTTTTCTACATGTGTTGAAGTTTCTTGTTACAGGCTTATCTAGGCCTTCTTCTCGGGAACCTGTCTCAAGCTTGGTTAAGACGATGCCCAAAACTGCTTTGCGCGCATGTAGTTATGTAAAGAGTTACTCGCGACATCCCCGGTGGATCTCATATCCTCTTTCCTTTTTTTTTTTTTAAATGAAGGCTCGAAGTTACGGACTGTAATAGCCACATGACTGCCTGGTTCAAACATCTCTCCTACACTAAAGCTATTTTCGGTTGGCGACATTAAGAATTTCACAGTGAAGTTCCTAAAGCGTGCCTGGAGCATCGACTGTTCTATTTTTATAACTTTCTAACGCCTAAAAAAAGTCCCATTTTCGTTCTAAATAATTTAAATCTCAGGGTAGCTATGTGGTAAAATAACTGAAAAGGAAACAAGTCGTCTGAAACATAGTGTCAGAACTTTTTTTTTCATTAGATTCGCAAGCTTCAACCTAAAACTAAAGCGGTATTAAAAAAAAAAAAAAAAAAGGCTGTCAGAACCCGGACTAAGTTAGGCATATAGTGGTTAAAGGTTTGTGTTTCTACGATTTTTTTTTTATTCACTGCCACGATGAGAATGTAAGTGCGGCTCTTTTAGACGTCCGGAGTTCAGCATGGCCTCTATCCCTCCGCCATGTTTTGGTTTCCCCTGCGCTCTCGAGCACGACAATGGAAGGACATTCGTGCCGTTTTTATGCTGTCAGCAAATAATGTACGAGCGAGGAAATTGAGAAGCAACAATTCGCTGTAAATTCGCTGTAAATCCCCCCACCCCCTCGCTGACCACCGAGCAGAGCAGACGAAAGGGAGAGGAGGAAAAACCCGCCGAAGTGACGTCATTCGCGGTGTCACGTGACCCTTTCACCTGGTTCGGAGAGGGAGACAATGACGTCGAGAACCCTTTGGCAGATAACGCGTGGCCAATGTTTTTTTGCACATTCTGTGGCACTCGCTGAGTATTTTTTTTTTACGAAATGAAAACGGTTGACACTAAACCCGGCCCAGGTTCAGAGCGATAACCGAATTCAGGAGACAAAAGGCTATAAAAAACCTGCCATACCTCGATTTTATTTTTGTTTTGTTTTTTATCTTTTAATGTTTAATTTGTGACTCACTTCGTTCGATGTTCCAAGAGTAGAGATTGTTTCTCATAATTCAAAAGATTTATTTTTGGAGTGATTGAAATTTTTAATTAAAACTATAGTACCGCCATTTTGGTCAGGCTAGAAATAATTGAGCACGAATTTTTCTCTCTGGTGCGTTTTCTAACGCTTACGGGACAAAATAACGTTATAGCACTCATTTTTCAGTTTCACAGTAATTCATTTCAGGAACACTACCAGTGCTGCTACTGCACTAGACCAGTAAAAAATTTCAAGCTTTAAAATCTTGGTATAAGGGCAATATATTATGTCAATGCACTTATTGGATGATGAATTGGCGGGGGCGCAATAGCAGTTTTCAATCACGAGTATGCATTTTCTTCCCAATAGCGAATCTGTAGCACATTACTATTTCACACTGGGACCGCCACAGCACTTGTGGCATCAGAAGTCAAGACTCTTCTCCGCTTTCGTGTGTCTAGTGTTTTTTTTTTTTAATTTATTTAGAACAAAAAAAGTTTCTGTATCTACTCGAAGCAAAAATACGAGAAACGTTCCGGCCGACTAAGATACAGCGCTGCTACCAGCTGGGTTTTCTGCAAACAAACACACTAATTTTGTTTTTCCTCTTTTCCGAACTGAGAGGGAGATAAAATGCCCCAAAATAAATAATAATAATAAAAAAAACAGTTTTGCATCTCCTCTTAGAGCAGCAAAAATAAAATTCATAAAAAGATTAAGACCAAAAGGCTGAGAGTGAAAACACAAAGGGACGCTGAACTACCAGAAGAAAGACATATGAGTGCAGAAATATAACGCGCCCTTATCATTATAAAAATTAAGGCAATATGTTTTTATTTGCTTCGCGGGCTCGATAAAGATAATGGCATGGTGCATGACAAAGCCCCAGCCCGCTGAAGTTCAGCAGCTCAATGCGGTTACGTGATAGCAACGATTCTACAAGACATTACGCAACAATTCAACGAAAACGTGTCGAAGCAAATTGGGAAAAGTAAACAGCACATTTATTTGGTACTGGATACAACAAATAAACGTTAGAAAGTGTTAGTTTTGACAAAACTAAAAACAAACAAAAAACAAAAACTAATCATAGAGATCTCCGACATGTGAACTACAGCAACAACAAATCACGTTGCCAGATTCATTTTGGGTCTCGTAACGGGCTTCAATATACTTTTTTCTTCTTCTACCCTTGTCCCCACCCACGTAGCTGACAAATCAGGTACAGGGGATGGGTAACAAAATGCGTTAACAAGACCCTGGGAAAACGCCTCATACGTGACACACACACACAAACACACACGCGCGCGCACACACACACGCGCACACACACAGACACGCACATGCAAACCAAAGCATTACAACCTGGAACAAGCAAAATCACAAAAATCACACAGAAAAGGCATAACAAGAATGATAGACAGTGGCGAATAAAAACCGTGAGCCTCTCCCACTGGTGTTACGAGATCAGAACGATGTTTTCCCGGCTACCGGAAGTTCCGAGATTTAAGATGGCGGCGACCGCGTAGAAAAACTTGATATTGAGCGTTCATTCCGGATTGACGTGCCCAAATAGGAGCATGTTTCATAATCGGCTCTAACTCAAAAACTTGTCTCGCGGCGTGAATATAGCGCTAAATGTTCTTTAGAGCGCACCTCTCAGGCACCCCTTTCCGGTTTGAGCGGCGTAGCCGTCACCGTCGGCATAACCCTGCGTTACACTATGAAGTCACACGTGACGTAAAGTGTGACGTCACGAGGGTCACTAGTGACGTAACCGTCATGACGTCGCACGGACATATCCCCTCCCCTCCTCTTTCTTAAGAGCTATGCTCTAATACGGCAGTAAAGAGAATAGTAAACGTCTTTCCTTTTTTTAAGTTTATTTTGTGAAATACTGCCCCGTCTAATCACTATACAAATTAAGCAAAAAAAGTTATTTTTGCTTAATTTGTATTTTTAGTTACTTTTTTTTTAACAAAGGTGATTTGCGCGAACTGCCTCCTCAATGTGCAGAACTTTATTATATGCGTACTACATAGCGCAGCGGTCGCTGCTCCTACCTACGTCATGAGTGTCTTCTCCCATAGCTCAGAAGCACAAGGTGGTGCACGCTTTACAGGGTAAGCATCAGAGCAAATTGTAGCTATATTGGTGTTCGTTCCAGACTTGTGCCCGTTGCTTGAAAAATGTAATGGATTACAATTACAAATTGCGCAGCCTCAAATATAATAAACTACCGTTAAAACTTAATTTCGCTGAAAATTAACGAATTAATTTACTCGTTACGTTAGAAATTACTTTCACGTTACTTTGCCCGTACACTTGTCAAGAAAACAATAGAAACAATTTTAATGTTTTCAAAAATGTTCTGCAACACTGCTTTGCATTTACGCCGGTATTATGGTAGTCTTTGTAAAATAGAATATTGTATTTAAGATAAAGAGTGTAAGTTCACTCCGTTCACCTGTACGATGCCAAGGCAGCGAAAGTTGCAACCACACCTGCCATCTCGCTAGCTTACGGCAACCGGAAATGATCCCTGCAATTCTGCAGACAACGTTAGTGGTGCCTATGCTTAGTTGTAGCGTCTACTACCGCTAGCAGATCAAGAAGACAACGCCTAGTAGACGTTTTCTTCTCCATCTTTGTGTTTCGCGCACTTCTATATGCCTTGCGCGTTTTTCCAGCGGTTCTAGTGACCAGTCATACAACAACAACAACAAAAAAAGAAGCATGTTTTCTTTTCGGTCATTCTCCTCTTCACGTGTCTTCTATTTTGTAGAACTTGCTATCTTTAGGCTGCTGAATGTAGCCTTTCCGAGAAGCGTTCTGCGCACGCGCGAGCGCCCGATGCCAAGCGGTGGAAGTCGGCACGAAAAATCGTGGAAATTCGGAAAGAGGCTCTGAATCAGCGGGTAGAACACGTAATTGCAGGATATATATAATTGTGTTACACAAAAAATAAAGTGAACGGAAAGAAAAACACGACATTTGGGTGGACGCCACGGATTCTCCTCTTTAAAGTCGCGTTGGGCACGCGCCGCAGCTCAGAAAGCGAAGAAACTGGTAGTGTAGCTCCCATTATCGATTGGTAGCGCAGGTAGGTTACTTCCTCGATTTTTAGTTCGTGCGGTCACCGCATGGTGCCGTTGGTATGTGAGAAAGGTCCATTGCCTGATCATATAGCTCGAGTTTCTGTATTATGTTCATATTTTTAAAATGGAACGAGTAAATAAAGTAATCCGTTACCAATATTTCGTAACAAAATTACATTACAAATAACTGCCGCGAAAAAAGTAACATATTACAAGCAATCCGTTATATGTAACGGATTACTTCCCAAGTCTGGCTCGTCCATACAGCGACTTACCCAAGCATGACGTAAAGGGACCCCCTCCCAAGGCCGGAGTACGATTTCCTGCTCATCCGGCTATACGTCCTCGCTGGGTTTATTCGCAAATTATTTGCTCGAGGCAATTGATTTGGCGATCAAACATAGCAAGGCCAGATGGCCGGATGTTGATAGTTGCTAATCTCGCCACCGGCCGGCGTCCCGCTCGGTTGCCTCCTCTCGTCGTCAGCATGACGCGAGCGTGTAGCTCGACACCGCACGCTCTTCAGGCTTCGTCGGTCCCTTCCGCCACTGCACTTCTTAATCCTTGACTCACCGTGTTGCCAAGTTGAGGTACGCTAAAGCATGCGGCGACCAAACTCCTTTGTAGAAGAGCGATCATCAGCGAGGACCGCGTAGAAGCGAAAAGAGAACGACCAACAACCTCGCAGACAATTGAACGGAAACACGGGTTTTCGCCGTCGTTTTCAAAAGGGCAGGCAGCTTGATGCGTAAATGCGCGCAAATTCACAAAGGCCCGAACTCCACCGCCATCAAAAATGGCTGAAATATTCGGCGCCAGCAAAGTTTCTATATCTCTTTGGCGTAAAGCACAGTACTTTGGCGCTCTCTTCATTTTCCTTAAAAAGGATCCGTTACTTATCAATGATATACGACCTTTCCGAGAGTTCCCGCCCGCAGAAAACGAAATGCCGGCCCTAACTCTTGTTTCTATTGCTGTAAGCTTTTAATTAATTGTCGGTTCAGTTCATACTTTTCGTTTCTCATAATGTCTTCCACATTGTTCGCATTTCCAACTTGCTGTTAGCATAACGCTTTTTTTCTTCTTCTTCTTGGGAGCATCGCTGGAATGCGGCAGAAACAGGCGCTTTGTTTATCGCAGATAATTCTGCGGAACCTAGTTAGAATAATCACTAGAAAGTCGTCGAGCGGAACTTGTACATGAAGAAAACAGCCACTAAAATAATTATAAAAATATTTAGTTATGAATAAAAAATAAAAGCGCATTTGCACGGTAACTGTCCGAATAATGCGTGCTTCCATGTTTTGTGCGTGACTTGAAAAAAAAATTTAACCAGATAGATATCAATGCGTAGGTCGGCTCACAGTTGTAAAGAAAATTCAAACACGATGTTTTTTTCTAAATATTTTTATAACAGACATCCCCCTTACTAATAAGCTGCACGGTTGTAGATAATAAGCACGCTAAGAAGATTCACTGTTTCAAAACGCATCCCCACTTTGCGAACTAGGGATGTTTGTTTCTAAATATTCCGCTCGTCCGCATTGAACATGGAAGCCCCGTGAACTTTGCCTCACAACTTTATGTTGTACCGCACACTCAAGTTAACATGTCTTTAAAAAAAAAAAAATAGGTCCTAAAATAAAAACCAAAATATTTTTTTAAAGACACGGCATCAATTTGAGTCTCTGCCTTTCTGTCTTTCTACCTCACTAAACAATATAAAAATTCATCTCAGGGACGGCTTAGAGCGCGATGAAAACAAGGGAATAAAGTAAACTACAAAAAAGCAGTAGTGAAAAAACAAGCTCACGCGTGCGTAGCCCCAATTTTGCTTTGCCTTTCTGCAGTTCTGGAGCCAATACCACGAGCCGTCAGGCACTCGACGGGGACAAGGCAGAAACGCGTATGAAAAAAATAGATAAAATTTTAATTAAGAATGTGGAATTTATGTGCGGTCATCCCACCTTTTTAAGAGACTTATATATTTTCTCTTTTTTTTTTTGAAGATTAAGAAAAAAAAGAAAACCTAATATCTTAATAAATTAACAACAATCGACGCCATCTGAGGGCAATGTTCTTACTAGGTGATCCTTATAAACGAAGCACTTAACCTCCCCAAGTACTTCAACTTGGGGCGCGGAAAAATACGCCCCAAACGCGAGAGCTTCTTCCTTTTTTTTTCCTTTATATTTTTTTTCGGACGCACCACGTGAATTCTTAGTCGGTATTCTAGCTGTGCTTTTGTAAATTTCCGCTGTAGAATGTATTTTTTGTTTTTAGAATGGCATTTAATGTTGCGCCGATGTGCGTTCCTTTTGGAGGCTCCATAGCGGTAATGAGGCGTTCGCTCGCGCGCTTTCTGCAAGATGTTGCGGCACTTAATTCCCGAAGCATCTCGAAGCAAGCGTATTGTTGCTGATAAGGAACTGTCTCGACTCGCCGGGTCATTATTACACGCGCTGTCTCGTTCCTTGTTTTTGCGAAAACCACGAGAAAATAAAACTAACGTGTTTTGTTTCGCGCGCTGTGATCATTACCGCCGAGTATAACTTGAATATTTTGTTCTTTTGCGCGCTGAGGTGGCTGGTATCGATCGTCCAGCCTCGCACCTAACACTGCTTTTTAAATTGTATTGCTGCGTGCTATAATCGTGGCTGTTTTATATAATTTTTTTTTAAATACTTGTCTCGTGTGAGTGTGTGTGCCCTCCCCCCCCCCCCCCCCCCACACACACACACAGTTTCGAAATGAGAAATATTCATTGTCTCCACTCTTCACAAACACGCACTTCACTACCAATAGTACTCCAATCACACCAGTCTGCGCGGAGGACTCTTCGGTTCCAATACCATATTAATATATTTTTTTAATCTTTTTATCCTCTTTTTTGTCCTTATTCGATTCATTTAACATACATGTTTTTTCGCCCTTTCGATTAAAGCCGATCTATTGAGTCTTTGTTTTAGAACAGCTTCTTTTGTAATATGCATTTCCTGGGCGAAAGCGCTAAGTGCTTTGCTGTCGGACGCGTTCTTACAGCGAATTTCTCTCACGTTTATTCCACGCCACTGTAGCTGTCGTCTTTGCAGGGACTCTCAACGTGAGCTATTTGTCACATCTTTTCTGTGCCTTCCTATTTCAAAGGACATTCAACTCCACCCCCCCGCCCCAGCCCCCCCCCCCCCCACCCCCCCCCCCCCCCAAAAAAAAAAGTAATGAGAGGTTGTTAGATAACACACATTAATTAAAAAAAAACTTGTTTCTGAAAAAGAACAACTTTACGCGGACTATTTATGCTGCGAGACAATTTTTTGGGCTAGGTGCGATTTTAATATTTAGGGCACGTCCACTCGAAAAAAAAAAAATAAACATGTTGCAGAATCGCTTCAAAAGATCGAATTTTAAAAAATATATTGAAGTACCTGGATTGTATGACGTCATAAAATAAACTTCCCGCATACACCTCTCCCTCGACCCCCTTCTCCCCCCCCCCCCCCACACACACACACAAAAAAAAAAATAAACGAGCTTTTAGAGCAACATTTGTATCATGAGACTCGTGTAAGAGCGATTCCGAAACGTTCCTTTCATTTGTCACGTCTTTATGAAATAAAATCACGGACTACACATCGCCTGATGGCGTAAAAACGGCGGGGTTTGGTGATTCTTGGGCATCTGATAATCACACCGCAAGCGATGAAACGGCGGCCTTAGCAGACAAGTACGCAAGAGGGATAATCACAAAAGTGAGGAGCGTGAGCAATTTAAGCCACGTCCTGCGTTTTTTTAAGTTCTCGGTGATGATTACAGACTATTAGACTTTGTGAACACTGCGATGGTGTCTACGTGCGGGACCCTTAATTAGAGAGAGCGCCTCGAGCGCATGAAGGCACTTCCAGCGGGCGGGATTACAGGAGGCTGTCCGCTTTCACCCTCTGTTCTATTCAAAGTTAAGCTGCGCTTTACTTCGTTATTCGGTAAAATTCTTTTTTTTTTATCGTTGGTCGACTTTAACCGTTCTCTGGCATTTACAAACGACACACAAAAAATGAAAGCCGTTTACAATTCCCTGTAACTTCGGATTAGAGCGCAGCTCTCGAGGAGGAGGATGGAAGGGTACTGAGGGATAGGTGACTCCTTGAGACCACGTGACCTCAGGGAGGTCGTCTGGCGTCAGTGGGGTCACGTGACCTCAGTGGTCGTGTGACGTCAGGGGGTCACAGGACCTTAGGGGAGTCACGTGACCTCAGGGGGCACGTGACCTCGGGGGGGGGCCACGTGAACTCAGGGGGGTCACGTGACCTCGTGGGGTCGTGTGACGTCAGGGGGGTCACGTGACCTCAGGGGTCAGTGACCTGGGGTTCACATGACCTCGGAGGGGAGGCTCACGTGACCTCGCAATTGCGCCGACGGCGGCGCCGACGCCGCTCAAGCCGGAAAGGGGCCCCTAAGAGCTGCGCTCTAAAAAATGAGCAGCAGCAAATTATGCGTGAGAGTGTGGACCGCGTAAGTTCAGCCTGCTTTCGAGATACGGCGAAGACCGAGCCGTTGCGTCGTGCCAGTACGGAACGAATCTTTTAGTTTTTGGACGGTGTCTTCACAGCAAAAACTACGGTCAGCTTCGTGATGTTTGTTACTCTCGAACCTGTAGCTTTCGAAATGCTCGGATATTTGCTGTCAATAAAAATATTAAAACAACAGCCCATTTTACTTCACACAAAAGGAATAAGAACACTAAAAATAGACAAAAGACTGGCACTCAATTTTTTTTTTTTTTCAATGAAAGAACTGTGAGTGTCTGTTACTCGTTCATTTTCAGTGTATTTATCCTTTCGGTGTGAACTGTAGTCTATCCAATGCGCTCTCCTACGTGTACCTAATTCTTCAAAATTGCCCATGAACAGCTGGGAGACTCGTCACCCGTTGAGGCAGACCAACGTCTAGGCTGTATAGACATACACACAAACCAATGTTTTTAAATTCTTCATTCAGATCCTCGTTTGTTCTGTCCAAGCCCCATCTTATCATGTCGTAAAAGAACTTTGAGTGTCCGTTCCTCGCCTAATTTCAGTGTTTATGTTCTTTCTATGCAAACTGTACTCTATCCAACGCACACTGCGACGAGCTCCTAACAGCCTATTCTGGCTTCGCCTTGGGCTGTACACCCTTTTTGTGTTTACCTTTTCCCCTTTTTGTACCCCAAGTCTCGAGATTTTGTTTTGTTTGTTTTTCGTAATCATGTTTAATTTACAACAGCTCGTTCGGACTCTCACTTTTAGCTCCATTATATTTATTTTTTTATTCGGTAAAATAACAAAATTGCTTTGTCGGTCCGATATCTAAACACATCAACCACTTCCCATATCCATATAGAACTTACTTAAACCAAACTCATTGTAATAACACGTTTGTCAAACGATGATGTTACAAATTTTAAGTATATACGCAGCTGTCATTTTTTCCCAATAGCTAAAAGGCAAACAAAGGATAAGCCGAGCCTAAGATTTGTAGCCGCAGAATTTTTCTTACGAGCCCGATCAAACTTTTGAAACCGCAGAGTAAAAAAAAAAAAGAAAAAAAGAACACGTTTAAAAAAAACTAAAAAAAAGCGGTTCGCAAATCCTTAGATACGCCGGAAGAAATTCAAAAGGCCCATTGAAGCGGCAACGTGCGCTAATTAACGTCATCGTTACAAGCTCGGTGAGTTGAAAACGGCCTTCGTAGGCCAAGTGCAACAGCTGCTCGGATGGCCCAGACCATCGATCGAATTTCGCTTAGTATTCAAGCCCCTAAAGGTGGGAACACTAGCCACTTACATCCCGCCTGCTTTTCTCGCTAATTAACATAAAGTTTCAGATATCTTTTTGTTTTTGCCCAACTTCGTACCGTGGGTGTTTAAGACTACGGCAAGTATCGTCCGCTTAAAATAGAACGACTTGTGTCTCAGATCCTCGCCGATCGCATCTTAGAATGTGACTGTTTCTTTAAACAAACAAAAAATCAGCTACGATTTTAATGGCCCAGCGGCGTGAGCCTGGGACTTCCGCGAGTAAATTCTGATAGGTGCCTGAAGTCTTGCCGGTTTTAATTCCAGCAGTAAGGAGTTTTGAATTGAATGGTGTATTGGCCTAATGTGACAATGCATTGTTGGTCATCTACTGTTGGTTAATTAATTTCCCATGAAAATAACTTTTCATTCAAAATGTGTCAACACTATTATCGCAAGAACGAAATTCCAGGCCCGGGAGCGCTAAGACATCGCAACGTTCGCTGCTCTTTGAAGTGCGATGAATCGCGCAGACCAAGCGCCTATCTGAGCTTTGACGGCGACAAAGTAACCATCGCTGCTCTCCGAACATATGTGACACCGGACGTCGTTTTGCTTTTTATGGCAGCATTCTCGGCTGCTGAATTCGATGAACAATAAGACGGTCGTCCGAAGCAGCCCAACTGTCTTAGCTCAAGGACGTGGCTCTCTTTTTTCTGTATAGGTACGCAACGCGCGCTCCTGCTTGCCGCTAGCTTCCAAACTGAGAGGCTTGTGCAGCCATACACCGAAGCGCCAAATTATCGCTATAGGCAATGCGCTAACACTTCGCTAAATTAGCGCCCTAACAGCGCTCTGGTGCATGCCACCTCTCTTTTTGTCTGCCCACGCGCACAACGCAACGCACACTTAGGGTTGCTGCAGTGTTGACGCTGCGTTTTTTCAGCACTGAGGTACACGTGGGAAACAGCCTTAACGACCCTTCGAATTTTTTTTTTTTTTTTGTGCAAGCTCATAGTTGCAATAATTTTTAAAGCGATCTGAAAAAGGTTCACTTATACCCGTCTTTCTTTGAATACCTTTTCACATGTAACAGGAGCGACACCCCAGCAACGCTATTGGTCATGACTGGAAATAGTGCTGACCTTGTGTATGCAGCGTTTGGTTGGGGCTTCGTTAGTGATACACCCTGATACGGCACTATCTAAGTGCTGAGTTACGTTCAAGCCAACGCTGCATTAGCCACTGGTTACAACTCAGTGACGTAATGTACCGTGTTTTCTGGACTACGAGGAGCGCAAGAGTCGTCTGCTTCTTCTGCGGGGGTTTTGTTTACGTCAGAACGCGGAGCTCCGAATGGTTCTGAATGAAGAATAGTGGATAGGCCTCAAAGTAGGCTGCCTTGAGGTCTACCCACCATCTTTCAATCAGATCCAATCAGAGCTCGGCGTTTTTCTGACGTCACCGTAACTCCTGCGAAATAAGCAGACGACTTGCTTTACGCCTAACTCGCACCCGGTGTTCAGTCTGCAAAAACAAATTTCGGTTGAAAATAAAAAAAAAAAAACGTTTTCTTTGATAGTTCGCACTTGGCGCCTAAATCGCACGTAAAGGGAGAAAAAAATTCACAAAATTCGTCACGTCTCGTCAAAATTAACCAATAGAAGCAAAAAATACTTGTATTGTTCCCACCTGTACATGATGCGGCCGGAAGGGCTGACACATTTGGCGCGCCTTGCAAAATTCTAGTTTCAAACGTACGTGCCTGAAATTGGGCACGCGAACGTCGTTTTGCAAGAAGGTTTACGCCTATTTTGTAGAGCTCTTTTTTGAGGTAGCGAACTATCAAAAATAAAGCACAATCTGATATTGTTTATTTCCAATATCCTAATGAAGTGGTTCTCATTTGAAGCCGTTCGCATTTCTACCTTCTCGTTTTCACCTTCTCATTTCAACCCAGGGCGAAACAACTTTCGCTTTTCTACCTTTTGCACTTAAACCGTTCTCAAAACATACTTTCGGGTTTTGATCATTCTCAAAACTACTTTTCTCATTTTAACCTTTCTCTTTTCAAACTTTCTCAAAACATACTTTCTGGTTTTGACCATTCTCAAAAATACTTTTGTTCATTTTAATCTTTCTTCATTTCAAACTTACTACAAACATACCGATTTTTACCATTCTAAAAACGACTTTTCTTTTTTTAACCGTGTACGTGATCAGGCTCGGAAAAAACAATAATTTGAGCACACACTCACGGAAAACCGAAATAAAAGAACCAGTGAGATTATGAAGTCCAGACACCTGAAACTTTATTGCGCCTTGAAATTAGGGCTGGGCGTCGATTAACACGTTTGACCCGATTATCGCCACCCTTTAATCGATTAATTAAGGGATCAATCGGTCTCGTTCATTCTCATACAAAATATTTAAAAAAAAAACATTGTTCTTGTTTTTGTTGAATTTGTGACAAACGGCGGAATATACCATTTGGATTTCTAATCAACCTCCATGTGTAGTTCAGAGCAGTTCAAAGACACTCACACTCACAGGTTATTACTTCAGCTGCACGAGGAAACGAAGTTCGTTGATACTCTCCGGCAATAGCGAGTTCCCTTGAATGCTCACAATAGCCTCTACTGCGCTAAACAGACACTCGAACGGCGTTGAAATAGACGGGACACGTGTAACCTACTGCAATTGTACGGAGTTACAAATCTCGTCCCTACAGCTCACTTTAGGCAAAAGTTTAGCATCAAGTTTGCCCTTCAAACAGGTGTACTCGTCCACGTCTGCGCGGCGATAGCGCTGAGTTTTTACCTTTTTAGGTTCGTCAAAATTTTACCGATTATCTGGTTAAATAAATTAATCGCGATTAAATTTTTAGTCGATTAATCGCTAGGTTAATCGATCAATTTCCCAGCCCTACTTGAAATGCATCTTAGAGAATGACATCTACAGGTAAAGCCAATCCATGGCATGATGGGCGACAGATAGGCAAATATACAATGATCGCAGATCTCTAGGACCACTCCGACACCGGTTGTGAAAAATTGGATATCCTCACAGGGCATGCCGGATGAGCATATTTTGCATTGATGATTTCCGGCTGAATTGAAGAAACAAAGCTGTGCCTGGTAAAAGAAACCTCAAGCCACGCAACGTCCGCACCCGCACATTCCAAAAAAAAAAAAAAAAAGAAACGCCGCAGTTTTTAACGCTTGTCTGCATCTTAACGCGTTATGACGCGCACATTCCCCGGCACTGGAACAATGAACAGCCCCCAGCGTAGACGTGCTCATCTCAAATAGTATGCATATAATACTCGCATTCTCGACGTGACCACCGAACCCGAATTAATCCAACATCGTGATCTCGGAATCTTTCTGCAGTACTTACAAGCAATAACACATGACGAGCGCAATCACCCATCGATTCCACAAGACGACAAATTAACGACAGTGGCAGTGCCAGAGGAGAAATTAAACACCGAAACAGAACTAGCACCTTTGAAACCATGACACCACGTCACCATGTGCCCAGGTAGCTACGTCAACAGACTCGGGGCAGAACGCAGGCATAAGTAAAATTGTTTCATGGGCTATGCACGATATGGCGCCACTTTGCAGCATCTATGTACCACCTTCGCTTCGTCTTTCACCTTCATCCTCAACTGTTCCTCCTTCCTTCTGTACCTCACTGCCCTTTGTTTTGAGCACGTTGTTCAAATACGGTGTTCAAATGAGAACGGGTTCAAATGAAAAAGGGTCGAAACGCGAAAGGTTAAAACGCGAAGGGCGTTTCGCGAATAGGCTCATACGAGAAAGGTTCAAATCGGAATGAGTTATTTCGAGATACAGCCCCTGTGACCGCCTGTTAGTCGTCTGCACACTGGTCTATGAGCTCGCTCTCGGGTGGCTCGCTGAACGTAAAAACGGTAAGAACCAATGACAGAGTCTGACGATGAGCAAGATAATCGCAATATTTAACACCTTTAACGAATAATACAAACAATAACCGCCTGGGAGCAAGCTTACAAACCAGCGCGCCAGACGAGGAGCATCCGCTGTAAGGCATAGGAGATGAACCGCCGCCGTTTTTGCTCTATTTTGGAATATTTTACCACCTCTGACTTGAGCTCTAAAAAGTAAAAATAGACATCCATCTTCTTGCGAAACTACGTTCGCTTATCCAACATCACGTAAGTACGTTTAAAATACAAATTTTTGGAAAGCACGCCAAATGTGTTAGTCTTACGGCAGCACCCTGTTGGTAGTCCACACTGTGTAATATTTAAAATTTAAAACATCGATAGTCCGTGTACTGTTTTCCGGAACATACTGTATGTTAAAAATTACCTTTAACTGAAATGAGTGCTTTCGGGGCAGAGGAAAGAAAGAACTTACCGTAGAGCTTAATGGTGCCTTCCGTCTCGCCCAGGGAGTTCTTGGCGACGCAGTGGTACTCTCCGAAGTCTTCAGGTTTGAGCCTCCTGACGACGAGCTGCATCTGGACCTTGTACATGGCGTGCTGAACGGTGAGCACCGAGTACTTGGCGTTCTGGTGGATGATGGTGTCTGTGTTACGGGTCCAGTACGTCACCGACTTGGGGTGAGACTCCAGGTTGCAGTCCAGCGTCACGTCCGTCTCCACGCTCGCGCCCACCAGCTGGTTCGGGATCCAGATCATCGGGGCGACTGCGGACAGCGAACGACCCTCCCTATAGCACCCCAATTTGTCGACGACATTACCAAAAGAAAACGGCGGAGGGTGTTACATAAAAGACACGCTTATTTTGGGGAGAATTATCTGGAACCCTCCGGCAAAAACCAAAAATCGAATTAGAATAAATTAAGACTCTTTTTTTTTTTCATTGGGGAGAAATACTTTGTACATAATGCACAGGCACGAGTAGGTCTACTGCAACCGTTTTACATAAGGAGTGATCCAAAGAGCAAACTGAAGTCGCATAAACCGCAAACCTATTTTGGGTAATTATGCTAAATTGAAGCTTCCAGCTAATACCTCAATTGAATCTATTAATTGTGTTTAAAGTAAAAACAAAGTATTCGCGGATAATGCACGAACACGAGCAGGGCTTTAACGTCGGTTTCACATCAAGAGAACAATTATTTCGAAAGATTATACCATATTGGACCTTCCAGTAAGGAGACACAATTGAGTTGGGTCGTATACAAGTTTTTTTGTTGGTGTTTTTTTATTGAGGAAACGTCGTGGCGTCCGCATGTTATAAGGACCAGAATACGCCTATACTGTTGAATGGTCAGCTGAAACAGACAAACAAAGAACGAAAACAAACAGAACATATGCTTTGTCCTGTTACGTTTTTTATTTGTTCGTTTATGTAAGTTTAACCTGGGCGTTTCAATAATATGAGCCAGAGTAGCCCAACTAAACCCTGTAACGAAGGCTAATACCACTATTTAACCGGCACTTAAATGCCCTTGAGAACGAACTATTTTAAGGACTCGGCAAATCGGCTCGCGATCTCGACACTGCTCTCGCGCGTGAGCGTGCCCTGCTATTTTTTCAGTGAGCTTTTTCTGAAGTTCTTTAAAATGTCCGAGAAACAGGGGACTACTGAACCGCGGACGGGATAGGAGCATGCCATTGTTCGTTCACATTGCCATTTTTCCACATTCCCTTATCATCACACGTCGTTGTCCCGTAAGAAATGGTCAACTAACAAAATGCAATCGCGCTAGTGGGCTGATTAAAGTAACACACAATAAAAGGCACCCTAGACTGGAGCTGCTTGTTATAGAACGAAACAAATACAAAGATGTACCAAACACGCTGGTAGGGTTGTGCCTTCTTCTAAGTAATTTAAATTTCAGGTGCCTTTCGCCGTGTTTACTACCAGTCTATATATAGCTGAAGGTTCGATGTCGGTGACGACCGGCGATGCTCAACCTTTCCGTCTCCGACGGACAACGTCAAGCGTTGTTAGAAAACGTTCAGTCGGAAAGCAGAAAATTCGCTGTACGGACGAATAATCTGCAGGCTTTGTCAAAACTTAGAAAGCGAATTGTTGACATTCTTGTGTTGGGAAAAAGTTAATCCAATTTTCAGCGAGCTAATAGAAAATTTGTTTCTCTCACTATTAGTACATCCTTTCGTTAGTTCAGCTAAACAAGCGGCGAAACTAACTTCTTTCATTCACCTTTTTCATCACAACATATTTGTAAGCTTTTGGTCTCAAAACAACCAACGGTGCATGTGGTGAATAAAAAAAATATATGAAAGCGTTTCAAAGCGTGTAAAACTTCATAGATATGTCTCAAAAGTTCCTGGACTTCCAAGTTGAAGTAACAGAGATCATGGCATATGAAATTACTATACTAAATAAAATTCAAGTTATCATTCATCTCTTACACCTTCCTAATTTTATTTTAGGCATAAGTGTTTGATTATATTTTATAAAACTGGAATATTCCTGAGTTTATTAAGCATTTCTTTTTATTCATTAAATGAAGTTACACGCATATTTTACATAACTGGAGTAGTATGTTGAAACTAGCTTAACTCTTTTTCGCTAAAACAGGTTTCCGCATCCGGTATTATATTCTTTCATCCGGCGTACTCCACGCAGGCTGCATTCGCGCTTGTTTCCAACAGCTATACACGTGCTTAGTTTGCTAGAGCCAATACGCGTCCGTATTTGACAAGATGAACAACGCATAAACAAAACAACCGAAGGTTCATACGTGTTTAGGAGAGGGGGGGGGGGGGGGGGAGTCTGTATTGGAAGAACTGAGCTTTCGCTGTCTGACCGAGCGTAGCGAGGCAGTCTTCCGTTTAAGTGGTCAATGCCCTCGGAAGAAAGGATTCAAGATAAATCGTCCAATCAACGTGGACCCAACAGAAACTGAACGACCGAAATAAAGCTCTGGAGAATGACATCGTCGCGTACATACATGTAGAGAGAGAGAGAGAGAGAGAGACTATGAGGCGACATCGAGGGAACTAATCTCCCCTGATATTTGCCTGCCTGCGTAGAAGCGAAAGGAACAAAAGAACTCGGCGAAAGCAGTCGTCAGTACCGCGTTCTATTGAGGGCAATCCAGGCTCACAGTCGAGGCGTCCCACTGCTCCCCCCCCCCCCCCCCCCCCCCCCGTTCCAAATTGCGCGCAGAAACCCCCTTCCTCGTACGCAGGCGCACGATGTCTCGAGATGATAGTCTCGTCATCTCCTGCGCGCATACAACCAACGCGCGCCTGCGACTCAAAGTGAGCGCTTGAATGGAAGCCTCGCCTGATCCCCCTTTCCCTCCGAGATATGAGGAGGCGGCTCAAGTTCGCCCGAGATTTTTAAGTGTCACTATCGCGAACAAGGAAGAATATAACGCCGCTGCCTTTTCTCCCCCAAATCCCTGTCGTTCTGAAAAGTACCGCGTGCAAATTCTCCAGCACCCGAAAACAAAACGAAAGAAAATCTATAAAAAGACTCGTAGAAGCGCCTGGAAAGGCGCGCAAAAACAAAAAACCAAAGTTTCCGGACTTGGGCGCAATCCGCGGGGGTCTTAGGTTTATTCGCAGCGAGTGAAGCTCAGTGAGGGCTGCGTATCTGCCCATTCTAAAACAACGACTCGATACTCGTTCTCCGAGCGTTGTAAAATGGCCTCCCCCCCATCCTAGAGCATTTTTCTCGTATTAGCTCCCAACTCAATCAATTTGTTCGCTTCTCTCAGCTACTGACATCTCTTCTCGGCAAACCTGTCGTTTTCATTTTTTCTTGTATTCTTTTTCCGTGCGATTTCTATCAGCCGCTTTTACAACCTAGGCGCAAAAGAGACTTCTATTCGCGTGCTTTTACGAAACACGCGACTATACCATGCGCGTGCGTGTTCGTAATGTTTCACACGATGCGTTTTCACAAACGGCCCTTATTCAACCGTTTTGTTTGATATCTAAAGAAAGAAAATATGTTACAGTACAGTTATTATGCCGCGTCGCTCGCGCCCGAAAGAGTTGTGACCGCGTTGCTAAAGCTCATGTTTGTGTGTCTCTTCGATCGTGCCTTCTTTCGAAGAAAGAATTAAATTCAAAAACAAAGGGATTGAGAAAGACAGAGATGGAAAAAAGGAGGAGGGAAAGAGGAGCGCGCGCTTAAAATCTTTATTCGCATGCAGAGCGCGTCCGCCAGAGCCTTATCACGACGGCTTTCGTAAGCGACGAAGGCGCGAAGATGGGCTCGGATTTATACTGGAAACGACTCCAGCGACTGCAGCAACGACCATGCCTTTCCATAGAGCCCGAATACCATTAGGTCTCGAAAAAAAGAAGATGTACTTGTTCCCAAAAATGCAGGGGAATAAAACCAGTACGTCCCCCGGCAGAAAGCCCGACAGTATACTTTAATTTTCCCAAACTAGAACCCTCGCGTCAGTTCTACTTACGCTCTGCGCTCTTTTCTTTCGTGTATTAGTGCGGAGTTGGCTCTATGAATGGGTAACTGGGTGTAGATAAAGCGTAAGCAAAACAGTAAACAAAGATAATCATAATAAAGAAGCCTCTCGCATTATCTTTTTGCTCGCAATCTTCTTTTGTCAGCGCAGTGAAGATAGAACAGTGGACTCTGATTTAATCACAAGGCGGAGGGTGAGCGGTAGGAGCACGCGACTGGGACGAAACCAACAAGGCGTGAAAAACATTTCATACAGTAGAAGTCGTCAATGCAAGATAGTGGCTGAAAAGAACAGCAGCTCAAGCCTGCATCACACGTGTACCCTACCAGCTGCTCTCTCACTCTCCTTTTCACGGCTCCCCTTACTTTCGGGAGACGCGCATAATGTTTCGCGCGGTGTCCTTCTCAGTTCATTATTGTTATTAATGGGCAATAACATCGACGCCATAACGAAGTTAAATAAAGTTCGATTTGAAAATTAAATGAGATGTGGGCGAACGCCCCAAGAAGAAAAAACAATAAAAAAGAAACATAATAATGACGTCTCACAACGCAGCTCAAAGTACCGGCGCTTTTTCTGCGTCAAGTTTTAAAACAAAGCTGGCTTAGCAAGAAATTAACAGAACCACAAAACTGGCCAGGGAGTTACAGCTGATCTCAAAAATTGTCCGCTTGCTGCATATTAAAACGTCGTTACGCCGTCCTTTTTTTTTTTTTTTTTTGTCTTGGGGTTTTAGAAATATGACTGTTCATTAGATAGACTGTGCTATTACCCTCTTTTCGGTACTTATACCAAAGGCCTCTAAAATGCCTGCGGGTATACTTTCCCGTAGAATACTGAGGGCTCTAATCACGGTGGTCTACGAAGAATTCGTATAACTACGAGGCAAAAAATGCGTGCACACCTCAAACTCAAGTCTCCAATGGGACGACGAGCGTGACGTCACCACGTAAAACGTACTCATATTTCAGAGTTTTTTTGTTTGTTTTTTTAATTCTCCTAAACGTATCTTCAGGCTCATTATTGGCCAAACTATTTTGTGTAGATGACACTTATTGGCCTTCCGACTGTTCTGAGGAAAAACAGACGCGCATGCACCCTTAAGACTATACATCTGAACGCTTACGTTTTAATTATTGATTGTATGGGTCAAAGTGCCACTCAGGATTGACGGCTGTTGTAATAGATTTTTTTCTATATTGCCCAAGCATCAAGGAGAATACAGGGATCGGTGTTGCACGCGCCACATCCGCATGCATGTGGAGCGTGCATTCCTGCATTCCCCTTGATGCTTGGGTAATATAGCAATAGGTATATTAAGAGCTGAACCAATTTAGGCCGTTTTCCCAATACGAACGGGCTTCTTAGATGTTCATCGATCAGTTCACGCGCTTTTGTGAAATGATTTTGAAGCTGGACGCAGAGAGCGTGTGCCGGAACTACCGTCTATGAGGGATGCGGGGAAGAATGACGTGTACTCGTTTCATGCGCTTCATCATTATTTTGTCAGTCCGACGTCAGCGTATCCAACAAGGTCACGATGTCGAGATGATAACGCTGTGAAAAAGAAACCACTACGTCACACTATTGCGCAGCGTTGAGGGCGGAAGCATAAAGTGCTTTGTCTGCGTTCAGTTTTTGAAATCGAACGGGCTTAGCGAGGCATGAACAGAGTTCCAAAACTGTCCAGGGAGTTACTCACAGCTGATCTCGAGGATTATCCGCTTGCTGACAGAGGGCAGCACGCCGTTGGAGGCGATGCAGAGGTAGGCACTCATGTGCAGGCGTGACACCTTGGTAATGTTCAGCCAGGTTCCCTTCACCGACGACACTGCACACATGACACACACAAGGCTCAGCTTAGCGCACAACCTACAAAAATGGGCCGACTAATTCGATCAAAGAAGCTTAGCAATTATATTTAGTCCGAGATCTTGCACCCATCTCACATTTTAGTGCTCAAAAACCAAATGCCTTGCTTGCACAGTGAGAGGGACTGTACGAACAAAACGTTTTCTTTTTTTTTTTTTTTCAATTCTTGTTTACAGGTTTTTAGTGCGGAACGTTCATTAGGTTCCATGGCATAATCAGCGGTGCAAGATTGACCAGACAAAATGAAGGTCGCTTTAGATGTTCAGCAGTGAAAAATGTTCTAAAACACCTTTCGCATGAGCAAAGGTGGTGGATCAATGAACTTACCGCAGAACTTAAAAAAAAAAGGTAAAATTAAAATTATAATATTTAGGGACAATCTACTCCACCCTTGAACACCCCAGTACGCAGTACAGATTAAATGATCTGTTCCGCGAGGGCAAAAATTACATGAGTCTTTATTAATTGTTGGACGTTTTGAATCTGTCTCAAGGTTTAAAAAAAAAAACTAATTTACCTAGTAAGACTTAATATCTTATTCTTAAAATTAGATAACAATTAACATAACCATAATTTGGGTGTGTCTTTGGGTCACCGGAAAATACTTCATTCCTCACCACTTTCATGCTACTCAAGTATTTTGTTTTGTCACAGTGATACATGAAAAAAAAAACTCAGTACGCATTGCATTCTAGCTTGTATATTAAAAGAGTAGCACGGGGAATCCGTTGAATGCATATATTACGTAAACTCTCGTGATCACTAATTAGTTACAACTAACCTGGCAGCACATGAGCGAGACTAGGGTGCTTTTTGAACATGATATGCTGGAATATTATCTTAATAAATTGGGAAATTAGTTTAGGTTTCTAGACAGCAAATTCACAGCAAATTCAACTTGTTGCACCATGTCCACGGCCGCTGAGACGTAGAATCTGGGCATGTCTGACTGTGTCTGATTAAGTTGTGGACGTTGGCAGGAACTGTGATAATAATCTAGACCCTCATACCGATATACTGCTATACCACAATACTTTTTGACCTTGTCCCAGTATCAATACAAACAAGAAACACTTGATGCTACCATTCAATCAGCAATATGTTGGCAGTGATCCATTCAAATAGGTAATGGCTCAGAGCGGCCATCCTGGAATTAGCTTTTTTTTTTAATAAAATACTGAAAAATGTTTATTATATATGTATTTTTTAGAAATAACGTGGAGATATCAATGTCAACGATAATATCAGTTCAATGCCATCGTGTACAAGGACCGCGTGACAAAGAGGATTACTCCAAACGCTTCTTTTGAAAGCAACCAGCTACCAAAATAAACATAAAGATGCCGAAAAAAAAAGCAAATTTGAGAAATACGGGAGATGTTTTCTATCGCGAAACTTCCAGAAAATGAGATTCTGCACCACATTTTCATATTTGCTAGCGATCCCACCGGCATTGCGCTGAATCGTTCCAAATTTAATTATTAGCGATGTAACGCTACACTTGTTTTCCAGAAGCAGAAAATGACGCAAAAAGCTTTCTTTCGTTTCGAACAAGCGGCTGTGAATAGGGTCATCGAAGGAAGCAGCGGAGGGTGGGAGTTTTTAATTCAGTTAAACATCCATTAGCATTGAAACCCGACACGAATATGGGCCTTTTTCTTTTTGACTTCCAGCTTACCCCCCGAAATTTGAAACTCTTCATATATAAAGAAGCTTCCCATGCGAGAATATATTTGCTTCAAAACTTTCCTGCTTTTTTTTTATTCTTCTTTCAATCGAGTTTTATAAGGTCGCAAAACCTCTTTAAATAAAAGAGAAGAAAAAATCTTGCCGCGAAATACAGAAGCCAATCGGCAAACAGAAGAGTCTCTCTGTACCGATGCATTGGCCTCTCAGATCACCAGCAATCGGGGAAAATGAAAAGAACAAAAACAGGAAAAAAAGGACGAAATAAAAGGAATGGTATTGATACGGGAATAGAAGACGGTTAAAAACAAATTGCAAAACTTTCATTTCATTGAAGCAGCCTTAATATAATATAATGTTTGTAACTTGTTCGAAATTGCGTTCCGACGCCATCTCCTTGAACAGGGACGTACGGGTGAAGGCGGTGGTAGTGGGGGGCATAGGGAGGGGGGGGGGGGGGGGTGTAACAACGTTGGAAGAGCATTGTTTAAGCGGTTGAGAAAAGTCAGGCAGACGTAACTCAATCTCGCCGGAGAATTTTTTTAGATGGTACTCGGCTTTCACGTGGTGACACGCGACACAGTTTTGTTTTGGAAGGAGGGTCACGTGTACTCTCATAAAGTCAGTGACCCACAAAAAGAAAGGCATGTTTTTTCTTTTCTTTTCTTTATCATTCCTTTGTTATTCTATTTAAACACACAATCGTTGCCTGGACCCATAGCCGTGAAGGCTAGTCGCAAATCCAACATTAGAAATAACCTTTGCAATGCGGCAGGCAAACAAAACAAATTTACCCAGATGTCAAGATTTACACAAAAATATATACATACTAATTGCAAAGTAAAGACAGGAGATCTAAGATTGAACGTATTCATTCGCTTTACAATTAATTAGGTATTTCTTTAAGCATGACACAAAATTGGGTTTACATTTTATGTCGGCAGGGATATCATTGTATACTAAGGCACCGTTGAATTCCAATAACTCTTTCGTCATAAACATTTCTACAAGGTGGCAAATTAAACAGATTATTTGTTGCAGCCCTCGTATTCCGTAATGATAATTTAAATATATGTAATAGAAGTGAGTCGTTGGTTTTTTATTATTTTAAAGACTGTTTCAGCTATTTTTATTTGTATAGAAAATCTAGTTGGGGGGGGGGGGGGGGGGGGGCGGCAGCACATCAACTTATCGAAATGGAGGACTACTTGGTTCAGTATATTTGAAATAAGTAATCAATCTCAAAGCTGTTTTTGTAATCGACTGAGTGGCTCTAAATAGGTGGTATATGTTCCACCCCAAGGCTCTATACAGTAGCTCAACTGACTGTACAAATTCAAGATATAGAATGCTCAGTATAGACGAATTCAAGTGCTCCTGAGTCTTTAGCAGTGTACAGCAACCGTGCGGAAGTTATGTACATATGTTTTTAATTTGATTCTTCCAGTGCATATTGGTTGCAGACGAGACACCTATATATGTGCAACAGGAAACATGCAGCAACTGCGCGTTATGAAAGTACATAGCAGGTTTTTCAGAATTCCTTTGCTTTCTCCTAGAGTGAAACACAGTGTACTTAGTTTTTTTTAAAGTGTGAGTTGGTTACTAGTGAACCAAGTTAAGACCCTAGTAAGTTGTTCATTTACTTTAGCATGTAGTTCATTTTTTATGTCTCCAATAAAAACTATTGCTGTATCATCAGCATACATGAATACTGCAAAGTGACATAAAACAGAAGAAAAGTCATTAACGTAGAGAAAAAAAAAAGAATAGGCCCCAAATCAAAGCCTTGCGGTACCTTTGTGAGCACTGTTTGTGGTGTAGTAATAAAATTATTAATCGTTACACATTGTGTTCGATTAGAAAGATAACTTTTAAATAACTCTGATGTCTTTCCCCTAAAATAAGACTTATGAAGCTTGTTCAATTATATAGTGTGATTAACTGTATCCAAAGCCTTTCTTATATCCAAATTAACAACCACAGAAATCTTATTGTCATGAAGAGCCTTATTAAGAAGCTGGGTTAACACAAGTAGAACGGAAGAGGTAGATCTGTTCGGCCTAAATCCGTGCTGACTAGTGCAGAGAATATCGTATTTACATATACATTTTTAACGTGTTTACAAAGTATTTCTTCAAAAATAGTATTCATTACACTTCATACCGATATTCGTTGATAACTAGACGGCTCAGAAGTACCTCCCTCTTTAAAAACGGGCACAACCTTTGCTATTTTGAGCTTATCAGGACATATTGCGCTTTCCAATGAATGATTAAACATTCATTGAATATGTTAAAAAAAAGTGGCATGATTTTTTTGTTTGTTTTAAGTCTCGTTATCTCTAAGGAACCATCTGTCATTCTCTACTGAATATATAAAAATATGTAAATGAATATCATTTGTTTTATATGTACATTAGCTGAGCCACTGTCGTACTCTTTATGCCTGCCAAATGATGTTGAATACAATTGTTACATGTGCTGCAAGGAATGTCGCCCCGTCTCCGCCAGTGTGATGGGGGAAAGGGGGGGGGGGGGGCGCCACCATAGTGGGAAAACAAGCAGTTTGAAGGGCGAAGGCACAGCGATTGAAAGGCATGCCAAAACGAAAAAGAAATACTTATATTTATTTAAAATAGTTTATAAAACTCTTAAACATTTTAAAGTCTTTCAAGATTTTAGTATGTGTAGGTTTGTGAATGGCGGATATTGTAGCTCGTTTCTATATAGTGCACACAAGGTTAGAGAGAGTTGTTGTTTTTTCTTGTTGTTTCGCCGTTTGTTTGTTGTTAGTGTTTTGTTTTCACTGCATTGCCGCGCACGCCCAATGTATACGACACACACCGTCGCAACTACGCGAATATGTTTTTTTTTTTTTAGTTCTGTTCGCGGCGCCATAGTCTCAGTTGCTGGAGGCTCAAGCCACTTGATGTATGCACAGTCACGGCCCGGCGCCGCAGTGGCCGCGAGCAATGCAGGCCCGATTGTGCGAGGAATTTCGTAGTGCTCGTCGAGGGCTCGAAGGATGTTTGTATCGTTAGTAAACCTATCGTTATGTGGAACTCTACGATGTGGTAAGAGCCAGGTTAAAACTGATCGGCCCGTTCCGGCTAGAAGGAAAAAAGTAGGCGGCGCACCCCCGCAAAAGCCGCAGAAGTACGAGAAAGCGCAATTCTGGTGTGGACTCGAGCGCTTCATCGCGCGACCAATGATCCCGAACTTCGCACAAAAGAATGAGATGCGCACGGTTTGCAAAAACTAAACTCTACCAGTAGAACCTCTGTAAACATCACAATCTGGCATTTGTCCAATTCGACCCCGCTCTTCGCCTTATTGTCGACTCCGCGGAAGGAACCCGCTCTGCCCGTGGCGATCTGCCATTCCCGACGTCAGGCGAATGGTCACTGGGGATAACTTCGAGGCAATCCTCGAATCGGCGAGATGGGAGAGCGCGCAAAGCTTCCTACCACAAGTGTGGAATGTGAGTGTAGCTACCGAAAGAATGAGAACGACGGGGAGCCTCGGATATCCGGCAACCACCACGCGCTTCTTGCCATCCATCGTGCGTTGTCTGAGCGAGCACGTTCGAAGGTCACGTGATACTGAGCTGTTGTCGAAGGTCTCTCGCTGAAAGTGAAACAAGGGAAGCACCTTTCTGCCGTTCTAACCCAGTAATTGACTATGCCCCTTAAGTATATTTTCATGATTATGAACACGTTGAGAACACGAAAATAGGGCAATAAACACCCGTCGTTATTCAGCTCTGAGAAAACTTACAAATACAAGCGAAACGAACCTGATCAAATTTTCAATACGTCCCCCGAGCTAACTTTATTCAACGTTACTTGCTACCTAAACAAAATATAATAAAAAAAGAAAACACTGCGATACAATGTAAGCGTATACGAGGCATCGGCTGACTTTCCGCCAATACTTTTTGCTCTGAGCGCATAACATTGGCTTTGTTTGCACCGTTGCAATTTACGAGTGAAAAGATAAAAAGTAAAAAAATAAATAAAAAAATATACCCGCAGAATTTCTTTTAAAGATTCGTCGTCATTTCTTGCCTTGCGTTGCCGCCGGAGACGCCAAGAAAATGTTAACGGCGACGCGGGCAGCAGCTCTATCTATCAGCCGCGTGCTCGGCGAGAAAAACGGGGAGGATAGAAACCGAGAGCCTTTCCCGTCGGGCAGGAATCAAAAAACAAAAGCAAAACTTGAAATTCCAGTCGACACAATAAAGTTTTTTTGTTTTATTTGTTTTCACGCCGAGCTGTCGTTCGCACCCACGACATCAACAATATAGACTTTTGTTTACCGCCTCGTGCGTTTATCTGTGTTCGTGTTTGTGTGTTTGTGCCTGCGCGCCTGTGTGTGTTTCTATGTATATGTTTTTGTGTGTATGAGTGTGTGTGTATGTGCGTGTTTGTGTATTTGTCTGTTTGTGTGTGACTCCGCGCGCGTCTCAGTTTGATGTCGTGTTCCATACGCCCGTCTGTATTACAACGTTTGGCCCACTTTGTGTGCAACTTTGTACTATTGTATCCCTTTCGGCACTGGTGTTTTTCGTTCGAGTATCTATGTGTCTGTATCACTAAGTGTATCTCGGCGTGTGCTCTTGTACAGTTGTGCAAGAAAGCGACAGGAAGCTTTTGTTTCTCCCCACGCCAAGGAAGATCCGCTCGCTCTTCATCACATTTTGTCGGTTTTTCTGGTTCGACCGTTCGAGGGCGCTGCCAACCTTCTTCGCTCTCTCCACTCACACACGATCCCGCACAATGAACATGTCTGCGCGGTGCAGTAGCAACCCGGGGTGGCAGTAGATGTTCTCTGGAAAACAAGGCTCTGCTCATTACGCGCCGAGCCAAGCCGAGCCAAGCCGAGCCAAGATCCGCAAAAAGGGGGTCCCATCTGGTTCCCGCTCGCCTTGTAATCAGAAATTCAATTACAGACACCCCCCTTCTTCCGGGCAAAAAAAAGAAGGGGGAAAGAGGTTTGAGCGCCACCAGTCGGCGCCGGCGTTCTAGTTTGGGAGAGGGGGAGGGAAGCAAGTGCCTTTCCTGTTGTACACGTTATTGGAGACCCCCGCGACTTACTTAATGGCCGTTGCAGGATTTCAAGCAGCGGCTTCTCGGAGATGGCGCGCGCGCATTGATTAAAGGTTCGCTGCCCTCTCGCCCCTCGTCCGCTCTCCTTCGCCGCGTTTAATCACCACTAGCCGGGTTGCCGCTTCGTTCCCGCTCGTTTCCGCTGACTAATTGCCGGGCGTCGCGCTCTCCGTGTCTGGAAACACTGCAGCGAGCGACGGAACGACCGGACGCCGCCGCCGCCGGTCCACTGCCGGCGTGGCTGCACTTAGTTCCTTTCGAACGCGACAGATGGCGCTGGAGGGACACGGGGAAAATTTTAATGGACGGGTTTCGATTGCGGCGACCACCGCAGCGAGCAGCGCCATCTGTGGAGCAGAGCTAGAAATAAGTAATAAAGAGGGATGGTTTGGGGGACGGGGGAGGGGGGGGGGGGTAGGGAAAGGGGAGGCGTAGGGGTAGGGGTAGCGGGCGCCCAGTTTCAAAGTTGAGGCCCATTAATTTGAAGGGAGTGGACCTTTCGCTGTGCGGTTCGATCTGGATGGAAGGGAGGCTGGTAGGAATTGTTTGCGGACGGCGGCTCGCTCTGTTTGCGCGAGCGTTAAAGGGTTTGGAAAAGGCAATCGTTTTTGGCGGTCGGCTGCGTCGCGTTCCCGCTGCACTTGACAGGGACAAATCGGGCCCCCCTCGTTTCCTTCACTTGTATCGCGCGACGCTTTTATCAACGTTCAATGCTCGGCACGCTCCCAACCATACACGCACGCGGTACCTCCAGACAAAAGAACAAAAACCGGCCTGGTGTGTACGTCTGTCTCGGCGGAGGGTCGGGCCACCCCCTCTTTTTGTTTGTACATTCAGCGGCGTGGCTTTTTAACGTGAGCCGATCTCGAAAGGCGACAGCGACAGTTGTGTTTACGCAATCTATGCCAAATGCCGTCGCATTATTATTAGGCTTCTCGTTTTTGTTTCGTGTTGCTTTTTTATGTTTAGGTTTCTTGATTACGTACGCGGTTAATCGGTTGTGACGTATATCCTGCCTAATCCTGACGCCAGTGCCGCAACGGCAAAAAAAAAAAAAAAAAAAAATAGGAGTCTTGGTATGTCAGAATTGTTGTCCGCTATATCAATTTGTGGCACCGTACTGTGATGTATGAAGACACCACGTCAGACGGGAAGTGAAAATCATAAATAGGCCTGCACCGACTAATTGCGAACCGCTGGAACCTAAGACCTTAATAAAACCCTGTGCAAGAAAAAAAAAAAAGAAAACCTGGCTTCGACATTTTGTGAAAATTCATCTAAGGTGCCATACTTTTTTTTAACGAGAAGCACTTTGAAACGCCCCTGCGCCTACGAGATGATTTTATAAAATAAGCAGTTTCTATCCTAGTGCGCAGGCCCAGTTCCTACCCAGTAGGTAGGACTCAGTATTGCTGCACTACTCACCTACCCTCGCCCCCATTTAAAACCACAAAACAACGTCTTCCGATGCTGTGTAGTACTTTTTTTTTTAATCGTCATTTTAATATTTCTATATCCACGAACACGAGGGAACGATGAATCATTTCACGTTGTACTACATCTAAAAATTCTAGAAGAAATTTTATTAAATATCATATCGCGTGCACCAAAGTGATATAGTATAACTTTAAAAAAAATGTATTTCTAGAAACGTCTATTTAGCTTTAGTAGTTGCTTTAAGTGATTACGCTTATATTAGTGCCACTGTTTGCTGACTGGATTTAGCGGTAAAGCGTTTTTCCAAGCTTCCAAATTTTACAGTGAGCGCTTTATCGAATAAATATTGAAAATAAATGACAACGTTGGCTGTCAACTCAATGCTGTGTTCTTAGCTTCTCCTTCCCAGAACAGTGACACCAAAAACGTTGGGGTCGCAAGAATAGCGGGAAAGAGAAATTGCATTCTCAAGAAAGGTTCCTGGCAAATAGCTTCTTTCATCAGATTTTCAAACGTTTTCCACCGTTTGTGCGACAGTCAGGGCTTTTTGCTAACATTGACTCAACAAATGGACGACCCCTGGTCTTGTAAACAGCGCTAAATTGAACTAACAATAGAGGGAATCGCACTGTTAAACGTTACATTTTGGTAACGTATATGGCGTTATACCGTCAGGTGGTTAGCATTTCTTTTTTTTTTTTAGCAGCTTGAGAGTTTCTTTTTTTATTTATTATTACTATCACGTTTTTTGCACGGAGTTACAGACGCACATACAACGTAAAAATAAGCCGAAAGAAAGGAGTGCTTCAACAGCATCAAATGTGATCCTCTATTTTTCTTTCTAATGGCGTCTACGACTCCGCGCGTTGCATCTCATTTCCTGTTTCAGACGTGGGCCGCTAGAGCACGATACTTCCTCGCTGCACAAACATTTTTTTTCCCTTCTTCTTCGCGTCTCTCCCGTTTCGTGATAACGCCTCTTTTAGAGTTCCGAATAGTCTCTAATATCAAAAGAACCGCGCAAGCAAACGTCAACTCTCTCGTATTCCCAACAAAGAAAAAGGCTTAGCTAAACAACCCTGTGTTACTATTTTTGTATAGGGTTTCACAAAAGAAAAAGTTTACAGGGTTTTTTTTACCGCAAAAATAAACTAGGCATCGCCGAACGCTCATTCTCCGGCCAAAAGCAGCGCTAAAGGTCACAACCAGATGCCAAAGTTTCAGCCCGATTTGATACGTTAATCAAAAGTTATAAGTGATTTTCTGAAAATTTCAATTGGAAAAATGGCGGCCGACGGAATTTTTGAATACATGGGGCTCTATGGGCACCAGAAACCGAAAACGAGCAAAAATCGGCTCCATTTTTCCATGAAAATATTCAGAAAATCACTTATAACTTTTGATTAACGTATCGGATCGGGCTGAAATGTTGGCATCTGTTTGTGACCTCTAGCGCTGCTTTGGGTGGAGAATGAGCGTTCGGCGAGGCCTAGTTTACTTTTGCGGTGAAAAAAAAAAAAAAACTTGTAAATTTTGTTTTGTGACACCCTGTATAACTTAACTGAAATAGGGGTGCATCTACCCCCTAATCCAAAACATGTCCGTTCGTCCGTTCGTCCCGGCAGCCGTGTAGTTTTCGCTGTAGTTACCGTAAAATGTGTCGTCACGTTACCTATACATCTTGTGTAAATTGACGGCACGTGAACTATACGTCAATTTAGATTTCCCCGCTAAACTCGGCGGGAAAATTTACGTCTTGTCGCTAAAACACCAATTCAGTTTCGCGCTAAACTTAGCGCTAAAATGACGTCACGTACCCTCTACACCAATTTAGTTACCCGCAAAATTTAGCGGGAAAAGTCGTGACCTTTACATCAATCCAGTTTCCTCGCTAAATTTAGCGGGTGAAGTCGACGTCACGTGAGCTACACAACCATTCAGTTTCGCCGCTAAAATTAGCGGGAAAATAACGGGTCACATGACGCACAAATTCGCCATCCCCTATAATGTATTGCACGCATTGTAAGGCTTTGAAAGGTAAAGGTCGACGCCAATAATTTGACGGTGTTTTGATTGCGTCTTTGACCCGTGTGGGCCTTGTTTCCTATGCACCGTCCATGCATCGAAGTCTGTCCCGTAGTGGTAACAATGGACGTCGCAGGAGCCGTCGCATCGTGTTGTTGGATGTCGCGACCCTGGCGGTCGATCGTAGAGGTTCAAACTTAAAATACGAACGAACGCGAGTGTGGTAGCCTTCGTCGCGGCGTCCCATCTCCAGGCTCCTGAAGCAGCCACGAGTCAAACTGGAAAGCGATCGGCAGCAAAACATGCTTCTTCCACGTCCACAACCGCTGTTGTGATGTGACACCGCCAGGATCGCGGCTGGTGAAAGCGCGACACCTCTACGGCGTTTGAGAACCCAGAAAACACTCTAGTCGCAGACGCCTTCCACCGCCAATGTTGTCTTACCAACAAAGCAGGTGGCGCAAGCTACCGCCCGTTTACAAAGGGCGTAGCCAATATTTATTTATTTTATTTATTTATTTACACAGTACCTACATCGCCAGAGGGGCATTATTGTAGCAGGTACATGGTACAGGAAAGTAAAACGATTATACGTCACATTGTATCAAACATGTTAATAAAAAGTAAGACTATCGATTGAAAGAAGTGCAAAAAGACTGTTACAAAAACTGTTACACAAAATCAGAAACATAACAGTACAAAACAAAAGCACAGCACACAACTATTAAAGGATGTCTAATAATGAGGTGGAAAACATAGCATCCGAAGTTTCAGCAACCACGTGCTGCGGATGACTGTTCCAATCACTAATTGATTTTGGGAAATACGAGTTCTTAAACATTTCAGTTTTACACCTAATATTCTTTATCTTTAGCGGGTGGTCCACCCTTGAAGACAGGTAATCAGGATTATGTAAGTAGTGGTCCTTCACAATACCTGTTTGTCCTAAGTAAATACTTCTGAAAAGTTTCATTCTAAGATATTTTCTCCGCGAAACCAGAGATTTCTACTCCAGTTGTTTCTTTAAATCTGTTATACTTGAGCAAAATTCATAATTATTTGCAACAAAACGGGCTGCTCTGTTTTGCACACGCTCTAGTTTCGATATTAAATTTACGTAATACGGGTCCCACTCTGGACAAGCATACTCTAAAATTGGCCTGACATTAGTTACGTATAACAGCTCCTTAATATTTGTTGGGGCCATTTTGAAATTACGTTTGATAAAACTTAAAACGCGGTTTGCCTTTGCTGTTATTGCGTCGACGTGCTTAGTCCAGGAAAGATCTACGCTAAGATAAACGCCTAGATATCTGACATCAGCTACCTCCTAAAGAGGAACACCGTTCAATTGATATTTTGATAGATAAGGCTGCTTTTGTTTGATGAATCTAATATAATTGCATTTATTGATATTAAGAAACATTTGCCATTTGTCACACCAGGTCATCACCTTTTCAAGGTCTGACTGAAGTAGAAGAGAATCATCCTCACATTTAACCTCTCTATAGATTACACAATCATCTGCATATAATCGGACACTGCATGTTAGGTTTTGTGCTATGTCATTGATATATATCAAAAAGAGAAGTGGTCCAAGTACAGTCCCCTGTGGGACACCGGAGGTTACATCCGCATACGGAGAATCTTGACCACCAACAACTACGCATTGTTTACGATTTAACAAATAATCATTTATCCAACCAAAAAGATAGTCAGGAAGGGCCAAGAACGACAACTTGTGCATTAGAAGTGAATGTGGTACTTTGTCGAATGCTTTTTGAAAATCTAAAAGCAGGCAGTCAACCTGAACATTTTTATCTAGTGAAAGTGAGAGGTCATGTAAAAACTCAGTGAGCTGCGTAGTGCACGACAAACCAGCCCGAAAACCGTGCTGAGACTTGGAAAAAAAAGGTATTGCACTCAAGGTGATTAGCCATATTTGAATATATGATATGTTCAAGTAACTTGGAACAAACACAGGTTAAGGAGATGGGCCTGTAATTAGAAACCAGGCTTTTTTGGCCTGACTTATGGATGGGCACAACATTTGAAGTTTTCCACTTCAAAGGTAGCCTGCTAGTAAAGAGCGATTTGTTGAAAAGAATAACTAGAAAAGGTGAGATTGCTGCAGCACAAACTTTCAGAACGTGGTTAGGAATGCCATCAGGCCCCATGGCTGAATGAGATTTCAGATTACGCAGTAATTTCAGTACGCCATAATCTTCTACCACAAACTCAGGCATTCTATCAAAAGTTGTCTCGGAAGATTCTCGTACAACTAGCTCGGTTGTCGAAAAGACAGATTGAAAGAAGTTATTGAAGCAAACCGCCTTGAGAAAGTTATCGGAGGTCAGTTCATCATTGTTCAGAATTGCTGGAATGCCTACAGATTCACTCTTGTCCGATTTTCTAACCGTTTTCCATAGTTCCTTTGGGTTGTTAAGTAATTTTGGTCCCAGTGCCAAATAGTAGTGTTCCTTCGCTTCCTTAACTTTAGTATTAAAGATACTATCCAGCAAACAAAGTTCAATTTTTGTGGCTGGGTCCCTCGTTTTCTTATATTTTAGAAAAAAATCTTCGCTTTTTATTTAGAAGACGTCGCAACTCCTTTGTCATCCACGGTTTGTCATTCCTGCGCCTTCCCAATAACATCCTAGAAGGAATATATTCAGTGATAAGGGAAGAAAGTTTATTCCTAAACAGATTCCATAATTCTTCAATGTCAAGCAATGTGCACGCACATTCAAACTCGGGAAAATAAGCCAGGAGGTCGAAAAACAAGCTGCCGTAATCCCCTCGGTCAAACAGATAAACTTTTTTGGGGCATGGCTTATCAGTCACAGTGTGCTTACATGTTACATTTGTAATGATAGCATCGTGGTCACTGATACCCGGTGCCGTCGTTACCGAAAGGATGGCGGACGGGTGATTTGTAAGGAAAATATCTAGTATAGATTTACTTGTTGCGCCGTACCTTGTTGGAAGCAATACAAACTGTTGCAACTCATGGGTGTCTACGAGTTCCTTGAAAGTTTTATACAGTGACGAAGAATTTCGCAAAAGGGGCAGATTGTCGACCCAATCAATGTCCGGAAGATTGAAGTCGCCACTTCATACATACATACGCATCATACATGCGTCCAATCGGAAAGACGGCCGAGTGCGTGACTCACCTTTCTCGCGGCCGAACGCGATGTCCTGGTCGTCTTCCCTCCTCCAGGTGATTTCCGGTTCCGGCGTGCCCTTAGCGATGCACTTGAGTGCCACGTCCCCGCCTTCTCGGACCTCGGTGTCTGAACTCGTGTTCTCTTCGTCGATCTTGGGCGGCACTACGGAAATGCGCAATGTCTCGCTCAACGCTCCGCTTAAGCGCTGTCCAACGAAAGTTGCGAATGCTTATTCTTTTTATTTATATGTCATAGTTTTATTTTGTGTTTTTTTTATCGATACTCGAGTTTATTCATGCTTGTATACTTGTGCGTATCTGTGTATTTTGTGTATTTTGTGTATATTTGCGCGCATGTTTGTTTACATTTGAATATTTGTAGCATTATCGTGTTACTGAAATTACGCCCTCTGGGCGACGCACGTTAAATAAAAATAAATCAATAACTAAAGAAAGAAACGAAGCAAACCTAATTTAACCGGCCTCGTTGTCGTCCTGTACAAAAGGAAATTTTGACAAATGAAATTTCCATGATCGTGTAAATCTAAAATACTTAACCTTTATATTTCGCCGTCCTTGATCAGAAAGAAAGCACTGATTGCCCTTTTTTTAACATGGTTGTGTATGGCATTTGTATCTTGGGGAACCTAGATTATTTACTGAACAAAAACAAAAAAGTGAGCGTACCTTTGGCTAAAGACAACTTAAGGAACACAGGTCACGGCTCATTGTTCACGCTTCTTGCTTCATGATTGGCTCTTCCGCGTGCTTATTGACTGATGCCGCCACCTGATTGGCTGTAGAGCGATAATGAGATGCTTGGAACGTACCGCGCCCTCCGTTTCTGAAGCTGACTGTAGCGACCACAGAAGTGTGTTTCTTCCAAGAAAATTAATTATTTGTTAGTGTTAAAATATTTTGTTGTTCGAGTGAATCTTTTGGATTCTTCAAGAGCTCTGAGAATTGAAATGATGAAGAGCGTATACAATTCTTAAATTGTCGAGTCCATCCTCGCCTTTCTCCATAACTCGTCTTATAATTTCACAGAGTAAGAGAACACGACCAGAGAACTGTTCTGTTCTATTCTCAAAAGTATGAGAGCTTGACTTAGAAAAGCTCTGACGTGTGCGCGTGTGTGTGTGTGTGTGTGTGTGTGTGTGTGCGTGTGTGTGCGCGTGCGTGTGTGTGTGTGTGTGTGTGCGCGCGCGTGTGTGTGTGCGCGTGTTTGCGTGTGCGTGTGTGTTTTTAAACATTAGTTGATAAAAAAGTCGCAGACAAACAGGCGCTTTTCATACCGTGCAGAATGCAGATATAACGTATTGGTTCACCGTAATTTTGTTGTACTTGTACAACACCATTCTAAATCAACTTCTACAACACTTTGCGCTTGAGGGTATACACTTTGTCGAATTTTTGTACTGCTTGTGAGAGCTTCTCGATACTCGTATCACGCTGTCAAAAGCTTCAAAATAACACTTGCGAATAGAGAGTTTGGTAGATAAAATCGCCAAAGAAAAATGCAGCTGGGAACGATTCAATTTGTTATTGTATCATATTCCATTAGCATTGTCAATACGAACAAGGTACGAGAATCGTGCCTTTCGTAATCCTCGTGAACCGTTTCTTTTGGAGTTTGTAGCCCACTAAAGTTTTTCGCAGATGATCTATATAATTTCGAGGCCTCCGTCGAAAAGTGTTTAACATCCTCTTCATTAGATTACTCGTACCCTTGACGTTCTCTAACCCATCTTATTTTTTCTTGTCGCTTTGTACTTCTTTTTCTACCTGCGTTTCTCGTTTAGACTGGCCAACTGTATGCATACGTTCGTAAATTGTTTCTTTACTTCGTGAATGTATCTTCCTCCATCTATCAAAAAGATGGACATTGCAGCAAGATTTCGTCATCCCTGACAAAAGAATCTCACGTTACAATTCATAAAAAGAGCACGTTCGTCATGCAACCTGGCCGCATGATGCAATATGGTCGCATCACGTGTTTTCTCTCACGATGTTGGCGTCACTTCTCTGCCACTTTTATCGGTCCGTTTTGTTTCGACATGGCCTCCACTATAACGAACCCTACGCTAAATGTCCGGAGGGACACCAGAACACGTCACGTCGATAAAAAAAAATCGTTATTAGCGCAACCAATCGCAGTGTAGCATGAGGTCTGCCTCACCAACGACGTTGAGGTATCCGATCTGCGACTTCATGGGCGATGTGTTGATCTGGCACATGTAGGCCCCCCTGTCGCGCTCCTGGACATCGTGGATGTGCAGGTGCCAGGTGCGATGTCCGTTGTGTGTCACCTTGAAGCGCGAGTTGTGTGTGATCACGCTCTTGGCCAGCGTCAGCAGCGTAAACTTCTCCACGAACATCCAGGCGACCTGCGAGAGTCGTGAACAAACCATTCATTGCGAAAGACCCGAACATTGTAATATGTGACTAGTGGCTACTCATTAACTCTTTGTAGTGACAGGAAGGAGTTGACGGTGACTGTGCCCGCTGTTTGGCAGTCGCCAGAAGTTCGTGTTACGGGTTTTAATTGTTGAAATCATGTTAGAGGATTAAACTGAGATAATTGCTGTATGTTGGTAGAGGGTCAGCTAGAACTTACGGGAAGGAACCAAGAAAGAACGGAACAAAACATAAATAGCTGTGTCCTGCTTCGTACTTTTTTAATTCTCTTCTGTAAGTCCAAGCTAACCTTTCACTATCAGCAAGATCAGGATCGGCCACAATTTGTTGTAGCTTCTTTTCGTCTGGTCTTTCTGCTTTTCTAATTGCCTTGACTTCGCACGGGGAGGCAAGCTTGAATCTGATGCAATGCCATCTCATTATGTAAATGATAAAAAAAGGGATTGAAAGACGTTTACAATTTTCTTTAATGCCGAATTAGAGCGCAGCTCTTGAGGAGGAGGAGAGGTGGGTACGGACGGAAAGGGTATGCCCCTCCGTACCCTCTCCTTCCCCTCTCCTGAAAATTTCCCGACAAGCGGGAAATTTTCGTCAATTTTCCTGCCAAATTTAGCGGGACAAATTCCCCGCTAAATTTAGCGGAAAGCTTTCCCCGCTAAATTTAGTGAAACATTTCCCCATAAAGTTAGCGGGAAAATTTTTCCGTTATTCCACTAAATTTACTGGGAAAATTTAGTAAAAAAAATTCTGCTAAATTTAGCGTTAAAATTTTCTTGATAAATTGACAGTTTGCAAAATTTTCTCTCTATGTTTAGCGGGGAAATTTTCCCATAATGCAACGCGCGGCCACGCCCGGTTTTATTATTCCCATAATGCAACGCGCGCGGTTACGCCGACGCCGACGACGATGCCGCTGAAGCCGGAAACGGGCGCCTAAGAGCTGCGCTCTAAAAAATTTTCACATGAAGGATAACCTCATTATTCCTCTGTCTTTCTCTAATTGTGAGTGTGTTTGGCTTTTTAGTCACTCATCTATCAGAATATTTATGAAGTCAAGTGCTGGGATATGTACTTGTAAAATTTTGGTAGAATAATATAATTAAATATGCGACGCTCGTCTTCACTGCATTACCCTTTTGGTGATTAAACATAGGGAATTAGGGAGTCGAATAAAGGTGACGTTTAAGATCTTTAAAGCAGCTATTGACCTCACTTCAAAAGTCGCAGGTGTTCAATTTTATATGTTAGAATTGTACCAAAGAGTAACATTACGGCTAAAATATAAAACAAATTAACATTCATCCTCGGTGTTACGTTAACATGTGTGATAAAGAGAAATTAACATTCTGTAAGTTATCGCCAATGCGAATTTGTAAGGCAGCACAAACGCATCGATCACAATGGCATTTTAGAGTATAGGTACAGCGACATGGTGACTCAGCGAAATTCTACACAAAGCATATGTGGTAACAATTATATACGAGTCTCCATAAGGCGATCATTTTATAAAATATATATTACTCAAATGTTTTGCTTGTGTGATTTATTATACGTGCAAGGAACAGTAGGCAATGTAAAAATTGTGGACCTCATATTTAAAAAAAAAGATGATGAATAAGAAAAATTGCGTTAGTTAATCATTTTCAAACAAGTCGTTTGGACATAATGTTAGCGTAAAGCTGTTCAGCGCATTTTGTATCGAAAACTCAAGTCTCAAACCAACAAAAAAAAATCGTTTATCCAATTTCTAATGCCAACGTCGATATATCGGCGTCAAGAATCACAAAATGCTTAAAAACTGCTGCAGCATGCATGTTAAAGAACCGTGGTTACGGGTCATACGGCATACCACACTCATAAACAGTCTCTATGTGGCGGAATGGCATTCGCGTCGTCTGATACGAGACCAGATTTAAGCCGTCTGAAATTACCACCGGACATATCTGACTTTAAAGAGCATTCGATACGGGTCACGAATCTAAGTTCGCAAAAAAAAAAATAAACATTTAGAAGGCTATGCACGTGGCCACATTTCCTGGGTCTAGTTCAAATGCAGAACTTCAAATGCAGAAACTCCAAAAATCCAATTTTTTTTATTTTTCTAAAAAAAAGGCTATTGCAGACAAATTTAAATTTTCTGGACAGGTGTTCTTGCTAGGCCTTTAACTTGGTAAACATTGCACGAATTTTTGGTGTACAGCTTGACCTCCGTTTCTCAAGCCGAGCACGTAGAATATGGAAGACGGTGATCAGTGACAGGGCTTGGTCTAGGACTTATATTACGTCCACGCTTTTACAGTCGGGCATTCAAGTGTCAGACGCAGGACGCAAGAAGCTTCTGGGTGCATGCGAGTAACGGAGCAAAGAAAAATATCTACAAAGTTTATGCCAACGTCACTCAAAAGCCGTAACGTAAACATCTCCTGCTTTTCGGCTTTTTCGACCAGGAGGTCGGATACAGCAGGACGCTTTAAATTTTAGAATGAAGGAAAAAATAATATCTGGCTGACATGCGTTACCATTTGCGAACGCTATTTTCAACACTTTGACGAAGTTTAAAAAAAAATGATAGAACTGGTGCTATGAGTTAAAAGCTAGGTCAAGTAAAACTGGGGGTTTACTCCCGGTTTTTGTGAACATTTGTTAGTTGATCTAAAATCAACAAGTTTTTACTGCTACTTTGAAAATTCTGACTGTTCGATTCAAAATTTATATCTCGATAGAATAATAGTCCTTTTAACAGGCACCTCTTAACAGGCATAACACAAGGCCGCACTTTTTTATTCGTTAAGAAACAAGAATATATAGGTTACGATCTAAAAAAGAAAAAAGTGATCCTATATATGGTATTCGTATATTTATTTCATCATTTATCATTATTTGGTACATCCGTACAAAAACAACAGATATATAAAAGTAGGAGCCAGAGCTTGCTACATTCATTCTAACAATTATAAATATCGGAAAGATTCCTGATCGCCACAGATATATGCTGCTTTATAAAGCAGGGGCACGAACTTATTAATAACTCATACGTAGGGGTCGTTACATCAAAATACGGACGGAACAGCCCGCGCCACACACGTTACACAGACATTACAAAATGCTACGAAAAAAATGACAAAACTAACGTGTCGCATTCGCAAGAATGAAACTACTTTCCGAATTGTTTGCTGTTATGTTTACTAAATTTTAAGGTGAAGGGCATTCCTCAATGTACGACCGATTCATTTATATAGGACCAAAGCCTGGTAGCAAAGTAATAGACTGGAAGCACGTTGAAGGAAAGCCCGTGCTCCAAAACAAGATTTCTAGGATCAGTCCCCCACCCCCCCCCCCCCCCTTCCCTCCCCTTCCCTGTTCATTACATTCTGAATAAGAATCGTACCTGCATGCGGCCATGTATCACTACTGTGTGGTGCGGGTTGAATACGCGTATCACAAGCTGGCAGCGGTGGTGCATTGGTCACATTCATCATCTACAGCGGAGACACACCAGACGCCAAAAGACCCTTTTTGAAAAGTTTCTTGAGGAACAGTGGCGGTCGCCGTTGCGTGGTGATATCCCACACCGCCTGGTGATAGTTACGAAATTGCAGGGGATAAGCAAATTGGCGAAGGAAAGAAATCATACTTTCGGTTCTTACTCTCTAGGCTAGGTGGCGCAAGCTACCGCCCTTTCTAAAAGGTACAGCCGTTAGCATCTGTCTATTCAAGCCCTGGACACGTAGCATGTGAATGAATCCGAGTTCACGCCAAACGCTGAAGCAGTCCCCCTGTCCAATAATGCAGGCCCAGAGTACGTGATCAACCAATGGCAGAAGGGCGATGTCGCAGACTTTTGAAAAAGGGTCTATTGGAGTTGACTAACTTCTTATCTCTGTTTCAACATACGCACGGAACAATTGTTACGAGTAAAAGAAGTGTGCATTTGTGTTGCCGTGTTCGCCACACGACCCTTTATGTTAGGGACTTCTGTGACTTGTTTAAGCATTCCACCGTTAACTTGTATAGTATCAGGAGGAGAAAAAACTGAGGCGTTTACAAATCTCTGTAATGCGAAATTAGAGCGCAGCTCTTGAGGAGGAGGAGGACGGGGTTACGGAGGGGAGGGTATGTCCCCTCCTCCTCCCCCTCCTCCCAGCCTCCTCCCCTCTTTTCTTCCTCCTCTTCTCCTCCTCTCATCCTCCCCGCCTCCTCTCCCCTCCTCATCCTCCCCCTCTTACTCCTCCTCCTCAGCTCCTCTTTCCCTCCTTCATACCCTCTCTTCCACCAGTTTTCCCACTAAATTTAGCTGGAAAATTGACGCCACGTGACCTCAGCACCAATTCAGTTTTCCCACTAAATATAGCGGGGAAAATTAAATCACATGACTTCGTGTCACGCCACCTATGAACAAATTTCGTTTCTCAGCTAGATTTAGCGGGAAAACTGACGTCACGTGTCATCAACACCAATTCAATTTCCCTCTGAAATTAGCGAGGCGGTGACGCCGACGGCGACGGCGACGACGCTATAGCGGAAACGCAGCTCTTGACGTATTTTGATTTTGCGACTTTGTGCCCTTAAATTATCTTCGTACTCTCCTCATCTTCCGTACCCTCCCCCTCTTCCTACGTACCCACCCCTCCTCCTCCCGCCCCTCCCCTCCCCTCCTCCTCGTGCGTACCTCCCCTCCTTCGTACCCTCCTCTTTCTCTTCCTCCATACCCTCCCCTCCTTCTCCGTACCCTCCCCTTTTCCTCCTCTGTACCTTCCCCTCTTCCTCCTGTGTACCCTCCCGTCCTCCTCTGGTTACGTCGACGGCGACGGCGACGCCGCAAAACACGCGAACGTGCGCCTAAGAGCTGCGCTCGTTCGCGTGTATGTAGCCCGCGAATGTATAGTGGCGGCAACTTAGTAGAAACCACAAGGGTGATTAACTATGAATGCGGTAACATTTATCATTGCGCACCGCCAAATTTAGCAAGGAAACTTAATTGGCGCATAGGTCGTGACGTCAATTTTCGGCTAAATTTACCAGGGAAACTTTCCGCTAAATTTAGCGTCGTCCTCTAGTTCGACACTGAATCCTTGTCGTCCTTAAGATCACCCTAGAGGACGTCCTTGAGGCCGTCCTAGACGTCATTCTTAACGTCTTCTTCTAGGACGTCTTCCTGAAGGCCCGTTCACACTCTTGCAACCGAGTACGACCGAGAAAGACCAGACCGGTTTTTAAGCCTTTTGCGACTTCTTAAGACCGGATGCGATGCAGCGGAGCTGGTCCTAAGAGATCGCAAGAGGCTTAAAAACCGGTTTGGTCTCTCTCGGTCGTACTCGGTCGCAAGAGTGTGAACGGGCCTTTAGGAAGACGTCCTAGATACCGTTCTTGACGTCGTCTAGGACGACGTCAAAGACAGCCTCTAGGACGACCTCTAGGGTGATCTCAAGGACGACGTCAATGTCGTCAGGTCCTTCGAAGAGGGTGCGAATGTGAAGGAGTGCGAACCGCCACTCCACATAAGCGCGGCGCGATAGAGTGCAAGCACAGTGAACTGCTATGTTCTACTGAACATACCGACTGCGCATAAAGAGGCCAGGAAATACCGATATAGCTAAAAATCTTGAATAGTAGTTTAATACTGCTATTGCATTAAAAATGTGTCCGAGAGTTTACTTTTGCACAGAGCACTCAAAAAGACAATTCATGGTTTCTACAAGGTGAACTCGGCGCATGACGAGGCTGAGAATATATTTATATCAAATCAAATCAAATCCAATCAAATTTTATTTGACACCACATCGTACAAGGATGGTGATGTCGGGAGCACAGACAAAAAGCCACTGGAGTGTGGCTTTTTGCCACACTCCAGCATATATCAGCGTAAAGTCTACGAGGTTACATTTAGCATAACGTTAGACCTCATTCTTAGGTCTACACATATATTTTGAGTTGTTATTCACCGAGGTGTCTCGGTAGATTGCATCTGATGTGCAGCGAAGTAGGCGCACTGTCGTTTCGAAAGTGTTTTTGTGATGTGCCCTATTACATCATCTTACTGCCAGCCAGAGCGGTTTTCACACTGAAGACTGCGTTGCGTCATTTTGCCTCCTCTCGGTGACAAATGTCAGGTCTGAAACAGCAGTTCTACGATCTATCGCCCACGCGCAGTCGGAGTCCTAAACAAGCACATGAACACGACTGCAGTCGCTGCGAACGCATTAGCAACTAATATGGCCCGAGAAATGAGCGGATAAAATATATAAATGTTTTCCGACCATCTTCCCACGTGTGACACTCGCAAATTCCGCCAGTGCTCTTAGGAGCTCGGCATATGACGCAACCTTTCGCGACGTGTCTGGGCTTGCGCCTACAATCCTCTTTCCGCAGTCCTCTGGGGTTCGGAATTCCTGGGGATTGTGGGCCCACGCGAGCGCTGAAACATTGATGGCTTCCAATATACCAGTCCCCAGATGAAGCCTATTTTGTGCGCTGCCGAAAACCAGTCCCGACAACCGCGGCGCAGCGTGTTGGGAAACAGTGTAATACTTGAGAGTATGTGTTGCTGGAGCGACTCAGTGTGCTACACCTTGTCGCGTTGCGCTTCAAGCGCTCTAAAAAGTTTACTTTTTTTTTTCTTTATACAGCACGTTTAGTTTAATGTTTTGCTAACGTATTGGTAATGCCAGTGTTTTTTTTTTCTATATTCTATTAAGGTGTTTATTATTATTGTTCACATACCAATGTCGATTATATTTGGACTTAAGGAGCCAGACTATGTTAGAACATTGGAGGTTCTTTTATTTTGTAGGATGGAGGATGATAAACAAATATATACTAATTGTTTGAGCTCGTGAAACAAAAAAGTATACTTTGTAAATTAAATATATTTTAAATTTGCGAGTTTAATAAGGGCATAATATAACTATGCATTGAGGGACCGCAGTACACCGCCGACAGAAGCACGGTGCATATACGCTCTGAGCGCTCGCTCAAAACAGAAAGTTCGCTCGGGGTATGTGCTAAAAGTATAATTACAATACAATACAATAATTACAACGAATCACTAAGTAATCAATGTGAGCCTAATGCGCCACACCGAGCGTCTCTGTTGCTTTCAGTGACTGTAGCCCCAAAACGGCGTCGTCGTCACTCATTTGCAACTTCTAGAAACATCATACTTCACACATTTCATATGTGGCAAAAATTTATTTTCGAAGTTTTACGTTTTAAGACGAAGTTTTAAACTTCGTTTCAACTCACTTTTTTTATGTGTTTTACGGGACCTAAGAGCATGGTGTCCGTGTCAAGAGCGCATGTGTCTTGAGCCATGAGGCCTGGCAGTTCGATGACGGAGCCATAGAGTGCCCGGTCGCAGATTTGGAGCGCGAGGATCTAATAGCACAGAGCATCGAAAAGCCATTTCTCGGGAAACGTGGACGTCAGCGCACAGATTTGGCAGCGTCGAGGACCCAAAACACACTTGTTCTCTCGGGTAAAGTTTGTTTCGGCGTCTCGCCGCAGCGGGGCGCAAGTCACGTGGTTTTCCTTTCGTTCGTTGTCTGCCGCTCCCCTTCTTCACTTCGGTGGCCGCTTCTCGTGGCGGTCTGCCAGGCTTTGTCTGTATGTTGGAAACTATGCTTGGGGTCCGTTTAAGCTCCAATATTTTCTTTACCTGGTATAGGAGCAGTGCTCTTTGTACACAGTCTTGGAGATGTCTGGGTTTTGACCATAATTCGGCACAATCTAAGAGCAGGTACTGGTCCGCCGTACGGGTTTTATGGTTCGATGGTGCGCTGTGACCAAGTTTTAATGACCGAAGTTCTCAATGTGAAGTATTATTCCTCGGAGCATGAATTAGAAAAAAAAAAAATTATCTCGCGCGCAATGCTCTCTTAGAATGACTAACAACATCTACATCACCGGAAGCGTGTCTTCTATAGTGAAAAGGTTTAGCATAATACGAATTGCAGCGTATCACGTGAATGAAATTGTTTTACTTTTACTGCAGTTAAAGGGCCCCATTTCCTAACATTACTCCGTCACTACACAGAAACTCCTTCCGGAAATGAAGAGTTAGCAGGGCGTCCAGAACGCGAGCGAAGTCCCAACGAAGTACCCTTCGCGAGTAATAATGAACAAGAAAGAGGTCAGCACTCGGCCGCCGTCTTTGTTCGCTGTTCGGACTCAAATCGCAAGCTGGCGAGCGCTCAATGTCTGGCTGGGAGCCCTCCCGCCCCATCCCTTTTCCCCTGTTTGCCGTTGCGGTTAAGAATCTCCCGAAAGGCTCCGTGCCATTTCTTGGAAGCTATATCCTGACCTTTTTTTGCTTTTCGTTTTTCTCGTTGTTAGAGCAAGCGACAGAGGCTCCGCAAGGATGGAGAGGGGGGGGGGGCGCAAACAAGAATTCACGATTGTCGGCAAACAAATTTGCGTGAGAGCGAAGAAGAGAAAGAGGAATCGAAAGAGGACAAACAGGAAACGAGACGAGCGCGTGGAAAGAGACGACCGCAAAGGAAATGTTTGGGGAAATTGGGGAGGGGGCTGGGAAAGAAACGATCGGGAACGAAAAAGGGGAGGGAGTAAACGTAGGCGTAAGATTCCGGCGTTTCGCCCCTGGTTCTTGGTTGCTCGCTCGGATGGCTGGCGGGTTGGTTCGCCGAAGCGACCAGGGTTGTTGTGAGGGCCGTTCGCCCGTTGGGTGCGGATAGCGGCTGAGCGTAAACGACGCGCGGGACGCCCTCCGCTTTCGGCCCTTTTTTATTTTTTTTTTTACTCGGTGTCGGCTCAGAGATGCGGCGCCGTTTAGGCCGTCGGACTCCGAAGCTTGTTTGGCGGCGGGTAAACGGAGCTTTGCTAAAGGGGACAAAAAATACGGGTATATATATATAAAAGACAAGATGAGCCCGAAGAGAAAGGACAACGACTACAACGGAAGTTTCGGGAGCATCGATGGTGGTGCCTCCTTGATGGTTCGCTGCGTGTGTGATCCGTGTAGGTTTCACTGTGGTTTCACGCCCCATTTGTTTGTTCGCTCGCTTGCATCGTGTTTTTTATTATGCTGGGCTAGGTTGTCCGCTTTTAGTTTCCCGGTATGCTACCACGGCAAAACTTATAAATGCGCCGCCCAAACAAAATAAAAACGAAGTGCGATTTACATGGCTATGTGCCGCAGCAGTAAAGTATCAAACACCTAAACATGATATGATGAAAAATGATATCGTATCAAAAGTAACTTATATTACAGCGACGCTTCCTACTCAAGTGATTTCAACGGGTCAAATAAAACAAAACATTTTTTTTTCACATCCGCCTAAAATTTGCCGGGTTCACTGAAGCTGAAGGCGCCCGAGCGTACGGAGACTTAAATTCATATATATGACACGTGCCTTGCTCATTTTCCCAAGCAACGATTAGGTTTAATATTAAGGCGAAAGCCTTATATGTCTCATCGTTCAGTTGACCTTCAAAGTCCTTGGGCGAAAACGTCGGCGACGCGAAAGGTACCAAAACATTTACGTGACCGCTCAGGCGAATTAAAGGCAATGAAATTAAGAAAGATGACCAAGCAAATTAAGAGGAATCAAAGTGAATTCCTAGAAGTCGTCCTCTACGCGTCGTTCTCGACGTCGTCCTAGACGTCATCCTTAAGGCCGTCCTAGAAGTCATCCTTGGCGTCGTCCTCGACGTCATCCTAGACGTCGTCCTTGATTGGGTTTCGCCTTCCTAGACTGGAAGGCGAAACCCAATCAAGGCTGGAAGCAGTCTTAACTGTGCACGCTGGATTGCGATATTTCATGCCGATTTCTTTGTTTTAATCAATACTCGGTGTCGACACACACGGGCGTCCGGAAGAGCCTCTTCTATTATATTCTGCCCTCGGTACACAATCATGACGACGCAAATACAGTCACGCCCAATGCATGCAGCCATCAGCGCACGCATCGCAATTCGGAAAAGACCTGCGTCGGTTCATTCTGTCTTGCTGTGATGAGACTGCGAATTCCTGCGCGAGCGCGCGTTCCCTCGCCAGGCTTCCACCATCCATTTCCGCCTCCCAGTGGCGCTCAGGCGACGCTCTCTCTGCGTTTCACCGGAACTCCGTGTCGCCGCGCATTCCTCTATGGCCACGTAGTCCCGACTTTGTTTAAGAGCCCGCGACCTTCCGCCGACTCCACGGGCAAACACTTTTTACTATTTTTGTACTCTCTACAAAAGCTATATACAGCAAGAAAGTACACTGTAAGGAAAGTAAGAGGCAGCCTGACGCTTCGTTGGTCTATATTATAGTCGGTGTCCTAGTTCTGTCTTTGGAGCCTTCTTTAGGTGCTTTTCGGTTTTTATGTACCTCATCTGTTTCAGTTCGCTCGGCATTTTACGGCAGCGTCTACAGCTAAAATGAAACGTAAAACTTAAATAAAAATTTATTGTATGCTGGGGCAGCGTTCGGTCTAACATTCTACCGTAGAAAAAATACGAACTCCGTAAATCACCAGGTTCGTTTTTTTGTTCCGAGTTTGAGTTTGTGGCTTTGAAACTCAACTTCGACATTGCATGTGTAGGACAGTGAGGATAAAAAAGAGACAACTTTTCGACAGGAAACTTAATAAATGCAAATACCGAGCCTGACTCCTATCAAAGAGTGCAAGGAGTGAATTGAGTCTAAAATGGTCGAAGATCCGACTGCGGCAATGAGAAATTAGAAATATACTTGTAACTTATGACACTTCAGACTTTTATATTTAACGTCTTATTCAGCGTTACCCCAGCTAGCGACAACACGAATGTTTAATATTCCAGCGAGGTAGCATGTGTCTCTGGCTCCATCAACTATATATCTTGCATTTTGATTGGCCCGCACTCGAACAATAGCAATCAATGCGAACGAAACCACCGTAAACGTCACAAACAACCGTTATGAAAGTATGATTTTATGCTTGTGTTAAGCGCAATGTGAAAATTCCCTTCAAAGTGCCTTTGCCGCATCGGGTCATTTCAGCGCGTTTCGAACATTTTTGAGTGTAGAAATTTTAACAAAGTTTTTAAGGCATGCATTGCAATTTGTTTTTTATTAAAAGTATCTCTTTTAAGTTCTTGTCTAAAACTGGATGTACGCAGGCTAGCAATTATACTTCAGTAGCTAAACTTCTCATCGACAGCAGGCTCAGTGTCGCCGTACTCTGGCAAACCAAGGTCAGGCTGTCTAAACGTCGAAAGTCTACTTCATACTATTTTGGTTTTCGCTGAACCAAACAATAATAACTGTCGTACGAGTTTTTCATGAGTCAGCAGCAGCCGGTGTGCGCGAGCAAACGCAGCGATGTTTATGTCATAAACCCCGTTCACGCTTAAGGTGACAGTGAAATGTGTACGCTCCGGGTAAAAGAAGAATAAATACATGCTTTTCAATTCCACAGTGGGGCCTGGTGTAAAAGTAGGCGATTAATTGGTCTGACAAGCAAGTAGCTTTTACTTGTGGATATGAAAAGCCTTTCTTCATTCTCCTTTTCCCGGGTTTACCATACGTTTCACTGTCATCTTAAGCATGAATGGAGGCCTATAACGTCAATTTCGTTGTTTGTGCTCGCGCGTACCGGCGGCTGCTGGCTCGTGTAAAGATCATGCGCCACTTATTACGGACACGGAAATGTTTGGCTCAGCAACCATATGAAGCTGCTATACTTCGTTTCAGCTGAAGTCCAGACGCATCCATTGCTACAAGCGCGAGCCTGTGGCTCTCAGAAGTGCTTGAGCTGTACGAGCGCGCGTGCGTGGCAGGGACGCTGAAAACACGGCGCTCGCGCTTGTAGCATAGGCTGCGTCTGGACGTAAGCTGAAACGAAGTATAAGTAACAGCAATATAACGTCTAAACATTTGAAGTCGTTTAAAGCCGTAGCTTTATAGGCCCAACCAAACTAAGGAGCCGCGCAAGCACGAAGTGTGTACGGCGGTCACTCCGTCAGCGCTAAACGATCTTGTAAAAAAAGGTAATATGTGCCAGGGATCGAACCCCGGTCACCGGCGTAGAAGCCGGATGCGCAGCTGACTCAACTCCGGACCCAGCACGCCAGAACGGGAGGAGCAGAAGCGGGTGGTGTGAGAAAAGCGCGCGGAGTGGAGAAGGGGGGAAAGGGGAAAAAAAGAAAGGAGGGAAAGAATGTAATGTAGAAAAAGCGAGCAGAACGAGGACCGCGGGAAAAAACGTGCTTCTCCTTCTTTGGTGACTAAAAAAAAAAAAAAAACCTTTCAGCGCAAAGGCTTTGTAACTTTGTGGTGCTGAAATGAAGCGAGCGCAGCGTCACAAAAAGACAATGGTGGGACGTAATTTGTTTCCGTGCAAAAATCTGCCCCAGGCACCACCTGAACTAAAAGCACCGGCCACCCCACCCCCCCAACACACACACACACACACACACTCCAGGCGCTGAATGACTAGAAATGTATATGGAGGCGGATCATTTTTGGCACTCCGCCAAAACATTCCACGGGCCGCTGATGACAAGGTAGCGAGCAAGCAAAATAGCATGCGTGGTCATTAAAACAGTTTCTGCTGGGTAATCTGGCAGTGCACTGGTATAGGTGCCCACGTGACCCCGTATTAGTACACAGAAATTCTCTGGAAATGTCCAAATAAAACATCCTAAAATTTCACGATGAATTATGTATCAAAAAGCAAGAAGAAAGCAAGTGCGTTAGTGCTCCGTTAATGTACCAGAAATATGCAGTTTTATTCTCTGAAGGAATATCCAAAAAGACGGTATTAGACGGAGTATTCGCTGGCCGCCAAAGTTCTGCGCACGGCTCTTGAGCGCTTGCTGACGACGAGCTTTCGCAGTTCTTCTGTAACGTGAGTACCATCAAAATGGCCGGTCTTAGCAGGCTATTAATGTGACCTCGTTCTAAGCATGCGCTCTAAACATCGCCCTCAAATATGGCGTCCACTGGATACCCCCTATATTGTGTTTGGTTTAATAAACCTTCATTTGAGAGTACACTTCATCTAGTCTACTTCATTGCCCCCGTTTACTCGGCGCTTTTCGTTTTGCAAGTGCGACTATTTGTATTGAAGTGAAATACAAAAAACATACTCCCCTATTACCCAGACAGCTGAAGTGCTCTCTGCATAATAAACCCTCACTGGTACCAAAACACAACCTGATGTGGTCGTCCGGTATGTTCCTTTATTTAATACGAAACGCCAATGCGGACTCTGTGGTGCGCGCTCTCACCTTTAACTTTCATTCAGTTCGTCTGCTCCGAAATGACACCTTAGCGGTTAGGACGTCACACTTCAGTTTTCCCTGTGTTTCACGTTACGGGTCGCGTAAGTGTTTAAAATTTTTCTAACTACCACCCGGCACTGTGGTATATCGCCAGGATGGTCTTTGGCAGTTTTCAGGAGAAACAATGTTGCATGCTTCTTAAGAAGACCGTCAAATTTAGCGAATAAAACATAGAGCAAGTTGGTAGGTAACCCTGTGCAGGACTCCAAAGGTCTGCCTCCATGCTCCGTCGCTTGCGGCAGCCCCACGCTGGTGCCCAACACAGGTGCTGGTGCCCGCCAGGCCCAAGACAGGCGGAGAGCCCCACGCTGGTGTACCATTTGTGGTGATCTCGCTCAGCGCTTGTCCATTCAAATGGACCAAGTCATAATGAAGACATTTTTAATTTTCGAGCCCCGTGCTCGGCGCCTTACGCCGCCCCTAGCTACGTGCCTCACGCCCCGTGGCTTGGCCACACGCTCACGTCTCGCGTGCCGGCCGCATCATCGCCAACGTGGTCGGTGTCCTAAATCCCTACAGTATACACGATACAGGATTTTGCGTAGCTATAAAGCACCCATGCTTGCATATAAGATTCTGTATAGGTATTTAGCCGTAATTAACATCCCCACCTTCTTACGACACCATGAAGAAGGCCCGTATGAACACATTGAATATGTCTTACAGCGATAGCTGTTATGAACTCTTCCCACGAGTGAAAACGACGTCCATTGTTGATGTCGTAGTTGTTGTAGTAATTGTCGGTGTTGATGTTAATGCTCCAGTTGGCGATGTAGGGCGACCGTCGTCGACATTGCCAAATCCTTAAAAAAGATCGCCCATCGCTCGTGGGAATCAAGCCTGGATTCGCTGCGTGCGAAGCTGAAGCGTTACTACTGATACAGTGGCCCAGAATCGGGTAGTGGGCTCACTGCGCCCGCTTGCTGAGGCGGTTCATGTCTGAATTGAGAGATGGTCCTCCGGGCAACTCTTTTTGAAGCTTTCTCGCGTGCTTCAGCAATCGTGTGCGTATCAGCGTGTGTGTGCGTCGGTGTCTTCTTTGTCCGATAGTTGGGAAAATTCCGAAGAATCGTGGGAACTGCGTCGTCCCAAAGCATTGGTTTTCCACGCTGAACGCATACCTCTTCACCATTGATGTCGTGCACGTAATTTCTAATTTCATATCGTGGTGGAAAATGTAATTCGCGCACAGCAGAGGTCTCATCCAGCGTCTTTTCCGCTCGATGCAAGTTCTCATTCGCACGATTTTCGCCGCTTCTCGTCTTCGGGTCCGCCGAACAACGATAGCTTTGGCACGTCCTTCACGCGAGCGTATCATGCTCTACGCCCAGGCGCCAAACAGTAGTTTCGCCGGCGATTAGAAATTCTTGCAGTTGAGTCGAACAACCAAACCGGAAGAGAACTGTAAAGCGCGAAACGCAGGTACGACGAAACCTTCCGATCCGACGTGCGGACTGCCGGGATGACCTTGGGGGGCGAGGGTTTTCGTAGCATCGGAGAGCGTTGGAAACCCTCGCCTCCGACCGTCGTATTGCGTGGTCGGACATCGGATCGGACGGTTTCGTCGTACATGTGTTTCGCGCTTAATCACAGTGACCTCGAGGCAAAGGCGCGCAGACGAGCACACGCAAGCTGCAGTCACAAGCGGGTTTTAGTAGACCGTGTTTCCCCCTCCGCTACCCGGAACTCTACAGCCAAGGCCATGGGCACGCAGGCGCAGTAGCGGTTTCTTGGTAGCGGAGGGCTAGCGGAGGGCGAAACACGGTCTACTAAAACTCCCTACTCACTCAACGCCGACATCGAAGCCTAACGCGAACACACGCAGCCGGACGTAGCGGGGATAGAGCTTACTCGAATACGGGGTTGTGTCGGGACAGGAGCGGCTTGCGTGATGCGTGTGGTGTGAATCGCGATAGGTGTCGACACCGGCGCATCGGCAGTAGGGTCAGTATGGTGGTGGTTTGCACGCCTGCACCGCGTGCACGCGCACGTGCGGCGGCACGTACAGACTGCAGCGACTTTCTGCTTCTCCAGAGCCGTGCATAGAAAGAGTTTGGTCAATGGGAGGGGCGGGCAGAGCCAGAGCGTGCACCAGACGCTGAAACAAAGCTTTGCGTGCTCTCTTGGCCAACCAGAAGCCAAAAAGAACCCCCTAGCTCTTGTAACGAAAAACAGTTTTGATAAAAGCATAAGAGTTAAATGTAATAACTTCTCACGGTTGGAAATATGGTGCACGGGATGTTTCGATTGTGATCATGCAAATAGATGTAAAAAACGAATGTGCCGCTCGAACTGTACGCGTGTTTTGTTCGGACAGAGTTTGACTGTAGTGTGATCGCTCGGACAACAGATTCTTGGCCCTCGGAGCCTGGTGTACGAATTATGCCGATCGTTTCTCTAGTCGCGCTCTTCCAGCACGATTTTGTATGACCGTGATTCAACGTTACTAAAACATTCAGTTGGGAAACACAGCCTTGAAACGCGGACCATTCGCGTCCGCCGAGACCAAACTAAGTACGATAACAGCGCCACCCTTTAGCGACTAGTCAAAACATAAAAGTTCAGCTATATTGGTTCTGCGAAATGGCACTGCGAGATGGCGCCACCGGCCCTTGTGCGACTCGACTTGACCGATACAGGCAGACGTGCAGTTGCCGGAGTGGCTGCTGCGGGGAGAAACGGCGGCGTTACGATCGCCATTAGTTGGGTTCTCGAGTACGGATCGAGCCACTTTTTCAAAGGCAGGCTCTACGGTTGTTTCCTGACTGAGCTGTTCTGGACTGGTAACTTTGCCCTAATTGAAACATCACGTGCACCATATTTTTAGTCTCCGAGTGCTACTCCGACGCAATTATTAATTTCGCTTCTCGCAACCACCTACGAGGTATTATTTCCGGCTTCTGGCTGGCCACATTACAATTCGTGAAGACGCCCTGGAACACGCCTAGCCGGCGTTTGGCCAATGCCGCCTGCTTCTTTGCTTCATATACTTCCCAATGTATGGTCAAACTTTCTTTATATAGGACTCTGTGCCGCCCTGTTGACTGCAGCGCCGCGATTATTGTCTACAAGCGCAACCTTACAAGCTCCCATTGTCGAGTCGCGCCGGTCCAAACACTACCCCGTATTCTAGTGCACTGTAGCCGGGATGCAGGACGCTTCAAGATGGATGGGTGGATGGATGAATGGATAGGTGGCAACCATTCCCTTTGAATTGGGCGGTGACAAGAGTAGCCGACAGCAGCGCCCCCGCCGGCCTACGAGACTTCCGACATAGACCACCTAATCTCGAAGCAGGAACGAGAAAGGGTGGTGAGCTCACTACCCGCCTTCAAGCCACTGTACTACTGCGCTACACCGCAGCTTCTTTTTTTTTTTATTGCAAAAGAACACGAAACCTCACTTCGCCTAAGCTACACCAAAGCATTAATAACCTCCTCTATACTCAGGATTTGTGTGGTGCCGGATGCCCACTCAAAACGAAGTGAATTGGGGCATCATATGCATAAAGGTAAAAATATCCTAGAGAGATTTTGTAGAGACCGGTATTTTGAATCTCATGGCTCATATAGGAACTCCCATTTATTAACTGTTGAACTCCCCCTCGTACGTAGCCATACAGGATTTAGTTTACTCATTTTGGATTCATAGGGCATAGTTTCCTTTGAGACGTCCTATATAAAAGTTTAAAGAAACTGTTTTCTTGTATAACTTCCCACAAAAATGTATACACGGAATGCCTTCCTGTACGCCTTCCCACAAAAATGTATATACGAAATGCCTTCCTGTAAAACTTCCTGTATAAATTGATGTGAAATTTTTCAATGGGGTGATCACCATTCTTTTTTTTTATATTTCTCACATGAACTCCATGTTGTACGTACTCGTGGACAACTTTCCTTGGCATTTCCGAATAGAGGAGGAGAGCGCGCGCAGACCTTTGAGCACCGCTCAAATGAGAAAGGTCACGCGTGCCCGTACCTTTGACATGCACTTTCGAAAATTGAGAGACATTTATAAATCTTTCTAGCGCGAAATTAGAGGGCAGCTCTTGAGGTATTTTGATTTTGCGATATACCGGGAATGGGAGGGTAAGCAGGAGCAGGAGAAGGAGGGAACGAGGAGGAAGGAAGGGTACGAAGGATGAGAGAAGGATGCATAGAAGGAGGAGGGGACGGTACGAACTTGAAGGACCCTGCCCTTCTTCATCTCCTTCTCACCTCCTCCTCCCACAATTTCCCCGCCAAATTTAGCTTGAAAATTGACGCCTTGTGACCTCAACACCAATTCAGTTTCTCCGGTAAATTTAGCGGAGAAACTGACGTCACATGACTTCGTGTGAGGTTACCTATGAACAAATTCTGTCTCTTCCCTAGATTTAGCGGGAAAATTGAAGTCACGTGACCTCAAGACCAATTCAATTCCCCTCGAAATTTTGCGGGGAAACGAAATTGGTGTTGGGCTCATGTGATGTCAGTTTTACCGCTAAATGTAGCAGGGAAACTGAATGCGCAGTGTTGCATTACGGACGTCACAGACCTACACACCAATTTAGTTTTTCCGCTAAATTTAACGGGTAATTGAATTGTTATAGAGGTGTGCCACGTCCCATAATGCAACGCGCGTGTTTACGCCGACGGCGACGCCGCGAAACACGGGAGCGAGCACCTAAGAGTTAAGTTAAAAAAAGTTATCCCTCAGTAAGGCCAGTCCCTGCGCACGTTGGAAATAAGGGCTCGTTTACCTAGACCATTTACCACCCATTACTGTTCGTTGAGAATCTTAAATACTCAAATACGATCTTATCTTGAATTTACATTTGTCGCTTGGATCTCTATCTCTAGCACAGGAAGTGAAAATATTGAACACATGCAAAAACGATTTGAACGGATAATCAACGTCAGATATTTTGGTCAAAAATAATATTTCAAATGTAATTTTATTTTATCTTAACTAAGATTGTGCACTTTAAATTACAATCGGTTTATCCGCAACGTTATGTTTTTGCGTGATTCATGTTCATAGATCGATAGACAAGTTCATGGATCAATAGACAAACTTACTCCTCTCGCTTCTCTACACTACCATATTCCTGTTAGCGCAAGCTCTAGGAATCGTAAAGTATTTTACCAAGATTCTTATCGCAATTTTTCACCGGTATCACAAACTTAACACGTTTTAAGCACGAAGTTTTTTAAGATTTACATCTGTTGTACAGATTGGATTCATTTTAGGCATGTGCTTGGTTTTAAGCTTGCGGCATAACCTTTTAACATGTACGCTTATTTATGGTGAATATGAATCTAATGTTTGGCGTCTTACCACAAATGCCTCCGGGCTGTTGGTAAGCACGTGAAAAAAAATACTGAATTGAATTTAATGGATTTGAATTCAAACTCCTGTACCCCAGTCAATTTTAGGAAGACTGTAATGAGTGTTAAGTGTGGGAGTGCGATAAAGTTTCCACTCGTGAAGCAGACTCAAGGCTGGTAAAGCAGAACACGATGATGATAATATTATTACCTCTATTTTTTTGTTATCGAAAACCTCAAGACTGCTGCACGAATCTTAACTTTAGCGCACCCCCCCCCCCCCCCCAACTCCACACCTCCACACGTGCCTTAAAGAAAATTGAAAAAATATATATATCTCTTAATGTGTTTAGATGAGACGCTTATTTTTTCTAACATTTTTCACATAACGAAAATAATTTGGAGCGATATTTACGCCGTTAGACCTAATTTAGGGAGGAAAGGGGGGGGGGGGGGGGGGGGAGGGTGAGTAGCCCTGCTCTAGGCCTCGCCCTGTGCTTACAAAAATGAGCACCTTTTTTTTTTACTCTCATTGGTTGGAGAGATGATTGACGTCTGAAATGTCCGTTGTCAAATTGTTTCTCAATGCCATAATAGTATCTTTATCGACAATATTTTTTTTATGTTTGAGGAACAAATACTATTGATTTCAAAAATATGCCGAGATTGCCTTTCCTCTTCGGCTTCAAACGATAACAAGCATGGCTGACGGCGCTTCCGGCGTTCTCAACAGCAGCAGCTCTTTGAGCTCGTTTATTTTCGTAAGCGCTAGCTGTTTTGCATGCACCGAGATGTTTCGAAAAATATCTTAACTGATACCGTTTTCAGCAAACAACTGTCGCAAGTAGGTGCCTTCAGAAGCGCTGTGCGGGTGCTCAGGCTACCCCCCCCCCCCCCCCCTTGTTCCCGGATGCCATGTGAAAAAAAAAAATTGCATTGCAGACGGCGATAGATGGTGGTGAAATAGCAGACGACGCCGGAGGCTGCCGCGCCTCTGCTCGCACGACTAGCAGGCGGCGTCAGACGCCAGACTAGACGCAACTGATGTCGCGAAAGGCCGATGACTCAAGGCTTGTTAGCGTCTTCAGACGAGTAGCCTAGCCAATCCAGTATTAGGGGGGGGGGGGGGGGGGGATGGTGTGTAGGCGGGGCTCTGTGTGGACCGTGACCTCCCACCTCAGTTGCGTCTAACAACGTAAATTTTGCGCGAGTTTCTTTTTTTTGTTGTATGCACGTTACATCAAAAAGCATGTGCCCCATGTATGCCCTTTTAAAAAAAAAACTTAATTTCAGTGTTCCTTTAGGAAGGGTTGGGTTTCTTAAAATAACTCTTATTTTTAACGTAATTCACACAACTGAAATCTAATAATGTCATTTTCAACGCTGATTTTGGATTTGTAGTCAGATTTAAGATATATTGTCTAAAAAAAAATCCTGACAATATATGGTAATAATTAGGTCGATTCTGATGGGTCGTTAATATAATTTCTTACTAATACCTCTTTTCGAAACTTAGTATAGTGATCTACTACGAGAGTTTATCATATATTCTAAAATTAATATACATTTATAAAGTGTTGTTATTTATTATGTATGAATCACAGCTGCAAACAGGAAATGAATGAGATAATAGTTACCTTACGTTGCAGCTGATTACTTATCTAATGAGTAAGCAATCGTAAAGCAATAGGATGTAGTTCATGTGCTGCACACAATAAATACAATTCCAAGTTTCCTAAATTCATTGAGGAAAACCTTCTCGCAACTCCCGTAAGGCAATGACACTTGGCAAAAAAAAAAAGAAAGGCGAAGCTAAAAAAATAACTTGAAAGTTTTTATCAACTTTAAGTCAGTCCGCTTAAGATTACAAAGTTTGCTGTCTTAAATTGTTACATATTGAATTGTACACACAAATTTTGTTGTTAGAAACTCTGGGCTGTAAATATTTTAAAACTGTTTTTTTTTTTAAACCAATAATTTTGCGTTTTTTTTTCTTCCCTTTTTGCTTCTTAAAGAACCTCGTCTCCCCTAAAAGTCGTAATACATTCGACTCATCTAAGTGTTTTAAATGACTCTTAGCAAGTTTTTAATTGAAACTATTAATTTATTTTTACAAAATAGTCAGTTAATTAATTGGTTCGCTAGTTATTGCCTAATTTCCCAATCTCTGATGTCCGCCATGGCTCGCAGTCTGTTCCAAAAAATAGTTTTCTTTTCGTCTTTGTTGAAAGGCCACCTTTTCCAAGCCGTGTGCCTTCATTCTGAACCCAGCCCCTGCTTCGATTGAAGCAATGTCGAAGGCGCTACAGAAAAAAAAAAAAAAAAGATGTAACAAAACATGCTACTCGTTATTTGCAAATTAAATTAACGCTTTACCGTTACCAATAAAAAAATTGCACGTTGCTTTTGGGTTAGTTTTTCTTTTTACATATATATATATACATATACATATATATATATATACATATACATATATATATATATACATATATATATATATAAATATATATATATATATATATATATATATATATATATATATATATATATATATATATATATATATATATATATATATATATATATATATATTAGAGCGGTCTTACTGTTTTTACGTTACGGGTGTCCATAATGGCCATCTATTTCGGGATACATTATATCCGCCCAGAAACTGAACATAATTGCCTTTTTTGTTTTTAAGGGTTTCAATTTTGAAAGTGTGTGGGAAAACAGAAAGAATTCATATAACTCGACGCATAAACCCCCCCCCCCCCCCCTTTTCAAAAAAAAAAAAATAGGCGTTTTTTTTATGTTTTGGAAACAAGGAGCAACGGAACTACGTGATCGGCTACTCGAAATAAGTAACGTAACTACGTCATTCGTTACCGTTCTGAGAAATGTGACGGCAATGCTACTACACTGCCAGAAAAAGTCACGCGTTACATGTAACGCCGTGGTTCGTAAGGCTTTACCGCAAAACACTGGAGTGGAGCGAGTTCTCCCGCGCACTTAGGGCCGGCACGGCCTTGGGAGTCTGTCGTCGGCACGAAAACGGAGGCCACGCGGCGGGGCGTCGGTGTGTCGGCGCTGCCGCCCGCGGGTCAGTCCGCCACGCCCCAGCCGTCGGCTGGCCCTGTTTCACTCAATTAGACCAAACGAGGTCCGGATTTCTGGCCGTGTCCGACGCTCCCTTCCGACCCCCCCGCGCCACTGTGCGCAGGTAACAGCTAGTCCCGCTTACGCACTGTTGTTTATGCAAGCCTTATATTCGAGAAAAAAAAAAAAAAAAAAAAACCGCAGCGCCTTTAAGATCTTGGGGTCACACTGATCATACATCACACAAAAGAGAGTCTGAAAACACGAGGTTTTGAGGACCGTGGTTCGAATGTTGCGCGTGTCAAGTTTTCTCCTTGAACGCACTGCCATGCGGCATGGAAGCCGGGATCTCACGGTGACTCGCGTTTGAATGGGTACTCGGACGGTCTTTTGTATGATGTATAAGCAGTGTGACCCCGGGCTTAAAGTTCAATAGCTGTTTCTCAAGTCATCAGTTTTACTAGCGGTACGTCTACACCATATGACATGCAAATTGGCAAAATCATGTTCTGTTGTCATACCAAGGTCGATTTAACATCCTTAGAGAATGCGTCGGCATTCCCTAAGGATACTAAATTGACCTTGGCTTGACAGGCCAGAATATTGTTAGTTTTGAGCGCGCATTGTAAGCGTTTCACTTTTGGGAAAAGGCTAACGTTGCTCCCTTCACTTTTCTGTTTTTTGGCTTCTTACAGCGAAGCTGTCTATCGCTAGGTTCTGGTGGACCGTCTCCGGCGACAGATCGGGCGTAGACTAACAATTTTCAAACGCATCGATGCATGCCTCACTTTATACTGTTCTCCGCCGCCGCCTCTTTCCCGAGTCGTATATACTCCTCTCCACGCGCGGCGTCTCTCTGCCCCCTGACATTGCGCAATGCCGCGCGCTCTTCGGCGGCCACCTGTGCGGCGCACTAGAGCCTGCGCCCTGATTGGCGTAGCCGCGCTATCAAAAAAGGTCATTGTCTCTACCCTCCAATCGCGTGTGTTCTTTGCCTGTGACGTAGAGATCGCGCCACTGTGCTTATCAGTTGGACTTGAGACTTCACATAAGTCGCACCCGCGTTGTCCGTTCCGAAGAGGAGCAGCGTGAGTGCGAGGAGCGTCGGCGCGCCCAGAAGCGAGAATGGGCACGCCGCTAACACGAAACCGCCGTGGCCGCTGCTCCCAGCCCGACAACTTTGAGTGCCGACCAAGCTCCCACCGACGAAGACCTCGCCCGCGTCGAGCGCCGACGCCAGCCACAGCGTCAATAGACCGATCTCACCAAGTGTTCCATGCATGCGTGACGCCGCCATAACTGTAGTTCGTAGGAGGCAGACGCCAGTTCACGAGATAGCTCATGCCGATCGTGGTCTGCTCGCGCAGACCTCCAGCAGGGTTGTCGCGCGTGCAGAAAGACTACAGCTCCCACGATACATGTCGGGCAGCGGTGGCGTACTCACACTAGCTGGTGAGGTCGGTCTATTCAACCGGCGCCGTCGAGCCAATGCCACCGACGATGTTCGATCAAGAGAAGCCAAACGCAAGCGCGACGCATATCACCGCGGCGCCAAACAATAATATAATAAATCCCCAATATAGCTAAACCCCAATATAGTGAATCCCACCAGAGAGCCAGCTTCGCTGTGCTACCCTCTTTAAGGGGGGTGGAAGAGCTCTAATTTTTTTTTTGCTTTGGTCTTGTCTTTTGCCTTATCTATTTTTGCTCTCTCCTTTTGGCCTTATTACAGGGTCCGTGTTAGCGTTTCCCAAAGCGGGACGTGTGAGGCGTTTCCCATGTATAATGCTAACGCATTCCCTCAGGATCCCTCAATGGATCTTCCCTTAATGTTTTTGCCGCCTACTGGGACCAGCGCTAGTACTTGTTTCACACTCCATTTTGCAACGCAAACCAAGGCATACGCGCTCTGCACACCTGCAAGTTCAAACTCGCCCCAGCATCCGCGCGCGCAACGGCTTCCGCCTCATGACGTCACGTCCCTCTCGCCTTCCTCCTCTCTACGCGGCACGCTTCCCCTTCCACTGTTTTGTCCACAGAAGGACGCTGTCAGCTTTTCCCTGTCATGTGTGTACTAATGCTAACGCATTGACAAATGAAGCCGACGAATGTAGAAGGAAGAGTAAAAAGAAATGAATCTTACTCATCAACAAATGCTCTCCGCGCGACGTTCCTGCTACATCGGAGAGACGGACGTGTAAGGAAAAAAAAAAAACACACAAAGAAATATAGAGGGAGGTTACAGGTAAACAGATTTGCCGATGCTCCCACTTCCCGTGCCCTTTTCTTTGGCGAGCTTGCCGAGGAGCTTGGTTCCGGAAGAATTCCGATCCCCGACCCTAATCCTCTCAGGCGTAATCTCTTGAGAGGATTAGGATCGACGCCCCCATCTTAATGACGTGATTAGGGTTAACCTTTCCCGAATTTCCACCGCGAGCCTAATTTACGCCGCCGCCGCGCCTCGGTTCAATTGCTACTCGAAAAAGGCGCGAAGGAAGGAGATTATTATGCAGCGAAATGCTAAAGGCGTACTCCAACCAAGTATAGGTCGTATATTTTTTTCTCTAGATATTAAAATTTAAAAAAATTGGAGTATACATATCTAAATCATAAATAAGTCGAGCATCGTTATCAGAGAGCTCTAGATTAGAAACCTTTGGGCGCCTCGATCAGCTTGGGGGCTCCAAAGCGTTAGGATCCCCTATTCAAAACTCCTCTTAATATCCGTAAATGATAATCGCAAGTTCGTACTTTAAACCAGTTGTTCCTTTTTTTTTTGTCCTAAATGACTTCTTGCAAGCTAGAGAGCTTGCAAGAAAGCAGCCATGAACGAGCTGTTGTGACGGCGTCAACATACGTAGAAAACACGCACGTGACGGCGTCAATGCCCTTTGATGTGCGTGCATACGTTTCTGCTTGAATCCCCTGTGGCTATGACAAGTGTTAACTCCCTTCATAGCGAGCGTCGCTTGTTGATGATGATATCGTATTAGGGCTCATAAATAATTTTTTTAAACGACATTTTCGGCCGCGGTGCCAATGACATTGTTTTTTTCTATGACGAATGCGTCGCTTGCTTTTCTGACGAGACGAACATGCACGTAGGCTGTGAAGATCATACAGTGGGCTGTGATTTCGCGAACGCTGGAACAGTATATGGCCCCAAGAACAATATATAATTTTGGCAGCTTTAAATGTGTTTATGCATCAAACATTTGAGAATTATTTCTCCGGAAACAAATGGATGATTCAGAAGAGTCACCGGAACAAACTAGAAACAAAGCTAACGTGAGTTGGCGAGGTAGTGACGCAAGTATGTCAGTGGTTGATATGTATATATATAGACACATAGGAAATAAACTCACAAGAGCAGCTAAATAAAATAAGTAGGCGTCAACAATGTCAATAACATTGTACATTATATAGTTGAAACAAACAAGTGCTCTCTATATTAACAACAAAAGGGAAAAACGGTTAGACGAGTACCAAATAGAGTCGCTCTACGGCTTTACGTCGCAAATTAAAGGGGCGATGCAACAATTTTTGTACTTTGCGCAAATACCGCTTAGAACAGATTCCTGACATTAACGACCCATGAAACACGCGTTCGTTTTTCACCCCACGCAATAGAAGTCCCAGAAAAAAATTAAAGAAAAACGAGCAGCGTTCACCCCCTCAACTCGCAGCCAGAACAAGCGGCCACGTAATCTGGAGCCGATTATATGCCGCCAATGTTGATCATAGCCACGTGCTGGGGTCGGCAAAGCACAGGGCACGCGCCGAGTTCCAGATATTGTTATGGCTCGGCTATTACCGGCGAGATTAAAGCCCCTCGATGTGTTTGCGTTTGTCTTGCAAGTAGCGTCAAATGCGCGAATGCACGAGGCCCATGTCTCGAGGGGCCCTTGGAAGCAAATGGCGGCGCAGCACTGAAATGAACGGGGCTTGGAAGCGAATGGCGGCGGAGCACTCGCTCATGGCACGTGTCTCGCGCGCTTCCACAACAATGGTTGGCGGTACTTGTAAAAAACGCTTTTATCAAGGGGCTTTAGGCGAGATGTTTTAGTGGCGCCCTCCTACGGTTCCCCCTTGTGACGTCATTACCTTGCAAACAACAAGTTCGATGGTGTTTGTTATTAGCATGGTGGAAGCTTGAAATCATTGCGCTTTCATAGGAACACTGCCAACACCGTCAAAATTAAAGTTCTTTCATTCCTCTCATTTCCGTCGATGATAAATCCTTTTCTGACGTCATAGTCAGCGTTCGGCCAATCATGGAAGGCCGACCACAGCGACGCTTTCGGTCGCGCACGTCGCCAATTGTCGTCGTTGCAGCGATTGGACACGGGCCACTACCCGAATGCTTCTCGAGCTAGTAATTATCACGAGCCCAAATCGAGTGCCCACGCAATGCTCGGTTCCAATCTATGAACAGCATTCAAATATCGTCATATGGGTGTACTGCGATACCCACGTGACGTCATGAAATTTTGCAAAGGAGTGATTGAATAAAAATGATCGCTTTTGTCCTTGAAATAACACCGCAACAAAGGAGTTTCGTGGCCAGCGGAGTTGCGTGCGAGTATCCTTGACTCCCACTAGTGCCAGTAAGCTCGTGTATAGTGAAAAACATTGCAACTGAATACCGTTGCACCGCTCCTTTAAGTTTCTGGTTTATGATCAAGTGCGAAATACAATATCTAGTGGTGTGTGTAAAGATCACCATGAAAGCTAGTTATCATCCCGCGGTAAACTATAACACCGCTGATTCCTTTCAGTTTCCTTAAAGGGGCCATGAAACGAATTTTGGGCTGGGATAAAGGATTTTAAATTGGTACTTTACTATTCGCATATCGTTTAGTTGGCCAAAAGAAAGGGGGTAGAAAGTCAACAGCCAACTTTTTGGTACGAACATTTGAAAATATAGCGGACTATTTTGTACCTTCTTTCCTTCGAAAGCTCTGCGTTTTTTCACGATGATACATCCGCAGTTCCCAAAGCGCGTCAGCGGTGCCAACCTGACGTCAGCCGAGCCCAGCCCACGCATTAAACATGAAAACTGCGTCACTGGGACGTACGCGCTCGTCAACAATAAATCCGTCGACGAATATTATGATTCGCGTTCTTGGCCAATGAGTGCCTTGACTGAACTTATCGTCACTGTGGAATGACAAGTTCTATGGTGTGCATAAAAAGCACGGTGGAAGCTAGGAGTCATCGCACCGGTGCCGAACAATGTCACAACGACGTGATTTCACAATTCGGATTTGACTTGAGGATTAAAGCTAAGGAGGAAGTAGTAAGAAAATCGTTTCATGACCCCTTAAGGAAAGCGGAAGGCATCCTACGAAAGACCTCATAGTGAGTTCCTGGCCATTCGTAAAAGGCCGACCGCCGCGACACCTTTGGTACCGTACGACACAAATAGGATATTTTATTGGCGCGCTTGTGCCTATCTCTTTGTTGTTACGATCTGTCTGACGCGTATCGTATATAGACACGCATTTCGAGGATCCATTTGGAATCGCGAGTTCACGTTGAGACGCGCTCCAAATGTTTGTGCTGGGTGGTGATTTAACACGACCGAGATACGAGCTCACTTCATTTCTCGAGGTCAAGCTCGCAATTCTGCGCGCGAAATTGAATCGAGCATTTCCTCGAGACCAATTTGAAGCTCGGGAAGTTCCTGCGGCGCACCGCGTGCAAAAGTATAACCGTGGTACCGCCGCACCTCGCAACCCCAGCCTCCCAGATTAAATTCCTTCGTTCGTTTCGCGCTGATTTCGCGTAAAACCGGGCCCCAACGAAACGTTAATTAGGAGTGAGATTTGCGAGCACCTCCGAAACTTTCCTGCGGGGCGCACGAAGGAGCAGAGCGAAAATTTGTAGCGCGCGCGAGAAGCTCGCGGGGCAAACGGCCAGCGGCGTATCGCTGGCTGCCCCGCGTTCTCAGCACAACTTTTGGGAGGGATTTCTCCGCGGCTCTGTTTTATTGCGTCTCGACCAGTCTCGTCTCGGCTCCATCCCCGCTTTGGCCAGCGCTTCTAGCCAGAGTTCTCCGAGTCTTTGTACGTAGAATCTGCACGTCTCTGTAGAACGTCAGTGTTGGGCGGGGCGCAGGGCAAAATCCAGCGTGGTTTGCATCAGGGGCCCTGCCACGCGCGCCTCGCGCCTGCCTATGTATGCATTCTACAGTTTTTTGGTTGTACGAAGTTTCTGCGGCGGGCAAGCTCACCGTAGGCGCGCCAGGGTGCCAGGTTGTTTAGAATGAGGATGAAGCGTGTTGTTAATGGGGTTAGTTTCGTACTATACGTGTTTGCCGTGTGCGGTGATTGAGAAAGGAATCCGCGGGATATTTTTTTCCGCGCGTGTATATGTCTCGGTGATTGTTGCGAACTAACCGAAGTTCCGGAAAGTGTGGAAACTTACATGCCTCGTTTATCGAAGAACATGCGAGAGAGCTTCTTCAAGCCTGTTGACGGTGTTGCGCAAACCAATCTTGAGTCATCGACGGCCTAAGCTTTATTATGCTCGTGTTTATTTCTTATTAATTTTTTTCTTCGTAATTGTTTCTTTTAACGATTCTGTGCCGCAACCTCGTTTGCTGCGGGGCAACAACAGGGGGCTCCCGACTCGCCACGACTTCCCGTTTCTTTAAGTTGTCAATGACTTAAGGAAACCCAACGTGGCTTTTATCCAAACAGGGACTAATTGGTACGGCGGGAAGTCTCACTTTATATTGGGACTCGGGGGTGCTTCTTTCGCGCGGGCACATCAATCTTCCCAAAACGTCGGAATGCAACGAAGTACAAACACGCTCGGGCTGAAACTCAGCCGAAAGAAGACGCGGTTTGTCATTTCCTTCGTATCATTGATCCTAGCTCTCGCTGCTGGTGCTTTTGCTCCCCGTCATCACGTGGTAACTCTGACTGCTCTTGGTAGATCCGATTCCCTCAGGGCGACAAAGGTCACTAACAATGAGGACTGCGACCGATCTCCTCCCGATCAATATAAAATTTCCAATAAAATACAACCCCCAGCACCGCGTCAACAGCAAAATTTAAAGAACATTGTTCGGTGACTAATCCGAAGATTATTCTTTTTTGAGAAACAAAATATACGCAAAACTAGTTTAGCGTAGAAGAAAGCAAAAATTCACTGGCGTTTTGCGACATAAAGTTTGCGAACTATCGAGCAGGAGATATGAAGATATAATAAAATGAGAAGCAGGCTGGCAACTATCGTCATACACTGCCGGTCGAAATTCGTTTCTGATGTTCGGAAGACATCTTGAGACGCGTGACAAGCTTCGAATTGAAACAAGGCAAAAAAAGAAAACGCCTCGGAGACACAGCTTTGCTCTTAGCGCCGAGCCCCGGATGATGGAATGCTTTTACAACATAACATCAAGAAATTGAAGACTGTCAATAGAAAATTCACATAAAATATTTAAAAAAAAAAATGGCGAACGCTACCTTAGCTACAGGAGCGAGTGAGTTACTTTCCGAGGAAAACTCGATAGTTTTTGAAGACGCACTGCGGATTTATAGTTTGATTTTTTTTTTATCGGGGCAGTCTGTTTGCTCAGGCGTCCCCTGCTCCGAGACACCTGTCGTTTCTTGGCGGCTGTCCACAAAATTTCTGGAAACTTGGCCCTTCCCGAAGCTGCGGACCCAGAGCCAAGCTCAGCCGATGGCTGCGCCACAAACTCATGCAGGTCGGTTTTTACGTTTAAACAGCAAAACAAACGTGCGCTAACAAATTTTTGTTTAAAAAATATTCGTGTCAAACTTGGTTTACAGCCACTTGCGGTTAGAAACCGTGATGACATGGCCGTCCTTGGTGCTTTCTTGCAACTGTTACAAATTTCAAAATAATCCGTTAATTGAAAAAAAGGAGAAAAGAATTAGTGTGGAGCACAAGTTTGTCTGTTTCTTGAACACGGGTGGCAATAATGTCAGAACTCCGAGCTTTTACTGGCTGATTGAAAAGACTAGTGGGTAGGCTTCGAGGCATCTAGCATTGAGGTCTACCCACTGTCTCCCCAACCCAAGCCAATCAGAGCTCAGCTTTGTTCTGACGTCACCACAACCCCTGCGCAAAAAGCAGTCCACTTGACCTCCGCATTGCTATAGTCCCTGAGAGTTTAAAAAAATAGTTGGCATGGATTGCTATTCTCACGTATTTTGCTCTGTGATTTTTTTCCAGCTTTCTAATGGGCTAAGGGCTGTAAGCTCATTGGCCACGGGTCAATACAAAAACTAACTTACCATGGCTTGTGCTTTTTAAGGTGTCAGGGAAGGATGTTTCAGATCTAGGAACTTTGCGTCAAGCTATAGAAGATTTTTCTTTTTTTCTTGGGAGCAAATTTACAAACGAGCGGCGCGCTGTCAACGATAAAGTATTCAATCAGATCGACCGAGGACCCTGCTAAGCGAAATAAAGAGATGTCCATCCAGGCATCCAAACCTCTGCGAGCGTCTTGAAAGACTCCGCGACTTTTCCGGCGCTCCACGTCAACGCGTCCATAGTGTTGGCGGGTGCGTCAACGTCGCCATAACCGCGTTCGAGGAAACTATGCGGGCAGACAATGAGGGAGAGGAGGAAACGAGAGCGCGCGAGGACTTCGGAACACCGAGTTTCGGTTGGAACGATTAGGGGTAGACGAAAAAGCTAGCTGCATTTATCTCGACTTACTTTTAGGTCATGTTCGAACATTGAGTATAAAGCTATACGGAGCGCTAGTTCGTCTGCATTTTTTTTTTCCCCGGGGGTCTTGTGAGCTTGATGCCTGCAAGCGCAGTCGAAGAACGGGAAAAAGATAATGAAGGAAGTGGGTACTAGAGGCCGAGAATCTATGGGAGACGCCCTGCCGTTTTCGACCTCTCAGTGACCATAGACGCCGTTACCGGGCTCCGTTGTACCATAGCCTCCTCTATATTCAGAAAGCTTGGCAGTTCGACGACGGAGCGATAGAGTGTCCGGTCGCAAGTTTGGAGCGCGAGGATCTGGTAGCACAGAGCATCACCGGGCCATTTCTCGGGAAACTTGGATTTGAGCGCACAGATTTTGCTGCGGCGAAAACCCGAAACAGTACGTGTTCGCTCGGGAGAAGTCAGTTTCGGCGCCTCGCCGCAGCGTGGCGCCAGTCACGTGGCTCTCCTCTAATCCGTTGTCGGCCGTTTCACCTTTTCCATTTCGGCGGCCGCTTCTCGTGGCGATCTGCCAAACATTGTCCGCATAAAGGAGGCTATGGTTGTTCGAAAACCGCGAGGCTTAAAAATCGAAGAATGCACTCGGGCTAGCGGTGTCGTTTCCCTCAGCCACTTTTTTTTTTTTTTTAACTGCAATAAAACTGCTACAGTTTTTTAACTACAAAACAAAGTTTTGAACTGAGTCTTGTGACAGTCAGGTTTAGGGGAACACTTAAAACAACTCAAAGAATACAGCGGAGCATGTTGACCTAAAATGATTGGTAGAACGCCAAGGGGCGCAGTGATACAGCATTTTTACTTCGGTCAAACTAAAATAATTTCTTTACTTTAAATCCTAATTTTTCGCCTTCAGATAGATTCCTGAATTGGCCAAAATGGACAATCTTCTTTCTTCTTGTTATTTTTAATTGGCTTTCTTGTCGCCTTTTATATATTTTTTTTTCTGAATATGTAATACTTCTAGTAGGATATGGTTGAAAAAAACCCGAGACTGGGTGTAAATAACACAACGCTAAAAAGACTCTCCTAGAGACTTTTAGTGTTGTGTCGCCTACCCGCAGTCTCGGTTTTTTTTTTTTTTTAACCATGTGCAATGAACACCAGGTCGTTTCTGCCCGTACATTTTGTTCGGTAGAATATATTAAAGATATGAAGCAGTGGGTTCATTTTGAAACAAAAATAAATCCCCTTTCGCGCTGCAAAAACCGCAAGTAACTAGAGAGTAAAACCATAGCCTCCTCTATACGGAGAAAGCCTGGCGCGTCGCGTGAAAAGACGGCCGCCGTAAATGGGAAAGGAGGGGCGGAGAAACGGGAGCGGAGAGAACCTTGTCCGCTAGCGCCACAAAAGAGCGAGCGGCCAAACGCAGAAACAATCTTTTTTTTTTCTCTCTCTTTTCTTGTCGCTATCGTGGAGAGGAGAAACTCAACGTCCACCCTTTCCCGTTTCTCCCTGCGCCCTTTCGAATCGCCGCGCCCGTTTCTCCCGGAGTACGAAAACGACGGTGACGAAAACACAAAAACAAGCGTGGTTCGGGGAGCGGCCGCTCATGACCCAAGCGCTCGCTGTCTAGGTCTGCCCTTTCTGCTCTGCGCTACCATATTGGTCACCGCTCGGCGCGCTCCTCCTCTCCTTTTTCCTGCGGCCGCGCGCTCTATGGCTCCGTCGTCGATGTGCCAGGCTTTCTCCGTATAGAGGAGGCTATGGTAAAACAAACAGTAGTGTATTAAAAAAAAAAAAAAAAAAAAAGCTTTGATGGCGTTTTGAGAACGGAGCTTTATGACTTGGGCTTTTAATGCACCGCGTCGGCCCGGCTCCTTGTTCTTGATGAAGTAGAACAGAATAGACGACCTAACAGCGGGCGTTATTTATAGTTTCGGCCCCCTTAAAACACAGTTGCTTCCTCTTAAAGCCGCAAAAACACGCGTCTTTTTTTAAATTTTTTATTGGGATTACCAAGCATTACCGAGACAGTATTAAACGAGTGCATCCATTAAAAAGATGCACGCTTTTACACTCCACCTTGTAAAAGTGTTTTACAATGTTCCGCTTTTTAACTCGGTTTATTTAATTTTACGTTTTAAGGGGTTGGGCAGTGACTTAATTCTCCATTCTTTCGCAAGCTAGTAAACAAAATAACCTATCATTTGCAGAGTGAGAAAGTGACATGTTCTAAAAGTAGATTATGCATCAATATTTTTTATCCATCCTTGTGCTCAAACTTCGCCTATCTATACTACCACCCTTATTCTGCGGTCTTTGAGTTTCCACAATACAAAAACAAATGACTCCACAATTGTACCTAATTGATCACTGCATATATTGATCACTCAGCGCTTGCTTAACATAAAGCTTTAATGCACACATAAATTGCCTGACCATGATCCTATAAATTTAATGCAAGTGTTACTCTTCAACAGTGACTTAAAAGCAATTAAAAGCAAGGTATAAGGCTCTTTAGGCAAACTTTGACGTCGGGCTTAACAGATTTTGCGAGAAAAAAGGCTATTCAAAAATTGCATTTCAGAGCTCTTTTTACCGAAGGTGTCCGCTGGAATGTGAACGATTAAACACATTATTTATTGTTTTGAATTTACAAATTTATATTATGTGTTGGCTCTTTCTAAATGCGGAATATTTGCAAGGTAAAGTATGGCTGTCTGTAGCTGTCGATTAGTGACTATATATTCAGACAAAGTGAAATTTGAGTGCAAAAAGCAAGCAGTTGAGCGCATGTTTAGAGAGCAGTAAGTTAGCCTCAATCAATGTCTGATGTCACCGTTGTAAATAAAAACAAAACAAAACTACTTATTACCTTTGCGCATATAATTAGTCCCTCGAAAAAAATTCAACGAAACGTAATCTCTAGAACATTCTAATTGTTCGTTACGATACACTTCGTTGTCGTGGCTGCCGTTTAAAATTAGGCGGTGCAAATAAAAAAAAACTCCGCAAGATCCACCTGGCGCCGCGGATACAATATTGTAAGAAAACCCGATCGACGCTTCGACAGCGCCCCAACAACTATGTATACGTACACAGGAAGCACGCGGATTAATTTTATAATCCTCGCGACAAAGCTCGCATTACGAAGGTAATCCCTTCTGAGCGCTTCGGCACACAGCGAAGCCGACGCTGCCCCGTAAAACACTCAACTAAAAAAAAAAAAAGAAAGCGTCCAACCAAGCCCAACCACGAGCTGCACTTATCCGCCACATCCACGTGTTTCGCATTAATAATGTCGCCGCTATCAAAGATTAAAGCTTCACACACTTCCCGCAACAAATCCCTGCGCTTTTCAGAGTTCCGACGAAGAAAGTATCATCGAAATAAAACGCTTTCGAATGGAGAAGAAGAACAAAATTTGAAGGCAAGACGGTGAACGACAATCTTCGCGTCCGCGCTTCTCTGCGCTTTATGGCGTCGGCGTTCCGGTATTTGCATGCCGTGCTGTGATTGGGTGCATTCATCTTCGTCATACATGAGGATTTATGTGAGTGTGCTGCCCTCTGAGGGGGGGGGGGGGGGGGGGGGGGGGGTCCGGCTGAGGAGCTGCCGCAATCTATCATGGCGGCTACCGGACGGCAATTTTAGGCTATAAACCTCTCTGCCCAATTTTTTTTTTTTTTGTTACATCTGTTTAAGCTTAGACCGGCTTGAGATGGAGCAACGTTTCCCAACGTCTTGATTTTGCAATACCTGCGACGCGGACGTCTGGCGTTTAAATACAACAGCTAAAGCTCGGTATGCTTCGTTTTATTTTCATCGTGAGTGAAGTTGTATTTTGCTCGTACTCCTTAAACGTGTGCTTACGCGTTATTAGCGTGTTTGGAAATACTAACTGATCTGCCTCAATTCATTTTACACGGAAAGACAATCCATGGCAATCCAAAGCAAAGTCAAATTAAGGTAAAACGTGTAGGATAGATATTTAGTTAGCATTTCTGTTAAAATTAAGAATTTTGTTTTTGCTCGGTGGCTTTACAAGGAAGGCCTGAAATTTTTCAACATAAATACAACTTGGGGCGACCTTTGCAGGTTCATGGTATATAGTGGTGTGAGTGGTGATAAACCAAAACTAAACATCTTATAGATTACCATAAAACACATAAAACGGTCCCCTGAAATCGAGTTTTATTTTTTCGAAGATTGTTATTTATTCCGGAAGAAAGTGTCAGAAGGTCATAGCTATTGTGAGAAAATATTCTGCAGTTTAGATTAGTGTGTCCATCTGTATCGATATGTTGGTGTTAAGAGGCAATTCGATTGTTGTGTTAAAAAAATGTATCTGTGAACAGTGAACAGGAGCGATCAAAAATTATTATTTAATTGCCTTTGAGACGTTTTCTTTCTGTGGTCTTCTTCGGCTTGAAAGTTTTTTTTTTCTTTTTTTGCACCATCTTTTCGGGTATTCCATTATGATTATCACCAGCCCGCCTGCACACTCACCGTTATATCTTATAGGTTTATTTTGTATAGGCACCATTAATTTCTTAATCAACTCTAACTTCAAGTTGTCTAAAAAAAGAGTAGCATTATCCCGTGTGCTGGACTCTGTTTTAAACTTGATGGGATGATATCAAATTTGCTACGGCGTATGCATTGAAAACAGTAGCAACACAAGAAGGTGAGACCAACTGCAATGATGGGCGTCAGTTCTGCAGATTGGCAATGGAACAGTGATCCCAAATATTATTTCATCTTGCAATTTTGAAAATAAATTGTTGCGTTGAAGTTAAGGAATTTCAACATTTGAACGGTGCAAGGTCTCTGACTGATTGGCTTTACGTAAAGCTTTGGGTACTTAACTCTGCGTCATCACAGATACTTTTCACGCGGAAAGTAAACGAACATCGCGGCAGTGCTCGACATATCTATTGCAGGCGTGGCAGGTTTCTTTGACGCCATTCACTTAGTAGATTTATAGTTGGCGTTTAAAAGGCACCCTCATTCTAAATGTTTAGTGCTTAGCTTTAGTGACGAAACACGTACATTACTTACACAGCACATGTCTATAGTTTGGTGGCAATCATACAGCTGCGAGACAAAAAATAAAGCAGAACTGCATGTATTTATTTTAGTCCTCCGAACTTACTCAGGATACACAGAATGAGCATCTTGTTTCGAGCTTTTTAATTTATTGTTCCTTGAATGGGTGGGCAATTACACTCCAACGCGATTTACCAGATAAATTTAGTGGTGGAGACTATTCTCTTGAAACTTAGAAGGGAAACTTGATTTGGGAGGGGGGGGGGGGGTGTAATTGTACACCAATTCGATTTCCCCGCTACATTTAGCCAGGAAATTGGTGTTACACTTTCAGACACACATTATGCACTTCGTTGTGCACATTTGTCGTACAGTTCCGGCATGCACTTCGGTTAGTCACACACTGCAGTTATAAAATTCTGTTGTACTTTTTGGGGACATTTTTCGAACACCTTAGCTCTTTACCTATCTTTTGCATAACCGGCAATTTCGTGTTTTGACCAACTGTGACCCGCTCCAATGGAAAGACAAGATGACGACGTCAGCTTCTTTCCTTGGCAACGCGGGGCGCTTCGTATGCAGCTCGCGTATTTCTGAAAGCGAAGGACGATGCAGCGCTAGAACAAAACTAAAATTAATTCCTCCCTTTAAAATAAAATTTAGTTTACAACATCGCTTATTTCTCATAAAGACTCTAACCTAAGTACAGCGACTGAAAACATATTTTGTATCCACCACCATTTCTGGGTATTTTCCTCTTGTGAAGTCAATTGCCTGTTTGCAATGTTTCCTTCGTTGACTTTTCGTTTTCAAGGTATATTGCAGCAAATTTCATGTCTAAATCGATTCCGGAGGTTTAGCCGGTAATGCAAATACGTCTTGGACAATATGTCTTAACACTCTTGGATTAATAAAATAAGAAGGCCAGCATTCCGTTTCTAACGCCACAGTGCTGCTGGAAACTTAATAATATGTAAAACAGAAGTTTTTTTGTTTTTTTTTAGATAAACAAACTCAATTCCTAAACATACCTGTGTGCATTTTTAATGACAAATTGTACGTTTTCTTGCGTATGTTGCTCCGAGTGAGCTAAAACGGTAGCAAATTATGACGAAATTATATTGACAAATATATTGTTAGGGTGTCTTTCCGCAGATAGACAAACCAGACGTTGACGACGGTGGCACTTGCCAAAATCAATCTATTCTCAATGCGAGCACTCGCTCCGACGCCGCAAGCCTGCGCTCGCCACATCTCGAGCAGGTTGGCGCTCAGGCGGGCTCTTCACAGCCGTCTGCATCGCTCAGAACCATGTTTTTAAGATATAAGGCTACTAAGAAATTGTCTAAGATAATTCAATTCAATTCAATGATTATCTGACGAAGTGAAGAACGTGTTTCAGTATTTTGGGAATGGCTACTTCAAGATCAAGAAATGGATATGATGTATTATATATACACTACAATTATGAGATATGTACACAAATGTTAAAGCATAAAACTATACGTACTCACCTAGAAATCATCGTTAGACCTCACATATTTAAATATCAAGCGATAGAGGCGCAAAGAGGTAAATGCATTTAAATATCACGCAATAAAAATACGAGGTAAAGTCAGCAAGTAAGTCACAAACTGGTGTAAAATGTCCGATATAAATATAATAACTAGTTTCCAAGTATGTCAATTGGCGGCAACACAATCCAGCTTAGTGGTATTCCCCGCCTCCCCTTCTAGCCCAGTTAGGGCGGGCTAGAAGGGGAGGCATGCTCATTGCCCGGTCCGGCGTTTTAGGCAGGAATCGATGGTGTGGGTATTCTTTGCTTCTCCGTGTTGTGACAGAAACTGCCACCTATGCATGATCCGCAAGGCGGCGCCGTTGCTGTCTGTCAAATCACACGTCATACACTGCGTCTTTACATATACACTGTACTGTATACTGTACATATACTCTGTATACATATACACTGCATACTTTGAAGCAAGAAGAAGAGAGCTCGCGCTCAGGTCATTTCGTTTCCGAACCCCTTTAAAAGTGTACAAAAACAAAATGACGTGAGCGCGAGCTCTCTTTCTCTCGTGTCAAAGTCGGCCAGCGAGAAGCGCAATGCGTATCGCGCTCGTGACGTCAATAGTTACTGCATTGCCAAGGTTACTGTAGTTGTGAGCGTTGCCGCTTGGTGGTGTCAACGCGTGACCATTTCGCTTAGTAGTAATGTTCGAGGACTGTAAACCCTAGCTTGCCCATAACGTCGTTCACGGCCATACCAGTATTTTATGTAACACGAGTGTTCGGTTCACCGTGTTAAGGAATGAAACGAATTATGTGACGACTAACTAGCGAACGCCGCCCGACGGCACGCTCGCCTTGCGCGCGACGTAGCAGCCACTGTGTTCATTCCACACGCAGAGCAAAAGCCGCCGGGCCAAATTTGTCGGTTATTTGCTGCATATTCGTCCCATGGAGTTCAACCTTTAGTGTCACACCGCAGAAGTAGTAGCTAGAGGGACGCGGCAAAACACGCGCGGTTCTTGTCGGATATTTTGATCAGATTCGATGACTGCGCTATCTACTTCCCTCCCGAATCTCTGGATTGAATCGATGCAGGAAATGAGCACCACTCTCCCCTTCATCCACCATAGCCCAGTAACTAGGAAACAGTCGCACGCGTGAGCGGCTCAGTTTAAATATGGCGACTGATCGAGGAGTGTAGGCTAGAAGAGAAGCGTGCTGTTCAGCATTTCTTATGGTCAAAGTACTTCGAGCAAAAAATAGTCACAGGCTAATGTTTCTTGTTTACGGTAAGAAGTGTTTATTGCGTAAAACGGTGCACAACTGGGCTGAGAAATTCTCCCACGGGCGCTCAAATGTCGTTGACGAGGAGCGAACTGGTCGTCCTGTCGAGATTGCGACAGAAGCAACAGTGCGGCGGGTACGCACGGGACTCAGACAGCAGCCCGAACAATTTTTGCGCAGCAGTTGTTGCGGCACAGGTAAAGTGATGATATAAATGTGTCAATGTTAAAAAAAATGTGTCGAAGAATATTTTTTTTATGCCGTACCGGTTTTGTTTTTAATAGCCTTTTGTGACTTACTGGCCTTCTTTCTTACAATAAATTACAATGATATAAATGATAACATACAAGAGAAAATAAACATCAAACTATACATTGAATTGCAAGGCACATTTACTGTTTTCTAGTTATAATACTTAATATTTAGTCGCTATTTCCGCGTTATTCAAAAAATCACGCAACAAATTCGATGGACGCTTAAGTTTCTTCTTGTTTTTTAATGTTTGGCCAAGGACCTCAAACTTTAGTCGAAGAAAAAAGCTATCGTCGAGAATCCTTAGTCCAACCCGCAATCGACTTCACCCCTGATTGTATTGCGGCAGTCCATAATTATAGGCTCAACATCTTTCACGGGATGGCCGCACGTTAAGCTTGATGCCTCTACCTGTCGAATCCGGTAAAGAGAGCTGCCAGTGTAAGCATCTTCAAGTTGGAGGCAATTAATGAACGTCTCAACAGGTCTAGTCAAGTAAGTGTATATTAGAGAGGGAAGATTTGGATCAACAAATGAAGTACGTTGTTTTCAGGGTTGAGGCAGAGCCACGTGTTGTTCGACATTCTGTCGCGCAGACAATAAATGCATCGTTCGGCGTCACTTTTTGTAAAGGGCATGAGGTGTGCTCTGCTACTGGAAAGTGCAGCGGCGGCTCTTCGGTCTGCTTCAGTATTTTTTTTTTTTTTAAATACCGCTCTGTCTAGGAACCAAAAAAAAAAGTATATCGTTTTGCCAATTTCTATGGCATTAGTAAGTTATTCGCAAATACGGCATACATCAGAGTAATTTTCACTGCGACTGTTCATTTTCCTAATAGGCTACCAGGCTGTCTTGGTCTCAGTACATCTTACCCAGAAATTTGCTGCCCAACTATTTTTTATGTATATTGCAGTGGCAAGTATGACATGCAACTCCGACGTAGTTGAAGAGGTAGGATGTGACAGACGAAAGAATGACAAACAGTCGAGACACGGCATCACAAATGCTGATGTTGACTCGTCAGTTGTGGTCAATCCATCAGTATACGGATAAATGCCGTCGTGGTCATTTTCTTGTAGATGCAAAAGGGCCAACGTTCTTGCAACGTTCGCGCTAGCCGATGATTTTGCGTGCATGTTTGGAATGTTGAGAGGCCCTGACCTGGACACTTGGCGAAAACGTCGGCGAGAAATCTGACGCCCGTGATTGGCCGGCGCCGCACCTGGCCTTGGTTCCGGCCTGTAAAGCCGCCGCATTTCTCGCCGACTTTATCGCCAAGTCTCGAGATTAGGGCCCCAGGTTGATATTCAACAATGGAAGCATCAACGGCACCTCATGAATGTCTTGAACCCATTTTGTTTGATTCTTCGGGGATCAACAGTAGAACACAATTGAGTGTTTGGAGAAAGTTTGAGCGCTTTCGAAAAACAAAATATAAAAAAAAAAATTCGTGGAGAGTTAAAAAAAATTACGACACACCTTCTAGGTTCTTAAGATAGCCACAGGCGGCTCTTGTGCTGCAGCGAGTACGCGGGCTGGATGTTGCTCTTGGTAGGCCTAAGCACGCCATGAGCAACATGTTTTTTGCATGCTTCTTATAAGCATTAAAGTTACGCGTGAATTCGATGCTCTGGAAAGCCCTTGTAATACGAAAATGGAATATGCAATCGCTTGTCGCATTAACGCAGTGTGAAATGAAAGCATTAAATAAATTGAGGCTTCCCATGTCGTTCCAGCAATACAATGAACATCATTGACATTACAATTGAATCTGCCCTCCTACATATCAATACGCTTGAACCAAGTAAGAGATTGAAATAATATGACGCTGGGATACCTATAGAATTGAATCTGCTGAATCGAATTTCCGTTTATAAGTTCTAAGCCAGAAAGCTCTTTTTCTTTTGAATGGCGTTAATTCTGATTTGGGAGCCAACTGTCCCATTTCTCGTTCTTTTATAAAATTATTGACTGAGTAAGCCTGTTTGTAACTTGTTTCTTAAAATACCTTGAGAACAAACCAGAGGTCCAATTACGAATGTTTCCCGCATAGAAACAAATATTCTTAACGGTTATATGTTTCCGTGATAATTGCACCATAACAACCAAGATCTAGCGATGCCTATTGTATACACATGCATTTTGACCCACCCCCCTTTACCCCCTCCGCACCCGAGGACATAGATATCCCAGCCACCTCAACCCCCCCCCCCCCTCCTCCCCCCAAAAAAATTGCGGGGGCTTAGCTCGGCTATGCAGGGATATCCCTAGCATGAGCTTATGCGCACAAAATGAGAGGCGCTATCAAGCGGCTCCGGTGCAGCGTCTGACTTGGCTACTACGCAACAGCTCAGCACGCGGCGGCGCCAGTGCGTCTGCCGTCACTCCTCTGGAATGCGTCACTCCTCTGGAATGCGCAGACCGGCGAGGCGCGCGCGGCGGCGACGGAGCGCGCGGCGGCGAAGCGCGCGGCGGCGGCGCCTCCGCGCGCCAGTTGTGCGCCATGTGACGTCACTGCTCCTCGCGCATGCGCAGCATGGAGCACCGCTCATTATGTGAGCCACGCGAAACTGCTCAACCTCGGCCAGTGCAGCTCACGCGACAAAAAAGTATTGGTTTCGCCACTGGTTCATATTGCATGTTGTCTCCATCATTTGTATTCACTACAATTTCCCCGCAGCGTAGAAACTCTTTCATCCAGCGAAGTCTCCGACTGCGGATATCAAGACGCACAAGTCCTCTAAGGACATGTGGACGGTTTACGGTGTCGAATGCTCAGCGAATGTCTAGAAATACTGCGGCTATAATGTTACCATTGATACGCTCGTATTAGACGCAGGTAGTTAGGTCTAAGATTCCGACCATTGTGCACTTCCGTGGTCTGAATCGTGTTGTTTCGTCAAGATGTGCTATACTTGTTTCCTCCACTGAAAACGAAGATGCGTCATCATTATACAAGTAGTTTACCGCCGTCACTCGTCAGACTTACACGGCGGAATGAGTCCAAGCTCAATGAGGATTTCCCTGGTTTTAAAAGTAGGACGACTTTAGCTAACGTCCATGCCTCAGGTATTTTTTTGGTTCTTCAGATTTTATTGTAGCGTTCTGAAGAGCAGTGCTGGCATCAGGATCAAGATTTGCAAGGGCATTAAAATGTAGGATTTTGTTCTTTCGGAGTTTAATTTTTGGGAAATATGGGGGGTTGTTCTTCCGAGGTTATTTTTCTGTTGAAAATTCGAAATTTATCAGAGTTTATATTTTTTATATTCCCGATTCGGCAAAATTCATAGCTTCGTTTTATCGTCTACGCAATTTTTCAAAATAGAAAATAAAGCTGAATAAATCAAGAAAAATCGTACCGTAAGTCAATAAACGTTGGTCTACCCAATCGCCCTTGCAATTAAGAGCACTAACTGTCCCACGACAAATGGTGCAAACAAGTGTTGCTTCAATAAGCATCAGTACTTTGAAATAGGCGACCTCATGAACGTAGTCGTTGGGAAGCATAAAAGCTTTAACTGCCCTTCTAAAAAGATCTACAGTTTTTTTCGCTGTTATAGTCCAAACTAGAAACCGAAGCATTGGCCGTTGTCGTGACCCAGAAGTACATTGTCCCGTCAACGAGATAAAAGGAAAACTCAATTTTGTCATAAATCCGAAAAAAAATAAAGGGCTTTTTTCCGAGACCACTAACCTTATGCTCAATAAACTTTTTTCTTAAAATACAACTTTTTTGCCTCTTAATTTTGGTCATTGTGACCAAACATTTTACCGGCGAAAGTTTTTTGGAGTTTTTCGGATTTATCCGAAAAACACGCAACCCTAATTATTTGCTACTTTATAGAGGCCAGGAGCTGTAGATTTTCGGATGTTGTGAAGCGCGCAGTCTGTTTCAGGTATGTTGAAATCGTAGTCTAACTCTTTATGCACCGAACGTACCTCCTGCACAGAGGCACGCATTGATGTTTTGTGATATATGAACGGTACTGGGCAAAGAGGACACAACGCCGCTCTGTTGTGCTAATAAAGTGCAGAAGCCATTTGCAATTGCTACTTCTGATACACCTCGCAGAAGAGCTAATGCACGGAAAGGTTGTTTTTGTGCAACCGGCGTATGAAGAGATCGAGGAATGTTCTATACTTTCGGAATAGGCATGAAGGGAGTTGGGGCACTGCTAAATGTTCCCCATCGGCGAATCAGCAAATTTTGAAGTTCTCGCCGCATAAGTTCATAAATATTCGTGGTCTCGTTGAAGTCCTCGATATGACATGACATTCGATACCGGTGTTCGGCTCTACGTCTTGTTGCACGTAACTTTTCATATTCGCCTCTAACGCCGACATCTTTACTCGGTATAGACAGAAGAGTCGTTGCTCATTCGTAATTGTGTAAAATTGGAATTGCAAATCTATCGACTTTTGTTACATCAGGAAGGTTAGAAGTGTTGAAAAGTCTCAACATTTGCCACTTGGTTCCATGTGCTCGATATTGCCCACGAAGATCAAGGAATGAATGTTGTACAAGAATAAAAAAATAACCACTGCCTCGGGTTTCCCTGTCTGCATTCCGCGTCACCTGAAATAAAATGTCGGGAGAGCAGAGGGTCAAGAATAAACAAATGATATATTTAGGGCCGCGAACGAATGTTGGTAATCCCTCATTGAGAACGCATATATTGTTCTTATTGAACAGATATATTCTCCAATAAGGTTCTTAGTTTAATCGCAGTGATCGCGTCCCCATAAAATATGCAAACCTCTAAATTATCCGCCTATAATGAAAGGAGCAGATAAGAGACTGAAGAGTGCAGAAAATTATTTTACAGGTATTGATGCCTGACTCTCGATGCACATGGTTCCGATACCTAGCGTGTTCTTGCCACAGCGTACTTTGCAAGCCATAAATCTTTACTAATTAAAAGGTCAAAAGCGCGTACAAAAACCGGGGCAGTGGAGATGGACACGCGACAGGACAGGCGCTATTGTCATTGTCTCCGTTTTTGTTCGTGCCTTTAACTTTTTACTCAGACTGAATCAACTAGCCCAAACCCAAGTTTTAATGCCACAAATCCTTGAAGGTCGGTTGTTGAAGAAAATATCTGCTCATATACCAGATCTTTCCGTATCGCTAGAAACACTCGACTTCGGCCATGTTGAGGAGATGATATATAAAGTACATAATTTGAGTCGGAACTGTTCATCCACTCGTGCTTATATTAAGGCACGTATCGGTATATTTTACCGTACTAAATATTGACGGAAATCACAAGACTCGTTTCATAGTGCATTAGGGTTACACTAAAATATTCCAGCTCTTATTGCATATGTCAGGCATTGGAATACTTCTCAATCAGAAATGCACGTAAGAATTTCAACAATATTTTCATTATGAATGATGGTGTTACGCTCGTAAAACTGTTGACTGATCATGCATCCTTCAGTATGGCCCTAAGAACCGCAAAAAACATAAACACGAGTAAATGCTCAAAATCACGGAACTTCCCGTATCTCAATTTCGTGCACGATGCTCGTTTCGACGCGTATAGTGCCTATGCTTGCCGGGTGCTGGCACCGGTTCCTTGTTCTGTCTCCCATAGCGGTCTGACCAGGAGTAGCAAAGCTTTGATGTTCTCTTGAGTTGGACTGGACGTGGAGATGTTGCCGCTGTTTTAGCGCATCTGAGTACGACCAATGTTGAGACTGTTGAGATATCAGGAGGTCTTGGTTTGGTCCAGCTGAACGAGGAAGGGGTGGAGGAGTACGAGAAGGAGGCAGAGAAGGAGGTGGGGGACGAATAACCTTCAGGTTTGGGGAAGGTGGGCGATTGTTTTTTTTATGGCTCCATTCAACATTTAATGTTGTCTGGCTACCATTGCTGTTTTGTACGAAGACCGCCTGCGAATGAATCACTGTGACCGCTCCCAGAATCGGCCCAATCTGGGTTGGTTTTGTTTGTACCTTCCTTGTAACAATGCGGTCCAGCAGATACCTTGCATCTCTGTTGACCGTGACAATGCTTTTCAACGTGTCCGGGTCGTTTACAGCGAAAACACTGTTGCAAGGTTCCGATGTATTCCGCCACAGGATGACTTGTGAGTCCCAATAAAACTTGGAAAAGCATTGTTGGATCTGGTGGAGAGTGAAGCAGGCAGCCTTCTGTTGGTTGTTGATCCATGCTGCGGCCTTCTTTCTTTGAATATGCAATTACACCAGCATCGTTCAGGCACACGAGCACTTCATAGTTCAAGTACTGCTCTGGTATATTCTTGATCTTGCCAAAGTCGTTTGTCACACACACTTCGAAACCGACAAGGGATTTTATCATGATTAGTTTGTTCGTCGAGTTTAGTGATGCCACGTTGACTGTGACCGCGCTATTTCTTAACGCGAAAGCGTGAAGGATCTCGAGTCGCAGGAAAGTCAGCGTCGGCGTCGGTGAAACGGGAAAAATCCTGATTGGTCGATAGGGTCCTCAGGTCAAAACCACATGACCTCTGGCGGGAATTTCAAACAACCCACAACGCTCATGTAAAACGTGACGTTGCCCATGAAATGAACATGATGAAATCATAACATGTAATGTGATTTAAAGGTTGCCGCATGTCTCAACTGATTTCACACTATAGAGTAATTAAATTGCCTTAAAGAAAAATGTTGAAGTATATTCAGCAGGATTCGAATCCACCACCCTCCCGCTCGAACCAGACACAGTACAAAGTAGGCCACGTAGACACGCTTGCACGGCTCTCAGGTTCCACTCTTAAAGGGGAAGGTTAAGCGTCCTACTGTAATTTTAGTATGCGTGGTGTTTGTATCTTCTCCAGTGATACCGCTACAATCTTTTTAACAATTACGTTGGGGTTGGTGATCCAGAAAAATATTCGTTCACTTTTTGGTTTGATGATCAGCGGGATTTCAGCCATGCCTTTTCCTCCGATTGTTCTTGGGTGGGTTGAATGCGTTTTTTTTTTTTTCGATGGAACGGTGTCACTGGCATCCTTGGTTGCAATTAGTGGTTCTTACAAGGGTCGACGTAGTTCCACATTAGAAACTTGGCTTGCGGTCTCTACGAAATTTATAATTGCGCCTGGAGTCGGCATCTAAAGGGTTTTGTTATTAAGGTGGAACGAGCGAATGGTCGATTTTTAATCGTCAGGTTTTTGTTATAGCGTCACACCCGTAGGGTCCAGGGATTAAAAGTAACTGTCAAGGTAGCCAAAGCAGGCAGAATTGTGTAAAACTGCAAGCTTACAAAAAGAGCTGAACAAATCGGTGCGGTTGTTCCGATCGTCGTCGTCGACCTTCCTAAATTGAATCCGTGATAGTCGATATAAAACGTCAATTGAATAATGCGGAATGATGGCTCACGGCTCTAAGAGGGAAAGTTAATTAGAGCCAGCCAGCCAAAAGCCATATTGAGAACTGCTGAAATTGTGATGCCAACGTTACACGATTTCCCTATTTTCAGAAATCACACTCCAGCCTGCTTGACTTCGCTACTGTGGGGAGACAGAAAATGCTAGTGCAAAACGCACATGCTACAAAAAACTAACCAGCACACCTTTTCTACAAGCTTTTTTTTTTTTTTTTTTTTCGTGAAATTTTTGGGGGCTACATTGTCAAGGCTAGATTAGATTCCAGAGTTCTGAAGAATCGCACGGCTGCGCGAATACGTGACTTCGTCTTCCGTCTCATTCGCGCTCTCTCTCTCTCTCTCTCTTTCTTTTTAAAGTGGCTTTGACAGCGCCACAGACACCACTCTAGTATTACCAACGTACGACAGAAAGTTTACAGTTTCCCATCGTTAAGCACGACTGCGTCAGCTAGAGCCCCTCGCAGTTTAAAAAGCACGAAGCCCCGAAATCAAGTTTCAAAAAACAGAGGACGAAATTCACCGATATCGTTCCCCGTTTTTAAACTGGAAGCTGAGGACGCGCTTTGTTACTGCAACTCCGCCATTTTGTTTTTCTTCCAATCTCCTCCTCTTGTTGGAAGGATTAGGAGAAAGGCTGGCTGCATTTGTTCGTTTCTAGTGTTAGAACGCGTTCGAATGCTAACGCCGGCGTCCGTAGTTTGAACGCAAAACACTGCGGGAGAAGCACACGACGCTCTCGTTCGCACTGATATTGGGGAGAGTGGCTAGAGGCAAAGACAGCTTGCTTTGCAACAACCCCCTAATCTATCCAATCAGAGCTCGGCTCTATGATTGGATAGATTAGCAATCACGTTCCCTCCTCTCCCTCGGTTTCTCACCGTCCTTTTTTTTTTGTGTGTGTGTTTCATCTCTCTAAAAATACTTGTTTTTGTTATGTTTATGTTTTTGTTGTTGTTGTTGTTTTCTTGGCGCTTCCGTGGATACTTTCACAGATTATTCGCTCAAGGTCGGCCTTTTTGCAGACCTCCAATATTTACTCTTTTTTTTTTTCGGCATCAGAATTCCTTTCTTCTCCACAGTCTGCTTCGCTTTTAGGACTCTCCAGCCGGTTTAGTAAATTCTCCACAAAACCTATTGCAAAATTTTTATAAGGTTGCCAACCGCGGTCATAACCCCCGCTTTATTGGGCGAACGGGGCTCACACAAACGCGTTTTCAAGCAAGCCACCTCGGCCTCTCGAGGTTCTGAGGTTATTACAATCGTTCGTGGTTGTCTCATTCTTCGCGGAGAAACCTTTATAGATGTATAAATAAGTAAGTGTTAGACGGACAAAAAGAAAAAAAAAATGCGGCAGCACTCAGAGGAGAGAAGGAATGAAGGAAGGGGAGAGTAGGGGCATTTTGTTGCCAGAGAGCAGATGATGAATCGAGGCTCCGCGGGCGCCCCTGGTTTTTGCGACGGTTTTTTGGCCTCCCTCCTTCCAAGATAACAAGCTTAGAACCCGGGGCCCCCTGGTATTGAAATCGAGTTTCGCGGTTATTCCGAAATTAAGTATTAAATTGCGAGTTTGCGAACGCGGCCCTTATTTTTCTTTCAGAAGATGCATTTTTCTTCGGTATTTATTCATAACGAACCTTGTTTGCTTGTTGTCTTTTTTTTCTGCGATTTACTGTTTGTTCTTTTATTTCTTTGAGCAGCAAAAGAAGTGGGTTAATCACTGAACCCTCGCTGGCACGTTGCCAGTTGAGGTTGATCTTAAACACTCTCTTTGGAAGCTTCGTTTTTTTAATGTAAAATGTAGGCTTACGTTTTGTCCATTGTACTTGTTTAGTTACGAGCTTATAATGTTTTGTTTAACTTTTTTAAACAAAAATTACCCAATTAAAAAGGAATGAGGAGAATATGCGAGGAAGACATTCAATGTCAGTAGTATATAAGTAAAAAAAACACACAGCGACCATTAATGTTATTTGATGGAGTCTTGCGTATCATCTTTTAGCCAAGGTGAACCTGCACTTACCTTTCATCGTTTTCTTCTTTTCCTTTTTTTTTTAGTTTATCGGGAATCATTTCCCGTTTGAGAAATGTCCATACGTCAAAGCACTAAGAAAGTATTCCAAAAAATTTTAGAAAATTGCTCTGCACATGACGGGGAGCACAAAATACGCTTCGCTTAATAGCAAAGTGCATAATGTGAGAGCGAAACTCTGAAACGTAGCGAACGTAGTACCCCGCCTCAATAGTTGCCTATGACTGTCAAGGTAAGTTGGCTTTTTCTTCACTCGCCGAAATTCACCGTGGGTTGCAATAATCGGCTCTCCCAGTGCTGCGTTGGAAAGTATACAGGCGGGCATTTTCGAGAGCCTGTACGAGACAAGAGTCACTGACAGGGTAAACAACTCATGGCGGTTGATGCTTCGTGATTCTCGGCCGTACTCCGTAATTTTTATTCACGTCGCGGTGATAATAAGATGCACGCGACGTCCTGTGCTTTTGAAACCGTTGTAGAGTACTCAAAATGCCGTGCCCTACGTCTTCCCGTTGGTCAAAACGCCGCGATACACTGTATCGGTACGCAGAAGCAAGTAACTTCGGAGAGAGCGTCATTACACGCCACGTAAACGAAAATCTAACTGATTCTACAAAGGTGTTATTCAAGAAAAACTCCTCAAAACGCAAACGCGTTTCTTTTTTTCTTTTTTTAACACGCATTTGAGATTACCTTTTTTACCAGCAAACGGCAGTGGCATCCAAACTTTCGTAACTTTCAACATTCAATCGTGAACTCCGCACCTCACAACTGTGTTTCTTCGTCACCGCGTTCAGCTGCCGGTAGTCCACGCAGAACCGAAGCGTTCCGTCCTTCTTCTTAACCAGTACGACTGGAGAGGCCCACGGACTGCTTGATGGCTGGATTATGTCGTCGTTCAGCATCTCTTGAACTTGCTCCTGGATCACCTCCCTTTCTTTAACGGAGACTCTGTACGGTGATCTATGCACAGGGCGCGCGTCGTCCTCGGTAATGATGCGGTGCTTCGCAACGGCTGTTTGGCGTACCTTCGACGACGTCGCAAAGCAGTCACGGTATTCGGCGAGGAGGTTAATCAGCTGCCGTCGTTTCGGGTCCGGAAGCTTAGGGTCGATGTCGAGTTGCGCTGGCGACGTACCGTCTCGCTGAGGTGGCGAGGATTCATCAGCAATGGCGGCGATTTCGGCGGAGTTTCGGAGATCCTCGACGTGGCCAACGGCTGCACCTTTTGTGAGGTGTTGCGTTTCATTCCGGAAGTTCGTCACGAGGACCACAGTGCGTCCATCCTGAAGTTCAGCTACTCCTCGTGCGACGCCTATTCCTCTTCCCAGGAGCAACTGGAGGTTACCTTCCAGAAGAACTTCGCTACGGGTAGCTGCATCGGTCACGACGGGTACGAAAACACTTGATCGTGGCGGCAGATTCACGTGGTCGGCAGCGACTCGGACGGCGGCTGACGCAGTTTGGAGTTTCTCTGAAGGCGGAACAGGTGTCCGCAGCGTCAATCTGTTTTCTCCAAGGTCGATGACGGCGCCGTATTCACACAAAAAGTCCATGCCGAGAATGACGTCTCTGGAACAGTCTTGTAGAATGACGAATTTCACAGGACACGTCTCGCCGTGAATTTCGACGCGAGAGGTGCACCTTCCAACAGGCGTGATGAGGTGTCCTCCGGCGGTTCGTATCTGCGGTCCATCCCACGGCGTCATGACTTTTCGAAGGTGGCGGGAGAGCCTCCCACTCAAGACTGAGTAGTCTGCTCCGGTGTCCACGAGTGCGGATGCGTCGTGGCCGTCGATGATGACGTTTAGGTTGTTGGACACCGTTTCAGGAGCGTCGTTTCGGTCTCCGGCAGCGTTCGAGTGGGGGCCCTCTGACGTTCGTGGAGGATCTTGGCGTCGGTCGTCTTCGGCAACTCCACCTCCAGGGGTTGCCGCGCCTAGTTTCCCCGGCGAGAAGCGAGGGGGGACAGGCTTTCACGTCGGGGTCGGTGCATCGGCGAAGCTGGACGTCGTGGTGAAGGCGATCGGAACTCTCGGCGGGACGCAGGCTCGGGGGACTGGGGTCGTCGCAGGTACTCGTCGATTTCCCGAGGCCGTTCGCCATAACGGGGTCGCGGGTCGTTCGGGTGGAACCCGCGCAGTCCGAGTCGACGGTATGGGCATCGGCGGTAGGTGTGGTCTGCTTCCCCGCAGTGGAAGCACAGAGGGCGTCGGTCGGGCGTTCGCCACACATCGGTCTTCCGGGGTGCACGGGGCTCCTGACTGGCGTACTGGAGCTGGTCGTCACGGCGTCGGTCGTGCTGCGGCGCAGGAGAGTGACGTCGGGGCGGCGCAACATAGGCTCGAGGAGGAGGCGGTGGCCGTCGGGCCACTGCGGCGTAAGTCAGCGTGGGCTCCTCGGTGGCTGCCACGGCGACGGGAGCCTCTGGTTGGATGGCTCTCTGAACCTCTTCCCGCACAACCTCGGCGATGGAGAGCGTCGCTGGTCGGTTTGCAGCTGGCAGCAACCGGCGGATTTCCTCCCGGACGACCTCCCGGATGATTTCGCGGATGTCTGTACCAGGAGCGTTTTCGCCGCTAAGCAGGGCGGTTGCAGTGACGCTTGGATGCCGCTGGTAGTGGGAAGCGCGCGCTTGGAGGGCGCGCTCGATGTTTGTTGCCTCGGTGACGAAGGCGTCGACGGTTGCCGGCGGGTTGCGGACGAGGCCTCCGAAAATGTCGTCTCTCACCCCGCGCATGAGAATTCGTAGTTTCTTCTCTTCGGTAGCCCGAGGGTCGGCGCGGGCACTCAGGCGCAGAACGTCTTCTACGAAGCCGGTGACGCTCTCGTTGGGGCCCTGGGTTCTGGTTCGTAGTAGGTCCTCGGCTCTCTCTCGGCGGTGGTGGTTGCTGAACGTAGCCTTGAGGTCGGTTTTGAAAATGTCCCACGACGTCAAAAAGGACTCATGATTCTCGTACCAGTGTTTGGCGGTATCCTCAAGCGAAAAATAGACGTTGTGTAGGCGCTGCTCGTCTGTCCAGCAATTGTGGCGGGCAACGCGTTCATACTGGTCAATCCAGTCTTCGACGTCTTCGTACTGCTCGCCGTGGAATGGAGCCGGTGTCCGAGGAGCGACGGGTAGGTAGACGACGGCAGGAGCGGCGGGGGTCTGCGACTGGTTGGCCATCGTCGGCTGCCTGGTCCTGGGTGGTAAAGGTCCGTATTCCGGGTGTAGCCCTTGGGTTCGGCGACTTGATCGAGTCTCGATCTGGTCTTCGTTGGGTCCTCGGGAGCTTGGGTTCGGACTTGCAGTGCGGGAACTTGGGGGGCTGCGCTGCACGAACATGCGGTACCCCGCACCTCCACCAAAATGTCACAGGTGGTGACTAATAAACAAGAAATAGACAGGAATAAATAAACGTTTAATGTGGCGAACTTGTGCCAAAAATAAAGAAGGAGACAGAAGAAAGCAGAGCGTCGCGGGCGTCGAAGTCGGCGTGTCAGCAGAATCGAGCGCTAGGGCGAGACTGACTCGACAAGGTCGCGAGCGGCGTCTTATCTAGAGTGAGTCACTATCTCGAAGATTCGGCGGAGAAGGTTCGAGCGTAGCGCGCTCGCGGCGAGAATGAACACGCACTTTCTAGAACAACATAAGCAGGGATAAACGACAGAAGTTATGTCCGGAGCAAGAATAAACGAGAAAGTTCTAGAAGTCCGTGACCCTGCGCGCGGCAATATATATATTTTTTACTGACCTGTACGCGGAGAACTTAGTCACGTGGTACTAAGCCGACGTTTGATTTGCTTACGCGGCACGTAGCTTTGTCTCTACTGTCAACTTAGTTCGAAAAAGGGGGGCGGGGGGGGGGGGGGGGGGGGGAATAATGGGATAACATTGCTTCCCAAATAGCTCGCACGCTCGTTCAGGCACCAGTCGCCGAGCGAACGGACGGGCCCCGAAGGTCATAACCGCTCCCGTGGCTCTAAAGTCCTCCGTTTTCAGCGCGGGAGAAAAAAGTCCCGTGGGCGTCATATTGTTGGCACGAAGACGACGCGAATCCAAGGCAGCTCGAATTGGAGGAGCGCCGGGCACGCTGGAACGCCTAGTCAAATGCAAAGCAGTCGAGGGGTTGGTTAGGAACTTACGATGGGCGAGAAGGACAATGGCGGGATGAATCGCAATAACCGGGGAAATATAAAAAAAAAATCACAAACAAAGTAAGTGCTATAAGGCTTTACAACACCCTCACATGCTGAGCCTTGCCCGTCTGAGTTTCCGGGTAGCGCTACTGGTTGATGGCTGCTCGGCGTAACTATGTTGAACACGAAATGGTAGGAACTTTGCTGTTGAGTGCCCGTCGATAGATTGAGCGCGTACCTTTATCGAACAAATACTTTACCAGTCTGTTTGATGAGGTGCCTTATTGTTTCTCTTGTTGAAACATTTCTGAGAATATCTTATGGAAATTGTGCTTTATATTTATTCGACCTATATTGCCTGCAGCCAATAATTGGCCGTTTTCAATGATGCTGCAACCCAAAAACCGTCACAAACGTTTTACTTTCTTACACGGCCGTCGCAGCTATCACAACGTTCTTCACAGGTTTTCGTTTTCTAGCGAGTGTAAAAACCCGCGCAGCTACAAATATGATTAATAAAGCTGTGTAACCTCAGAAAAGACTCGCTTCTTCAGTTTTGCACCCACTAAATTAATACTAAAGAAGTGTAAGTTTGCTGGTGATACAGCGCTTGCGAGTCAAGTGCAGCGTGTTAGATGCTCCAATTTGATCATATTAGCATGTGAATAACTAAGCTTTTGAAATTCACGAGCGAAAGTCACCAATATGATGGTTTCGGCAGGGGCCAAATCTTAGTTTGCTGCTAAAGCCATTCCGATCAAATGCGCTGACGCCCAGGGACCATTTAAAATAAGCTCAAATCAAGACTTTAATACCAGCCACAAAAAAAAAAAAAAGATATTGAGAGCGCAGATATATAAAACGCTTTTTATGCTGCAGTTATTTCATATAATGTTTTTTTTTTTTTTATTTTGGTTGTGTATGATAGATATCTGTAGTTTGTTTTTATATAATAATTCTTCTTTTAGAAAGTCAACCCTCATAAAAAAAAAAAACCTGGATGTGATTGCGTGTTTCTTTATAAAATATAAAAGCCCGCATGTTTAGTCAGACATACGCATTCTAATAATCTACATGGTTGAAGACAACCCTGAGACTGGGGAATACAAGGAGGACAAACAGGGTTGGTCTTAAATCATGAACGTAAACCAGCTCGCCTGCGCCCTATCACTCATCTCACTAATAATCTAGAATGGCTGCACTCCCACGAAGCGCTTGACAAAGCCAATCGTTGGCTTTACAGAAGAGTTGTCGGTCCAGATTTCTTAGAACGTAGGCTTGACTAAAAGTCCCAATAAACGAACAAAAAAACAAAAACACCCTACACAAGTATTCTATGTGACGTCGTATTATCAACAATCACAAAAACACGATCCAGTAAACAACCGGCTCGTTCAAAGCCTAATTTACTTATTACCATTTTCACCGTCTGACGTCCACAAAAAACTGCATTCGAGCCCCGGGAAAAAAAAAAATCGGACGTTATACGTCTCTAAGGACGTGGCGAGGAACGCACAAAAAGAGGCACCATTTTCATCGTCAGCAGTCGTCATCCGACTATCGGCAAATTTCTTTTGTGTGTGCAAGCCTCACAACAATGGGAGTAAACAGAAAGAAAAAAAAAATAAAGAAAGAAACGATGATTTCTTCTCCACCCACGCTATACCACCTAGAATTCAAACCCTCCCCCCTCCCCCCCTTCCCCCCGAAACGTCCTCGCCATTGGATTCAATCGGCGTCGACTATCTTGCGTCAGCATCGCGGAGTCTTGCAGCGTCCCAAAACGAACGCGACGCTTAAACGCGGCGACTGCCACGCATCAAAAAATACCGTGCCTCCACGCGCGCGCCTGCACGCTCTTTTTTTTTTTTTTTCCGCGATACGAAAAACACGGGTTTCCCGTGAAGTTAAGAGACTTAAACGGAAGAATCCAAAAGTGTCTGAATAAAAACGATGGGTGGGTGGGTGGGGGGTTGCGAGGGAGACGATGAGCGAAGGTAAAATGCATGCGCTTGTTTGAACAGAGGCCTCGCGTCGTTTCGGAGCTCATTTGGTAGTCAAATTAGCGCGATCTGCTTGCTGGATCGAGTGGGCCACTGCGCTCTCTCTCCCTCCCCCTCCCCGCGAGAGAAACGAGGGGCCTTGTCATCGTAGATGATATGCGTCGGAGGCGCCCGCTCTTCGCGCCAAATCGGCGACGCCGCCGTGCTCCTAGCTGAAAGTTTGCCGATCCGTCAGCAGTACGTCGAATCCGCTAAGTAATTCAGTCGCCTAAAAGCGATCCGCCGTTAATACTCTAACCGCGACATTACAGGGTAGAAGGCTCCCGTGTTGTTATTTTTTCGCTTAACATTTTATGTCTGTGTTTCTACCTCGATGACAGCTTCATGGGTACCTAATGAGTGAAGTTTTTGATTACCTCCAAATTAGATTCAAATATTGTGTCTGTGAGTCAAAAATCTAGTGTCAAAAGGACGCCTCGTGCGGCTCTAAATATAGGGCTTGGTGGTTTTCGTCACTCGGTGCTGTTGAGGGTTAGTAGGAGGTCGACAAATAAATATTGAAACATAGTTTCTTTTTCGTCATAAGAATTGGAGTATACCGTAAAACAATGCCGCTTTTATGCGGCTTCACGAGCCCTCGTCTAGCTGCATAAACGTCGATGGTAGCGGAGTGATGAATTTGATTAGTTAAAGCCATACTCGGTCAATTAGGAGGCTTTTGAGTGGGTGCCTGTACTAGTCTTTGAAGAAGAAAAATGTAAGGGCAAAAATGTAAAGTCATGAGCCATTCCCCTCTGTAAAGGTGGATGACAAGCGAAGCTGTTTAGCACACGACACAGCGGTGACAAAGAATTCAGAGTATGCTCTAATTAATGTTGTCCAACTTAGCAGCATGGTACCTCCGTCTGTTTGATGCGTTCTCCGCCCCGCGAGGTTGTCGTCTTGTCGGGTTTGTCGCATGCGCTTGGCGTTTTCTGCACGATCTTTATCGGTGGTGTTTGCCGCCCGCCTCCGCCGCTGACATTCTCGTTTCCGTTCCCGCCGTTTCTCTTCATAGGCGCGTTGCTCTTCGGGAGCCCGGACTATACAGGGACTCTTCATTACGATGAGAGAAGTGATATAGACCTATTGTTAAATTACCCGGAACCTTAGCCATAAACAGTTTTGGTGTAAAATTACTAAACGTTGATCGATTCAATTTAATTGTTCGTATTGAAAATGGGCAAGCTATTCGTAGAGTTTCTGTGAGAGATCTAGTTGAATTGTCTTTCTAACCTACAGCTCAGAGGAAATGGGAAGCGATATGAGTTTTTAACTCTGCTCACTCTACTCAAGCATACCAAAGGGAAACACGGCGCAAGCATAATGACACCGGTTGCGGCTGAGGCAGATGCTTCCTTTTTGTCGCCTGATCTCAATAGTAATCAAACAATATTATTTTAAAGTTTTCATTCGAAAGGCTGCCAACGTAGTTGCGGTAATTGTGTACAAGTAAATTTGTGTGTGCATATTTGTACAGCCTAAACTTAGTCTGCCTCCAAGGGCGACCTGTATGCCACAGCGTAGCGCGCGCTGTTCCCAAGATAGCAAGATGAGAGCATGGTGAACTCGTTGGGCTCGGTCTTAAACATTATCATCTTCTCCGTACCTGTTCAGGAATAAACTCTCCTTCAATTATTACGAGAACAGGGAACCGCCAAGGTCCAACAGCTTCCGGAGCATGGTAGCCATGTCCAGTGAATGTAAGACCCCATTGCACCGCTCAAATTACCATCGCCAGCAGACGAACGACTTCTGATCACGTGGTCGTTTTTTCAGACAGCAGGTCGAGGATTTGAACTGTGCTAGTAAACGTAAAATCTTCTGGAAACGCGAGCGTTCGAAGAGGAATGCAAAGGTTAAAAAAGAGCCTTTACCAGAAGTGAAAAACTGAATTTCACCACCGGTTCATACGTTGTTTATTGTACAAGCCATATTTCTTAACAACTAGGCTCCTGCCACAAGTTATATAAAAAATAAGTGTTTTGGAAAAAAAAATTGTGGTAAAAGAAGTAAGGTTAAAATCGGCTCGAAAATTAAATGTTTAAAGAAGACATTTTAAATAATTTCTGATCTAGTACTCATAAAATTAAAACGCAATTGGAAGAGACAAATTTAACTCACGAAAAGTTTAAAAAAAGCAAGAAAGAAAGAAGTAAGCTGTAGGTGTTTAGACAGCCTTTGTCTCTCAAAATAATATTTACATGCTGAACATTAAATATTAGGCGCAGCACGATTGCTAATCTAGACACTTCAACGTGAAACACGCAGTAGAGATAAACTACCGCATGCCGGTACAATGGTCATTGATATTGTCACGGATGACAAGTGACGAGGCGGCCAAGGACTGAGTAAACTGAACGTTTAATGGGGCTAACTTGTGCCCAAAAATGAAAGGAGAAAGAAAGATAACAACAGAGCGTCGCGGGCGTCGAAGGTGGCGAAGCAGCACGATCGAACGCTGAGGCAAAACTGACTTCGCTCGCCTGGCGGAATCCCCTTATGTACCCTCGTGGGTTTCTGGATCGTTCGGCGTAGAAGAATGTACATTCTAACCTCGAATCAGCAAGACGATTCTCGAATTCACCAGAACATCACATTACAGTGTCAACGCCGCGGCCAGGATTCGAACCCTAGCCTTCTGCGTGGAAGGCAAGCGTGATAACCGTTAGGCCACGGGCGCGCTGCCTACTTGACCAGCTGCGCGCGCGGCAATATTGTATAAGGTGATTTCATTTAAAATCGGGCAAGAGAAGTCAATGGGTCCTCAAAAAACTCTAGAAAAGAATGTGTTGGTGGAATATTTGTGACTTGAACAAAACTGCAAATTTAAAGGAGCTGGCGTACGCTAGACCACTCGGTGGCCAAGTGGTCTAGCGCACACCAGCTCGGAGCACGTGTACCGAAAGCTCGCGCTGCAGAACCCAGGGATCCTGGGTTCAATCCCCACACCTGCCAGTTTCGATCTGGATGAGCATCGTACCGGCGTGCGGTCGTGTATCACTACTGCGTGTTGCGCGTTAAAAACCCCAGGCTAGCGCTTGTTCTGCACTGGCTAAATTGCTTATCTACAGCTGGGAGATTCGTCGCCCACTGAGGCAGACCAAGTTCTAGGCTTTATAAACATACACACAACCCAATTTTTTTATTGGAAGACCCGAGGTTGAAACAGAGGTTCCTTGCGTATCGCAGCGCGAGCTTCCATCCAGCGTGTTTCAAGCAACAGTGCGCTAACTGCAGAGAAACAAGAATTTTCTAGGCTCCAGAGATAAAGGAGATTCGGTGCTGCCCAAAATAATTACTACAATAACAAAGCTGCACTAAAGACTGTGTTTAAGGGTACATTCGTAGTGCGCATACAGTGGCGTCTTCCACCTAAATTAAGTAAATTAGCACTTTGAGCGGCTCATTCAAGCTGACAGGGCGCCATTACTCCACTAAGGTGCCTAGTTGGGCGAGTTGGTAACGATTGAACATGGTTAAAATTGCGCACAAATAGAAAGGTATTTGTCCCTTTTTAGTTGTGCGCAATTTTAACAATGATCTGCCATTAGTCTCTATCTCAATTTTATAATACCGCTTGTTAAACCTTCCCGTCTGGCCTGATGAAATCATGAGCACACAGCCCTATGAGACCTAGGGGCGATATCCGCTCCGTCTTCTCGGAACAAAACCTGCGTAGACTCATTAGATTATTGACATTGCTGGCGCTGAACCGTAAGCTTTCTTAGTATGGGCCATCTGCTCTTGTGGGGAGCCGCGGCGCACGTAATATTGAATAAAAACAAATACTAAAACTAAAGCAAACGACACAGCGAAAGCAGCCCTTCGAAGTGTTTCAACGGAGCCTGATTTCTGAAGCCAGACCCCAGGGCAGCTCTGTTCAAACCAGACGCCCTAAATGTATATCTCGTTGCGCTCAGAGCTATGCTTTCAAATATAAACGAGAAAAAAAGTAAGTAACAAAAAATTAAGATATATTTAAATTAGAACCGCATAATACCAAATTGGAAGAAAATTAATATTTAGGATATTTAGTGCTTTCATTTTTATTTTTTATTTTTTCTGAGGTAATCCATGTGTAGAAAAAAGCTTGATCTACACCGACGTATTTTACAAGACCTGGGTCAGTGAACCTAAAGCTTTTTCTTGTTACCTTGCTCGCAGCACTAAACTGCCAGATTGATTTTTTTGCTTCTCTACCACACAGCACTTGAAGTCTCCGTTACCATCCTAATGTTAACTCCTTGCGTACCACATCACGTCAGTCGCAACAAGAAAGCTGTTAATCTCCCACATGACCGGTCAACGTAGCATTGTTTGTTTTTGATCCAGACCAGCAAAGGAATCTTTTCGAACGGACGGCGGGTTTTAAACACACACCCTCCTCCCATTTTTGCCGAAAATTCGAAGCTAGCTATGAAAAAGGTATCAGATGACGTAAGAACCTTCATGTAATACCCAATAACCAAGACTTTTTAAGAATTAAATGTAAATTTTAAAAAAATGTATTTTATAGATCATATGCTAAATTTATCGAAGATCTGGCAACACTATGCCCTGCCATCTTTGTTGCGTCGAGATTCCTCTGCTGTACATCAATTCGTAGCGTTGTCGGTAGCAATCGAGGCCTACTGCTCACCGCCATCTATCCTCCCCCGCACCTTCCAGCTGAGGGTGAGAATTGTTTTACGCTCTTCTGGCACATGTGCGTGCTAACCGCCCCGGCGGTCGCTGGTTTCTCGCTGCAACAAACATGGCGGACGCACACATCAACTCGAAATTTGTCTTTGAGTGTCGGAAAGGGCACGGGCGGGGGTGCCTGGTTTTCGAAAGCTCTTTTTCTGCGCAAGTGCTTGTGCGAGCGAAGGAATTTTTTGAACTACGCTTTCGCGCCCAGGTTTTTGCCAGCGCCAAAGCCAACTGGTGAGATGGATCATGGTTTTCGGCGTATTCAGTGCGGAGTATTGGAAGTAAACATGGCGATGAATAAGGCTCACTCCGATCTTTCTGCATGGGGCATTCACTACAGTGGAGCCGCAGCTAGCACGAAAGGGGATGAGATTGTAGACTTTTTGCGGGGGTCCGTGAGCCTTGAGAGCTCCGGTGTAGATAAAGTTGAATTAAGAATAGTGCGAAAGAGTACGGGACATAGAAAGTGTAAGAGAAAGAGACTTCCCGAAGGAAAAATCCATCAATGTAACCCTGTTTGGCAGTCAATGTTTTCTAGTGGACCGCTGACTGTGCCTGACTGTACGTCAAGCATGACTGACTGTCCAACAAGTTACTCTGACCGACAGTCAAACTCCAGACAGTCCCCGCTTGTCGGCTTTCTGATGGTTTCCGGGTGACAGTCGGCCGCCGCGAAATGCCATCAAGATGTCTTGGTGGCGATTCTGATTGTACACCGATTGGCTCTGACTGTACGTCAAAAAAGCTTTGACGTGCTGACAGACGTACGGTCAAAGGACATAAAGTTCGTTCGGATACCACTATTTTGTTAAATCTATGAATACCAAAAAAAAATGTATGCACAAGAAAACGATTTCGGGACGTGAGCCCATAAAACCGCTGATGTTAGAGATATGACACGCAGCCGACCGACAACCTTGATCAGAAGCCCGCCGAACACACCACCTCGCTTCGCCCCATAGAGGCTTCGCCGAGCTTTCATGAACGATCGCTCTCGACTCGTTTTGTTTGCCCGCTTGCTCCAACCTGTCGATCCTGCCCGGGGTCTACAATGTCTCATGTTTTAGTAGAATTTCTACTCGACAAGACCCAGCCTGTTCTGAGTTCCGACGATGTAAGGGACTTTAGCGGTGTAGTTGAAGACGACAAGGTGTACCAGGTCTACTGGGCCGGAGACGCGCCAACAAAAGGATCGCTCTACGACGCGAAAGTACTCTACATGGCAGGTGAGTATAACTGAAGTACGGCGAGTGATGTACGAGTGCTTTGCATAACATGCTGAAGGCTTAAGTGCGTTTGCAGCCGAAGCATGTCGTATAGAACGAATCGTCAAATCGAGTTTTCTAAGCGATTGCATAGCATACGAGATTCTTAAAAGCGCGGAAAAAAAGGGAAGGGGAAGGGAAGAAAAAAGGGGAAAAAACAACTTTTATTTTATTATTAGTCTGTTAACCGGGACTGACTGTTTGACTGACTGTTTTGTGTTATCTTGTGGTCTGTAAACCGGGACTGACTTTTTTTCCTCCCTTTTTTTTTTGTCTCTTTGTCCTGATAGTGGAATGACTAAACATATGAAAGTGTCCACTCATGTTACGTGTAACTGTAATATGTAAATAAACTTGTTTTTGTTGGAAAAAAAAAAAAGATTCAATAGCGTAGGGGTTAAGGTGTCCGATTTCTACGCAAGTAGTCGCGGGTTCGATCCGCGGTGGTCCTGCTTTTCTTTTCTTTTTTCTCGAACATTTTGTTTTATCGAGGCATTTGGCGATATTTATGAGTGCGTATAGCTTCACTCTTATATAAATGCTGCCCTTGTTGATGAAATTCCCTTGGCAGTGGCAGTCAGACGTCATCTGATGGACCATCAGATGACGTCTGTTGGTCCATCACGTTCCACCAAGGCTGCTGACTGGCAGTCAGTGTCCCAAATTACGTATCTTGATGGAATTTTCAATAGAGTTAAGTGCAATGATAGAGCAGATATAGCATACATAAACACGCAGGAAAGTAGGAACAAGTTAAAATGAGAGGAGGTAGAACAGCAACTAAGGCAGGAGGATTTAACGATGTATGGGCTAGTTGAAGCGCATCTTTCTTGCAATCCTGATTATATGTGGGAACAATGCAATAGAACGGTAAGCAGCAGGAAAGGAGGCAGAATCGAAGCGTCTTTTTAGAAAAAGATGCAAATGGGCATAAAATCAGAGAATTCACGGAACATTTATGGCTAATAAGGGCTTTAGCAGAGGAACAGGCTATTCTTAGATTTGCGTACCTCTGGACAGGAGAAAATGTTGAAGAGGAGAATGGTATTGTGGTAGAATGTATTTCAAAAGACATTATTGAACTAGGAGAACATAACGAAGTAATTAATCTAGGAGGCATGAATGGCTATTTAGAGGACCTGGAGGGGCACACCGATTCAACAGGAAACATGGTAATGGAGATGTATGAAAGACATGACTTATGTTTATGCAATGCGGGTGAGAAGTGCAACGGTCTAATAACATGGGAAATGGGTAGTTTATATTCTACGATAAATTACGCACTGATGTCAAGTAGAATGTATACCAAGTTACAGACAGTGAAAATAGATGAAGAGGGTTCAACAAGCCTCGGTAATTATGTAACATGAATTAAGCTTAGTTTTACTAGGGAAGAAAACGCAGGGACAGAGCAAGACAAACAACCAGACCAAGCATTTTATACAAAGACGCAGTTGTGTATAGTCCTTAAATAAATAGAGGACATAATTCCTGGGGATACTCAAATAAATTGGAGTTACGCCAAACTAAATAAGCTATTCAAACAAGAGCCGTTTAAAGTATGCAATGAAAAGGTGGAAAAACGAAAACGGAAACTTAAGAACTGGTGGGATGATGACGTAAAAATGCAACAGAGAAACGCCAAGAAGCTTCCAGAAAGAACAGATATTGTAAGTGCAATAGAGAACCAAAAAGTGAGGTAATCAAAAAGTGGGATAGATTCAATAAAACTAGAAACACTCTAGGGAGGCATCTTGCTTGGTTAATAAAAAAAATTCAAAGGGAGGGGTAGCAATGGCCGTCTAAAGAAAATAAAAAAGGATAGAAAGAGAACCAGGACGTTTTGAAACCACTTGAATGCACTAAGTTATAAAACAAAGTCAGAGCGTAAGTATATTGTCATGCCTGAGGTTAATCAGCCTGGAAGGAATGAGGCAATCGCATGTGTAGGGACAGTAATGACAGATCAGTTTAAGCAGCAAGGATATATAGGTAACGCCGCCTCAGCAGCGGAGGATAGTTCAAGTAGTGACGTTGAGGCTATCGTAAAAAGAATGAGAAGGGGCAGAACGGAGAGTTCCAACGAGTACATCAGCAGGTGCAGATGGTGTGCAAATAAAGTTGATAAAACAGTTAGGACCCAAATCTAAGGATGCGTTAAGGAAAGCAGTAAGTAGCATTATCATAAAGAGAGCTTCCCCAGAACGATGGAGGCTACTCAAAATGAGTTCAATATACAAGGAAAGGTGAACAAAGCTGACATAAGTAACTATCGTCCCATAACAGTAACATCATTAGCCTACAGGGTGGCAATGCAGATTATCAAGGACAGATTACAGGCATTGGTACAAAATGAGCATGCGCTAGAAGAGCTACAAAATGGGTTTCGAAAAGAATAAAAGGTTGGAGGGCAATTTATTTTCGTTAGCAGAGTGTATCGGGGTAGCTGAAAAGGAAGGTAGACCACTCTGGTTAGCATTCTGAGAAATCAAGGGGCTTATGACGTCATTCAAGGCAAATTGTGGAACATAATGAGGGGCTTAGCGGTGGAATATTGAAAATTTTGAAGGATGTTTTCAGGAATCACATGGTACTAATACCATAGGAAGGAAAGAGAACAAGACCAATAGAAATAAAACGAGGTCTTAGACAGAGATCTCCTTTGTCGCCATTGTTGTTCATGTTGTATCTCCAAGGATTATAAAAAAAGTAAAAAAAAAAACAATCTTGGGTTTGACCTTTCGTACGACAAGTAAGGTCAAAACATCAAACAGTCATTACCAGGTATGATCTATGCTGATATCATAGTGCGAACGGTCGATATCAAGATAGAGCTTCAGTCTTTAATCAATAGATGTGGCGCGGAGGGCTTAGAATTCAGTAGTGACAAATCCGCAGTCATGGTGCTCAATGATGACGGAATCGTAGAACTGAATATACAAGGGTTAAAGGTTCACCGAGTCAATAAATACAAGTATCTAAGAGAACAGATTAATAGGGTATAGAATACCTTAATAAACATGCAAAATCTGTAACTTGTAAAAGCAACAGAACTGCAGGCAGCTGTAATAAAAATATAAATCACTGTGGAACTATAACAGTCATGAGGGCGTGAGAGAGATCTGGAAAGGAGTTTTGATCCTGAGCCTGACTTTTGCAAATGCAGTTTTGTGCATACAATTGGACGTCCAGACAAGCCTGGGAATAAGGCAACTTGGAGTAGGTAGGCTGACTTTAAGAGCCCGTGGTAAAACACCGAAGCAAGTTGTAGATGGCGATATGGGGAAATCCTGATTCGAGGGCAGGGAAGCTAGCAGTAAGATAGAATTTAAGGATAGGCTAAAAGAAGTAGTGGCACAACGATGGGCACGAAGAGTTCTTTGCTATTGACACATGAGAAACGTCAATACAAAATGAAAAAAAAATTGGACTAGAAAGCTTAGATAAATGTATGAGCAATGGCATGGAGGCGGATGAAAAAAATCAAGGATAAAGGGAGTTAAAAAACCGAGAGGGGAATACGGGAAGCAGGCGTGCAGGTTAAATTGGCCTTGGAAATTTACAGATCGTTTAAGGACATTACTGAGAATCCCATCTTCGACAATTCTAGGGGGACATCCTGGTTGTTCGAGGCAATAACGGGAGTGTAGTGGACTAAGACATGTACACGATTGCAAGTACGGCCTCAGGCTGCCGCCATATTGCTCCGTTGGGACGCGCTTGGGCGCGTCCATAATCCGATTCCTTGAAAACGTGTATAGAGCCGTAAGCTGTACATAAAAACGTGTATAGAGCTAGGTACCAGGAAGTAGGCACGGTGTGTGTGGAGTGTGTGGAGAGGTGGAGGAGACGCTTGAGCACTTGATACTCTACTGTAACAAAAATCAACCTGTAGTATCTGAGGAGCCAACTAACGTAAGGAGCGCACTGGGATTTAGAGATAGTGAGGGCAAAATAGACATAGGGAAGGTGAAGATAACCAAAAAGAGATTATGGGACTGATTGCATAGGTCGAGGGAAGGATGAATATTTTTGTAATCACTTCCGGGCCACCCGTAGGGCGGAACACAACAGGCTGCATAGAGGCGCCTCCATCATACGAATCGTGCGTAGTGTAAAACAAATTATCTAAATATATTACTCCATGTTAAATAAATGTTAAGAAACAAAAAAGACTAGTTAGGTGGCGCAAGTCGCCGTCCGATTCAATGGGTTCAGCCTCATCCATCCATCCATTCATCCATCTAAGGTCTATTAGCCGATTACGATGAAACACACAGCCTTTGCTACACCTATTTTTCTTAGGAAGCTCGAATTGTAAGGTGCTTTGACTGGCGGGTGTCATAGGCATGATGACGTTAGATATAAAGTACGCTCTTCGCTTTAAACTACTACGAACGAAAAATAAAAAAGAATTTCACTACCTTGTTTTCTGAACACCAAAAATAGTTGTCCAGAACAGAGGCCGCAAAATAACATGGCGCCTTGGTTGCCCACTTCAGAACCAGGCTCCAAAGTTCCTCCAAAAGTTGAACGGTTTACGTTTCCAACAAAAAAAATACCCTTTATATGTATAGATTCTACAATGTGATTCTACTTTTTTGTGTGTGTGTGTGCAAAAAAAAAATTGAGTACCTATGTTTACTTACAGATGTATACAATTATACCTTTTCGCAGCCTTTTCATTAATTTATGATGCGGTTATCTGCTTCGTAGGCCGCTGCAATGACTGGCATTCCGCCATCAGCAGCAAACACTGGCTTCATTTCTTCGCTAACCTCTCATTTACTTCAAATGTCTTTATTGTGCCGAGTCAGCTACAAGAGCATAACAATCTGTCGACTCTTCAAAAAGAAGACGCGATCGTTGAACTTGCGGCTCTGAAACGGCCGCCATATACGTCAATGACCCACTCGACGCACGCGCAACGACACTGGGAATCAAGAAAAAACAGCAACATATTAGAGCCGAGTCCCAGAAACAAGCCAAATGCAAGGAACAATCAAAAACCTCATTCGTTCGATTTACTCCACTTTTGTCGCCAAAAACCCGGCGAAATATTCCACTCTCATCAAGGTTAGGACCTTTCTTTTTTTAAGCAGCAACCCCCCCCCCCCCCCCCCCCTTTTCTCTTTCCTTTTTCATCGACTTCGTCCCCACAAAAAAAGAAATGAACTTCATTTTAGACATCTTGCAGCCAATGTTTTACTGGCCCTTCCATCGCAGCCGCTGGTCGCGCGTTCATAAATGAGCAAAGGGGTCGCTTTCGCTTCAAGATGATTTTACCACTCCCCCATCAAATGCTTTCCAATTGCGAACGGGGCCCTGTTCAATTTGGGTCAGCCTGGAAAAAGCCCATCCATTTTTTTTTTGCCTCGTCTTTGAAAGCGACACAAAAGCTCCGCGAATGGGTCCAGTCTTTGGCCTTGGCACCGAGCTTTGTGCGTGCGTGCGTGCGTGCGTGCGTGCACACGCGTCTGTAGGTGCGTTTTTATGAGACTGGCCGCAATCGATGACACAAACTGGTTTTCTTGCTTCACTTGGTCTGCGAGCGATATGTGGCTTTGGTCTCGTTTCCGCTGGATATCCGGTCAAGATATTGATTGTTCACCGGAGAGGGAGACGATACTTGTTGGGGTTTTTATTCTTTTATCATTGTCATTACTATCACGATTATTTTTGAGCGTATTTGAGTCTCTCCGTCCCCGTCTCGTGGGAGCCGCCATGGGCTTTCTGTGGAGGAACTCTAGACGGATTTGTAGTTTGAGGACAGCCTATAGTCTTGGAAACCGTCATAAACTTCTCTGTCTGCGGTCGCCGTGGCTCCGTTATACTTTTATATATTTTTATTATTTTATTTTTACCTCCCATTCAGACACGGGTCTTCTTTACGAGCGGAAAGTTCTCTTACGATAACGATCCCTTTGGCCCAATCAATTCCTACACCGCTGACGTGAAAGAAATAAGCGCGAAAGTGGCTGAAAACGATTTGAGTTCATGGGACAAAATAAACAATCCCATTTTATTTTGTGCATTTTTTTTAATTTTTAATACAACTAAACTCGGCGAGTTAATTGACAAAAACAAAGCGCCTTTGTTAAGTTTTGTGCTGCTACCTGTCATCACGACGAATCGAGTTTCAATTTGGTGTGCTCTTGGTAAAAACTAAAGAGTGTGCTAAGTTTAAGCCTAAAAGCAATCATTAAGCCCACACATGAAAGTGCATGAAATCTGCCCTAAGCGTCGCAGGTACTCGTCTATATTGTGCAGTAAAATGACTGCTTTGAATGGAGTTTGACTTGAATACCTAATGTTTGAAGTTAAACATGTATTCGGGATTTTAGAATATAGTTTGGTAAATTACGCGTAGCAGAAAAAAAATATATATATAAATATAAGACGATGCTGGACATAAAGTCGTTACACCTAAGACGTATCATACAAGTCAAGCGAGGCATTGTTCGATGTTTGTTAGCTTAGCAGTCGGCTCTAGCGAGAGCGTACAATATCAAGTGCGTAGATCCGCCACGTAGATTTCCGACAAAAGCATGTGCACGCCTCAGGTTAGTGTTCTATGCGTCTATAGTACACTTACCTTAAATTAAAGAAATTAAAATATATAAAAACCATTTGCGTTTAGATTGCTCGCAATTTACAATGTGTTCATCTAACACCATTTGATTACACTACCACAAAGTTCACAATAATTTCAAAACACTTTAGGGTTTTTGTTTTTTTGTACATTATCTAACGTACGAACAGATGTGCACTCAAGTGCAAAGGCCGTTCATAATATAAGCGTCTGCAGTTAAAATTGTGAAGAGAAATTATTGTCAAATTAGCAATATGAGTGTTCGATACGCCAGCTGCAGCGTGCCAACGTTAGTTAGACCGCGTGACGCTTTTCAGGTGTCCGAAAAAACCCGTATTACTAGACCACGCAACAAAGTGCAACCCAGGTTGCGTGGTTTTTGGGGGGAAAATATGGGATTTAAACGAGATAGCTTTCAAGAGCTCGCGTCGCAGAAAAGCCGGCGTCGGTGGCGTTTGAATGGCGAATATCCACGATTGGTCGATAAGGTCGTGACGTCACAGCCACAAGACCACGCGCGGGAATTTCAAACCGCCCACAACGCTCACGGGAAACGTGACATCACGCGTGAAATGAAAGTTATTAAAACGTGACATGTAAGGCAAAGTCAGGGTTCCCACATGTCTCAAGTAATTTCACTTTATAAAGTAATTCATGTGGCTTATAGAAAATAATTGAACAATTTTAGGCGAAGTCGCAATTCGAGCTCACGACCCTTCGGTTGAGAGGTCGACTAGGCAACAGAGACACCTTTTTTTTTTTCTTTAGTAAGGCCACGCAGACACACCTGCAAGGCTCGGGAAAAAGCTGGGGTTTATATGTTTAGCTATCCCGTTCCAATCTTAAGGGCGAAGCTTAATGTCAGAGTCTCACTAGAGCGACATACAGAAACAACCGACAGCGACAAGCCTCAAACCAGATTCTTTAGCGATTTGATATGCCTCGTAGACTGAAGGATGCTACGCTCAAACATGACATAGCCTCCTTTATGCTGAAAACGCCTGGCAGATCACCACGAGAAATGACCGCAGAATTTGAAAAGGTAGAGCGGAAAACAAGGATGAGAGAAGAGCCACGTGACGGGCGCCCCGCCGCAGCGAGACGTCTAAACATACTTCTCCCGAGCGATGGAATGTCCGCTCGTGCTTCTCGCGTTCCTCGCGCTACCTCTTTGTTTCTCGTTGGGTTTGAAAACCATGTTCCGGGTCCTCGCCGCTGCAAAAGCTGTGGGCTGACGACCAAGTTCCCCAAGAAATGCTCTGTGCTACCAGATCCTCGCGCTCCCAATCTGCGACCGGCCACTCTATGACTCCGTCGTCGGAGTGCCAGGTTTTATGAGTATAGAGGAGGTTATTAACAAAAACATCATGCACGCGAGGGTATCTTTGGCAGGCTTGCTATCACTCATGCTTTCTCGGCAGGCACCGAACGATCAAACGTCTGCCAAAGATACCATCGCGAGCATGCTGCATGTGTTAGAGGCTTGTCCGTGTCGGTGGTTTTTGTTTGTCGCTCTAGTGGAACGTGGCCATTAGTGCGCTCCTGTAATTTTGTCTGGGAATTTTGTGGCCTTAAAAAAACCGAAGACGCCGAGGTAGATTTAAACTTTACCTTTTCTTTGGCCAGTCTGGGTACCTACTAATCCGCCAAGCAAGTGAACAAATTTAGGCTACACTGCTAGTAGTTTGTCTGTCATCTGGCATCTTTGGGGCCTTAATTGCCACATAAGTGCTAGAGGTAGGCTTCCCTCCTAGGTATTCCGTTTTGGCGCGACTAGCTTAGGCCCAAATTTCCAAACCAAGTGCCAAAAATGCACGCTCCACTACTTGTTCTTCGGTTCACATGTGGCATATTTGGCTCACGTCTGGCACTTTGGAAATTGTGTGCCGAGCAAAATTAAAACCATAAAAACCTTTAAAAGAAGTTAGGCCCCTGGGATTTCCAAACATATGCCAAGTTAGGCGTTCTTGGTGCTATACACTATATGAGGAGCAGTCTGACTCACCCTGTAGTTGTTGAGGTTGTCCACCACGCAGGCCAGAGTAACCTTGCGTCCGGCGGGCACGGTGATATTCTGAATGGGCTCCGCGAACTCGGGCTCCGTCTGGGAGATCTTGGACGGGTTGCTCCTCGTGCCTAAGCGTCCAAAGAAACAAAACAACAAGTAAACAACCTGGTAGCAGACATTTAGGACTAGCTGAGAACTTACTAGCAACGTAATCGAGACAATATTACCTGACGCACTGATTCTCTGTCGCCCTCGCAATGCCAGGTACTATAAAGCCTTCAAATAAGAAGGCTTATACATTATTGTTTTAGACATTAAAACAAATTAATAAAGTATCATTATTATTAAAGGGTGCCTTCAAATTTGCTGATATGAAAGTCAACATATCGGCCACTTTACCTCCAACCTCGTTTAAGTGTTTCGGGGTGCACGTGTTCTGGCGTCTGTAGGTGACAGCTTGTGGTTTTAGAGAGTGCATTCATGTCTTTCTGTTGTGCTCCGTTTTCTTTTAGGTAACACCTCTTAGATACAAATAAAATCTTCCCAGATAGCACAGTCCTTTGGACCAGATTATGGTCACTCTCTGGGAATGGAGGACTTTAAAAAGTCTTAAAATGGCCAGACTTTGGGTATATTGGCCCTAGTTCGCCAGATAAGTGTAAAACTTAAGCTTCACTACTAATAGCATAGCTCACATATGGCATCTTTGGGCTTATATTGCCAAACAAAGTGTCAACATTAAGCTTCACTTCCGATTGTTCGGTTTTCATGAGGCAACTATTGGGCCTAAATTGTCAAACAAGTTCCAGATTTAGACTTTACAGCTGTTTTTTCGGTTTATACGCGGCAAGCTTTGACTAATGCCTGGTACTTTGGCAATTATGTTGCGAGTCAAAAAAAACCATTAGAACGCCAAATATAAGCACCCTGCCATACTACCTAACGCCTCAAGCGCGAAACACATGTACGACGAAACGTTCCGATCCGACGTGCGGACTGCCGGAATGACTTTGGGGGGAGAGGGTTTTCGTAGCATCGGAGAGCGTGGAAAACCCTCGCCTCCGACCGTCGTATTGCGCGGTCGGACGTCGGATCGGACGGTTTCGTCGTACATGTGTTTCGCGCTTTAGAGCAAAACCGTATTAGGCCTAAGGTAGACCCCTAGGATTACCAAGCTGGTGTCAAGTTATACAAAAAGCACAAAGCGGGTTGGTGAAAATACAATTAAAAAAAACTCGCCAAAGACACCTAAGACCGCTTACGTGTAGGAATGCCAGAGCATTCCTACACACAACGCATTCTCACAAGCAGCGGGCCGCGTCGTTCTTTTGCAAATGGCGCTCCGGTGGTGAAATAACTCCCCCACTGCGCAGGCGTGGCGAACCTGGCCTGCTTCACGACGGCTTCCGTGACAAAGCATCTGCGTTGCTGTGCTTTTCTTTGAGTTTTATTTCTGAGGCGCGTGCGCTTTGACCTTGAGAGCGCCCGCCGGCTACTATGACGAGGCAGCGGCGTGGCTGTGCTTTTCTTTGTGTTTTATTTCTGAGGCACCTGCTTGATGACGTAGTTTTATGACCATCCTTCGGGGACAACGGCGACGACTTTTCACCTAATGAGACAAGTGAGGCTTTCACCTTAAAAGTATTGAAGGAATCATCACTAAATGTTCCTTACTATGTCGAAAGAACTGTGTTGTCCGCTGTTGTCCCTGGGTGTCTTTACTCTTTCTTTGATTCTTGTGCCCCCGTGGTGCTACCTGGGAACGAATACCCAATGTTTTCTCGCGTCACTTTGAAAGGTCATCGCGGAGCACTCATTGGACACGAAGTGCTGCGTCAGCATTCGGCTAGAACTCCAATCGGTTCAATCAGTGAGTCGGTGCCCAATCAATGAGAACCCGAGCACCAGCCGAACCGACCGCTGACGCCGCAGTGGTGGCAAATCCCTGCGTGCACGGCGTCCTTTCTAACTCACGCCAAGAAACTTCGGCACTTGGGCTTTCTTATCTAGAAGATGTTGCTTTTAAGGTACGACAGCAACCCACGCTTCGATTCAATGCGGCCAATCATACAGCACCAAAAGTGCACCGTCATGCCGCTCGTCGCTTTTGTGCGTTTGCTATACCGCGGACCATGAACCAACCACGCACAGCGAATGCGCCATGACGTCACGTCACGTCACGGTTCATTGAGCCATAGCGTCGGTTGAGGTCGGACTTAAAGTGAAACAGAGTACGCCTAAAGTTAATGCATGTTCCCTTCGGCGCGTAATGGCGTATATATCAATGCAGCAGGGGACGCGTGTAGGTGAGAGCGACGTACACCCGGACTCCCTATATCTCCGCGTTGATCGAACCAGAGTAAACAACAGAGTTACGTTTACGTTCACGCATAAATTGACCGACCAATTACTTATCCAGCTATAAGTGAATTTGTGTCGATAGAACGGTACAGTCGATTCTCTTTCCATCTAATTCTCTGGTTGCATCACGATTCAGATGCAAAAGGGTGCGCAGTCCATATACCCGCGGGATTCTCCCGACAAGTCGACTAATATCATCTTGGAGTAAACTTAGCCTAACTGCTCGCTGTAAAAGTTTAAATTGCGCGGTGTTATCGTGCAATGAACCTAAAAACTCGCATGTATAAACACGATTTTTTTTTTTTTTAACGGCTAGCCGTATTGATTGTTGGTAATGATTCCCGAAACAGCGGTGTCGTTGAGCCCCTTGCGGGTTACGAACGGAGTGCATTACGGACAAAACAGAATGCAGGGACTCAGGAAGCGATTATTCGCAGTTTTGAAGTCGCTCGCTCGCAGCTTAAAAAAGCGCCTGGCGTGTCGACTTTCGAACATGTCATTACCGCTCTCTGCAGTGAATCAGATTGAGGCTTTAGCCGATAAAGACCACGCCGGAGAACCAATCACAGAGAACAAACGTGAACATAATCAAACTGCGTTTGGCGTTCCTTAAGTTTTCATTGAGTATGTAACTACTTACAGTTAAAAAAACCGCGGGACATGTCGTACTAGGTTCACCTTTATTGGTTCGTTGTTGTTGTTGTTGTTTTCGCCATGTCTATTGCTCAATTCTGCAACATCATTCGTTGTTGAGCGATAATAAAATGCTCCAAATTCGGCACCATGTTTTTTTAAAGCTTTTAGTGATTATAGTGGAGGCTAATTGTATAGGTAAGAGGCTCATCGGTGTTCTAATTAAGTGTCTTCCCGTCCCCGCATCTATGTTGCGCGTTTTAGCCGCTAGGTTGCGTCAGGTTTCATAGCACGTTTTGAGAGGCGCGAGCTTCCTTTTTGTCGAGTTCAGTTGGTTAACGGCTAGATGCCAAAGCATGCTTCGAGAATGTGAGAATAAAAGACGATGATAATTTTTTCCTATTACTCTATTGCACGCGCAGTAACGTCACAATTACTCGCAAACCCACCGTGTTTACCACGGTAGTGATCTTTCAAGCGTATTTCGTCATCGTTGTTTACGAGCTGATTGATGCACGTCTTACCAGTCTTAAAACAGGAACAGGGACAAAGAAATGCGGTGCAGTTTTATTTTTGAACTACATTTTTAGTTCCAGATTCAAATTCAACGACAACAAATACCGCTGACGCTGTCAAACATGCTTAGTGTGTTCACTCCCAACCGGTATGAGTCTTTCTGTTTTGCATCGAATAAAACGTTAGAATAAATTAACGTTGGCATTAATTACTGCAAACATGCCGCGTCAACGTAAACAATACCGACGCGGGAATACCACAAAGCAAAAGCGAGCTGTTGCTTTGTGATTACCGTGGTAGTACCTCACCAAGCGTGTCACGGTGATTAAGTGGTGTTGGCATTGGATTTTTTGTCTTTGGGGTCACCAAAGAGGTTTCAATATAACGTTACGAGACAACCTACCGGACGTGTGTGTAAAAAAATAAATAATCGAGATAAGTTGAAAATCGCAAAACGCCCACCCTTCGCCCTAACGTAGAACTAGAGTTTGGGGGACTTACACCAAAGTTTAAGAGCTTGACGTTACCTCATTTGAATGCTATAACCGATTTTCGAAAATATTTAATACCAAATTGTGGCCCGTGTCCGGTAGCAAACGCCATTCGTGTCAGTACATTTCATTGGCTTCGTAGGCCGCCATTTTTTGTTTTAAAAATACCGAAAACTACATTTCACTTTTGAAATAAATCGTGGCAAAGTCATAGATGTTGGAATCTGGTTCCGACTACTGGCGTTACATTCAGGATGGAAACTGGCCAATCCGCGGTGCGTCGTTTTTGTTTGCCGTGAGCAAAACACGCCTAACGCTTCTCCCGGACACCAGCCACATCCCTCGTGGCGATGCATGTTATGATATCAATTAGTACGAAGCCTTTACTTTGTGAATGGAACTCGAGGCAACGTGGGACTTGCGAGCACCACGTAAGATCAACAAACAAGTCCCGTTCACTTCTATCGTGACCCTTCGTCCCACCTAACCCCTTCCACCTTAATTTTTCTCTGTCGGTGTTAGCGCATCTGGACGGCACCAGAGATAAAGTAACGCTTCCGCGACGTTGCCCGCACACCGCAGGAAAAGAAGCTGGGGTAATCGTCGCCCGAATGTCCGGCAATGGGATGATACGCATTACTCCGCCGAGCGGAGGCAGTGACCGCGGCGTCGCAAAGGAAGGGAAGAAAGGGAAAATAAACATGGCTTAGGGAACAATGAAACACACACCCGCGGGAAAAGAAGAAAGCCAAGGGGAAAATACTACCCGGGCCCAGCGCGTAAGGAAGTATCCCCCTCCCCCCCACTCCCTTTCCCGCGAACGCGACTGAGATGCTCTTAGGGAGAGGGCAAAGGGAAGACAGAGAGAGGTATCGGGAGTAATGGGGAACCCCCTATACGAGGGAAATGGGGAACGCCGACAGGGATAAACGAGGACGAGAACCGAGAATAGGGTGAGCGAAGCAGGAAGCCGGAAGAAGCCGTAGGAGAGGAGAAAGTGGAGTACGGAAATATTTCCAACTAAAAGCAAGAAACAAAAGGTGAGATATGAGGAAAAACGACAAAATTGAAGACTGTCTGTGGAGTCGAAATATGTTTATTGAACTGAGGTGATGAATCTGAAAGCAACTAAGGGAAGCGGAAAAATCAAATACATGAGAATATAGGTAGTGCACGTGAAGAAGTAAGTTTGGCGATTTTATGGGTTCATTATGATAAGGCAGGACCCACTGAAAAATAAAAAGATACGCAAGAAACGAGAATCCGAGCTCAAGATCGTGCGTAAAGAAAAGAGGGAAGCTGAATTAACCATGGAAGTAGAAGAAAGAAAAGATACGAACATCAAAAAGAAAGACTAAGCTAAGGAATAAAGAGTTCTTAGGAGAAAAAAAGGGAGCGAGGGGGGGAAGAAGAGGCACATAAATAAAAAAAGGAAAGTTTATTTTAAACTAACGGCGGGAGAGGGGGCCTCGGCATAACAAAAAAAGGGGGGAGGCAAAATGATGAGACAAAAGGCCATAGAAGGGATAGGAACAAAATGAAAAATAAAAGAGAAAAAGATAAATAGGGCTGGCCATCGGACGACGAAACCAGCCCCGGGGGCATCCCGCGAGAGCCATTCGTCACGTGATCACCCCTCCGCGTCAAGCGGGCAACCGCAGAGATGGCGTCGTTTCTGTTATTTCCGTGAGGGTTGGTTCCTTCAAACGACACCCTTCCAGCCGTGAAGCTTAAGCACCGCCAGAGAAAAATGTATTTCGAAATGTTTTCGCGAAAGTCACTTATCTCTTTCTTTTTTTTTTCTCTCTCGATATCCTTGCCAAAATTCAAATAATCGAACTTCATGTAGTTTTGCATTTCAGTTTTCAGTGGATGTGTGCTCTGCAACATCGCTTGAAAATTTCAAACAAAAGCCAACCTACTATCAACGAGAATAGACGACGTCTACTATATAGAAAGCGTTTCTGCCATCTCTGAAAGCTGGAATGAAAAAAATTCTTACTGCAGAGCGTCATCAGTGGTCGGATGTTGTTCTTTGATTGTTTGAAGCTCAAAACGTTAAATCTTACGAGTCTGGACCGTTGGACGAGTCCCGACGCGTGTCAGACAAAAAGATAAACAAAATCAGTGATGTCAGTCGCTGATCTTTACAGCGTGCAATATACATCCCGCGCGGAAAACATCTACCCGTGATTAGGCATCTTTTTCGTATAGACTTGGCGCCAAAAGCGACGTCATGTGCAAATAAATCACGCACTCGCCTATTGTCCTGTCAACCATCAAAAGAACACATGAAACTACGCTTTTGATTCATTCATTCATTCATTCATTACTAAGGAGTACTCAGAAGTATATGTAATGTCGACATTGGATATTCAGTTAGTGGTCTTTTTGGTCAGCGTGGTGTAATAAAAAAAAATCTTGATTGATGCAAACATCGTTTATGTGCAAAATATAATAAAGAAAAAAAATCTACCCCAGCGTCACCTCGAAAACCTAGCGAACCTAAAACAAAAAAGTATATTCATATCCAAAACGAACTAAGTAACCCTTCGAAGTACCCTTTTTAAGAACAAATTACGGCACTCAAGCTATGGCATATACTTTACGAACAATCCTTAATCAACGGACTAGGCGAGATATAGATATCAGAAGTACATCGGTGAGCATTTTACAGGAATAATTTTATTTCAAACCATATCAACAATGTGGTCTAATTGTGTTGAGCTTAGTTAGAATGCTGTGTGTGGCTTAGTGGTATATGTGTTTGTTGTTTCAATGTGTTATTGCTTTGTAAAACGCTGTTTCTTTTGTGTGATGATCTTTCATTTATGTTATGATTTTGTAAAATTTCACTGTGTAATTCCTTTGGTGCTTGCTTTGCGACTGCTTGTTTGGGGTGGCTAGGGGCCAATCAAGCTGTTTTTGTAGCTTATTTCCCTGGTCACCTTTCAACTTTTTGTTGGAAAGATGAAGGAATTATTATACATTCTTTTTTTTTATATCATAAGCAGCTGATGACTTGGTAATAATGCGCAAACTGTGAGACCACAAATTAGTTAGAAGCAACTTAAATGCCAAAACTTTTGGGCGAAAAACGTTCATATTCACTGCACCGTAGGAGTTATACAAGTGTTGTATGGCGGTCATGGGGTTGATTGAGATTACTTGATTAACAAGAAAATAATAAAAGAAACGCGTGAAATTTGCCGTGGAACGTGCACATGAATTGGTGACGTGATATCAGGGCAATATATTAATTCATGGGGTCTTTATACAAAAATAATAAATATCTCAGATCTCGAACTTAAATTATGGCAGCTGTATTGCTTTAAATACCCCCCGCATTCATAATGGACTGTACGACCAGTATAAAGTTAACAAAATGTGAAAGAAACGCTTTTCAAAACTTTGCTTGCTTCGTAAGGCCAATATTGTTTAAGACAAGAGAGGAAAATTAAAACCTTGGGTCAAACTAGCAAAAGGTACAATCGTATCATGAAGGTTAAAGTAAAAAAATTGCGCGTAATTAAAAAAAAATTCACAGAGCGTACGAAAAAAAGGCGACAAGAATATTATTGACGTGTACCTTAAAATACAATGGAGTCTCCTCACCGACATCACCCGTGCACTCGACCCTGCGTGACCGAACATTGGTAATTTAATAACGATGATGCATACAAAGAACCTTTTGAAGCATCCGAAGGGTTTTTGCTTCGGTAAAGAGCAGCTCGAGTTTTTAAAATATTTCATTTTTTACTGTTACCGCTACACAGCCCATAAGACGGCAACTAAACTTTTTACAAACGAAAATCTTTTTTTTTTTAAATCGCAAAGCCGTATTTGTGAACATAATACGCTACTACATGTATTTCATGATTTTTCAGTGAGTATAGTTAGTTTATATGTGAAGGCCACCATACTAAAACTCAAGTTGTGAATGTATAATTTTCGAGCGCTAACGGTGCAGCTGTGACTTCAACTTAGTGTGTAGCAAGCTGCATGTATTTATATTAATCAGAAATAAATGCAAAACTCGTAAGGGTAGCGGACAGCTGAGATTGAATACTGAGATATTAGTTCGTCCGTTGGGTTTGTTTAAGGCCATAATTGAGTTATACAACATCTCAGGCACAACAATTAACAAACTCATTCTTCAGCTAGTCATTGCAAACCGTGTTGGCTAGGAGCGCCATCTTTGAACTTGCTCATAAATTTTACGGTTTGTTTATTTGTGTTTTTGTTCCTGGTATGAGTGTCAGAAAGTGTAAGCTCTGTAATGACACCGTGACTATCTCCGTTAACCGGAAATTTCAAAGTTTTGCTCGAGATTCGGGCGCTCTGGTTTCCCCCGCCGGCGCAATGATGGGATTTGAGCCGTGTTTGCTTCCGAGAGGATTTTGTGTTCAGATTTAACGACCGGAAATGCGATAGCCCTGACCTCGAGCTTGTTTAGAGAGTTGCGTCAAAAATAAAAATAAAAATAAAAACGTAATTTGATCTTTCTAAAGTTGAGAAGCCCAACGTCATTTTAAAACGGGGTTGCTTTCAGCGCTGTGATGGGGGATCAATGCGCAGTTTGGCTCATGATTATGGTCAGATTCTATTTTATTTTTATTTTTCTCAAAAGGTGCCGTTATATTTTTCCAAATTGCTTTTTTTTTTTAATATTCTACAGTTTGATAGTGAATATTATAATGCCTATTAAATATGAAAAACATTTTACATAGTTGTTTTTGCAGGTTTAGGTTATTTTTGTTTTTATTTTTAGCACGCATCAGTTAGGACTATACTACCAAATGTTCAAATAAAAATTATTTTGTATCAGTAAGATTTTTTGGCGCACAACAAAAACACAGTTTTGGAGTTATTCGCTGACATTTCCGGAACAATCGAAAATCGTGAAGGCTTTGCAAGTGCGAAACATTTCCTAGAATAGGTAAATATTTATACCAGCGGTTCAACGTTTTCAATTCCCTCTCACAGATACATTATAATACAGCTTTAAAATAATTGTATCGTTAATATTGAGTCACTCCAATAACGAAGAAAAAAAACGTCCAATGTCGCTTTGCTCGTCCGTTAAATGTTTTGACTACCTACTTTAGTAATCACTGAAGCGGATAACGTGCCCCTTCCTATTACCTAGTCATAGCGTCAAATTCCGAACGACACTATGTCAAATTCCAAAATTGCGGTAGTACTTCTGCGCACAGCTTAATGATCAAACTTTCATACATTATATGGTTTGGAGGCCCACGTTGGGAGCAAAAACCCTAAATTTTATAGCTTTCCGAAAGTGAAATGGTTGTTTTTCTATATTAGGTTTATATACTTAATTTGTGCTACTTGCGTAACGAAAACAAAAACCAAAAAACCTCCATCACGACATAGCCGTCTCCCATAGGCTGCAGAAAACAAATTACTACCCCTTAATTATTTAGCTATGCATTATGTTTTTGTTTTTTTTTTCGCTTTTGTGGTTTCTTTTTCTTTCTTTCTCTACCGTGTACTAAAAACGTCGCTTTGCTATTTTCATATCGATTGCTTCCATCTCGCCTTGATTATGCATGCATAAAGCTACTTCGGCCCAGGCATTATTATTTCAGGACTCCAGTTACCTTTCGCGAAACCAACTTGATCGTTTAACGATTTGTGGTGCGTCGTTGCGCGACTATGTGTCATAACAGAAACCACAATTTAAAAACAAATCAGCGAAAACGCGTATGCCACTACCTAATCGGACTGCAATGCTCTGAAATCAATCGCATCATTGCAGTTTCCCGGCATGGGACTGCACGTCTGGCCAATGCGTCTGTCTCGTTCTTTGATTAAACGTCTTAATGGGGAAATTTATTTTTTAATGCTTTTACGCAGGTGAGTTTTTTAGTGTGCCTATATATATGCTTTGATATCGATTCATATTTATTACGTTCAAATACTTACAGCTGTAGACAGTTTCTACTTATTATTTTATTTAGTTTGCCTTGTAGCGCAGAGACTGCGTTATCGCAGGAAAGTGTTAGAGGTAGGGGTATCCCAATATATAGGTATACGTGCAAATACCCACATACCAACCACCAATAATCTCGAAGGTCAGGGAACGATAAAGTTATAATACAGGAAAGAAATCCTTAATCACGTTCCTTTAACAAAGGTCTTGAAAAATAATTCCAGACAATCGAAATAATATAACGAATTATTTAGAATTTATCGAATGTGACCCGAACTTTGAGCAATAAAATATAGCCGACACAGAAACATATTTTTGTTCATTTCTGTTGTGTTCGACTGTGTGTTACGCGTAAATTTTAACAAAAAAATATTTTCTACAAGACCGCCTATTGTAAGATAATGGGGGTTCGGACCGCAGTTGGTTATCGTCAGGGTAATCTATACCCAAGTTAGAACTTCCAGTAAGGTTTCGCCATTCCAAATTCCTAGAGAAAAATAACCATAGTCTCTAAGAACCTGAGAAGCGCAAGGCCTGGCTTATTTTGTTCACCCTACGTGCTAATACGTGATTGGTTCTTCCTTTTGTATTCAATATCCAAAAGTGCTTGCTCCCTGGAGTTATGCTTCTGAAAACTCCATTGCGGGTAAGTAGTTTTGGTATTCTCCTGGAACAAAAAAAAACTAGTCAACCTGTCATTTATAACGCGTTCATGAATTTTAGAGAAGAGGGAAGAATGCAAATTGGCCTGTACTTATGGATTATTGTTTCAACAACTCCCTTGTACACCGAAATAACTTTTGCCGATTTCAGCTCGCCAGGAAATTTTCCAGTTTCAAGCATTCTATTGATAACGTAAGACAGAATTGCAATCAGCTGAGTGGCTCCACATTTAATTCGCCGTGCTTTTATTTCGTCCTCCCGAGCAGAAACATTTTTTTTATATATATTTCCAATAAATTTATTACCTTCGCTTGGTGTCGTCGGAACAAGCAGTATAGATCTAGAAGGATTAGCTGTCGTTGTGTGGTTTTCTGCTTTGTCATGTTGCACAATGTATGTGCCAATACTCACAAAGTTGATTTATTTTGTGGCCAAACTTTTTTGCCTGAAAACGTTGCCGGTAACGCCTACAACACTGGGTGTACCTATATTCCGTGATTCCGGGGTCTATTTTTCTTCGATCGGGGAGGTGTTTTGGGGGTTTATTTCTTGCCGTAGTATTGGTGTTCTTCGGCGTCAAAATCTGGCGGTGAACGCAAAAAAAAAAGACAACGAAAGGCATCCATTGGCGTCTATGTTGAAGAAAACAAAACACGTGTGTAGGGTTCTCCAAGCTCCATGGACCATCAGCATGGCATGAAAACTAAAAAAAAAAAGAAGAAACGTTTCAGTACCGACGGAAGAAAAGAAAACAATTTCATGAGTGCAGCACTTAAAGAAATAAGCAGACTTGAGGATAAACATAAAAAAAGAACTCAATATAAAACTGTTGGCAAAGAGTTCATTTAACTATTTTTCACTTTTCTATTTTTTGAGGACGACTCAAATTCAGGTTGTTTTTGTTGTTTATTTTTTGGAAATTTTATACAGCGAGCTGAAAGATTATTTTATAAATTTGTTGGTACATATTGAACACGCGGAACACTACAAATAACGTTACTATGATACTCAGTACGAATGCGTAATTTTGTTTTCATTCACAGAAACGGAATCTTTTTTTTTTCTTTTTTTTTTTTTTGAGCAGCCTTTTTACAGAAATTTACTTGAACACAGATCTCCGTGTCATGCCCAATCTGGCAGGACACATTAAGCATTCGGAAACCTCAAAGGGGCCGTAGACGTTTTGCTAAGATTCCTTTCCTTGTTCAAGTTCACGAACAAGCCGTAGTCACGGCGAGAACACGCTAGGCGCCACCACCAAGCAGTACGTGATTGTCACGTGATACGCGGAATGGGAGGGTGCCGGGTTTGTTTGCATCGCGCCCGCCATAGCGAGTGCACGGCGTGATCGCTATGGCGTTTTGTTTTCTTACCGGTGGCACATCACACGGAGTTGAAAAAGGTGCAAGTCTTCATTTATACCCAAGAAAACAACAACTGGGGAAGTAAATAGTTCAGTAGAGACGAGATAAAAACAGCGCACAAAGGCGTGGGCGAGTGCAGCGGTGCGCTCAAACTCCTTTAGCAGATGCTTTCGGAATGAATCGTGCTGTATCCTGCATTGTGTTTTGCTTTTTCAACACGAGTGTTTTTCTGTTTCGTCCAACATACGAACTTCACTGGCGGGAGTCGGCGGCAACGATAATCCGAGAATACGCCTTTCCCTTTTACCCCACACCTGAATTTCTATCTCCGTATCATCCGTGGTTACCCGTTGCGCCACAAAGTTGAAAGAATGAATGGTTTTTAGGTTGTCTAAAACGAAAGGACGCTACTGACTCTGTTCAAAAGATCGGTTCCTGAGGATTCCAAATTCGAGCGAACCTTGCCTACGTTATGATGCAGTAGCTGCTGCGCAGTGCTGTTATAGAGAGAAACAAAAGTAATGTAATGCAGGATGTCTCACTCTTTTTCCTACATGTAGACGCCATTGGACTTATAGCTTTTTTTCGTGTTTTTCGTGCATTAAAACGCGCGCTGCTGAACGCTTCTGCTCAATACTACGAGTGTTAATTAGGTACCGTATTTATTAGGAAATAGCCCGACCTCCTTATGAACATTGCCTGTGCCTGTATTTGCTTGGTAAAATCCAGGATGTATTTAAAAGCAAATATGTGCAAGATTTCCCTTAAATGTTTAAGGATGCGACAAATGCAAAAAATGACTGTCAGAAAAAATACAGAAAATATAAAGATACTAACGAGACAGCGAGGTTGAACCAATACCCATTTAGCTATGAAAAGCTGCGTTGACTCCGGGGGAGTCCTCACTTTGGGTTGTGCAGGGCTTCCGCTGGATGGCGACACCGAAATTTGGGAACGTTATGCTTCTGTACGACACGAGCTTTGTGTCTGAGTTTTTCGGGAAACTGGGAAGTTTGAGCTGGAGATCCAGTCTAATGACTGTCTCAGAGCTGCGAGGACGTTTCGTAAGATTGCGCTACCGGTAGAATCAAACTTCATTAACCGTTTGGCATACCCATGAAAAATCTGTCCATTACTAAAACCGTTGACACGGAACCCCCAGGGTTACAGAACGCTCTTTTTAACTTCTTACCATAGTAGCTACGTTTATCTAACCCTTTTATTTTATTCGCATGTTGTAAGTAACTAAACCATTAGTAATCTCGAAAAAAACATTCATAATACATTGTTTCAAACAGTTAAATTATATTCAGATACCAACTCTAAATAAGACAGTTTGAACTTTATGGCAAATAGATCAAAAGATCACAATGACTCAAATTTGTTCCGTTTTTTTTTTTTTTTTTTTTTTTTTTTTATAACAACGAAAACTTAGATAACATACAGAGAAAACCATAGAACGAAAGCGTTAGGTCTACGATGCAAAACTTCCTAAATTACTTTATTTTTGACGAGGTATCTAACGAGGGCCTGTGATAAACGTGATTCAAAATGACTCACAAAAGGTCGTCTGGAATCGTCTGGAAGGCCAAAAACACATCTTGAACTGGGGCAACATCCTCCGCTAATGGCGCCATTAAAAAGTGTAAAAGTAAAATATAAGCACCTGAGAAATCACCATAAACGTGAGCTCACAAAAATAAAACAACCCACCAATCCACGCAAATAAAAGCGAAGGCAAACAAAACAAACAATAATGCAATGTCTAATGGTAAATATACTGCCAGTAGCTAACACACTAAAAAAAATGGTCCCAGCAAAAAAAAAAAAGCATCTCATCAAACCACATAGATGTTGACTGTCGTCGCCCTATTTCCCTTTTAAGCTTTATTATTTTTTTTTTTATGCAACACGCACGCCATCACGTTCACGATTAAAAACACGTTCGCTCTCCTAGTGCCAGCGTTAAAAAGGAGGGACAAAAACTCGAGTAGTTTTTATCGTAGAGGACAGCGCCCTTACAACTGGCGTTAACGGCAGTTTTCGAGTTGTATTACGGAGCTATTTCGAAGCTCTTTTTTCTTTTTCCTGAAATGCAGACGGTTCTCCAGCAGAAGGCATAATAAAACTTGCAAGGTCAACGTTCGAGGGGTGCTTGCGAGGGCAGAGGCGCTAGGATGCGGTGGCGGGGGCCATTGGGGCCATTGCCGAGGATTCCATGCAAAGCAACAAAGAAGCGAGGGGGGAACCAGATTAAGTATCGCAGGGAAATGGCTTCTGCCTAAATAAATGCGCCCATAAAAGCGTCAGGCAAAATTGCGTTGTCGCGTGGTTCTCACCCACGTTCTTTCTTTAAATTTTTTTATGCTCTTTTGCGTGTTTTACGAAAAGAATCTTTTTATCTTCGTGGGGAAATTGCGTACAGAAATATTAACAAACAAGAAAACACTGCGTGAATTTTTTTTTTTTTTTTAGATGCGTATTTTGTATTCGATTTTTTTTTCTCGTATTTTAGTAGCTTGGTACGGTAACAAATAGGGGTTCAAGAATATATTAATCTGCACATATTTCTTGGTATTTGCTTTATAGCTACATGTATGGGTGCTCGAAGTATCCGGTTCAAGGGATGTAAAATGTCTAGGGGTGAAAGGTTTGCTTTCGTAGTACTTCAACGTGATGTATACGCAAGAAGATAGAAGAAAAAAAGTGATTATAATGACGATGGGACAAAATATTAGCATTCCTTTGAGCCCTACAAAAAAAAAATTAAAATTTTGTTTGTGGGTTGTTAGCGTTACTCAAAAAACATGGTGTCTGTCGTTTCCAGAAACGTCGCTGTGTGACTCGACACTTCAGTCGCGCGCTGTGCTTTGTGGCTGCAACGCTATACTCTCAAGGAACATGCAAAGGAAGCATTTACCTGTCCATAGATCGGGTTTCCGTTAAAAAACGAGTAAGCAAGAACTTACAACGTCGGGGGATCCCGCGTCCCCCCCCCCCCCCCCCCCCCAAACCCGTTCCTTTCTCCTTTTTAAAGATTGCATTATGGATGGAGCTTCACGTTTCAACCAACCTCAAATGTGTTCGAACACACGCGCTATTTATGCTTGCTTTCTCCAGAGACAGCCATCGTCGCCGATGTTTCGCTGCGGATCTCAGGGTGCGAGTCGTGTGGGGTCGTGGCACTCGGTTACATTTAGTGGAGAAACACACGCATGCGCAAACACGGCACGCGCGGTGTGTACAACGTCCTGTTCCATCCACGCATGAAACGCGCTCCCAGCGTGGCAACAAATGACGCACCAGAAAAGCTGGGGTGTTGCGCTTTCGGATGTTGCAATCCTGGTGGAATTGGTCGTGGAAGTTCCGGTAAAGAAATCGCGAGAACACGCCGCGAGTGCCGCTGCCGTCGCGACGTCCCAACACCTGGCTTCCAAAGCTTCCGTCGCCTGTCCGGCTGGAGAGCGACTTATAGCAGGACAGGCGTCTGCCACAACCACCACCGCCGTTGTTACGCCGCAAGGATCGCGACCAGCGACAGCGTGAGCCTTCTGTGACGTCATCACGCAACTCTCAAGGGTCAACTTTTTTTTTTTTTTTACGCGTTGAACACATTATTTGGAGGCGCGTTCCAGGCATTATACCCCGACTATCACCGCTGCTCGTTAGCACAACGCGGCAAAAAAACGACAATATTGAAACCATAATTCTTTTTTTCGTTTTTTTTACAGCATTGTCGAATTTTTAAAATTTGCAAATTTTTCCGTTTCTGCACGTGACCCCCTGACACCAGGTGACGTCATGAGATCACGGGACACCGTGAATCGTCACCGTGACGTCACGTCACGTGACTATATAGAGAATGACGTCAGGTCACATGACCCGACGTCAATTTTCCCGCTTAATTTATCGGAGATAATCAACAAGAGCAATTTCCTAGGGGAAAGTGACGTCACGTAAAGTCAAGTATCGTGAAGACGCGTCACACGACCACGTCACGTATCGTCAGCTTCCCCGATAAATTTTGCGAATAAATTTAACGAATTTCTTCTCTGGTGTGCAAAGTGACGTCAGGCGGCCAGACGACACGCGACGTTATGGTTTCGCACGACATCACGACAACAGATTTCTGCGTCGCGTCATGTCGTGGTATCAGTTGTCCCGCTAAATTTGGCGAAGAAATTGGTATACATTATGTTTTATACTTCCTCGGACTACTGTTGAATCTCTTCTAAAAACATATAAGCGATCGCTTCATAAATACTGCCTTTCGTACTTCATACGATATTGGAAACAAATGTCCCTGATATTTTTATATATGTATATAGTTACATCAAGCGCGGTTGGAGCGTATGAGGCATTGCTATGCTTGTGGTTACTAAGATGCACAATAAAAATAAACTATCCGATTTTGCCTTTACGGTGGTGTACGTCGACATTCTGATTTCTAATAAGTAGCAATAAGACGAAAAAATAATATTCAAGATGCGAACGTATGTAGGGGTGATGGTCAGAAAACACCATATCATAAATTCTGAGAGTAAAAGGAATTAAAACCGAATATTATGACACATTTTGAACTTTTTTATGTACTTATGCATTTTTATCGTCGTATTCTATTTTTTTTTTTTTTTAGGGGGACGGAAAAACAGTTTAAGGTTAATAAAATAAATTTGAAGTTGGATCGCCTTGTCCTAGGAGATCATACCGCTGAAACTTACAGTACACAGAACACCCGTTAGACCACCTTATTATTATTATTATTATTATTATTATTATTATTATTATTATTATTATTATTATTATTATTATTATTATTATTATTATTATTATTATTATTATCAGAAACAATTGAATAGCATTAAGTTAAATAAAAATATAACTAAGTTACAAAGTAAAACGATATGGGCCGAGAAGAACAATTTAAGGACGTTATTTTATCGAGTTATTCCTCCCTAAAGGGGGCTCTTCTCAATTAATTGGCGAAAAGCAAATTGCCCCTGTATGTTTTAGGCTGTTGGATCACTAGCAACCAATCTCGAGGTACATTCTACATTGGTCTTTGTTCTCTTTTTTTTTTTTTTAATTTGAGCTAAAATACGTCGGCATATTGCGTGTCCATAAACTTCCAGTGATCGAGTACCTGTCTTTCCAAAGTGGAATGCTTCACATCATATTTCCTTGAAAACGTCGCAATTGTAGTGGACACGTCAGAAACATACTCACGTTTCTATGTAGTACGAAAAACAAATGTATGCAAAACTTGCAAAAACGACGGAATCGAAAAATTTACAAAAAAACACAAATATATATATATATATATATATATTCTTTTTTTTTTTTTTTCTGGCGGGAGTGTTTATTAACGTACGACACGGAACAAACGTAAAAAACGAGAATGTGCTTCCTTCAGCAGACGCTTTACTGTAAAGGGTGCTTTGCCGCACTATAGTCCTAATTGAGGGGAAGCCATACGCAAGGAGAAGAGAGTCGTGGGATATGCAACTTGCTTTGCGGAAGGTCTGAGCGGGTTCACAGGATGTTCATCAACCCCTATATATACAAAATACCACACTTTGCAAACAAAAGTGACCGCTGGTGGGCTCTCTATCGCTTCTTGCTTTCGCAAGACCAATATATTTAAACATGCCCGATAGAGATATAATTTAAAAACCTTTAGGCGAAATTGGCTCGGGTGTGCTGAGATTTTATTCGAGCATATTTTATCTACCGAAATTTTCGCCCGGTAAGTTTGCTATTTCATCTATCCGGTACGAGAATTGCGGTGCTCTGGAAAATTTCTAAGTGGTTGCAATTCTTAATTAAAAGCAAGCGTATATGTCCGGTCATGACAACATTCGGTAACTGTTTTGATTCGTAGTATTTCCTTGCTAACCATATTAGCGTCGTTGATCGCAAACTTTGTCGAGAATATTTCATAAATGCACTGAAGACAGGCGCCAAAAATCACTGCTGTCAGTTCTGAGTTGTTCGAGGAGGATATTCAACTGAATTGGAATCACACACTGGCAGATATCTCAATATATACATTTGCTAGCTGTTAATGATTTTTCTTCGTAATACAGCTGGCGAAATGTTAAAGGGACACATAACAGTTGGGTGGTTTAATTTATAAAAAAAATTGCAATGACTGCGCCTACATAAAAAATAGTTTCCTAGTGATTAAATCCCGTGCTTCAATTATGGTTATGTTGTGTTTGTCATTATGAGCCTGCCCTCAGAAAGCCCCAGAAGTACACTGACCTCTGACAAGGCTAATAAGAAATGTTTTGCAACAACAAATTCTTCCCATTCACACCTCAAAATCTTTACTTCACAATAATAAAAAAAACGTTCAAACGCAAAAGAAAAAAGGGTTTTCAGTTTCTTAACGTTCACGTTTCAGAAGCACCACAAAGGACTTAATTTACTTTCTCAATTACATTTTTTTCTTCTCCTGAACTGGATAAGAATATATTTAAAAACCTACTAAAATAAATATATAGAAAAATCAACACTGCGTTCTTACGCCAGCTATAAACAATTTTGAAGAAGCCCTCCCTTCCCATAAAAAAAAAATAAAAAATAAAAGCGGGATCAGTTTGCAGGTGGCGTTGGAGTTCCCCTCAGTGACGGGGTGTACTCGCAATTTTTCGCTCCCATTTTTCACTTCTTTTATCTCCGAGTGTAAATTCCTCACCCCTCTCTTTCCTTTTACTTTTCTCTCTTCTTACATTACTTTCTTTTGAAGAGAAAGAAGAAGAAAAAAAAGACGCACGTCCCAAGTTTAAAAAATAGAGTAGAAATATGGGGATGCTGGTAATGCACGGATACGCCAGGCGTGAACTGGCGTCAAAACCAAGCCTCAAAAAAGTAATACTAGGAAAGTACAGTTCTGCCGTTTCTTTTACTCCTTTTTTTTTCACAGTCAGACATTCGAGTTTATGTGCGTGGTAGTCTTTTAGGTTTTCAGTCATTTTGATTATTTTCTGTGTTCACTTTTATTTTGGCACGTTTACCTTTTTTTTTTTTTTGTCGTGCTGGTTGCTATTTTTGTTTTCAGTGTCGCTAAAAAGAAAAGTGTCTGTCCGTGTGTCGTATCGGGGCCCTCTCACCAGTCCTGACTTCGCTTATTTTGATCCTCGAGAACGACTCTGGTCGGCAGATTCCAGTGTTTCTCGCTCGCTCTTTCTTGGGATCCCATCAAGCTCATGTAGCCATTAGCATGCTGTAACTAATGCAGCCTGTGGCATAATAGAACCCATGGTATCATGAATACCGTGGCATAAACGTCGACGGTACTTTTTAATTTCAATAGTGGGTCGTCATATCTGAGTGTGATGAATGTATGTAGGTAAACCGACTACGGTCTTCGAAGTCAATATTAGCCACAGAGGTAAGTTACGTTAAAGGCAACTTTTTTTATTGTAATTCGTTACTTGCTGATGGTGGACATGCCTTGTCGACGATGCTAATGCGTAGTGCTGTCAAATCTAATTTTTCACCGTCATGCAAAGCTGATACCATGTGCGTTTTATAATGTAAATCAGCTGCAGTGATCAGTACAAGCACCTTGTGTCAACATTGCGTCTATACTACCCAAACGTAATCACAAAATTCTTAAGCTTTAAAAAAAAATTCTCACTTAAAAAAAAAAGTTTTTAAGAGAGCCAGTATTTTTTCTTGTCTTAATGTTTTTAAGGCAGCTCACGTTTTAACTAAAATATTGTAACCAGTGTTAAGATTGGTACGAAAGTCGTCTGCTACTTTACCTTATATGCTGAAGAACTTCTGTATTTCTAGACTAGCCTCTCCCACCTTGTTCTGCATATTATTCAAGTCATCCCCTAAACATAAAACAGACAGGTGAACATGTATGTAAATCAATTTATCTTACAGACAGCATTTGTCCCACCATAACTTTCGATATTTTGGCAACACTTTCGACACTCGCCACCATAAAAGGAATAAACCCCAAAAGAATATTCCGTAAGACAGGCGAATTCGGTGTGAGTACACTGTTTTTACTCAACCTTGCTCGAACGAGAATCGTACGACTGCGCTCAAACATCATTTAGCAAAGAAATTATTCAATATAAAACGTAATCACTAGAGAGCAGAGTGAGATATAGAACTCCAATAAAACGGGAAGACTGGTACTGATTTATTCGTAATTTTATAACATTCAAAAAGAAACAAGATATAGGACTAAATTATATAAAATAAAAGTTTTAGTTCCTTCAGTGATTGTAACTGTGATGTTCGCGGTATTGAACGGGCCCGTGTACCAGACAACTTTTGGCAATCCTGGATTAGAAATGGACGTGTCAGGAGCAGGGCCTGTCGGTGGGCATACTTCGTTTAAGTTCCCTTTCACATCCCAGCTCCGCCCTTGTTCCGCCCAATTGATTTTTACTCTCGGGTTCCTCCCCCCTTTCCACGGCCTCCGAGATACACAAACTTAAAAAGCAATTGCTCGATTCGCGGCAGGCCCTTTGACTTTGAAGAATGGCGAGACTCGATTCGAGAGCGAGAAATCTTGAGAGTAGATCGATGAGAACGGGGTAGTTAAGACGCGACATTCCGCAGATAAAATATCGAATTTATTTGGCGTCGGACAGCGAATTTAAGTTTGTGTCGCTAAAATATATAAGGCGCGAAAACGTAAGCCCCGACAAGCCTACGCAAAAACTTGACTGATTACATTTTTTTTAGGCAAGTAAATTAAATTTTTGTTAGTGCCTCGTATATATGGTGGGGTGGAGATACACAGGTGCGATACAAACCTGAGTGGCACAAATTATTTCTTACCGATAACGTGCTTGAGATAATTTGCGACTAAATCGCGTCGAGCCTAGTGTTGCGCGGTGTATTTACAAGAACACGCAATAGCAGAAATATGAAGGTTGTTTTTGGTTCGGGTTATTTTTATCGAATACAGATCTTTATTAGAAAAAACGTCGTGACAGCTACACAAATGCGGTCTGCGCGAGTGAGTTATACAGCTAGGCGAACATTATGTTTAACAAAAAATGCAACTAAAAGATTACTAATTCACGAAAATTTAGTAATTACTTTTTAATTAGACGTTTTAGGGAACATACTTATATTGAAAAAAATGTAGGTAATCATTGATGAACTCCAGCCCAGCTTTTAAAAATCCCGGATTAAGCACGCAGTTTAGGTTATTCATTGTCACATTTTGTTCTGAAAATCTATCGATAACCCAAACCAACCGCGCGGTGCCCACCGGAAAGACAACCCTGGTTAGACGCCAGAGGATTTCATGTTAATGACGAAATTTGCAGCCCTTTTCTGTCGCGGAGCGTCAAAACATTCAATTTTTGTTAAGCAGTTTCTGTTCAGGTTAGTTTTTTTACCTGACTTGCACCCAAGATAACAAAGTTTTTCGGCGATATCGCGTAGCAAAGCAAAACAACTTGTCGCGGCCGAATAAGGTGGCTTATTTCTTCCGTTTGCCACCCACGGGACAACGACTGCAGTCAGCTCCGCCGAGCTGTCACGCAAAAAAATTACCAAAATTTCCACATTAAGACATGACTGTCTGGTGTCAAACGAGAGATGTCCTTTCGGATGGCATTGCGCATTTGGTTTCGGTATCGAACATAATTTGTTAATAAATAACTCAAACTATATGCTCGATCCAGGATTTTTAAAAAATTGGGCTGGCCTTCCAATGTTGATTGCCTCTATCTCTTTAATGTAAACAAGTTCCCTAAAATGTAATATTAAAAATAGGAAGTAAACCTTCGTTCATTAGTCATCTATTAGATGCATTCTCTCCTGAACATAATGTGCGCCCTACTTAATATTTCAAATCGGTATCGTTTGTAATCTCATTATTTTAATACTTTAAATCACACTTTAATAAAACAAAACATGCTTACAAGTTTTATCAAAAAGAGCTACGTCAGGCCCGATGACTCGGGGGCTGCCTGTCATGCTAACGGGAACACAAAAATAAATGCGACCATGGAACATTAAGTGTTCATCCATACTTGTGAAATACTTTTTTGTTCAATTGAGACTGAGATGTTAACCATGCGAACAGGTGGTATATTAATCGCAGATTCATTATTCTCTTTCTCAAATCAGTAAAGGGTAACCTACTCAGGTTACTTATTTCAAGTTACTGGTAACACTTCTTCTTATTTTGAGGTCGGTAACGCGTACCTTTATTTTACAAGTAACGAGTAACGTATTTCGTTACATTTTTTTTTTTTTGGTAACGCCTACAAAACCGAGTGTGTTGCCTTCTTTTCTTGAATATATCGGCTCCGTATGTTTTTTTTTGTTTCAGTCGATAATCAGAATTCAGGACCGTTAAGTACACATGGTTTTAGTGCCTCTCTCTGACTTAAATACAAGGCTGCATGCTCGCACTCGCAATGTACGTCTTATGTTTTACCTTCTTTCGAAATATTATACTGCATTTTAGGAGTAGATCAGTAGATCTTGGTGCTATTTGTGAAAACTTCAAATAAATTCATCGTCATAATGTAGCGTTGTTTGGAAAGTAGTTTTTTTTTCTGGGGGAGAGGCGAGTCTTGTGTTATTGTAATGTGTTTCTTACTCACAACAACATTTCTGGTTGAAACTCAAAACGATTACTGGTCTGGTTTCCACGTGTGCTGCCGACTACAGCGCTATTGTGTGAAACAGCGTTGATATGGTGGGCTCGTATGACACACAATACCTCACAAAGCGCCGTCACTTTATTACTTAATTTGATCAGGAAAACGCAGCCGTTAAAATCGTGTGCCTTTTACAAAAAATTTAATTTGAAGGACCAACAATAGAACAGCAGCACAATTCTTAATTTTTTCATGCAAAACACATCTTAAATGACCATATACGAAAAGCACTTCAACATTTCTCAAGGAAATAAATGTGGCGCTTGGTACCTATTGTTGGAAGATACCCAAGCGGTGACAGTTAAACCAGAAAACATTCATTTAGTTAGTTTGCAATTAGTTATCAACTACTTTAGTGGAGCGCGATGCTTCATTGTACGAAACCCCGTTTTGCGCCATACTCTCCGAAAAAAAAAAATATTATATTTAGCAGTCCGAACCAGTGTTTTTCGGAACAAAGGCCGGGCCACAAACTTGAATATGAAAAGTTCACGGGAAGGGAAGAAAGATTTAAACCGTAAACAGAAACAATGGCGCTCGCTGCCTCCCTTCAACTCGGGCCGTTTCCGGAAGTACAGCAATAGTTGCGCCTCCGCCAGTCTCTAACGAAAACGACCCGCGTTCAAAACAAAGGGCGGCCCGAAAACAACGCCGGGAATAAAAATGGAATCGAACAAAGTCTCCTATAGACATAGCGAGAGACTTTCCAGTCGGAGGCCGAACAAACAAAATACGGATAAAGGACGACAGTAGCGTGCCTAGCGGCTGCTACTTGCGACTACCGGTGGGTTCGCGCCAGCATCGTGAAGGAGCTCGCAGCACAGCTGGTATCGCTTCTACAATGCTCCCTCGTTTGTTTCGCCAACCCCCCTCTTCCTAAAATGCTGCGTATGCTCGCTCGGTTCTGTCTGAGGCGCTTTTCGTTTCCGCCCGTGTCGCTGGGGCTGTTGCTGTTTGTGAGGCGCGTGCTTTTTGTTTGCGGAGTTGGCCACTGGTGGAAGCAGTCGTGTTTAGTAGTTTCGGATTGGGGCTCGGAGGCGTTGCAAAGCAGCCTCCCCGATGCATTTCGAGAAACCTTGCGTTTCTTGTTTTTAGTGGTGCCACGACTTCCTTGATAATAAAAAGAAAACAAAACGAGGCGCGTATCGAGTCGTCGCACGTGCGAAGAAATAAAACGAAACAAGTAAACGAGAATCGACAACATCTTCTAGAAAAGTTTGAATTTCGAAACAAAGCTCTTGCTTCAATTTCGGAAATCATTCATAGCCACCTAGTCCAACGAATTTCTTCCTAAGCAAAACTGGAAACTGAAAACATCTCGCTTGCGAAGAGTGTTTCGTACTTGCAGCATTAACTCCTTTCGCCAGATAGTGTGACATTCAAGCGCATATTATCAACGGAAAGCGGAAGCTGACATCAACCAGATTTGAGCGTAATGCTTGTTTGAGTTTGATATCATCCGAATGTTTCTCAAGTTCCGCTCCGTCGCACTTTTCAGCGTGGTTATTCCTCCCTTGTGTTTTGTTATATTCCTGTGATCATTAGATAGCACCTCCTTAAAAGGTACATATATGGACACGGCCATAATATACCTCTATCTTTTGTTTATTTTCATTGGAGCGGTATGATCACGCTAGGCGTACCTTCTAATTTAAACCCAACAAAGTTCTTTATTGTTGGTTTATTTTTATGAACGCAGGTATTTCATAGATTTGCCATCACCTGCGTCGGGAGCACGGCATTTCGAAGAAACACCGAAAGGTAAGGGATCACTGGCCTTTGTCAGTCAGCGATTCGTGGACACCTTAAACAAATTTAATTGTGTTCTCTAAGAGTTTAATCAAAAGTATGGCATAGACGGTAAGGTGCCTGAAGCAAACTAGGCTCATATCCAAAGCAAGCAAAACGCAAGTACTCGTACGTTCCAGCAAACAAAACTCTAGCCGCCGCTGATTCTCTTCAAAACAAGCTAGAATTTCTCGCGAAGAAAGCGCATTCTTGGATAACCATCGAACTTGAGGCCTGCCAAGAAATATGGCAGTAATAACTCTCCCGTCACGTGAAGGTGCACTTTGAGGAAGAGCGCGAAGCGTTCCGCTTGCCAAGAACGATAAACATGAAAAATATGGACAAAAAAAAACGCCGCGGAAGTTGGGAGCTTGAGATGTGAACGGAAAGGACAGTAACATGCATCCCATCCCGCCAGTCGAATCCCAACACGCAAGAGGCGCTCGTGCGCGCCGGAGAAGCCAGCCCTCAGGATACGAACGCCATGTTTCTTTAATGCCCAGAGGCCTTTTGTCCATTTCTTTACCTTCTTTTTCTTTGTTTCTTCGTGTCAGCTCCCGTAGGAACTTCGACATTTCCTTCCAACACATGAGGAAGGAGACTCGGGATGCGGATTTATACTTTATTATTGTTATTATTTATTTATTTCGGAACACCGTTCGTGGCGTTTCTCTTCTGATAACTCAGATACGTACGACTAAAAACAAAATCTTGAAAAGAAAAAGAAGATGAAATAAAGACGCTAAAGGTGCGGCGGAAGGAACTTGATGTGACATATTCGGATCATTTAAATTTCACGACTTCGCCAGTCGCGAATTTTTTATCCCTCCTATCTTTCAAGTCTCGCGCCCTGTTGTGTATGCGGATTTAGACTCGATCAGATCTACGTGACATCTACCGGAACTTTCACCGCATCCTATTGGCACAAAAAATCAAACTCCTCAAATACGTACAGACATGAGAGCAGCCCTCCAAACCAAAAAAAAAAAAAGATTATGGAGGGGGCCATGGCTCGGAACACGGCACAACGGGGGAGTACTACATCCGAAAGGGAACGTGGAACAAACTTCCGCCCTTTCTCGAAGGGGAACCGGACGTACAACAAAAAGGCGGAAGTGGAAACATCGCTCCTCCGTTTCCCGTAGGGCTTTGGGAATATATATGAGCGCTCGCCTCGTGGAAGCGCTAGAAGCCCCCTTTTTGTGGAGGAGACGGCGTTTCCTGGTCATGACGCCTGCAGGGTCTATGCATCCTCCTTCTCCTCCCCTTACTCCTCCTACGCATCCCCTGGAGGAGGGAGGGACTATGTAGAAAAATCGTCTTTGTGCCGAGAACAAAGCCTTTTTTGGGGGATTTGGAAACACACGCGAGGCGGGGTCAGACGCGTTGATAAACGTTTTCGAACGCTGAATATCACCGCTATCTCGCTTTCCTTAAACGATGCGGAAATGGGTCCTTGGGAAAAGAAAACAGACGGACTTTTTTTATTGTGCGGATCACGCGTGCGACTACTTTGCTGCGTAGCGTGTTTTGCTTGTCGTTTATATTTGAATCCCAGAAATTTGTACGTACCTGTCCCCAAAAAAAACGAAAAAAGAAAAAAAAAAATAGCGACCCCTGAGATATCAGACGAACGATGTTCGGTCTGTGTTTAAAAGGAATCACTCGTTATAGGCATGTAGCAGTCGCGATGATTTCAATGCTTTAAGAGATAAACAAAGACGTATATTTGTTCACAACCTACCACGTGTTGTTACTTTACTTGAACACTTTTTGTTCGCTTTTTAAGTAACACGAGTATGTACTTACATTACACCAACTTTACTTGTGGACTCATTTTGTATAGAAACCAATCGTATATAAAATTAATCTTCAATACGGTAGAACAGCAAACTTCAATGAATAAAGCAGAAAAAAAAATTGATGCATTATACGTCAGGTTAAGTTTGGTTCAATCAGTACCAACTCTCCACTCTGGGAATTCAACACGTAGCCTTACTTTCCTTTCGTTGTAAGTCCACCGGACAAATTAAGTTATTTATAAAATTATTTCTTTCTTTCAGATTTGTTCTTACTATTGCTGTTTCTATCTCTGATGATTATATTGTCCTAACAACAACATTGTTTGCGGCACCGAATTTCTCAGGGTGTTTTTCTTCCTTTTACCACGTCCTTTCCTCCCCCTGTTTGCGACGCCATTTTGTACGATATCCGCGTCTCATCAGGGTAGTTTTGGTGCAACGATACTAAAATCTATATGTGGTACCACGATCGTAGCCTTCGATGTGCGAGAAAGCTCGAGTGGTTTACCCTAGTGTGGTCACCGATATGCTTCAATCGACGCCGTTCCTCTTTCTTATTGCGTTTTCTTTTAGCTCGTTTTTTTAAGTTGCGCCAAACGTACCTTTATGAACGTACAAAAAAGAAAATCAAACAGTACAATCGTAGCAGTTTCAGCTTTTTTTCGCATTGGTTTACGTGAAGTGGCTCGAAGATTAAAAGGTTAAAAGGCGCGAGCAAAACAGGACGAAAAAAGACGCACGTACGACACGGACAGACGGACTCGAAAAAAACTCAAGTTATCACCAACAAAGTACTCTGCCTATGATGGGGCTGAGTGACACAGCCACCGCAAAGCTGCTTTATCAAACATCGTTTGATCCTTACAGAGTAAATAACTTAGAGCCACTTACTAAAAGGACGCCTTAAAGGATGGATTTATGCATCTGCGGTCTGTGGCGCCCGCCATTAAAGTCACAGCTTAATACTGCTGTCAGACGGGCACATTAAAGGGCTTCGGAACGAACTCCTTCAAAGAATCGGCGAAATAGCAAGCGATCTGGCGCTTACCGGCGTTTGCTGGTTCGCCGACCGTTTAAAGGAGTTTGTTCCGAAGGCTTTTTAACGTGCCCGTCTAACAGCGGTGTAAGAAACGTAGTGTATGTCTTATAACACTTTTGTTTCTTGATTCATGATTTGCTCTCCGTCATTTTTATCGGCTAATTACATGACCCAATTGGCTGCGGACCGGTGATAAGCCATTTTATACTTGTAACGGCCTGCGTTTTTAAAGGTGTCGGCGAATATGAGCAGCTCAAGTTCGTCTGCTTCTTGAGCAATGTTGCAGTGACGTCAGAACGCCAAGCTGTGATTGGCTCCGATATTAAAAAAAAGTGGGCAGACCTCAAAGCAGCTAGCATTGAGGTCTACGATGACCAAACCCAAGAGACGCTGTTGTACGAAAAGGAGAGAGCTCTCCCTTTCGTCCAATAGTGTCTCTTGGTTTGGTCGTCGTTAGGTGGGTGTCCCTCCACAGTTCTGGCTTCCCCTCTCGTGGCCTCATGTCGCCTCAAAAAGCTTCCTACCTCCATGGCAGGGGCCGTGCGATTTCGTCTGAGGTTCGGGCACCTCGTGCGTTTGTTTGTTCGCCAGATGGACTCACATGCGCTCACTTCCCCCTCCGCAACCTCGAAAATGACGGCGCGCCCGCTTGGCTGGTTTCGTTATAGCGCGTTTTTTTCGCGTTCTCTGTGGTGCTTTTTGAATGATCGGGCCCCTCTAGGCGTTCCGTGTCCTCAAGACGCGTTTCTCGACACTGGCTCGCCGTATAGTATCCCCACAGCGATTAGTTGCATGGTCCGTCAACTTAGCCAAAGATGGCCTCTTCCTACTCAACCCTGCCCCCTCACCCAGCTTGTTTTCTTACTACCGTATGATGGGGTCAGTGAATAAAATAAGCTTCGACTCCTTCCGTCACCCACATCTTAAAGATTAAGGTGGTCGACCACGTCGTTTCGCTCCATCAGCAACGAGTTTCCCTTACTGCGCTCACGCATGAAGTCTACGTAGGAAAGCAGACAACGTAGTGTTTTTTTGTTGTTGATTTTTTTTCGGGGCGGAGGGACCTGAAGTGGGCTCGTAACGCCTGTATGCAGGGTGTGCGCGCGATTTTAGGTCGCCATGTCAGGGGGATAGGAATACTTCTGGTTCTCCTTTGTTTACCTTTTCTTGAGTGGGTGTCTCACGACGCTTCCTGACAAGAAATTGCGTGAGAGATACGCTCTAGAAATGCCCCAGTGTCGTGCTTTCAAGTTTTCGATGCGCACCGGAACGAAAAGAGTACCACGAGTGAAGTTTTTCGCCACCGACGTCGCCGAGTCTCGGTTATTGCAGGACGACGGCACTGACAGACGGTGCTAGCCTACTTCTACGCACTGCCGACAGATGGCGCAATGCGACAAACACGACAAATGCAGCGCCGACGCCGCTGCGCCTCAACCGACCGTCTCCGTACAACGATGGGCCATTGCGGCACGTATAAATGCAATCAATGTGCACGATGTGCACGATGCACTGAGAAAAGAACGTCGAATACCAAAACAAGAAAGTCAAAACACTAGAAACGTGTGCATTACACAGACTCTTGTCGCGCTTAAGCAAGCGTAATTAAAACTTTCTGAAGATTGTTTGCTAAAACAGAGACCCCACTCGGCTAACCCTGCGGGGAAGCTTGGCGCGCATCTTCGGCGCCTGAGGATGTATTTGCTCACCGCCGATGCCTTGCCGTTCACGAAGTAGTTGAACGCGCTTAGGGATTTGTAGGCTTGAAGTCGCCCTCCGGTACATCGACCAGGCTAGTCGAGGAGGTAGTCCTGAAGTTGGGCCTACAATACCTTCGGCAAATTCTTCATTTCCTTGAAGAACAAGTGCTCTTTCTTTTCACCCAAGGAAGCAGAAAGGGATGTCGATCCCGTATAAGTAAATTTCAGGAGGAACCACAGTTAGTCCTCGGCGGTGAGACTCTTGAAAGTACGCGCCACTCGCAGCGAGTCCTTAAAATCAAAAGCAAAAACAATAGCCATCCGGAAGTAACATACTCCCCCCCCGGAACTTCGGCCGTTATTTGTTTTTGTTTACCTCCGGACACCCTGTGTACGGAATTTTACTGCATTTGTGACCTGTTGCTCTCTCAAGGTAGTTTTTTTTAAAGGAATTATGAAATTAATTTTGGGATCAGATAAATTATTTGAGGTGACGAATTTTACTAATCGCATATCGTTACTGGCCCAAAATAAAACCCGTACACGGGAGTAGAAAGTCAAAAGTCTGCTTTGCGGCACAAATATTTGAAAATATAGCGGACTATTTCCTAACTTCTTTTCTTGGAAACCTCTCCGCCTTTTCACTGTGATGCATCTTTGGAAGAGGGACGGGGGGGGGGGGGGGGGGGCGCAAGCACATTGGCTGAACCTAGCTGACACATTAGACACGAGAACTGCCTCACTCGTATATGCTCGACAACAATCGATCCATCGACGAATATTTGGATTCGCGTTCGTGGCCAATAGGTGCAGTGACGGCACTTAACGTCATTTGCAAACGACAAGTGTCCCATGGTATGCTTACAATACACAAAGAAAGCTTGATTCCATTACACTTGAGTGAGATACTACTTCGTCACGACTACGCCATTTCTCATTTCGTCTTTTGGTTAAGAAAGAAAGCTACGGAGCAAACAGTTAAAAAATCATTTCAAAGCCCCTTTAAATTCTGGCCAATAGATAAAGTTAATAGAGCTTCTAACAAACTGTTTATGGGTGGTAGGATCACGTAAAATAGACATATTTCAAGTTTTATATTCGACTCCTAATACGTGACCTTTGATCCAGACTACTGCGATTTCACATCACACTCTTAAAAAAAAGGAAAGGTCGATATGTTCGTTTGTTCTACTGCAGGACACGAAGGAATCCAATCACGGCAAGGAATGCAATAATCTCAGCTAATAAGATAGCTTAAAATACGATTATACAAAACAACAATGTGTAGTACAAAGGGGCAATTAGCGGAACGTATCACTTGCTTCTAGCTCAACCGCACATCGCCGCATATTTCAGATGTAATCGCAGTCTGAGCCTCATCATTTAATGGGACATATTTATAGTACGCCGTCATTGCCTGTCTATGAGTTCTATAAGAAAAAAAAACTAACAAACCTTTCTTTTTTCTTATTTAAGTGCAATTTATTTCGTGACAAATTCAACAAAATAAATCCTCCACTACCGGACGCAAAGTTTTGCTTTGGCCTAGAAGTGTACCTCAAGCCACGAGGGTGCCATCTAATATTCGATTGCTGGGCGAGCAAAAAAAAAAAAACGAAGATAGGACTGTTCTAGAAACCTAACCGGTCCGGAACGTGACCACGACTCGTAATCTGGACTGTGGCGTTCCCCCGAAATGGCTACTTATGCTAAAACGCTTTCTTTCCCGGCCCACCAGATGTCGCCATCTTGGGTTTCTTCGCCCCCCATCGGCCGCTCGGTGTCGTCGAAGGACGCGGAGCCCCCCTTCGACATTTGCACCGCTCGTCTGCTTTCCGAGTTGGCGTTTCCGCTTCTGCCCTGCCTAAACGAAAGCTGCGCCCCAGAGCTCCCGTCCCCGAATCAAAATCACGTTGTTTGCGAATGCCCCCTCCAGAGGTCGCTTCCAATCGTAAAGGCCAGAGGGAGCCTCGAGTGTCCGTAGCGACACCTTGTGGCGACGTGAGAAACTAACCTCCCATCGGCTATTAGCGAAGGACGCTGGACATGCCGGTGAAAACGAGTTTTTTTTTTTGTGTGTGTGTTTCTTTTTTTTGTGTGTTTCTTTTTCTTTGTGTGTGTTTTTGTTTTCACTTCTGTAACGGAGGTATTCTTGCCGCTTCTCTATTGGGGCTATTCATCTTGCAGGTCACGATTTGGGGGTACGATGGGGAACATGGCTTTGGCGCCGTGAAAAGAGAAGTTGTCACCTCGATGCGATGGACGGTTGAATCGAAATCAGACGGGTCGATAGACGGACGTCTAAAAGCTACTAGTTCTTTTCATGAGTCGTATCGAAGAGCCCTTGCGCAAACGAAAAGCAAATTTCTTCGTCAAAAGTATAAAAGCATGATAACTGGAAAATTTCTTCTTCTTTAAAGTAACCAGACCAGTAGCTACGTATTCGTACTCTCAAAATCGACAGACATTTGAAAACATCTAGCAAAATGGGACCACTGTAGACACAAGCATAAATACGTCCACTACAAGTTAGTAGATAATATAATTAGTATGTCCCACTAAAGAGACCACTAAACTCACAGAAATTTTTATTAGTCCCTGGACATAACATGAACATAAACAAATATCGCCCCCCAAAAAATATTATAGTACAATATTTAGGCCAAAAGATTATACCTCAGTGAAGCGACGTGTTTCTACTGATAGAAGTAACAAAGGACATGCAGGCGCCGCTTGAGAACTTTTAACATTTTGAACATCTTCTGCTCCTAGGTCGCGGGTTTTTTTATGAGTCCTTTTTTATGTAAAACGTCGTACCAAAATAAAAGCACGTTTGGAAATCGCTCTTTGCTCCAAATGAGTCTGGCGGCTTAAATATTGCAATAAAAATGTTGTCGAAATATTAAATTATATGTCATACGTGTGCCATTCAAACACGCGAAAATAATTATACATATTTTGGAGGAATTTAGTGTTTTTAGCATAAATTCCAAGTCCCGTTTTTATTTTGCGCCAACCCGCAAAAAAGTCAATCAATCAATCAATCAATCAGTGTTTGTTATGGTGTTCAGAAACAACCAATCAGTCTTAGTGCTGGCGCACCTTAAATAAAACGAGAAAAAACAAACACATACAGGCACACAAACACACAAGTGCAGAAAGGGAACCAGGTTCACCAGTCTCAGAATAAAAATATTAACAAGTAAGACACTCAAATCAATAAAGGAAATTAAAAAATCACAAAACAGGTACATCACCAGGTGTGAGAACAAAAAGCAAGTAATGAGATACCGTACTGACAAACATCAACCCTTCAACGGATCAGCCCTTTTCTTCCAAGAGGAAGTTTCAAACAGCGTTTCCCAACTTGCTTCCGGGTGAGTTAAAAACATGAATTGTATCAGAGTAGCGGTAATAACACTCAGCCAATCTTTGGATCGGGCTCAAGTGGCTAAAATGTCGAGCTATATAAAAAGATGATTGAAGCCGTGTAGGCACACGTGGAACTCTAAGGCTCACTTCGGATAGAAGGCTGAAAGAGTTAATCGAGCCGTGTACGGCTCGATTAACTCTGTCTTTCTTTAAGACCCTGCATGCAGGGTCTTAAACAAAAACAACAAATTTGCCTTCACCCGACGCTGCTGCAGGCTCAACAAGTTGACGAGTTTCAAGTTACACCCAATGTTTAAACAAGGATCACCTTCCTCAAGGTAACGATATTTAAAGATGGAAATAAATTTGTTTAGAACTCGTTGGACGCATAAACAGTCAGTTTTAGAAATGACATTCCAGACAACCGAGGCGTGCTCTAGCTGGAATCTAACTAAGGAACAGTACAGCGTGAAAAAAGAGGACAGGCTTTTGAATTCCTTCGTAATGCGTGACGCGGCACTTAACGTGCGCAAGGCCGATTGAGTTTCTCTGGTAATGTGAGTGTCAAATTTCAGGGTTGAATCAAAGACAACTCCAAGGTCCCTTAGTTCACTTACACGTGACAGCTGTTCGCCATGATAACTATATGGAAAAAAACATATCGTGGGTTTTGCGAGGATATGTCATTACTTTTGTTTTAGAATGATTGAAACGGAGGTCAATGTCTAAACACCAATGACCGAAGGAATATGCGTAATTCTCACGCAATAAGAATGCAATAATAATAAGAATTATTATTATTATAATTCGTGCAATAATAATATAAATAAAAATATTATTCAAGAATCGGCTTTGTTTGTTTCCTACGAACGACCTTTTGGTCTTAGTACTAGCACACCCAAACACAAATATTAATAATAATAATAATTAATAATAATAAAAAATAATTAATAATAATAAAATAAAACATTCATACATACATTTTATTGACTCAGTGGAACTATTAAAGACGGATATGTTTTCGGGCACATCAAAGCCAGCGAAAGGCTTGAGGGGTGTCGCCCTAAAAAAATTAGAAAAGTCCGTTTAAATGATAAGGGAAAGACATTACCTTCAAAAAGGGAACTCAAAGATAATAGAACTCCCCCCCCCCCCCCTCCCTTCCCCAAACCAAACCCCTTCCCCACCCCTCCCCCCTTCCCGATTCTAGTACAGAGTACTTTACGAAAAAATATACAGCTTACGAAAGCAATCTACAAATGAATGTAACAATGTAAAAAAATTAACACTTACAATCGCGAGTCTAAAATAAATTGTAACACAAAGCACTAAAACCGAAAAATAAAATGGAAACAGAAGAGGCAAGATTTAGAATTTGCAGTAGCTATAGCAACAGCACATCAGGATCGTCATAAACACACAAAGAGCAAGCCTTTAAATACTATCAAGGTTAAGACACTTGAGTTATTTTTATAGAGTCTTCAGTGATGTGATATCATAAATATAGTCCGGGAGGGCGTTGAAGATATGTGGCACATAAGATTCGCGCGAGCATTTATCATACCGGGTGCAACAAGGTGGCACTACAAAACGAGGAGAGCTGCGTAATGTGCGGGACGAATGTAGCGGTGTCTTGTAATCACTGCTCCAAAAATTGCGAAGGAGGACGGTCTCAATGAAAAGTGAGTAGAAATTCGACAGATGAAGGCTTTCAGAAATGACGGCAGTGGCAGAAAGAGGCTATTGTAGAGGATGTTGTTCAGTATGCCTCTTAATAAAGTGTTCACTTTTGCCTGCCAGCGGCCTGAACGTATACTAAACACTGTGATGCCGTACCGAATCACACCGTAGGCAAGAGCGTGGACTAACGAACCTTGAACATTGACGGTCGTAAACACTCGCGTGTTATAGAGCATGCAAGATATAGTTCGTAGTTAACCGCATAAGTAAGACATATGAGTGTTCCAGGACATGTCGAAATCAAAATGAATTCCCAAATATTTCACGTTGCTAACAGTTTTCATCGGGTAACAGTTACATGGATGGCATCTTGAGGAGTGGAGAATGAACCTGAAAGTAGCGTGGTGTCTTTTAAGGGAATTGCGGAAGCAAACAAGCTTTGCCTTGGAGCTGTTGATGTCAAGAAGGTTATCCGCAAACCAGTCCATCAGATGGGTGCATTCGTCTGGAGAATGTTGACTGCGCAAGGGAAATTAATATGACGCGAAGTAAGGAGGGTAACATCGGCATATTGATAGATCTTGCAGCCATTGATAGCGTGAAACGTATCATTGACAAATATATTAAAGAGTAGAGGTGAAAGAACAAATCCTTGAGGTACCCCCGCTTTAAAAGAAAAGAGAGAGCTTTTAAATTTTCCAATTAATACAAATTGACAACGATTAGTTAGAAAATTTTTTCGTAAAGAATAAAACAGACCCCGAAAACCTAAGCGTTGTTGTTTTTTAGAAGTAATTGATGACTGACAGTGTCGAAGCCCTTAGATACATCTAGGAAGAGCGCACAAGCGAACATATTATTATCAAACCTTGAGCAGAGGTAAACTGAAAAATTGTCAAGAGCCGGTGGGGTGCCTCTCCCAGCCACGAAACCATATTGGGTGGGTAAAAAAATGTCATGTTTAATCATAAAGCCGTTCATCGACTGAAGGTGTTTCTCAAGCATTCGCCCTAAAACGGGTGAAATCGGAATAGGACGATAATTTTCAATTTTTGTTCGCAGACCTCCTTTGAAGAGTGGTCGTACAATGGCAACCTTCGGCCATCAGGTATTTTACCGCTCGTAATAAAGTCATTCAACATAACTAGGACAACGTTATTAATTTTAGCGAAATTCCGTTGAAGATCATTTTTGCGACTATCATCAGCACCAACTGACTTGTTAGTTTTGAAACTAAACAGAAGAGAGTAAAGCTCGGCATCAGTTAACGGAGGAAGAAAAGCTGACGCTAGGGATGTATCAGCCAGAGTACATCGTCTGTTAACATCGGCTCGGGTCATACCAGTATATTTACTAAAGAGGGCATTAAATTCAACTGCTAATGACGAGGTAAGTAAACCAAAATTTTTTTCAAGAGTTTGATTGATAGATTGCTTAGCACCAGTACCTCACAATTGATTAATCAGTGACCATGTTTTGTCCGAGTTAAGCTTGTACTCTTCAAACATTGATTTAAAATATCGTCGCTTTGCAGAACGAATGACAGCGTTGACGTTATTTCTGACCTGCCGAAATTGAATTTGCAAATTTGCATTATTAGGAGACTTCCGACATCGGCTCCGCAAAACGTCTTTTTCTTTAATTTTCTTAAGGATATCATAAGTCAACCATTCGTGATGGGGTCTGCGCTTTTTTAAGGTAACAGTTCGTTTGGCAGCTTCAATGAACGGGTTAAAAACCTTAACGAAATTCTGTATACAAATCAACGCCACTAGCGGAGCCCAAAAATTCATCCCAGGCATAAGAGGCGACAGCTTTGTCGAGGGAGATAATGTCAATAATCTGGGCCTTTCTGATAATGTTAGACTCACGTTCAGAAGTCAAAGTGTGTGTTATCCGACAGGCAACAAAGTAGTGGTCCGCCAACTCTTCAAGAATTACAGCGCTGTCAACACGATCACTTAGTGCAAACCAGTTATAATAATAATAATAATAATAATAGTAATAATAATAATAAATAATATTTTGTTGCATACAAATGTGATCCTGGGTGGCGTGCAAGGCTGTTCAGAAAAATTAAAACTCGTACGCAAGTGCGCCTGCCTGCCCGCCAATCAAAATTTGAATTAAAAACAAAAGTGGAGATGAGAAAAAAAAAAGATATCAGTATCCTTACTTTATTGTTAATGCAGCTAGGGGCAACATCCACTTTGGCGCGGAAACATCCCGATGCAAAACGTCGTCTTTCACGGTTTAGGAGAAAGAGTGTTCTCCTTCATCCCCTTCTGCCGTAACAACCATCGCCACATAAACATTCTCGCTAGCAGCCCCCGTACGTGTACGTAGCATACGTGCACTATATATCTAGCGTATCTTCCGAAGCTACAAGCGGTCCTATAAGTATCCTCTCGCGAGCCCGTCTTTCGCCACATCGCCCCTACCGCGAATGCGTACCTCGGGCAGTCTTTATTTTTTTATGTTATTTTTTTTCCTGCCCTGCGCCAGCGGCCACCGGCGTCGTTCGAGAACGCGCGGCCACGACGCCCGGCCTCCGCCACGGCTGCTCGAACAACCCGACGAGTGTTGACACGGAAAGAGACGAGTGTTGGCTGTTCGATCGTCTTTCGACGCCGTCGATGAAAGATCAACACGACCGCCGGGAACGCGGCGGCTTCGCTTCCCTTTGACCGCGACCGCCGAGGACTCGCTGCTCTAAAATTAGACCGGATGTGTCGCCGGTGTTCTCAAAGCGCACCCGCGCGCCGTATACTGAGCAAAGCGCCTCTCTCCCCCGTCACGCGCCTGAAAAGGGTCGGAGTTCTTACGCATACAAATATCATGAACCATTCCACTCCGTGAAAGTGGACGACCAGCGAAGCTGTTTAGCACACGAATGAGACGTGACATACAATATCGAACAAAGATACGAACACATTTACTGTCTTGATCGGTGATCATCGATCAAGTGCAAGTGGTCACCGACAACACTTGCAGCGCGCGAGTTTGCTTTGCAGGATCCCGCACATTGCCGATGTTGGTCAAGTCGCTGTCGAATTCCACACAACCTACAACTACATCCAAACTGTCTGTCTAGAAATACCTTTTTTTGAATTTGACGTATGCTCTATTAAAAGTGTCCAATTTAGCAGCATGGTACCTGCGTCTTTGTGATGCGTTCTCCGCGCCTCAACGTTCGTCGTCTTGTCTGGTTTGCCGCATGCGCTTGGCGTTTTCTGCACGATCTACATCGGTGGTGTTTCCCGCCCGCCGCCGCCGCTGATATTCTCGTTGCCGTTCCTGGCGTTGCTCTTCGTAGGCGCGTTGCTCTTCGGGAGTCCGGACTCTACGCGGCCTCCCCAATACGACGAGAGAAGTGAAAGTGAAAATGAAGAACGGCAGCTTGTTGTTCTTGTTTTTTTATACACATTTGCATGGACAAATATTGCTGCCCCGAGAAGTCGGAAGAAACTAGACACGCGCGACGGGACCACCACCACGGCAGGGCGGAGAGAAAGAAAACTAGACACGCAAGCGCTTGGAACGACGAGGGCGGTGCGAGTTTCTGTTGACGCACACGAAAAATCCAGGGAACCCTACCCATAAACACCTTCTCTGTAAAATGCCCTTATGGCCGTATCAAGAATGGCACGTGAAGTTATATATCTCCAGTTATATACGTATATGATCTTCCTTGCCCGATTCTTGATATGGGGGTTATACACTTGTCATATTTGAAGGCGCTGTTTAGAGGGCATGCTCAGAACAAGCCCATAATAATGGGCTGCTCAGACCGGCAATCTTGATGGTGCGAAATGCAGGTTGCAAAAAAACTGTCGAAGCTTAGCATCACAACGCGCTCAGCATTCGCGCACACAGCTATGGCCGCCAGACACTACTCCCTATTGCCATACATAAAATTTATGTACGGGTAGCGATGAACAAAGCGATCTACGCTCCAAGAGGAAGCCTCGAATCCCCGACATAAGTTTGGTAGAAGAATAAACCATTGCAGCTAAGAATAATGACTTGTTATGCTGACAAAACATGATATTACAATCTAGGCAACATTACGAAGTAGTTTACAAAACTTCTGGCAAATAACTAGCGAGAAAAATGTGAACAAGTATTCAGAGGAATTATAGCATAAACAACGATCAGACGTAATTTATAAAACGTGTGTGATCAAAACAAAGGGTACAGAGGATCTGTGTCAGCGATTTTTCCTTGGCCTTAATTGATAAAGAACTTTTCTTTTAGCAAGTGTGGGCGTGTAAGAAAAGACATGTTTTCTTTTAAATAGTATTTAGGCCGGTATTTATTTAATCAAATTTCAATTGCGAGTCAGCCTTGCGTGATCGTAAAAGTTTACTCAGTACCTATTTTCTTTTTTTTTTTTAGTTTTTAGTACGTAACGAATTAACTAGTCCAACTCGCCATTTCGACGCCACTATAACGTCGCGTCGGTGCGATGGGGTCGCTGTCGCCACAGCGCATGCGCTAACTTTTCTCTTCACGCGAATCTCTTTTCTGCTCAGGCGCAGTCCACACGATGTAGCGTAGCCAAATGCTGATCAGTTTGTAACCGCCTTTTGGTCTATTATCAACGAAAAAAAAACAACAAATTACGAGCTTTGTAGTGGCCTAAGTAAAATTTGAATACGATCGCTGTTGAGTGTACCAAGGTTATAATCAACCACGGTTGTTTATTTCTTTCTATGTAATTAGGTTTCTTATTGTAACTTGTATTAATCTCTATGTTTTTGTTTGTTTTCTTATGTCTGTTCTTTTCTTTTTTTTTTAGGGAGGGGGGGGGGGGGGGGTTTGGAAGGGCCAACTTGATGTGACCTGCTGAGTCAAGCGTTCCGATTGAAGCGAAACGCGCGGAGAATCGCGACGCACTCGTTTTCCTTCCCCGTGCAGGTAGACCCGCGGGCGACGTCTATACGCTTACAAAAACCCGTTTTCTGCGTGGGGCTTGGAACAATTCCTCCGCCAATCCGCAGCAGAAAGATCGTTTAGCGCAGAAAACCGACCGCCTCCCTGACGGCGCTATCGACGCTCCCCCTCATCCCGGCGAACCCTGTCACGTGATAAAGGGCCGGTTATGGTATTGGTCCGCCGACCACTTAGCTTCCACGCCGCTGTCACCTAAGGCTCAAGCAAGATACGCCTGCCTAAACGCGAGGTCAGGACGAGGCACGGCACAACCCGAGCCACGAAAACCGAGTTCGGTTCCGAACACGAAAAAGTGCTTAGTCATTCCACGCCACGAACACCGCGGGGCTAATTTGCCCACGGGAGGTCGGAACCGAGAGCGGGGGGCGACGGCGCTGCGACTTCCGGAAAAGCCAGGGCGGACGTAGTGTGCCTGAATTTTAAGAGTGTTTTTAACCGCTCGGTCGGAATCACGTGGTTCATTGGTGGCCGCGTTTGCGATATGAGCTGCGAGAAGGTGACGAGGGCGTTAATCGTCCGCAAGCGTCTCTTCCCCTCCGTTTCATCTTCCCTTCTCGCCACGCAACAACGCAACGCACGTGCACTCACGACTGACCTTGGCAAGAGGCGGCCGCCAATTTATTGCAAACGCTCTCCTCAGGTTTCAGTTGCTTCCTCTCTTCGATCTAGGCTCTCTGGGCGGATGCCCCTAGGCTGGACGGGGTCTAAATTGCCTTCCCCGGACCGAGCAGTGCGCTTTAATTAAACAGGCACCTGGCTGCGGTGCCTGAGTCTAGCGTGCAATGAAAACAGTCCATTCGAAAGATCCGCTGCGTTCGCTTCAGACGTACACCCAACTGGTCCCGGGCTACACCCTCGCTGGCATCCCTAATCCCACGCGGACATTTCCAGTTGAGTCAGAGTTTGATCGCAGCCTCGAAAGCAGACTACATATTTACTTGGAAGGTAAATTCGATGCGGAACAAAGTTGGTGCGACAATTTCCGAAGAATGGCGGAGGTATCCTGTTTACCGTTTATTTACGCGGCCGTAGGTGTACGCGCCGAGGAATCGAAAGAAAGGAGGAGTCAGTGGAGAGAAAAATTACGCCTTTGAGGTCGCCATCATCTTATCGGAGAATTTTCAGGATCGCGTTTACAGGAGAAAACGCAAAGCGTCGCGCGTTTGCTTTAGCGTTGTACGCTCCACGTTGCGCACACGCGTCGTCTTCGCCACGCGCCTAACCGAAACGCGGTCTTGGGTTCCGCGCACGCGCAGTATGGAACGCGCGACGCTAACGCAAATGCGCAGCGATTTTGTTTTCCTCGTGTGCACAATACTAACGCTGACTGTCATCGCTCCACGGCCCAATGAGGCTGCGACATCGCTGTCGTTCACCCCGATCCTGGCGGCGTCACTGCAGCGGTAATGTATGTGGCAGACGCCTGTCCCGATGCAGGTCGCCCTTCAGCCGGACAGACCACGGCAGCTTCGGCGACCAGGAGTTGGGGCGCCGCGACGACAGCGACACTCGCGTTCAGTCGTACATTTCTTTTTTTTTTTTTTTTTTTTTTTTAGTTGAGATTTGTAGCGTTAACCGCCAGGATCGTGACATCCTACAGCATGACACTCCAGCGTCTGTGACGTTATTTGGTGCCACTTCGGCACCACTTTTATGTGTGGGCTGACGCTAAATGCACCAGTCGGAGACGCCTTCTAGGCTACAGTAGCTTCATTCACAAAGGCGACGCTGGTTTTTAACCAGGCGTCATTTGACAATTTCATGTCTTTCTCGATTTTATTTCAACCAATCCTCCCCCACCCCCTCTCTTTCGGCTTCTTTTTCTAATAAATCTGAACCGGAAAAACTCCATGTGGGTCGAGTTTTCAAGATTTTAATAATGAAAGGCTAGAAAGAGTTACAGTTTAATGTTCCAGTTAGTTTTTCGAAGCAAGTAGCTGAGCAAGTATGAAGCCAGAAGTTGCTTTGCCATAAAACCGAGTTGTTGTTTTTTCCCCCCTCAGAGGCGGCTTTTTTATAAAAAAAAACAAAAAAACACATTGGCTTTAACTAAAAACCTACTCGTTCTTTTTTAGGAAAACGAAGGGCAGAAAAGGTGCGCTACATAAAAAACTCATGGAAAAACTTTATTATATCTAACACCGAAAAAAAAGACGGCCAACCTATATGATTTTTTTTTTTTCCTGGAAGGCACAGACCTATTGCCAAGTTTCGCAAATCAATATCTTTCTTTCCCTTTCGCTGAAAGATAAAATGCAAATGTAGTGGAAGCAAGCCGGCGTGCTCGTCGGAACAGCTGTTTAAAGTCTGTTTTTTTTTTTAATAAATGTCTTGTTGCTGTTTATTTTTAAATAATATAAATCAGGAAGTACGCTCGAAGCTGAGAAAAAAACTGCTCTGTATCAAACCTTCGTTAAAAAAGAAGCTTTTTTTTAAAAAGAAAGTTTCTTATTGGTAATGCGTTTGCATAACCGCCGCATCGCAACCATCAGCGCCCGAAAGTAAGCCACCGAGAAAAAAAAGAATGATAAAAGAATGCTCTAAAGATTCACTCAGACCGCGTCTGCATTTTGGGGTGCGGCGCGCGTATTGAAACCGTGCAAGCAAACAAATCATCAGACGGAGAGAAGCGTAGGTTTCACGGCACCACAATGGCGTCGTCCTTTGCTGCCTCCTTTCATCTGGCAATATTCCTTTTACGGTCCTCCCTAAGCGCATCTAACTTAGAACGTACGCCGTCCTTTCCAATTCGTGCGGTTCTTTGGAAACGCTCACCGCACAAAAGCGCGGTTACGATTTTTGCTACCGTTTTGTAAAAAATACGAAACCGGCGCAATGGGACGCGTCACAAAACACTACCTTTTTTTTAGCGTGTTCAATGTTTTCTGTTTGTGTTTTGTTTTTCAAGTTAAACTTTTGCATGTTTTTTTTTGTTTTTTTTTGTATAGCAGGCCGCCTCCTTCGCGAACGTATTTCAGCCAGACTATTATTCGATTGCTTTTGAGGTTTTGTTTATGTTTTTACTTGTTTATATTTATACATGGCATCGCGAACACATTCCCCGCATTCTCCGTACCGCAAGAAGCAAAATAATTTCCGCTACCCTAAAAAAAAAAAAAAAAGTGACACGAGAGATAGCGCTAGAAAAATAACAAGTTATTTTATTTTTTCTCAATGCCAACGAGAAATAAATGAAGACCATTTCAAGAAGAATATGTGCGGAACCCAAGAAACGGGCCACGGTACTTTTTCGCCTTTCTTTTTCAACAGATCCGCACAAATATGTAGCAGCTCGTTCCAAACAAGAAGAGAAAAAAAAATCTCCGTTTACATATTTCAGTTCTAAAATATTAAAGGGGTAAGAAAAGCCTAAAAGAGAGGCATCTTTTGTAATAAATATAAATTACTATATTATATTGTGCCACGCTCACCTTCAGAGATAAAAAAAAGAAACAGTGGCATGTAAAGGTTTCAAAAATGTTCGATTCTTAACTTCCTGCAACTAGAAAAAAAAAAGTTTTGCAGCATTGTATCGATGAAAAAGCGTTTCTGTAGCGGGCCTTGTGGATCTGCTTTTTTTCGTTAATATTGAAAATGCGTCCAGAATATGTGTAAGTCAACCCATGCAGATTTTGTGTTCCTGCAGAGTTGAGCTAAATCTTCGCCAGTGCAGCTGGCTAAAGTTTCTTCGATCAAGGTTCCCTCTTCGTCCGAACAATTTTGTATGGGGTGGATCTTCATACTTTTTTTAAACTTTTGTTTTATTTTACTTCAAAGAAAGAAAGCTGGAACTTTTTTCCTAGTGAATGACACCTTGTTTTCATGTGTGTGGTATTGAATTTTGTATACGAAAGTCCACGGCAAGTTTCTTTGAAGCACTGTCATTGTTACCATTGTACTCCTTCACAAAAATGCTGAACTATATCAACGGTTTAAAATATTGCCATTTTATAATGGAATTTTTTATTAATCATTTGCTCGCGCTTATGAAGGAGTTGAATGTGATTAATATAATAATACGAAAGGAGACACGGATAATTTAGACGCTATATTTATCAATAGGTTGCCACATTTTTTATGTACACCTCGAAAACGAGTCTATTTTAACAATGTCAACCCCCCCCCCCCCCCCTCCCCCCCGCTTTTCTAAAAAGAAAAAGAAAACCAATTAGAATTGTTTTATAATAAGAACATCCTAAGCTTATCTTAAGAGGAGATGGCCCTTCGGTAACAGAAAAAAGATTTCTAACTGCGGGCCTCAATTGCGAGTCAGAAAAGACTGGTTTTCACGTAATAATTGTCCTGATAACGCGCCTTGTTTTAATATTATTATATTAATAATAATGAAAATTTCACCTTTATTAGAATAATTATTATATAATCGTGTTACCACTTCGATTGTGATTAAATTGCTTGTGACCTTTCAGCTGCGTGCAGGTTAACTGATCAGACGCTTGATAGCGGACGTACTCGTTGATAGTAGGAAAAATAAACTCGCGTAAAGAAACGCCGTCTGTCGAGAACTTGGACCGGGTCATTCTTCCATCGCTCCCGCTCTTCTATAAATCATGACCGAGAAATAAACGACGCGCCGTTGCTTTTTGTTTGCTTTAAAAAATCTCGCTTGCGATAAGGCGCTTTTTGTGTGTGTGTTTTTGTGTGTGTGTCAATTTGCCGCGTATGGTGGAGAGTTTGAACGCTGTTCGGACGAGCGCTGTTACGTACAATACTTTACTTGTACTTCTTCTTTTCTTTTCTTTTTTTCTTTACTTCCGCGTTTTTTTTATGAAGGGGAACGAAAGTGGCTAGGGAGAAAATGTCAACTTAACAATTATACAAAACAAGCGAATTCAGAATAGCTGACAACTGATTGTGACAGGCGCTCGCATTAAATGTTTATTGCCTAGAACCGAAAACTAGTCGTTACATTTCACTAATTTCTTTTACGTACCTTTCTTTCTTTTTTTGTGCGGTTTTGGAACTTGGCAATTTGGAAATTTATGCCACAGCTGTTTTATAATAAATGCTGTAATGGTTGGCTGGCACTCTTGTACCGCATAAATTCGGAACCGTGTAACGTTACCCTGACCAGCGTTTACAATGATTGTGTATAAGCTTACGTAAGCGATTTCTGGAAAGAAAAATATTACTCGAAACGTCAAGTGGTCAATTATTACATCAACTGGACAGAACAATATTAGGCCTGCATTTAATTCCCTTATTGGAGTTTTAGGTAAGTCCTGGAACCCGTAGATTCTTTAGTGCACAATGGGTCAGAAATTGCCTCAAAACAGTAACTCCGTATTTTCTTTTTTCTGCTTTTATTCCGTTTAAAAAATGAAAGACGTTTGCAATCCCCTATAACGCCGAATTAGAGCGCAGCTCTTGAGGAGGAGGAGAAGGTACGGAGAGGAGGCTATGTCCCTCCTCCTCTCCTGCTCGCCTACCATTTAGAAAAACCTTTTCCGCTAAATTTTGCGGAAAATTTTTGTCGTGAAATTTAGCGAAAAAATTCCCCGCTAGATTTAGCGAAAAAATTTTCTAGCTAAATTTAGCGGAAAAAGTTTCCTGCTAATTTAGCGGAAAAATTTGCCCACTAGACTTAGCGGAAAAACGTCGACAGCGACGGCGACGCCGACGCCGACACCACTCAAGCCGGAAACGGGCGCCTAAGAGCTGCGCTCTAAAAAACATTGGGATCTTTTGTTAACTATCGCGTTGTTGATGCCACATTCGGCATTCACCAGTAAAAATGTTTACAAAATGTAATATACCGGGCCCTTGTTCACAAGGCTACAGTAGTGCACAGATTGCCATCGGATAATAATATTCTACCCGGTGTCACATTTATTAAACTCAAGTAAAGTCCAGCTAATTCACATGGTGAGATTTTACTTGCGATTTCGCAATTAAAACGTCACTCATGCTCAAAACTAAAAAAAAAAAAAAGAAATCTTGAGGGAAGTTGCGATGCTTGACGTCGCAACAGAATATTTGCAATCAAAACTCGCACCATGTGAATTAAGGTGTCAATTTGGCCCGGGAAGTTTTATTATTGCCCTCATAAACAAGTGTCAATCATTAAGTTCCAGAAACTGTCGTATTCGTGCCGCTTCACTTTTATTTATCTAGGCACGCTGACGTTTATTTTGTTATAGTTTTTCTTTATTTATTCTCGACGCCTAATGTAAAACAAAAATTGTGTGTTTTTAACGTTTATGTCACGTGCTATATAAGGCCTCAATTTTCTTCTTTCAAAAATATGAATAAAACTAAACTCAACTTGGTCGTAATGTTCTCATATTTTTATCAGTCAGGTCTACTTGTGGTGCCGACCTCAAAAAACAACTTTTTTTTTTGGCAAACTTTGTAGACGATTTTAGGTTGACTTAAAAAGAAGAAACCTGCTGCTTCGTCTAAAAATTTCATTTTAGTTCGTGTTTTTCAATCAGCGTCAAAACTCTGTGGCTCATTCATCCAGATCCGCCCATGCACGCTAGCAAAATGCGACGCACAAACTCAGTCCTTTCGAAAGCTCTACGTACAGTCGATATCTAATCTCCAATGCCGCGGGCCATTACTCATCGCTCCCATACATCCCCAAATTTTTATCTGTCCCTTCTTTTTTTGTTTTGTTTTTATTTTAATTTGCCGCTTGTGCGCATTGCAAGCGATTAGTCAAGAACCAAAGCCTAGTTCCGACGCCTTTCAATTTCCGCGGCATTCGAATTAAAAAAAAAAACTAAAGACAAAACAAAATTTAAAAAAAACATGCAGGCTGCGGCCTTGCTTTCGCGTAGCCGGCACACGAGCATAAATAAGAATAATCCAAGTTGTGCCAGACTGAAGTATGGAGAAGAGAAGCTCTGCTACAAGACTCAGGGTCACCTGGGGTAATGACGCGAGAAAATCGAATGATCCGGAACGCTCCCCAAAGCGACGCGAAATTAATTTGAGAACCGGGAAGCGATCCTCAAAAAATACCATAACTGTAAATTACTTTTAGAAAAATGCCACTAAAACAGAAGAGATTATCTCTACGTGTATATATATATATATATATATATATATATATATATATATATATATATATATATATATATATATATATATATATACAACGGGCATGGTGGCGGGAGGCCGAAGGCGTGGGTATATAACTGGGAAGAAAAAACCCTTGGTGAAAACAGCAACAACGGACGATTTATTCTTCGACGTTTCGGCCGGAGTTCGGCCTCCTGACGAAGGCCGGACCCCGGCCGAAACGTCGAAGCATAAATCGTCCGTTGTTGCTGTTTCCACCAAGGGTTTTTCTTCCCAGTTATATATATATATATGTGTGTCAGTGTTTCTGTGTGTGTGTTTGTGCAACGGCAGCAGCGTACAATACAAAAAAAAAGATGCAGATACAACACTGACTCTGCCGGCTGATCAATGTCACAATTTCCTTCCTTGCTTTAATGAAAGAAATGCATGTACGTGCAGGAAGAAGCGAAATTAGTACGCAAGTGAACTGGTTGGATTATCATATATGATCACATACAATTATATCGAGTGTGTGATTATAACTGCGGTCCCATGTTTTCCGTACACACCTGTAAATCTCGAAATTTGAAACTCGAGCCTGTTTTCTAAAAACGAGGAAAACCGAAAAATCCCGAATTGGCATTGGTCTCTGACTCAAAAATACCCAAACGTCAAGGAGAAAAATCTTTATTATCTTTTTTAGTTTTTCCTTAGTGTGTGCAAACCAACACCCCCCTCTGTGAACATGTAAAGATGAAATCAACGTTTATCCACTGATATTAGCGGGTTTAGGTCCGATTCAAATTATCAAGAATGCTGAGGATATCAAACGTTCTTATTTACTACATTTATGACCTGAAAACTAGAAAAATTTTAAGCCACGCGGAACGCCTAAAACGCTACCTGCATAATTGTTTAGTCAATGATTATAGTCACTCGTTTTTTCTTTTTTTAATATATACAAGCCCCTCGTGTATTGTAATTTCCGTCTTCTCAACACTACCAACTGCAGTGCCTATTAGGGGCGTCGCGATAATTAAACGCCGCCCATTTCCGAACAATTTATTTCGCGAATCGGGACAGTGCGGGATGCGGGCCATCACCGGAGGTGACGACATTTGAGTCCCCTCGCGCACAGAGGGAGTTATTTCGAGTCCGCAGACGCACCACTTCCCGGTTGGGGCGTGAATTCCTTTTGGAACCCGGATGGCCTCGGAGCGCGCGTCTCGGTTAACGACATCTGAAGAAATCTCGTTGCGGAAGCGTGATTTGTCGACATTTCTGCGTGGTTCTTGGTTGTGACGCAAGAATGCGGAACCCTGACAAGGCCTCGCCGAGGTGCTCGGTGGGACGTTCGATATTGCACCTCGACGGAATGCGACCTCGGCTGTACCGATTTACCCGATGAAGGAAGTGGAACTGATTAATCGCCGAGATTCTTCTTAAAAGACCGAAGGTTCGTACATATCAAAGTCCTGGCAGCCCTCGCGATATATACAAAAGCTGCGAAGAGATATGCTTGTTGAGAAATAGATTGAAAAAAATCGGCATACCAAGGGGAGACAATATGCTTTCAATCTAATAAAGACGTTTTGCTACTTACCTGATATTATAGTACATTTATATAAATATGTTGCTTTATTTGCGTCTAATGCTAGTGTGCCGTAAATACCGAGTCTATTTAATTTAATAAAGAGATTTCCTAACATCACGTACAAAATTATAGCTCTATCAAAAATTACCGTCAATCGCTTTTCTGTTAAGCATCATTGGGACGGGAGGCGGGATTTCATTATTCAATATGTTGAAAAACGTTTTTGTCGTTTCAGGCCTCTGGCGACCCTTTTTTGGCTATTTCGTGATTGGTTTAATTCCACAAACCCTAACGATAACTGTATGCTAGATCGAGTGAGTCCCAGCCAATTTATAACAAAAAAGTTTTTTTTTTTTAGAGAGCATCTCTTAGCCTCCCATCATGCAACGCGCGGGACTTGTGACGTCACGAGTGTCACGTGACGTCATGAGGGTCACGTGACGTCACCAGTCATGTTACGTCACCAGGGTCACGTGACCTCACAAGGGTCACGTGATGTCACCAAGGTCACGTGACCTCCCGAGGGTCTTATACAATCTTGTGCGCAACAAAGACGAGGACAAAAGGAGAGAAGAGGACACAACAAGGCGCAACTTTCAACTGAATTTTATTGAAAACGTGTTCCGGTATATATATAGTCTCAACCATCGTCGTAAAGGAAAAATAAACACCATGACAGAGCATAACTGGGAAACAACACTATCTCGTTCTCAGGAAAAACAATTCCTTCTCCGATAATGCGATCGACGGCATAGCAACACACATGTGTTTAGGAGACACGTGTGTGTCTCCTAACATTTAGGAGACATGTGTGTTGCTATGCCGTCGATCGCATTATCGGAGAAGGAATTGTTTTTCCTGAGAACGAGATAGTGTTGTTTCCCAGTTATGCTCTGTCATGGTGTTTATTTTTCCTTTACGACGATGGTTGAGACTATATATATACCGGAACACGTTTTCAATAAAATTCAGTTGAAAGTTGCGCCTTGTTGTGTCCTCTTCTCTCCTTTTGTCCTCGTCTTTGTTGCGCACAAGATTGTATAAGATGCCAAACCAACTCGCCCAAACAACCACTCTTCTCCCGAGGGTCACATGACGTCACGTGACATCACCAGGGTCACCTGACCTCACGATGGTCACGTGACGTCAAAAGATCAAATGACGTCACCAGGGTCATGTTACTTCATGAGGGTCACGTGGCGTCATTAGGGTCACGTGACCTCACGAGGGTCAAGTGACGTCAAGGAGTAGCAAGGTGGACAGGAGGACGAGAGGTTACGGATGAGGAGGAAGAGCATACCGTCCCCTCTGTACCCTCCCCTCCTCCTTCTCAAGAGCTGCGCTCTAATTCGACGTTACAGGAAGTTGTAAACGTCCTTCCCTTTTTTTTGTGTGCTTTCTTATTGCGCCCTTGGCGTTGATGCAAATAGTTAAAGCTACAATCTCATCCTTTGTGGATTATTTAACACAGTGCATCATTAATAGTTCGTCCTAATTTAGGCCTAAATTCGTTTTATCAATGACGCCAGCGCTGATACCACATTTCTGGCTTTCTCTATTATATTGAATTTGTTTATATGTCAAAAGAACCATCTGTTATCTAGTCACATGGACGTAGACTTTCTTTTGGCTACGAGGCCTTGATATTCCGCAGTTACACAAATTAAGGCAATGTAGGTATTTGGATAGTTAATTTATTTTCATTGTATAATATAAGTTTATAATAGAAATGTACGCGTTTTTCATGTGCGTTTAAATACATATTTTTATGCGGCACGATTAACGTATCTCGTCGTCCATAAAGTAGTAATAACGTATACATAGCACGAAAAATCTAGATTTTTTTTTTCATAACGCGCCAAACTTCACACTCAACTTAACACCCCAGTTCAATACCAATTTTAAAAAAAATGTGTTGGCAATGAAATTGGTATTTACTCTTAATGACCTATAAATTTTAATTTACTTCGAGAGCAACCTATGGCTGGCCTGGAAAGCTCGAAACATATTCCTTCAATTTGAAATAAATTCGCAGCGAACATTTTACAAAGCTGCGCGGTTTACACTCACAAAACATGACATACCGTAAAAACTTGACGCGATCCTCATTAAGAAAGAAAAACAGAAAAAAAGAGGAACATAATTTCTCTCCCGGCGCAACGCGTACGCGGAACATTTCTCTCGCGATTCCAATCATCCCCGGCGAAATTCGAGTTGCGTCCATCATCGTTACGTCTTTGTATCGCCAAGCCCTCGAGTCTTTAATACTTGTCCGACATTGCGTTCGCTTGTTCCAGCCGGCGTTGCGAGTTCCCATCTGGCAGACAAACCGCTCGGTGCTCGTTTGTCGAACAAGAGCGAAGAATTGTGGCCGGCTCGTCAGAAGCTGACAAATGATTTGTTCTCTGACGTAAGCCCGGGTCCTTAAAATCAAAACAAAACAAAAAAGAACGCCCCCCCCCCCCCCCCCCTCACTAGTCCTTCCCGAAGCAACGGCGACGAAGCTTCCCCCTCCGGAACGGAGTCATTATTTACTGCTTTATCGTATCGGCCGGAAAACAGTTGTTGAACAATACATTCGATCTTCGTGCTCGTTTTCTGTTCTCTGTCGGCGTGGTTTGACCCGTCGGCTCCGCCGAGATGACCCATTTAACGTAATCGTTTGGTGTCCTTTTTTTTTTTTTTTTGTACTGCTTTACAGATAAGCTCAACGTGGTTTTGTAATTGGAAACTTGAAATAAAAGAAGGAAGTTACTAGCGAGATTTGATTAGTTGTTGTTTTCTTTTTTTTTTTTCTTTGTTTCTAAAGTAAGCAGACAAATTGAGGCTCTGTTCACCCTTAAGCTGAAACTAGAAGCTCAGCCTTCAGCTCATGCTCGCTGGCTTCCGCAGTGCTTTGGTTCCGCGTGCCTGCGCGCGCACCCTTGTGTTAGCTTGAAGCGCTGAAGGCGAAACTTCTAGACTCAGCTTAAGGACAGAGTATACAGTTTTTTTGTTTTTGTTTTTGATGTTGTTTTGCGTTTGAACAACACAGTATTGCCCTTACTATAGTCAGTGAACGTTTAGGAATGTGTGCGACCTGTTATGTTGGTGCTCCATGATACGTAAATCGTTTTTCGGCGTTTTTTTTTTTTTTGTGTGTCATGTCTTAATGTGAAGTGGTGATAAGATGCATGCTTCGGGACTCCCCTTAACCTGCGTTTCATAGACTGTCAGCGACTATACGTTTAGAAAAAACAAAGTGGAATACATGTTGTCGCACACGACCGAGTCCGCAATTCAATCACGTCTTGACTGTCCGCTTTAAAACTGTATGCAGTTCGACACTGGTGCTAGCAAATAAAAAAAAAATCTTCGAATTGTGTGTTTACCGTGTCTCAAGTGTATATCTATGATTTTCTGCTAGTGCTGTCTTTTTAAAGTACCTTATATTTCAGGGTACCTTATGTATCACTCCGCTCACGTTGTTTGCGTCACAAAAAGATGGCTACATGACGGCATATACGATACCGAAGGAACACCACCGGGCTATTGTGTAATTACAGGCAATAAAAATCGCGGTAGAGGCGGTGGTGTTGCTATTTTCTTACGGTCTGGCATAAAGTTCTCTGTGATTCAAGCACCTTTCTAAATTGAATCAGTATCGTGCATGCTTTATTTTGAAAGTACGTCCATAGTAGTTAGCGTACTGTACCGTCCGCCTGGTTACGCTGTGGATCAGACACACGTCCTATGTGACCTTATGCACAGGTACAAATTATATTTCTCAAACCTAATTTGTGTGGGTGATTTCCTTCTTCCTGGCCTCCAGTGGTCTTCTTTATCAGTTAGCGGACACGATGCTCTAATATGTAGAGAGTTGCTAAGCTTCTCGTTTTCATGTAGTCTAAAAGAAGTGGTCCAGCAGTGTGCTAGAAAAACGTCAGTCTTAGACTTGGTTTTCATTAGTTAACCTCTTCTTGAAAACGGTTTTATCTGTGAGGTCGTTGATGGCATATCGAATCACAAGCATGTTTTCGTTTCAATCTCTTCTTCTGTTCCGAAAACGAATATTGTTTATTCCATATTTTACGACTCTAATTACGCTGGCGATATGTCAGTTATTGACATACTAGTGGTTACTTTGATAGCTTCGAGCACCTCAGTATCTCCAGTAATGTGCATTCTCTGGTTAGTCTTCTTTGAACAGATTGTTGGACTCTGTATCCAGCGTTTTGTGCCTACCAAAACGAAGAAAAAAATTCTTTCCGTTTTTTGGTTGACACGAGAGATATGGAATTTATCACGTCGTGTCAATAAACTTCGGCGTGTGAGATGTTCCGGTGAGCAAGAGAAGATTGCCCAGTTTAACGAAGCGAAGGAGGAACTTCAACTCAAAACTAACTCAGCGAATGGCTTATGTTTCCAAGTTTCATTACAAAATTTATTGAAAAGCAACCCACGCAAATGTTGGCTATCGATATTACCCGGTTTTTCTACTTCAGACTATTTTACAATTCATGAATAAGCCAGTAGCGACCCACTAACAATCGCCACTGCGTTCAATACATACTTCCAAACTGTGTTTAGAATGGAAAATTTCGAAATCCCTCCTTTCATGTGTAATTCAGTCAACAATTGGTGATGTAACTGTGTGCGACGAGGGCGTGCTAAACATGGTGTTGTATTTAGATACTAAGAAAAGCCCTGGCCCTGACAACATTCATAACGCATTTCTTGTTCGGCATTCTTTTTGGACTAGTCGCTAGCTTGCTATTATTTTTCAGAAATCGCTGTCAACCGCAACAGTTCCCTCGTCTTGGAAACTTACAAAGGTCCTTCCATTGCATAAATTCATTGACAAACACTCTTTAACTAATTACCGGCCAATTTCTTTAACATCTCACTTATGCAAATTATTAAAACACACAATTTACAAACAAATCATGGTGTTCCTTGAAACTAACAACATTTTATGCGGTCTTCAACACGGGTTTCGACGTGATTTACAGCACAATTTCGCAACTAACTGAATTTACTCACGACATCACTCGGTCTCTCGACATTGGCAACCAAGTGGATGCGATATTCGTAAACCTTAATTTTATAAACTTAATGTGATACTAAACAATCCTTTCCTCGTTGACTGGACATCAAGTTTTCTTCTCAATCACTCACAGTATGTATGTTTTAGCTCAGGCAAGTCTTCTATTGCCGATGTGTCATGAGGTCTCCCACAAGGCTCTGTTCTTGGTCCGGCTCTTTTCTTGCTCTACATCAACGATTTATTACGCATCATAGCCACTAAAATACGTCTTTAAGCTGACAACTGCGCCCTGTACCCCACAATTAGCTCCCTTGAAGACCATAACTTCCTTAACAGTTCATGTGCAAGCTTCTGCACCTGGTGTAACACCTGGACAATTACCATAAACTTTCAAAACACCGTCTTATTTGTCTTTCTCAAAGAGTGCGCTTCATTCCATGTTCAGAGATTCATTCAATGGCTAAGCACTGGAGAGAGTTTGTGAATGAAAGTACCTTGGTATGCTTTTCTAGCAAGACATGTTTTGGTCAGAGCACATCGATTCCACCTGTAACAAAGCACTTAAAAAAGTCGGCTATCTTCAACGTACCCTACGTGTTGCCCCGCAAGAAACAAAACAACTAACATATAAAACACTAATACGCTCTATCGTCGAGTACAGTTCAATCATTCGGAATCGCGGGAGACAATCTGATAATAACAAAATCGAATCAGTCCAAAAGAAAGCAGTACGTTTTCTTTTCCATCGCTACGACAAAAAAGTTGCCCCATCCTCTAACTGTTCCGCTCTAAGCTTAAGTCCTCTTTCCAAAAGACGTCACTCTTAGGGCCGGTTGCACCAACGCCGCTTACCTTAACCCAAAGCGGCGCTTTCCTAAGCCGGCTTAGCGCCCTAAACCGAGCTTAGGTAAGCACGGGCTTAAATTCCGGTTGCACCAACGTTAAGCCGGCTTTACAGACGCGCCCCTAGCTAAACGCTGGATTTGCGTAGGGAATCTAGGGACAAACAGAGCAAACTAGGGAACGCTCAGAGCGACGAATACGATTGGCGGAGAGAAATCACGTGATGTAAACAAAAAAAAACAAAAAAAAAACTGCCGTAGTAGTTGTCGTCGGCGTCTGCTTTTCGCTGTATTTCTTCGGTGAGTAACAAATTAAAGGTCTCCAAATTCAATCATTTTTTCGTTTAACTTTCAATAACAGAAGTCAAAGCTTCAAATAAACACAAATGCTCTTTAAATCTGTGATTGTGTGCTTAAATCGGTTGATAACAGGATATTTTGACAGTGGTAGTAGTTTTCGTGCTCACATTTTGAGGCGAAGGAGCCATCGGGGGCCCCAAATCTCACCGAACGCGAGAAGGACACTCTACTCGCTACATCGCTGAAGACAAAACATCATGGATATAAATAGGGAGGTAAGGTGACTACTAAAATCAAGTCAAGCCTGAGACCGATGAAGTTCAAAACAGTGACGAACTTGCCACGGCAGCTGCGAAAATGCCCGGAAATCGTCGAATAGAAGTCGTCGAGAGGTCAGGTCACGAGACCTTGCATCGACGGTACTCGTTGCTATCAGCAAGGTGACAGAACTGCACTGTACCGTCGTTGAACATCCGCTGCAGCCTCAAACGGACTTCAGTTTCACACTGTCGAGTTCAGAAAAGAAAAAAAAAAACTCCCACTAGTACATCACATCGTGCCGATAAGAACGGTCGTCTTTTCGCATCGCCTGCCCCAGCCTGCCCCGATACAGCAATGCACGAATCTAACATAGTAATCGTTACGATTTGTCGTCACCACGAATGAAAGATATAAAGCAAAATATTCCTAAAAAATCGCGATCACCAAAAACGTTACGGAGGACACAACAAGGCGCAACTTTCAACTGAATTTTATTGAAAACGTGTTCCGGTATATAGTCTCAACCATCGTCACAATGACAACAAACGACAAAAGTAAAGGGAAAACACCATCACAGAGCACAACTCGGAAACAACAATATCTCGTTCTCGGCAAACGAATGAAAGATATAAAGCAAAGTATATAAAAAAGATGCGATCACCAAAAAAGTTACAGTTATGGAACGATACAGTTTTCTGAAGCCAAGATTCTACTCGCGAGATAAGGAAAATTCACTGAAGATTGTCTCAAAACTCAGAAAACGAAAGAAATTGAATTTTCGCTGTTTTATTACTTAAAAGCGCCGCAATCTAATGCAAACGGCAGAGGTGTCGACAATCAGCTGATCGCCGAGATCATGTACTGCCACTATTTAACGCGCTGCTCAGATTGAAGGATACGCGCTGCAAGTGTAAATAAACAAGGTGGTAAATAACAATACGTTACCGTTATGCGACAATTAGTAAGTACATACGAATAAGCTCGTTGACAGAAGAACCAGCGGGAATACAGACGTGAGCCCCACAGCTCCGTACGTTTCTCGGTTAGGGCTAACACGCCCTGAAAGTGGAGAGCCAACTTGAAAACAGGGGTCGATAAACACTTCACGCGACAATATTTTGCATCCTTGTCACAATCGAAAGTCATTTTGTCGAGACTTTCACGCTGATGTAGCCTAAAACACTTTGCACAACCAATTTCGTCCACCGCGTCGACCGTGTCAAACCAGCCGCCATGTTTTTAATCCAGGATTAAGAAACAACCAGAAGCAAAGCGCCCAATGTTGGGCGCTTAAGTTAAGCGTAGTTTAGTGCTAGGTTTAGCGATAAGCGAGTTTGGTGCAACCGAACGAAACCGAAACTAAGCTTAAGTTCCCGGCTAAGCTCCGCTTTGCGCTAAGCGACGTTGGTGCAACCGGCCCTTAGAGTCTTAAAGTCCTATACGGTCTATTTAACTTGCCACGTCTCATCTCCTTAGGTTTCATAGCGTTTCACAGTGTTCATGACGCTATGTGAAACATAAGGTTTCACATAGCGTCATCAACAAGAAGCCACCGTGACCGAAACAGTTAACCGTTTTATGCACGTACTGACACGTATAAAAGCATTTTTTCCCCTAGATGAATTGAACATTGGAATCGGTTATAAGTAGCATCCGTCCATTACCTTCTGACAAGTTTCTGTGTGCGCTTGACAGTGGTTGATCTCATTTTACGATGTTTTTTTTTCTGTCTTATCTAATATCAAATCATGATTTCTCTCCCGGCTCCTGCAATAACCCCGACGGGGTTAAAAAAAAGTACCCTGCACGCGTTAACCCAATTTAGCAGTTAAGGTTTAGAAACGGAAACTATAATTTTAGTATTTTAATAAACTAGGAATGTACTTTAGGCAGAGATATACCTTGCAAAATGGTTCATAATAGTAAAAAATTAACATACTTCTCGTGAATTACTTCCTGTCGGGGGTTTGCATTAGTCACGCGGCGAATGTGTTTGACTAAAGAAAAACAAAACAAAAACATATTTCGTCTCTCCGACTAAGGTCCCCGACTGGCTGTAAGCGCACCCTTTCTTCCCTTCGACTAAGTTCTGCTCAACCGATTGGGAAGAACGTTACCCGCGAGCGGCAAGGCCCACATAAATCCTTCCACCAAGTCGCACTTCTTCCACGCTTTGATGCCAAAGCGATTCACAATCCCCCAGCGCGCGAAGCCAGGAAGGGAGTGGCGGAAAAGCACGTTCTTTGTGAGAGAGTTTGTTCGACTGTGACGGCATCCGTCTCGCATTCGGTCAGACGCGGGAAGACGGGACAGGGCTGCCAGCCAGACGCACGCAAGCTCCAATTGCCGCCAACGTCAAAATAGTCCGAATCAATGCGGCCATTAATTTTCGGTCGTCCATTCCAGTGACAATGGAGCGTATTCAACGGTGTGATTAATCGACCGATCCCGGGAAACAAATGCACTCTCGGTCTCCGAGAGAGAGAGAAGGAAAGAGAAACAAGAAAGAAAGAGAGAGAGTTGTAAAGAAGGGGAAGAGGGAGAGGAGGTGGAAGCTGTGGAAAGCGGCGACAACACGGCCCCGTGTCGCGAAAGAGGGCCGAAAAAGGGGAGAAAATAGGACAGAAATGGGGAAAAACAGAGTGCAAGTTTGTACGGATTGAGGGCGCCCCTTTCGCCCCATTTGCGGGAGAGAAGTTGATGGGGAAAGGCGAGTCTGTATGGGGAAGGGGGGATGCGATGACGAAAAAGACCGGCACGTGACCGTGGAGGGAAAGAAGGGAGGATGCTTGAGTGATCCGTCAAATGGGGAACGGAGGAACCGGAAAGCTGTCTCTGCCGGCCATTCACGTCCTGATGGCTGGCTTGTCGCTCCGCGCGTTTCAACACGAAAGAGGTTTTAACGGCGACGCGGCTGCGACCCCTTTTTGCATGCGCTGTTGCTCGAGATGGCGAGGGGATTCTACTTTATTTTCTGATTCTATTCGCTCGAATAGACTTTCCTTCCCTCTCTGTCATTTTGTTCCGTTCCAGATTCAGGAAAGCTCGTTCCGTGCACGGTGACACGCGAGCCTAAGAATGAAAACAGCCAGATAACGCACACACATTTTTGCTTAGGAAAATCTCTTTTGGCATTTTTATTCTTCTCAGCGCGTAAAAGATTAAGAAGCGGTTCGGTCAGGCTCTGGTTTCCGCTCGTTAATTGAATCTACTCTAAGCAGAATGAATTTGGAGCACTTTGGGGTCCCCTATTTATTGACTGGGAATAATTTGAACCTATAGATAGCTCTGGCGGGCTCCTTACTCAAACTAATGAACTGTGCGTCTTCAATACGTTAAAACAAATAAAAATTGAAACATCACGTATAAACATCAAAACAAAATAACGTCAACTTCGACGGGATAATAAGCTGTTCTTTAGAGCCATATTTTTTTCGACGGTACATTCCCCCCATAAAAGGCTCTCTGGCAGCTCTGATTTCTGTGCAATGAATGTTTTAAACGCATTAAACTGGAGAATGCTCTATATTACCTGACCGTTTCATAACTAGAGGATGGGCTTATTACGTTAACGCTCATCGCTTCGTGACTTCTTCTTCGGTATACTTATCGGCGAAAGCCTTAATCTCATTAACTACAAAGTGATAATGAAATGTTGGGAGCTCGCCATGCTCTGCATAACTATGACAATTTAGATGCAAAGAGAAGCGAAATTCACCGAATGACACTCATGTAGTCGCGTGTGACGTCACGAGCTCCTCTCCCTCTATCCGAAACACTGGAACCAATCTTCGCGAGCAGCTCAACAAACATTGGGTGACGCCGTAATAACCCTCTTTTACAAACCAGAAGGGTCTCAAGCGCAATCATTAGATACCTGTGACATCTCGCGCGCGCGGCAAACGCCCTCTCTGCCATCCCTCGCGATCAAGCCATTCCGCGCCAAGAGTCGTGACGTTCGGAAAGCGCGGAACACCAGATTGGCGCCTTTTTTATATATATTTTCCCGCGCTTTTTTTTTTTATGTGGCTACCCATTTGCCTTTGTTGGGATTAAGCTATGCGATGCAGCGTTGTGGGGGCGGTGACAAAGGTTGAAGGGGAAACCGGTCGTCCTCTCGCTCCGATTAATCACCGGACGCTAATAGGTGCAGCGACGACACGCGCACGTCATTACTCCCCTTTCATTCCTCGGGACGGACGGGATCTCCCCGCGCAAAATTACGCGGGAGAAAAAAACAAAAAGACGCGCGTAGACAGTCGCTTGTACTGTCGTAATTTATTCGGCTGGTACTTGTAGCGAATAATTCTGCGCGTGAATGGATTGGAGACTGGTACATCCATGGATTTATCATCTCCTTCAATGTATTTGCGGCCGTGTTGTCTTTTATCGCTGAGGCGTGCGATGTCTCCTATTAAAGTGACTCACGTTTTAAGAAATGCAGCTCGTGGCAAATTAGGCTCATGCTCATTGTTGACTCAATATGTCTATCGGATATTGTTTGAATCTCATTAATTGAGGAGTTATAATATGATTCCCGAGACTCGTCACTCCATGAGCTTCTTAAATTATCAGTGATGATAGTTTTGATAAATACATTCGGTGCCCGTTTAAGCGAACGTTTGTTTGCTGGAAATGTTTTGTAGAACACTAAACTCCCCAAACATATTTTTAACCATCTGCCTAGATCACGCACCTTGTCACAAAATAAGCTTTCCCCGAAAAACAAATACTCTATATCAATATTTGAATCGCGAGACTCATTTTTGACTAATGAACAATTCTCAAACATTCTTCAATGAAGCGTTTCGGCGAATACTTTCAAAATTTTTTTCTAATAGCGTGGTCGAAAAATGAAAGCAACTCTTCTCGGGAGCAAACTGCTAGCCACGGCGAACGTAAGGGATTGCAGAAAAAAAAAAGAACATACTGATAATCTAATAATGAACTAATATGTTCTACTTAACTTAAGCGCTATCAAAAACCCCTAAATCAGGCAATTTTATGATGGCATAAAAGATCTGTGGAACGTGGGGGTGCGCTAAACTTTCCGCTCTTGCAGCGGGCACAAGGCTGACGACGCAAAAACGAACATAAGATTCTCATTAACCCGGTGTTTCGTGTGCTTGTTTTTTTTTTTTAAGCCATTTTATTTGTAGGAGTATTTTTACTGTCGTCGCTGAAACACATGGTGTGTCGAGATAGACGTCAACCCGGTCAGAAAACCACGTTTTGCAATCGCTCAAATAAGTTTCGCAAAGAGAAAATATGGTGATATTTTTTTAGAAGGTTCATTTTTTGGTTTTTAGAACCCTCTGCTGGCACGACCATTCAATTACTGCATTTTGAAACGGCTTCGTTTAAAAACCATCAGACGTCCGCTTATATAGACGTGTTTTTTTTTTTTTTTCGTTTTTCTCTCGTTTTTAGTCACGTGGGTTCTGTATCTGGTATTCGGACGAACAAATAATAAGACATTTCTACGTGGAACATGCGAGAAAATATACGCGAGGCAAAGCAAGATTGTGTGAAAATCACGCAATTTTCGTGAACACCTACCAGCGCCGTAGATATATCGAAACAATGTTTCAACCTCATACCAGAAGTGACCGCATTCAAGATGGGTGCGCCCTTGCGGAAACGGTGTGTGTCCGTATATTGTAATTGTAGCACCCCTTTCGAGAATAATAAAACTTTAGCTTTGCTTTTGACTTCGTGTGAAGTTTCCCTTCGGAATGGCATACCTAAATTATACAAAATGCGAATATACACTTATGCAAATTATAGCATCACTTGGAATTTCACTTGCCTCTGTTTTTGGACCACGGTGTTGCGCGTTTGTTTAGGCAGTGGAAAGTTAATCAATCTTAATGGGCGTCAAGCGTCTACACTGTAGATACTAAATTTCGCCAGTGCAGTAACCTACCCCATAGACTGGGGTCTTTAACGCGCACCACACAGTAGTGATACACGATCTGCATGCCGGTACGATGCTCGTCTATATCGAAACGGGCAGGGGCGGGGATCGAGTCCAGAATCCTCCAGTTCCGAAGCACGAGATGTCGCTCAAAGGGCTCCGAGCTCCGCTGCGTTAGACCAATCGGCCACCGATTCCCCGTGTCTAGCAGTCACAATTCGCATCCAAATTACACATCTGCGATGAAGACGTAGGTTTTGAGATCAATAAGATTGACTTCCCGCGGTATCCACAGCTGGTCTAGCCAGCCATACAACAAACCTTTATTTTACAACTTGCATCTGCAGCACTTCCGTATATGAGCGTAACTCTACACAGGCACATAAAGACAACCTAGTGCCGTATTTTTATTAACACTCGGAACCGTTCCCTTCGGCGATCTGCCCTCCCCATTCATTATCGGTCCCTCCTCCCGGCGTTCAGGAATGATCCATTAGCAGGAACGTTGATGATCTTTCCATCGTGTGAGAAGCTCGCCCTCGCAATCTCCGTTCCCACCCTAAGCGCTCTCTCTCGCCGGCTTGACACTGAGATAATTGAAAACGCGCGAACAATGAATCAAAAGAGTAGGAGGACCTTGATGAAGTGCAATTGACTTGGTTTTTTATTTGAGTTTTTGAACATGTTCGCGCTAATGTTGGCGCCATCCGCCTGCTTCATTGGCCGTGAATTCAAGTTCAGCGTCTCCGTTTCTCTGCTTTTGTAAGGTTATCATCAAATTTATCCCACCCCCCCCCCCCCCAACCAAAAAAAAAAATTGTTTTCGTTTTTATAAGATACTCTTGTTTTTGTAATTTTTTTTTCAAGCGTAAAAGTGAGGAATTTGTAGACGTAGTTCCTATGCAGTCTATCCTCCTTCACGGCCAAGAAACAATTGTCTATCTGAAACAGTCAGATGCGATAAGGGAAGAAAGCGCTTTTGAAAAGACGATTAAGTATCTCTGACGCCCTTCAGAGTGGCCCTCAGGGTCTACATAAATCACCGAGACTTCGCTCAAGTGCTTGGCGTTTACAGGTAACGTACAAAACTAAAGTGACACCACCCACCGCGTCTGTTGTAAACAGGCGATCGCGCGATTATATCGAAGAACTCAACACATATCGTCACACGAGGAGGCTTACCACTGCTTCTTCAGATTTTACGTATGCTAAATGAGCATGCCGTCCCGCTTTATGATAGACTACAGTCAAAGCTACCGGCTGCCAGGTCCAATCACGACTCAGTTTGAAACAACGTAATTTATTTTTCGCGATATGCACGCCGGAGCAACATATCAGGTGGTTTCCAACTTGCTCGCAATTGGACTTGGCGGCTTGTGGCTTTGACCCTGGTTCATTGTAAGAAAAAACAATGCGCAACTTGGGTTTCAGATATCGCATTTAGAATGAGCCGCCCCCTTTCAATGCGTCACCTGACCGTCACAATCTCATAGCGTCACGTGGGCTGGTGTAGGATGACGTCACGTCTTTCAGTTGTGTAGGCTGCGTCGCGCGGAGCCAGCCAAACTCCGCCCCCGCTCTTAGATGTTTAACGTCATCCGAATCTTCAATGGAATGTCTGCGTTGTTTGGGTAAAATATGTAATTTGTAATCTGGCATTATTTGTCAAATATTAATTTCTTCCTTCAATAGAGATAACAAAAACAACAAAGATATAAGCACAAAGTGTGGCAAACGTTTGCGCATTACACTAAAAAAAAAAAAAAAAAAAAGTTATGTGCGAGACACGGATGCCATTTTCTCACGCGGTCTGTCGACGTGGTGAATTTAAAATCTTGTTGCGGTCGCAAAAGAAATGCTCTGCCAATCTATCACTCCATTAATTTCTACTACATTGTTCTCCTAAACAGTTCGCAAGCCTTTGGAGACGTACACGGGTTGTAGCATAATTTCCCCGCTCGCAGTCCCAGATGCCACGGGCTGTTTTCACTGAGTAGGAAGGTCCACTTTGTAAAAATTCCCGTCGTACTTTTCTCGAGTATCAAAACTCCCGTACTCGATTCCCTCATGACGTCGCTACTGACGTCTTCGTGTACTCCCTTGCTGTAGTGTTTTCTAATCAAAACCCACGTTCTTCCCGCATTGATTCTTAGTCAGCTCGATGCTCTCCAGCATTAAAGTATCGTTATACGTTTAATTACAAACTAGTAGACACAATAAAAAAAATCTAGACTCCATAGAAGCGCTGCATCAGCTTCAGAATCTCGGAGGTACAGCTCTCCGTTCAAAGATCTGCTCGTGAACTTGTCCGGTTTGATCAGCTCCACGAATGTGTAAATATTAGATTCAGCTTTTTCTGATGACATCGTTGATAATTTATATCACAGGGGTTACCACTAATAAATTATTAAAGGGTTAATTTCCAGATAGGGAAACTTTTTTCAAGTTGCAAAGTGCATTTGATGGTACAAGGCTTAAGTTGCTCGTCAGAGCTCGGCTGCTGTGAGAGTAACTTTTTTACGACTTTTGTTCTTGTGGAATGTTCTGCCAAAAGTATATATATCGTCTGGCAGACAGCAAGTCGTATCCTGAACACGGTGACTACAAGTTGTAAACAATGAGTAAAAAGAGACGAATTTGTTTGGGCTTGAAGCTCATGAGATAACCAGGCTCAAGAGTAAAATCCGGAGGAATTAGTGAGGGGCAGGCATACGTGGTTTTTCAAAGCCACGGGATCTTTGAATATGTTTTGCGGCGGGGGTTTAGAGATTGGGATATTTTATGCAACACCCGGTAAACTTGCACAGAAAAAAAAAACTCGGTACGAGTATTACCTAGTACATGCTTATCTCTAGTACACTATTTTTAAAAATAATCACAATGAGAAATATTTACAGTCAGGAATAGAAGCTTAAGTTCAAAAACGCGCGGCTGGGAGAAAGAGTTTACAAATAGTGCGCATAACTTTCATTTAAAGCGCAAATAATCGATAGCCCCTTTCAAAATCAATTTATAACGCCGTGTTGCCCATTATTCTCTCATTTCATTGTTCCCATACACAAAGTAATGATCATATCTTGAACCACTTAGCACGGGTGGCGTCTGCCCTAAATTTGTTTTTGTTTTTGATAAAAGAAAAATAACGCAGGAAGGGTCTCGACACGATTCATTGGCGCTTCATTAAATTCTCGTTAACTTTGTCGGCGTATTAAGGGCTTATAGCTCCAATGCGCAATACAATCATTAGTCTGCAGAAATGTGCGTATTTCGGTGGCCTTCTGACTTTTTTTTTTTATAGATAACCATGCAAACTAATGCCCTCTGTCCGGGTAATGACAGTTTCACTAGAAATGCTGGTAGCGACAACGATGTTGTTACCATAAGTACAACAGTCACCGTGTTTGACCCATTTTTGCCTTGTCCTCCTCCCGCACTAAAAAATAGCCCGCCAAGCAGCGAACATGAGCGTTTGACGAATCACGTGATTAAGATAATTACGCGGGAAGCAGGCAACCGTGTCGTCACGTTGACAACTTTTCCTACGTTTTATGCCTATGTTTTTGCGAGGAGGCTTTGATGTGTGCTTCAATCTTCCAAGTCCTTCCTGACTGAGGCCCACACATCACGTTCGCTACTCTGGCGGAAGCAGCGACAGACAAAATTTGTTTCCAAAAGGAAAAGGTACAAGAACGACATCAACAACTCTCTTCGTCGTTGACTCTTTAATGTTTAATGTCATTCGCACTATAGGTGACGGAAACGTCTTTTGTGCAATAATGATACGAACATCTAGTTGCTATCTCAAGTATTTTCAAACGTAACGTATACTACGTATAAGAACAGAGCATTTCTTTTGAAATGTCGAAAGCTACCCTAATGATATCAATATTGATAAATTACTGACGGATTGTGACCTTACTTTCCTGCATATTTTGATGCATCAACCCAGTGTATAAAAAAAAAAAAGCTACCACGATAGAATACTGCTGTTCAAAAATTGATAGATGTATTTTGATATATCGATCAAATCGTCACATGCAGAACAGTAATATATAAAAAGCGGTGGGTTGTCATTACTTCTTTTATTGGCACAATCTTAATAATAGCGTGACGTCAATGTGCAAAGTTGCGTCATGTCACGTGTCACACTACAGTGTAATATTATAAGGCCAAGTGACACCACAACTCGCACCATGAGTCACGTGACAGCGTCGAGACAGGTCACACGATGTTCCTGGCACGTCACGGATAAACATGAAGTCCGAGTTAGGTTCCGTTAAATTGTAATATTCCATTGATCTTCATTCATCTAGTATTGTTCAACAAATCACAAGGATGTAATGCTGAACCTCTCGTTCGACATGGTGCCATGTATGATATTTTAAAATCACCGTTATTTTTCAAGGGTATAAATACTACTGTCGAACATACAAAACAAAGTCAGCTAAACAAATTCTGCAAGTTTCAAGAAGCGCTGTCCTAGGAACCATCTGCTTCCCCAGTACATCTAGCCTTTAACTAGCTTTGCCATCAACCTCTCTGAACTTACGGCCGACAGAAGTATCCAGTCAATGCCTTAAAAATGAACTCAAAAATGTTTCTGTCAGATGAGGCGCAAACTTTGAAAGAAGAAGTTGCTTTTGGTTTTAGTAGCTGCGTATGAGGTTGAAAACGAGTTGCGTACTCGTCTAGCTGTGTTAGAGTCTTTCATCGATACTTTTTGCCGAATAGGAATCAAAATGACAGACATCAGAGACGGCCCAATAAGCAAACGAGATTTACGGCTGCTGCCTCAACGTAACATTGGCCGTTTTGTAGGCCAGGGATTCAGAAATCATGGTGCTGTTTTTCGTCGCTCTTCCGAGCGGAACGATAGAGCCGGTTCGCGTGATTTTTATGAGTCGTCGCAGTGGGTCGATTCATTCGGAGAGGGTTTGTTAAAGAAAAGAGGAGCATGGAAACGTAAAAGAGAAACGTAGAGTCGGGCACGGACGGCCGGTATACAGATGGAAGCAGAAAAATCCCGTATGGAGGTTCCATGTGATGTTTTACATGACCGTCGCTACGAGCACTCATTTTTATGAGGTGCGCGGTTTTCCCTCCAGCAACAACAAAAAAATGTAACCGCACGCTTGAAAGGGACTCATCCGTTTCATTTGTTATTATAACTTTTTTCTGTGTGTGGGCGTGTGTGGAGGGATTCTATATAAACGCAATGCTGCTTTCGTTTGGGCTCGAGTGCGCGTGCGAGCGTTTGTTATTATTTTTATTAACTTGGTTGGGTATTTTTATGTCAACAACTATAACTTGTGTCGTTCGCGGTTCATTGTTTTTTTTTCTTTTTTAACGGATCTTCTTTCTTACTTAAAGGGCGAATTATACAGTATGCATATCTCGTGTTATGTTTTTATCACTAGAAATATTGCATCGCAATAAAGACGTTCTTATCAGCAATCTTACACACTGCTTTACGTGCGTGTAAATGTCATAGATAATTTTCATGATCAATTCTCCAAGCTTTTGTTTTAATTTCAAGTTTGCCAATATTTACGGACCTCAATATGTGGTCACTGCAGAAGACTCAGTCACTGAGTTGTTTTATGTAAAACAAAATTTATTAAGTAAATATGCCTAACGTCCAGTTGATTAGTTTAGAGCTAATCTCAACCCGTCGTGTACACTGGTCGTACCGGAGACAAGCCAGTGGACATCGGTGTGACGTGGAAAAAGTGGCTTCTTTGCAACCGTCAAATTAGATTTAAAAAACCTTCTCCCAGGACAGGCCCGCTAATCCTAGAGCAACGAAGTGGTTTACGGTTCCCAAGAACCGACGTCACAGAAGCACATTTCACGCTGCCTAAGATGGGCGGAGATGATTTTCTTGGTTAAACGCTGCAGCTTTGGTCAATGTCGTTGTCTTGACATTAATCGACGAAGAGCGTGTTGGTGAGGGTCGAGATAGAAGAAAGAATAAACATAAGACGAAGACGACACAACCACATCTTTCAAATAGCAACGGACATATATGAATTTCAAAAGCGAGCAACCAATTATAAGGGGGATGATCGAAGAAATGGAAAGAAACTAAGAAAGGAAGAAGGTGGGAAGAGATGATAAAGTAAAATGCAAAGTGAGCTTGACAGTCATCTCTGATTTGAGAAATACAAATTTAGTCTTCGTTAGAAATTAGGGATTAAAAACGTTGTTGTTTGCGCTGTTCCTGGCGAATGACTCTATACTCTCCAGGCCGTGTCTGCTGTAATGCTTCCCTTCCTTAAGATGCTTGTTTCCTCAAAACGGGGCCTGCAGTCTGTACAGGAGCGGGCGTGCATGACCATGGAATTAAAGGATTTTGGTGAAGCTTTGGGAACTTCATTGTAATGTTCTCAGAATCAGTGATTTGTGCACCTACCTGTTTGTGATGGCAGCTCAGGGGAATGAAGTGCACCCTGCTCTCTTTGCACGAAATTCTTTTCGTGTTTGGCGGTGCAGCAATCGACAGAGTTGTTGGAGGACATAGAGTGCACAACGGGAGTTGCTTACCAAATTTCAATGCCATGCGGGTCAGTATATGTCGGTCAGACCGGCCAATTCTTCAACTATCGCGCACGTGAAGATGACACGGCCACACGAGCAACTCCATCTGGACATCGGGCAGCACACTGCAACCGCTGCCCTTGCTCCCCGTCATTTACAAACACAACATTTCTGGCCAGATACCCAAATAAGATATCCTTTGAAATCAAAGCAAAGGGCAAGATGTGCACAAGTGGCACGTCAATTACCTTATCGACAAAGGAACTTGATTTTCTAGAAATGGGTCTACACCGTGCCCAGTCGTGACGAAGGGTTTTTCACGGCTATATAAAGGATTCGCTTTTTCGATAAATGCTAGTTTCGAGTGCGCCAGTGTTTACGTCTCTTCTTGTCCTTGTTTTTTCGGTGCCTATCTTCGATCATGAACCAACTGGCCCAAATCGCCATCTTAATGAAGGTTCTTCTTTTGTGAAGGTGAGACCAGACGAGCAAGCAGGAAATGCGTCTGTAAAACTTTCCGTAGAGATTGAGCCAGGGTGAACAATTAAGTAATCATTGACGTATCTGCAAACATGGCAGTCAGGAGGGTAGTTGTCCATATGCACAAATATAGCTCTGTCTACGAACAGAAGAAAAATCACGCTGAGAACAGGGGTGAGACAAAAGCCGATGCAAGCGTTCTTCTTTTGATGATAGATCTTTCCCTCATGTTCGACTAAGATTTGATTGCAGGTAAAGATGAAGCAAGTAAACAAATCCTTCACCGGAAACACCAGAATAATTCAGAATATCAACGGCTTCATGTTTGAGAATGGCGACAGAAACTAAAACGAGCAGGCCGGTTGGATCTAGGTTGAAATACATGTCGTTGACGTCAAGTGAAAAAAATAAATAAATAAATAAAGTGCGGCAAACAACAAGAATAAAAAAACTGATGTGTGAAATTAATTCGAGAAAGTTAGACACTCTAAAAGGGTGGGAGAGATGGATACGTGACCGACGCCTTTGAAAAAAGAGACCTAGAGACTTTTGCCCAACAACCCCTTTCCTATGCAATACTCCTCAAAAAGACACCATATTTATAGATTCTTTCCGTAAATAACACAAAAAGGTACTGTTTTACTGGACTACCAATGCCCCTGTTGAGTGACGGGAGGTGAAACGACGAACAAAGCCGCTTTATCTTTCACTTGAAGGACCCAGACGGTCGCGATTTAAGTTTTTCGCAATTCTTGGAAAGGGCAACACTTACCTTGTTTCCTAAAACGCCCACTCTTTCTGAAATAACAAAAACACCAGTCTTATTAGCCTCTAACAACTTAAGGTGTCCTTGGCAAAGTTCTTTAACAGCGGCTCGCACCGAGAACTTGCCCGGCTTCTGGAGTGAGTGGAATCATGCGGCGTGGTGGGCCGAGCCGAGGAAATCTTGCCTTCGAGGTTCCGGTACGGCGGCGGCGACTCAATGCACGGAGACGAGTTGGTCAACCTTCTTCGTAGAAAGACCAGGGGCGAACTTAGGACCCTTCGAGAACAAATCCATCACGTCTACCAAGATGGGCTGGTTGCTCAGTAGCACAGGAGGGTCGAGGTTCGGATAGTTGAGCCTGTGACAGGAGGCGTTGACCCCAGCGACGACTTTTTTTCCACGAGGTTCTGACAACAACAACTCTGCCAAAAAGTAAACAATAACCGGACTCAGAGTTGCTGCACCGACAAACATAAACATAAGTTGATGATATGCAAAGAAAAAAGGCGTACTGAATTACGTTGAGCTGCCGGAGCCAATACATAGGACAGACTGGCAGGTGCAGAAATCACCGACTCCAGGAACATTACAAGAAGTTTCCAAGGCCTCACTGTATTCATATCATCCCATAGTCATGCACGTCCGTTTCTAGGCCCCGTTTTGAGGGAACATAATTATTATGGGCGCGGGGGGGGGGGGGGGGGGGGCGTAACATCATATACGGTTAGGGGATTATAGAGTCATTCGCCATCAGCAGCGAAAAAGACAAAGTTTCTAATCTCTCATTGTTTCTGACGAAGATTTAAGTTAAATTCCTCAGATCAGAGAAGACACTGTCGACCTGACTGCATTTTATATTGTCATCTTTTCCCTCCCTTCTCTCTTTTTAGTCACTTTCGCTTTCTTCAATATTTCAGCCTATATTTGCTTGCTCGCTTTTGGAATACCTTTATGTCCGTTGCTAGTTAAAAGATGTGGTTGTGTCGTCTTCGTCTTATATGTTTATTCTTTTTTGGTCATTGAATTGCATGGTTTATGTAGGCCAACGTTATGTTGTTGTTTCTTTGTTTTTTTGTATAAAAGTTGTAACGATTCTCCTTTTTCCAAAAAGTGTGAATTCCTGGACGAATCTTGTTTCCCGTCAATTGGAGATTTGTGTGCCGGGGTCCACATGTGTGTAAGGCTCTAAGTTCTATTAGCTGTGGCTACTCAGATGCACACTGGTAGAACTTGGCTACGTATCGACATTATCAGTGCAGACCTGCTCGAAACAAGATCAGTCGGTATAGTAACTAATGCAGTCTTACGAAAACGCATTGTCAAGGCTATGCTGGAGAAAACTCCCCTCATACCCCAGCAAGGACGTTTCTTAAGATTGTAGGATGTAAGACCGACTAATTTTATTTCAAACAAGCCGTTTCAGGAGTTCTGTTAGAGCTCTTGATGTGTAATGTCTCAAACACTAGCATTCACCACAGGCACTGCAAGGCAGGAGTTAGTTACAAAACAACTGTGTTCGCACAATACGGCTGGAACACTGCGTGTAAGGGGTGACATAAAAAACAAAGTTTGGCGCCGGTACTAATTAGTTTGGTGATTAAAATATTACTGAGAGTATGCTTCCTTGACAAGAGCTTGCGTACAGAAGCTTCAAACACTCCAAACAAAGGCACGACATCTGCGACAACAACGGAAGCATCCCCTCCCTCTCGTCCCATCAGGGTACGACGCAATAAAACCCCGAAAAAAAAAACAGGACAGAAACGTCGTCGCCAAATATGATCGCGCAAAACCAACATGCAGGGGAGAATGAAACGCCAGACAGTAAATGCCGTCAAACGCTCCCAGACACAAACACGTCAAATCTTTTCATGTGATTCAGAGGCACAAGAAAACGACAACGCTAGAAGAAAAAAAAAAGCGAGTCGCAGACACCGCAGGGGCAAACACGCATCTTTCACGCTTTCGCACGCAGCACACCCGCACCATGGCAAGGGCAAACGCACCCACGCACGAACGCAGTGACTGCAGCACGACAACGTTCAACAGACCCCCTCAGCAGCATAAATCAACAAAACAAAAATCGGTACTCATAAACGCTGAAAAAAAAACAAAAAAACGTTATCCCTTTTGTCTTCGGGTGCAGTCGGGCAGATTCGAGAGCCCTTTGGGTGCGGCTGTCTGAGATTTTTCTTGTTTCGTTTCGGCGCAGTATGCGCGAATATCCGCTCGCGTTCTTTATCTGCAGCAGTGCTGTTGTTTGCTTGGATTCGGGTGGAACCCTCTTCGTATCACGCTTATCGGCGACGAAATTTGCCGGTTGCCCGGCTCCTGACGCGCTGTTGACGGCGGCGACGGCAGCCTGACGGCCCGGCTTGGCTCGACTCTGCTTTCTCTGGCTTTGACTTTGGCTTTAGTCATCGGCTGCGTCAACCATGCCCCTGTTCTCGCGTCTCCCCTTCCCTCCCTGTCACGGTCCTGGCTCTTTTGTTTGCGCTCCTTCCCTCGGAGCGGTTCCGTCTTTTGCTTTTCCCGGAAACAATCAGCACGGCGTGCGCCGTTCCCAGCGTTCAAGGAGCCGCTGCGTCACGCGTATACGCTTGCGCATCGCGAGCCAAAACAATCCAAGCCAAGCCAACCTCTGGGCTTCAGACGGCGACATCCGCCATTCGCAACTTTAGCGATGGTGGTGCCACGGTGTAAGAATCGCGCTCCCTAGCTCTTGGATGATAGGCTTCAGAATAAAGATGCTTGCCTGCACCTTCTTGATGTGGAAATATAAAGCAAGGACCTAATACTGCTCGTATATAGCAAATCTAGGATTACTTAAGCGTCGCAGACCCAGCTTCGCACTGCTGTTCTACGACTACCATCCAGTGTCTACACTGAGCGCTCACGAGACACCCTAGTGTTATTTAAGGTAGAAGACCCGCGCTGGAGTTGGAGAATGAACGCGTTTGACACTTGATAAAATTTGATTTAGTATATGTTTCGCCAAATGTGAAGTGCAGCATCCGTTTTAAGGAAACCCAAAGGTTTGTTGCTCCCAAACTTTAGACAGGCGGAGGAACACGCCGCGACGATGTTAGCTCGAACAAACAGTCGGCGGTTTTCTTTTTCTGGCTCTTAGAATGGAATCACTGTCTGCACAACTACAATAGGGGTCGAAAACGTAGAGTCGAGGTAGTAGCCTAAGTAGTAAATATTGATGTCTGCCAGATTCTTTTTGAATTAAAGTACGAGAAAGCGCCTAAATTGTGTTCGCGCTGATAACAATGCACCGCGTACGAACTAGTTTAAAAAAAAAAAAAAACACCGAAGGGGCATTACCAGTTAGTGCCCCCCTTCCCCTCAGCTCAACCTCTCCAAACAACCACCAGGATCCCGTTCGTTAACGGCTGCCGCAACATTATTTGTGTGCGTTTTGCAAAGCCTAGAGCAAGTGCTGATTTTGTTTCAAACATCCAAAAATTAGATAAAACCGTAAATGACACTTCGAAAGTTCCCTGGTAATCTGACCGGCCAGAGCTCAACGAGGAATTGAAACGAAACATGAAGATGTCATAAACACCACAGATGCGGTTTAGGTGTGTTGCTATGTCCCAATGATAATCACTTTAATAGCGCAGAGTTAATCCGCTATTCGAACTTCTCTGCTTTCAGTTTACTGGGGCACCTTTTTGAATTCTAGAGAAGAACTGCCCGAACAATCACCTTTTACGACACAGACGTTCGCGAAATTGTGCTCGTCGTTAAGGTTCACTCTTACTTTACCTTCTCCTATCACTTAATTATTTTTATCCACAATGGCAGGCCTTTCTTCCTCGCACGCCTCGTTCGACGAACAGACGTCAAATAATAAGCGCTCGTTTTCCTTCAATTTTTCGTTGTTTCTTTCTTTCTTTCTTTCTTTTTCTTTTTGAGAGGAGGGAAAGAGGTGGGTGTTGAAGAGGTTCTGCTCGGCGCCGCGACGCAGATTAAAAGCGCGAAAGCACGCGTGGGCTCCGACCGCAAGGAGAAAAAAAAGAAAACAAAAACGAAGCAGAAGGCGGCTCTCCTGACGTCACGTGACTAACGGCGTCTCCTTCCCTTTTTCCCGACGCTGACTTTCCGGTTCGCTGAAAGACCACGTCTCTGACCCTCTTTGGTGAGTGTCTCATTCCGATGTCGTCCTTTTTGTTTTCTTTTTTTAGGAATTTTGCTCCTCTAGATTTATGACTGCGTATATTTCGACCTGTTTATTGCGTTCGGTAATTCTGTGGTTTACTTCTTTTTTTTTTAATTTTTGTTGTAATCTTAGCGTTGGCCCTTTATCGCTCGGATCCTTCGGCTTTGTAACTAGATGCTGCGTGGTTTTATTGCATGATTACAAAGGGCTCGGGAAGTATAGATATTACAAAAATTAAACTATGCACTCCTAACTTTCATACGCAATAGCCTAGAACGAATACGCAATATTCTCTTTTTCTGGCAAAAACAATATTAGTTTAAGTATCTCGTTTTTTTTCGATATTATATTTGGATATCATCTAAATTGGGAACACCTATCCTCGCGTTAATCGCAGGCAGGTATTACAAGCCATAGTGAAATGATAACTGCGATTAAAAAGAAGCTTTCCGAAAAAAAAGGGGGAAACTAAGATCAAAAGGAAGCCAGTATTGTTTATTTTCAATGCTGCATAAATAAGCGGAAATGAAGAGTGGTCATTATTACTAGGATTGCTGTCACTTCGTACGCAGCTTAACGCTACGGCTAAAATAGTATGAGATCACACTTATGCAGATAATGAAAAAATGAGTGCATATCATTTTATTGAAGTAAATAAAACAGGTAAATCGACGAATCCACACTTCTTAAGGGGGTGTGATGTAGCATAGGAACTAGTCCATACACAGATAATGCCTGGCTTGGAATCTCCGAAACCATTCACAATTCTGAAGTGACCATTCAAAGAGAAAACAAGCCTTCATGTCTATCTTGCATCCTAATTCTCTATTTCAAGAAAAACTATAATCTTATATTCTTCTCTCTTGCTTTTTACTTATTTACATGATAACAACCAAACTTGACTTTGCGCATTAACAATCATGTTTGTTATATTTTTGGTATATTTGTTATAAAGAGAAATGAAACCAATATTATTGTAGCATAGCCCATTAATGCCATGGCATTTTGCTTTTGTTACATTTGAAACATTCTCAGCTGTCCTTCGGGTGGAACATTGAAATGCTGAATTTTAAGTTTTACGTCAAGAGGGTACAACCTTGTAAAGAAATCCAATATATTTACGTAAATACCAACGTTCCCACGCGTTTTGGTCATTCATAGACTGCGGGAAAGTATTAGATTAACAAATATACAAACAAATAAAGTACAGGGCCATGCTTTGGGAGGAAAACATCCAGTTTATAAACGGGACTACCAGGTGCTTTAAACGATTCTCGAGTTCCCTTGAGCGCACCTTTACAGTGGATTACAGTCTGACATTTCGCGGGGTACGTGCTTCGTGAAAGGCTGCGCGGCTCTGAATAGCGCACTTTCGTGGTCCGCTTCAAAGGCAGCTTGTTCGTCGAGTGCACAAGACCCTAATTAGCGAACATTCTTGAAAGACGCCAAGCATCGAAATCCTTTTAGTAATTCCGAGTCGTGCTTGTATTCACGACAACCACCTCACTGTGAGAACGTCACTTATGCCGAAAAGCCATCATAAACCTGCGCGAACACTGAAAGGAAATCCTAAAGACCTGTCGTGGAATGGATAAACGAACATTCTGTTTGCACGCACTGCGATATCTAACCCTGGGTTGCAACTGATCCCGACTCAATGTTTAGCAAAAAGATGTCAGCGTCTTGAACGCGTCTTTTACCGCGGGAGTTTGGGCCGCACGAGTGAACAGGACCACGGATAAAAATATAAGATAACAAAGGACGATGAATAATGAACTAACTCGCTCGAACAATGTTTGAATACTTCCTTATTTGTAATTTCGTTTTAATTAGTACAATCGCACTGAATTCTTATTAACTGACTAGTCATTTTTTCTTCAAAGCCTCTGCAATTTCTTTGTCATCGCTTCGGCGAATTCCAGCACGCTGGTAGTTACAGAGTTGGCATGAAAGCGACATTTGAGAATAACGACATGTCCTATTAGTCCTGTTTTTGTCCAATATGTCGCTTGTTTTACCATCACTCTCTGATTTTTGCGACAAATTATTCAATTGTTCGACGCAAAAAAAATATTTGGGCTCCAATCCACGTTGTGAAGGTGGTGGGCCAGCGAAACTGCGATATCACGACACCTGCAACGATTGCCACTGTACTATACCAAACTACTAACGAAAAGAAAGCAAATGCACTGTACCAAACCTTTTTTCTATAGACCCTTTTCTTTGCAAACGCCACCACGCGGTGCTCCAGTCTATGACGTGCCAGCAAACTTCCGGTTCGTAAAAAGAATGAACAAAACCCACCTTGCCACCGCTGCTTGAAATGTTGATGAAACGTTTAACCACCAATTCTCCACGTAAACGCCAAAAGAACGAAGAAGCGAGAGATATGTTAAAATGTTTCGAGCATTCTTGCAAATCAACTACCTCCAAGATGTAATATTGTACAGCCAAAGGCCCTCGTTAAATCTCTAACTCTGTTGTCCGTGTAGCATTTATGCTTTCCAGCACTGGTGGCATAAGCAAGCTCGACAGGCTTGCAAAGACTTTCTAGATTGTGGTTGCAACAGTACTTCGTACTGTTGCAACCACAATTTTTACCGAGAAACGCATGCGGGGAGCACTACGTGCTTCGCATTGTTCGCGAGCGCCTTATCATTTATTATGTGGTTTTAATATTCAAACAATTTTCAAAACCACATGATATATGGTAAGGCGTGCGCGAACGGTAATAAGACGTGCGCGATGGTGTTTTCTCTATTACTCTGTCGACTACTGTTCTTTCGACGGCAACGAAAACACCCTACCAACAAGTCATAAACACCTTCGCTGTAAACATCAATATCGTAAGAGAATCATTCACACGCCGGGTTCTCACTTTTCATTATATTCTCATCATATCACTAAACATTTATAGTTGTAAAAAACTCATGGTTAGAGGTTCTTTTTTTATTTTTTTAGGCGGTTATGTTTAGGAGGTACAAATGAAAACGATACAAATCTGTCACGAAGCTAAGACACTGTTAAATTACCTCTGAAATATCTCTCAACCTTATTCGTTAAGCTTTCGAGCACATCAGAGTCGCATTAGCAAAAAACGCAGCCCAAAAATGGAAATAAAAGTCAAAAGCACGACTGCTACACTTAGCAGTCGTTAGCAAGCTTTATATAAACTCCGACGTCGGGAAGTTACGCTATGAGGGTCTACCAAGACACCCTCATTTTTCTCAGCCGTCAAAAAAAGAAAACGCTAGTGACTCCAACTTTTAGAATGGGAGCGCGATGGTTCTATGGTCACCGCATGTCCCGCAGTAAACAAACACACAAAAAAACAGGAATTCGAAACTGTGTTTGAGTCTAAAACTCTGTGAAACGATCTAATGGCAGGAACGGAAGCAACGACCCGTTCGCTTTCTTCAGGATTGAGTACCGGTAGCTGGGAACACCCCGGTAGAAAAGTGTCCGCGCGCGTGCACGTTAAAAACGAGCCAAGAAACATGCGCGCGCCAAAAATCTCGCCTGTCGTTAACGCGCGCTGACGCGCCGCGCTCGCGCTAGGTCGACCGGGCGTGTTTCGGCGCCCGCCGCTCGACGCCAGCAGAACGAAAAAATGCTAACGATATATTTGCAGGGCACCCGCACTAACGACCTTCGAACTCTCGGGGTACCTCCAGAGTTTCCCGGGATGCGGGCACGAGGGTTGGGCCCACGTGCGCCGCGCTATCGGGATGAGGCCTCACAACACGTCAACCGAACGTTAGCGAGAAAACGTTCTTTGGGAATGTTGCCGCCATCCTTTTCGAGTTCAATGCCCTCATACCGTGTAATCTGATCACACGTTGGGATTACCATTTCATTAGTGGGCAACTGTTTTATTTTTATTTTTATTTATTTCCGTGACGCTTCATAACTCGGGTTTAGTTCTGAAATCCAACGAAAACTCCACACACACAATGATCTCGGATGAAACGACGTCAAACTTTCCTAGAAGACCTCTATTTTGTTTTCCCTTACATTTGATCGATTTTCATCCTAGTCAAGTTTATACTCTATGTAAAATACATACTTTCTTTTTGTTTTTACTTTCTTTAAACCAGAATCATAGTAGAGTGATGCAATTTTGTACAACCTAATTACTAGGGGTCTTTTCAACTGTGTTCAGTTTTCGCAATTGTTGCAGTATGCTAACGATGTGAAGATATTTCACAAAATGCAAGCCCACTGTGACTGCATGGAAATGCACATTAACATTGGAACAGTCAATATGTATTGCACGAATAAGTCTGACAAAAACTAACGTTATCCCATTTAGTCGAGAACCATAGAGTACATACATATCCTTACATGCTCAACATGCCCGAAATAAAGAGAACATCTGTCAGACGCGAACTTGCAGCCTTATGGGACTCTGCTCTTTGGATGGACTCGCACATTAATGCTGCGGTAGCTTCTTCATTGAGGATGCTCTGCATGACGTCAATGACTACGCGAAAGTTTACGATACTGTCATCTGCGCTTGTGTTGTATAATTCCGTTGTCCGCTCAAAAGTTTAGTTCGCTTCTACTGCCTGGGAATTCACTTAATTGTTCAAAACCTAAGCGTATTGAAAGTGTACAGAGACGCGCTATTTCTTTGATTTATGACCGATACCTCAGAAGTAAATATTCTTTACGACTACAACTGGCTGCTAAGTAAAATAAATGGGTATTGATACACTTTTCGAAAGAAGAGATCCTCATGATTTGTTATTTTTGCGCGAACTTATAAACGACAAAGTGCAATGCTCACATTTATTTTCCACCATAAGCTTTTGCTTGTTTACTCGCTCTTTGAGGCTGATGTAACTGTATTATGTTGGAGGGCGCCCCCAGCTTTCTTTTGTGACCCGAATGAAAGTTTTTGTATAATGGTATTTCGTCAGCTTCACCAGACAAGTTTATGCCCTTAAGCGATATATAAAAAAACACTTAGCAATGTCAGAACAATAATACAATATGTGAATTCGTTTGCTCTTTTATTTTTTTTTTTTAATTTTGTATTTTCGTGCATAATATCATGTGTTTGATGAGTAAACATGTGTTTTTCTTCGTCTGTGTTGTGCTGCACCACCGTGAACGCATTTCGCTGATGGCGGGTTTCAATATAGATTCGTAAACTTCAGCTGCTATACGAAAATTCCTGCGGTTTGGTGATTGTGGAATGCAAGCTGTGTAAGTAAAATTTTGGTTGGACATGGAAAGTTGGTTTGGTCGTTGGTTTCGCGAGTAGTCCCCTAACTTTTATTTAAATCTATCAATGCTTGCCTACTTACAATTAGAAGGTAGCCAGTACAAGCTAATGATGTATTATGTGGCCTGCCAATGTTAAGACCTTAATTGTTTTTAAACAGGTAAGAACAAAAAACGGGGTATAGAGGTTAAATCTATAGCACATTTATGTTGTGATTATTTTCTAGGATTGCGTTAATAAAATGGTATTAATTATAACAAACAAAACGCAGTACTTTAAGCAAATTCGTGTGAGGATTCACTACCTAAGTGTTTGGATTCTCAGCAATGGCCGATTTTAAACTTTGTTTCAATAGTTCTTTTGATATGAAGGTCAATTCCGTCTTGTAAGGCTATAATTTTTTCATCAGTAAACCAGCTCAATGCCCTGTTGTGGTATAAAAGGTTTGTAAAACTCTCTGCTAACTGGCTTGAATTGAAATCGAACACTGGTCAATAAGAAATTACATTAAAATGGACAGCTTATTAAAATTGATGACCTGAGATGTGGTCAATTTTATAATAAATTTCCCCCGCCTTTCGCGGTTTCCAATAACTGAGAATCGTAAAAGTGAACACATCAAGAATCAAACGCCATAGAAGAAAATGAAAAGTGCTTGTTTACCTCCCGTTATTCAACAATGCGTCTTGTCCTATATACACCTCGAACCAAAACAATGGAAGTTAATCCTTAACATTCTGTAATCCTTATCCCTCGGATAAAACTCCGCATCCTCCGAATTGCGAGACAATGCAGCAACTTCGTCAGACTATCGCGCAAGTTTTGTCCACGGGGAGCACTCGACAATGCCTCGAAGCACGTGGGGTGAAGGCAGATTAAAGTTCGTCAAATTACAGACAACTAATCTTGATGGTGTTCGCTTTCCTAACATGGCGCGAAAGACGACGCTTCTGGAGAGTGTCCGCTTTCTTCGGCAGGATTTGTTTGGCAACCCTTGCTGGCCTGAAGTGTATAGCCCTCGAAAAACGACACCGGCTTTCGCAATCAACGGTTTCGCTTCATAAACACTTTAGGGACAATTCGAACCTTGGCTGGCCTTCCGTGATCGTGATCCTTTACTTTGGAGCCTAAAGTTGACAAGTCAATATTAAACAACCTAAAAATAATTCATTGTCTTATATCAACTAAATGGTTTCTGTTTTAAATGTGCCGGAAGACATATGGTACTTTCGAGTTGAAACAAGTACTGGCTGACAAGAAGTGTACGCAAATATACCTGCAAAATGTTTTCATTGATTCACGTGTGGTTAATTCAAGAATCGTTAAACGTAAAAAAAAAAATATACTCTATTATGTAACTCCGGAGTAATGCAGTTTTGCATACTTTTTCATAGTTCTTAATTAAAAACTGCAAATGCGTTCTTTTTAATCACGTTGGCTCGTTGCGGCTCACAGCTTTCTAGCTTTTTGTGCACTTCCTTCAAGTCTGCATGCGTGAAGTTTTAACCTTTTTAGACATTCCGCAACCACGGAATCTTCTAAAAAATGTATTTAGTGTGTGCCGGTGGCGTGTTGCGGCCCTTAAGCAATAATTTAAAAACTTACCTCGGTGTTCAATGCAAAATGATCCGGTACTTCATCTTTCCAGGACAATTCGCTAAATTGTTGTGTTTTTATATACAGGGTGTTTCTTTTTTATACTTGCAGATCTGTTTTAAAAGAAGCCATGACAGCTACACTTATGCGGTATCTGCGAGTGAGTTACACGCCCAGGGAGACATATGGGTGGCTAATCTTTGAGATCAGTCGGCTAATTAATTAAAGTTCACGAATTAACTTTTTAATTAGTGAAAATAGACATATGCTTCCAATTAGAAACTTGCTCAGCGTCGTCCAGAACCCCTAAATCAGCAATTTTCATAAAAACTTTCAGCGCGTGAAAAGCGTAGTAGTTCAGTAGAGTTACCACTCGTGGAGCGGGCACAAGGCTAGCGGTTTCGGTAAGGCGCCCGCGTAATTTTTCCGTCTCTTATCTAGCCCCAATCTTGTACCTGCTCCACGAGTGGTAACTTCAGCGCACTACCGCGCTTCACACGCGCTCAAAGTCTTTCTAAAAATTACTGATTTAGGGGTTTCGGACGACGCTCATGAATTTTCTAATTGGAACTATATGTCTATTTTCACTAATTAAAAGGTTAATTAGTAAATTTTAATTAATTTTTCGACTTATCGCAAAGATTAGCCACCCAAATAATTTCCCCCTGGGCGTATAACTCACTCGCACTAACCGCATAAGCGTAGCTTTCAGGGCTTTTTTTAAAACAAATCTGCAAGAATAAAAAAAAAAACGGTATATGGATATATATTGGGTGTCCCAAGTTACCAGGCTCGATCTAAAATGGACCGTAAAAATCGACGCCTGCACGTAGTAATATAAACTTTTCGTTACAGGTGTATTTCACTAGTCAGATTTTTTGTTGTTGTTGTTGTTTTTTTTTTTTTTTTAATTACAAAGCGTAGCTTTTTTTCTGTAAGAGATAGGGCCAAGAAACTTGCCAGGGACAACGACGGCTGGCGACGCAGACGACCAAGTCGAGCAGCGGGATGGGTTTGGCGCTCGTACTGATGATGGAGCTACCTACTTAATGAGACTTCTCGCCACCACCGTGGTTTATTAAAATAAAATTAATCTTTTTGTAATGTGCCTTTGGTAAAAACGTAAATGCGGACAGTAAAAGCAATACTTATTTATGCGTTTGCATAACGGCGGCGCCTTTGCTGCCAACGGATTTCGTCTGCGTGTCGTCTGCTTTCTTTCGCTGGTCGGCTACAGCTTCGGACGCAACCCCCGACGCCATCTATCAATACGAACGCCAAACGAACCCCGCAACTCAACTATGTCGTCTTCGTCGCCGCCCGCCGTTGACCCTGGCAAGTTTTTTGTCCCTATGTTTTAGAGAAAGGTAGCTACGCTTTGTAATCTTACAAAAACAAACCGACCTGTGAAATATTTAAATATACCTTTGACGAAAAGTTTAGATTCCTACGTGCAGGCGTCGATTTTTTGTCTATTTTAGATCGAGCCTGATGACTTTGGACACCCTATATATTTATGATACAATATCGTCTACTTTTTTCACGCCAAAATTTTATTGAAATATCTGCATATAAAGAGTAGCGCTAGTCCTCCTGTGCTCTTGTGTAGATGTGAAGCATAATTTCAAATTTCTTATGTATAACATACTTGAAGTTAGTAGTTGATATTACGCCGTTTATGGTTTTATTGGACGCGGCATAAACCAACGACCAGTTCGCGCTTTCCACTTTTGGCTCGCTTCCTCCTCTCTCTCCTTCCACACTGTCCACCGTTGACTGTTTCATCCTCCCTCATAGTGAGAAGGATCTTTTGCCTTGCAGAATCTTGTGTCTGGTCGTCGGCCTTTAACTTCGCGTGAAAATCGCGCGCGACTCTCACGCGAAGGCACGGGGTTCAACCTCGCCAGTGTTGTTATTCTTTTTTTTTTTCGCGACTCTTCTAGAGTGTTTTAGAAGAGCCTTGCAACGTATCGCTTGTTCCTCTGAATGTTCTACACAACGTACCTTGTATAAATGAACCCGAGTCTGACAACGTCAGGTCAGTCGCTATTTTGTCGCCATTTCTCAGTGTCTATGGTTCCTTCTGGTTTAAGTGTGTAGGCACAAGTTCGACCTATTAAACGTTTACTTTCGGTTCCAAATTTATCTGCTATTTTTATTCGCGACAATATGAAATACATTTTTAAAACGCAGATAAACTGGTATAAAATATTGACTTGGAAATTTAATAAATTCGTTCTTTTTTATAACAGGGTGCTGGCTCTATATCAAAAACTAAAATTCTCTGCTGGACACGCCATTATGACATGATATTTTATTAGGGCCGCATTTTCGCACCTGTGAATTTATCACTTGTTACAGAATTCTAACTCTTAATTAACCAAAAAGTTGCTCTTTCTCAGTTATCGGTGTACAATCCAAGCTCGTTTAACAGATCCTGATTTTGACCAAAATGTTGATTTGTTTTAAAAGGAGTATGTTATATGCAGATATGAAATTAAGTCAATGATATGTAGAGGAAAACCAACCAAACTTCCCAAATTGATACGTTATATTATATCCAAATGTCTGTCTTAACCAGGTCTGTTGTAATGAGCTCAGACTTTATATACCTTTTAGCATATACTACCTTGTACAGTCTAATAATCTTTTTTTAATCCTAAAATGTTATTTCTACGAGGGTATATATGCTGGCGTATCTCTCTTTCTTAGATTAATTTAGATAAACGTGATGGCTTTGTGAAACATTGTAAAATGTAGTTCTTCTTTAACTAGTTCAAGTCTTTACTGGTGTGCAATAACGGTTTTTGTTTCTACAAAAGTCTATCGTCATTGTTTTTTTATATAGAACAGTTTTAATTGTCCCAGTGACTTTTTCTGCAAAAAGAAACTATGAAATAGTAAATGCTGCTAGTGGAACAAATTTTTCGTTTTTTAAGTTGCTGCTATAATTAGAAGGTTTCGAAATAAAAGCAACAAACTAAGAGTTGCTCAACTTTCGGTTATATTCCGCGCTTATGCTGCTTAATGAGTTTGGCGAGAAGCATATGTTGCGCCTTTTCTGTGGTTTTTCAACAACGCGTCAAACATTCTTTTTTAACCAGCATAAACGCAAAATTTGTCATTTATGTGCACTTTTGATTATATTCTTCGTTCACTAAGGATAACGAGAATTATTTTTTTAGATGGATGTGTAGTTCAAATCTAATTTGAAAGAATGTGCGATTCCGGAAATATTCAAAAATGTTACTCTCTGACGCATACCAAGCAGGCAGAATGTAAGAATTGCAATTTGAAAGCACTCTTCCAGATTTGAAACTATACTCGTCGATTATTATCGTTAGTGAAAGTCAAGAATTATCAAGTGACAAAAATAATCGGGGAGACTTGAGGGTAGGGCACAGAGGAATTTCAAATACGACGATTTCCTAACGTAGCAAGCCAACGACGCCGTGCGACAGCCCTGCAGGGGATTGGGAATCTCAAAAGAGGTATGAGGTAACAAAACGCCAAGACACGATTCTGCCTTTGGTTGAAATCAACAGTACAAACCACTAACGATGCCGAAATACTTCCCTTATAGTCCTATTGACATCTCTTCAATGCAATAAAATACTGTCAGCTCGCTTTCCTTTTTGATCTTCGTTGACATTTTTGTAACCCGGTTCTACATTTCAGTAAAACGTATTGAGCATTTACTAACGATTTGTTTTATATATAACCGCGAAAACACGTTTATACGTTCATCAGAATTATTCCGCAACTCCTGCCTTTGAAAGTGCGCTTATTCGCGGTTAGAAGCTCGCTAGGGGCGCTTCTGTTTTTCTCACTATGGGCAGTGCACATAGATGCTCACGCAGCTATGTTTTAATTTTTATAGTGCATAGCAGCTTGGCATTTGCACGTGCTTGCACCAGCAGAGGAAGTTGAAGTGTCCTCACTCTGGGTTGTGATAAAATTAAACCAGGCGGTGAAACCCAAACTTCTCGCCGCGAATAGTTCCCGCCTACTTATGACTCGCGGGGCGTGGCGTATCCCATGCATCTCATTATTGACTCACAGCCAATAAGATTACGTCACTAGCCGATGAAAACGCCGAGGAACCAATTGCGAAAGCGGGAACATATTTAGGCCACACCCTTCGTTTCTTAAGCTGTCGTGACTATACGGAGTGCAAGTTCGTCTGCTTCTTTTTCAGGAATTGTGGTGGCGTCAGAACGCCGAGCTATGATTGGCTCCTATTGAAGGATGGTGACTAGACATCAAGGCAGATTACTTTGAGGTCTACCGACTACCTTTCGATGAGAGCCAATCAGGGCTCTGCGCTTTCACGTCACCATGAACCCTGCAAAAAAAGCAGACAAGCTTACGGTCCACTTAGCAATTTTTCCTTTTTTTTCAGTTGCGGCAAAGAAAGCATCACAATATGTTGCAAAACTTTTCATCTGTTTTTCTTTCTTTTTTTGCTTGACAAACAACTTTAAGTGTGAAGCCAAACGAAAACGCCATTTAGGGTTTGACACGAGTTAATTGAGTAAAGCAGGACGCCGCCATTCCCCGCCATCCTTCTCGGCAAATTTGAAGCGACGCATGGGAGGGAGGGAATGGGGACGGGATTTCTCGCTGTTTCTCGCAAGTGGTTGCGCATGCTATCTCTTTCCGCGAGGTCAAACTTTAATCAGCCTAAGCGAGCCGGGCTTTTAATCAGCGCTGAGTGAAGTCACTGTCACCCGAGATTTAAGAGAGAGGGGGACATCTCTCGTTCGTGCGAGCGTGCGTATCACGTGGTCTGTGGCACCCCGGCCGCCGAGCACTGTAATCACGCCTCCCCACGCAGCGCCGATAAGGTCACCATCGGGACAGTGGCTTTCAATCAAAAACGCGTGATGCGTCGTCGCGCCTTAATTTTTCGGAGGTCAGATTTGTGGTCTGGGACGTGATATTCGTATGGGTGGATGGACAATGCTGAGAACTTACGAATCTGACAATGCATTGCTCTACCTAGCGAGGGTTTTTTTTTTTCTTTTACTTTTTAACGGGTGACGCAACCCAGCGAACACCTATGAGGGAGATAAACCCGATTGGGTGTGCCTATTCGAATATGCAGCTAATTGTGGTACGGCCTTGAGAAAAATATGTGCAAAAGAATGACTGAGACAAGGTCAAGGCTGAAAAATCTTTGAATCAAACGGTAGCATGCGCTGCCTAGTATTTTTTTTTTTTTTAGCTTTGTAACGAGTGATGTAACCCAGTGAAGGAGTCGAGAGGGTGATACACCTGACAGCGCTTGCCTGTCCAAAGGCGCAGCTAAGTTTGGAGCGGCCTGGATAATATTATGAACAGCGAGATAACTTAGACAGAGTTGAGGCTGGAAAACGTTTAAATCGGGCGGTCGCTTGCGTCCCCTGGCGAGCGTGTTTCACTATGTAACGAGTAGCGCAACCCAGTGCGAGAGCCGTGAAGGAGATATAAGGTGACCGCGTGCACCTATCTAAAACTGCAGCGAAGTCGGGCGCGACCTGTGGGGTAGTATATGGAACGAAAGAACTCAGACAGGAACAAGGTTGGAGCGGAGGAAGTATCAATAGACGTCAAACCATGCCAACCTTAAGCCGAAAACAAAAGAGGCGCTAGGCTGGAAGGCATATAGAAGCAAACACCTTTTGAACACGGTAGCTTGGTTTACGGGACGTTAACCATCATCGTGAATTTGTAAACTCTGGACTTAGGGGAAGTTGTTGTTGTAACCGCTAGATGCTTGCAGCGTTCGGTCATAGAATACGTTCTTCGACTAGCATTACCGGTTTCCAGCGAAACGAGCAAATGTAAGAAACAAATGTACGTTCGCAGCTAAATTTGGAAGGCGACAACGCCCAAAAGATTTAGAAGAAATTAAACGACAATGAACCGTACTTTACGTGCAAGATTTTTGTAGAAAATGACCAAAACAGGCTGCATATTTTTAATTCAAAATTGACCAACCGCGTTGCAACACATTGTTCAGTACTGACGCCCACAGTTTTACACTTTTAGGAAACTTTGGCTAATGCCACATGCAAATCGTATTATTAGGGTTGCTTATTAACGAAAACACAAGGCGTTTCAAAGGAAAAAGAAAACGTATTTTTTGGCCTGCTTAAATATACTCCGTGAGAACGTGACGCCAGTGATTGGGATAAAACGTCCAAGTTTTAAAACTTGACGTTACCTGCATAAAAATGTAATTGAGAAAAACTATATTTTTTCTATGGATCGACGTCCACCTAAGCGTAATATCGTCAAAACAAGAAATAACATTGCGAGCGCCTGTAACATCAATTTCAATAATAACTAAATCTTGACACCGAAGAAAAATTAATAGCCTCTTTTTTGCTAAAGCATTTCTTTTTTTCCTTTTTTTACCTATGTATATTTGACATTTACTCGCAATGTCAGTTCCTGGTCTGACAATATCAAAATTTGATTCAACGTCTTCTTATCATTTTTTTTATTTTTCTCACTTATCTTCCAATCCAGGTAACGTCATCTTCTCAGAAGTTAGCGTTCTATCTCAACCGCGAGCTCCACATACTCACAAAGTTCGAGCTTCCTTAGATACATAGTTTATCCACGCGGCGGAAAACATGTTTTACTTTTTCTCGGGAACGCCCGTTAAAGTTGACGTGCGTATGTCCACCTACCAGCGGTTTGTTTACGGCAAAAATTAATTATGCATAATATATGAAGGTTTAAATTAAACATGTCGGTAACTCCTGATAAATTGTAACGAATAGTGAAGAAAAAAAATCCGGTTGCCTCATTTTTCAACACATTACGCAGCAATATCTAGGGTAGCAAAAATAGCAACATAAAAAAGTTCATGTTCATTACTGTTATGCCCTCAGAGAACGAGCGTACATCAAGCATATTTCTGAGCTCCAATAAACAAAAGGCGGATCGCTGCGTGCTGCCAGCACCGCGTAGCGGTAACATCCGGAAACATCGCACGTTGTTTGCGGGCGTGAAATTATCCTAGAAAAAAAATCATTGCACTGCACCCGGCATCATCAGTGCTTCAGCGATCGTCCTGCTAAGTATCCTGAATGCACAAAACGGATACCCCTCCACGTGGTTCAACTAGAAGAGTCCGATGTGTTAGAAAAACTATCTGACGCCGCGAAGAATTAAGCTTCGCATTTCTCGCAACAAGACGCCTTCAGGACGGTTACTCAGAGCTCTGCCGTCGCCCTTCTTTAAGGGTAGAGAAGTGCGACGTAGCTTTCCAAGCAACAAGAGCGTCTCCCCAAATCCAGTAACCTTCCCATCCACGCACAAACTCAACCCCTAATAAAGAAATAATAATAATAATAAATGAAAGACGTTTACAATTCCCTGTGATGCCGAATTAGAACGCAGCTCTTGAGGAGGAGGAGGTTAGGGTACGGAGAGGACGGTATGCCCCTACTCCTTTCCTCCCCCTCCTTCCTTCATGACGTCACTCAGGACACTCGTGACGTCATTATGAGAAACGTCCCATAATGCAACGCGCGGTTACGCCGACGGCGACGCCGCTCAAGCCGAAAGCGGGCGCATAAGAGCTGCTCTCTAAAACTAAGTACCAAAAACTCGAAGCCCGCGTTCTTTTTTTTTTTTGCATTCTACTATTTTTTGGGTTTTTTTTTTTCAATGCATTTCCTTATCAGCACACGTGACAAACGCGTGCGAGCGTAGATAAGCACTGCGGGCGCACTGCACTGTCCGGAGATATTACCGGTTCCGAGCGGGATGTGTGAAGGCAAGCATGATGAAAGCCATTGGACCAACTGATATTTTTTTTTCCGGGCCCCCGCATACATAACGTTGCATGCAAATTCGAAGCACCCCATCTTTCGCGTCCCGACGACGTACATGGCGGGTCGCGCTGCGTTCTCTCTCTGCGAACGCCGTTCTGCGGCAGCGTTCGCTTTATCTAGCGCCGTTCGGAACACGCGTCTGAAGGAAAACCCGCGGCAAAGCGGAATGCACGAGCGCGAGGACAAGAAAGTACAGATACATAAGCGTGGAGTACATAAAAGCAGCGCATGATGCTCGCCGAACATTAACATAACATTTGCAATTTAAACGCTTTCCACAGTGAATCCCGCCCCCTCATATTCTGTTCGAAGAAGCGAAGATCGCATTGGAAAGTCAAACAAGCCCGATTTTTTTATTACTTTCTAAGACTTTTATAGAACCTTAATCCTTCGCTATTTTCTTTTTTTCTTTCTTTTACGAGACGCCAGGGAACATCTAACATTTTGAAGGAGGGAGGTTCAGATTTCGGCAGCAGACTGCTGAAAACAGTGACTACAAGATTGTTTTTTGTTTTTTTTTTCTCTCTTCAACTATTGTAAGTCCTGTTTTTTTTTTTTTTTTTTGCTGAATTTTGGAGCATATAAACTGGCAACTGCAGACTGTGGGATACTAGGAACAGAGCGTTGAAATCATGGCGGAAATCTGCACCTGAAAGTTTGATCTTAACGACTGCGCTTCCAGTACTGCTGGGTTCTCCGCACGGTTTACGAGCTGCTAAACATATTCTACCACCAGCTATCTCCTCGAAACCGGGTAAAGAGCTGCAATAAAACGCCGGTCAATTCCTATTCAGTTATACGCACTCATAAACCTGAGGCCACTATTAACGCGGCAGTGTTGAAGTGTAACGGTTTCGAACACTTGTTAAAGAAGGCTGAATTTTGAGCCCTACGATAGCCGACACTGCAGTACAGTGTTTTAGATACTGTACAACTTGTAGTTACGTTACTTTTTCTTTCTAAGCTCGACCAAATCGCAAAAGTGTGATTCACATTTAGTGATTTTTTTTCTTCTTACAAGTGAACTTTTTTGTCTCAAGATCGTATGCAGCAGAAAGCGTGTACTTTATGACAGCTCAGTAAAGGGTGCTTGGTCTAATAAAGTACTATTCCTATCATGCGGTCTCCAACGCGCATTATGCAGTAGTGATAGCACGTGCTCACACAGATTCGTACACATATAAAACGCGTGGAGTTGGCAGCGAACAACTTTTGTCCTCAGCGAGCATCTTCTGCACGCATTGTCGAGCTACAGCGCCTTAGCAAAGTCGGTAGATTATCTGCTAAAACTAGAGATTCGATTTTTTTTTTTAATTTTAGCCACAGCGCAATAGCTTAACCCCCACATACGAGTAAAAAATTGTAATCCTAATAAATTTTAATCACGCGTACATCCCGTGTACAATTCTAAGGTGTACATTTCTAAGATGTACAATTCGTGCATCTTAGAAAGCGTAGTTTGCATTTGGTATCCCCTGTGCCTACATAAACTGAAGGCATGGGCGGATTTAGGGGGAGGGGGGGCGATGGCTCCACCCTCCCCCTTTAAAACCAACATAGTCAATTTCGTTTTAATAAACAAAATTAATATGCACCAGCCAAAAGTTTGGTTTTGGTGACATAGCAAATATTGTGTCAACAAAATGGATCTGGGCAATGTTTCGGCCGTAATATCATATCTCAACAGACCCCCCCCCCCCCTCTCAAAGCTTGACCCATAAGTCCGTCCCTGGAAGGTAGCCAGAAAGTACGCCGGAACAATACCTATCTTGACAAAACTTGACAGTCCTAGGGGCCTAGCTTCGGCTTAATACGACTTTGTTCCATGGGGTTAGTTAGTACCAAACTAATTTTCTTTTGCGTTTTGTGACTTTTCTTTGTCTCGTCGTATAATGGTCCAAGTGTGCCATACTTGACACAAAGATGCGGCGTATGAAGCGAAAAACCAGCAGTGAAGCTTAGATCTGGCTCTTGCTTGTTTATAGAGTAACCGGCACCGTTTCTAAGGCTGCTAATCTCTCCAAGCAAGCATTAAATTTCTCTTCCTTTCTCTTTCTGGCACTTTTACAGTGATTAAGGCCCGAAGATGTCAGATGACAGACAAACTACAGTACAAGCAGTTAAGCCTAACTGTGGCACTTGTTTGGCGAACAAGGTCCAAGATACCCAGTTTTTGGGCAGAGAAGGTAAAGTTTGACTCTGCGCTGTGCTTCTTTTGGACTTTTAAGGCACCAATTTCCAGGGGAAAAAAACACTTTTTGACACAAAGAACTGTGCTACTTGGGTGTACTCTTAAGTAATGCGTGCGTAGTAGGGCCGCTATCGACCTATAACTTTCTCAGAGAGGTGGAAAGCGCACGTAGTTAGTGAAGCTGGAGTATTAAAAAAATTATTTTTCCGCCATGAGGAACAGCCGTGCAGGAAGAGTACATAGAGGATTCTATTTTGCGGCTGTTATGCCAGGTTGAGGATGTTCTTTACACAGCCACAAACTTCGTTGCATCCGACGTGCAAGGCAATAATCTACTTGCTTCCTGTATCCTGACTGAGGAATTTGAAATTTTGTTAAATTGTCCCCAGATGTCTTTTTCTTTTCTTTTTGCAAGTTTACACGTTTTTAGTGCGTGTTAGTTCAGGGTCATAGTACTGCTTGATTGATTCGTGCCGTTAATCTTTGACGGCGTTCCCTTATACAACATGGGACGAAGCTTTCAAATTTGTCTGGCATAAACAAACACTTGAAACTTAAGTAGACTGACTGGGCATTCGATTGTCGAGTCACCCGCGACCTTAGATTTCGTCGTGCGAAAAAACGAAAAGTGCATAAGTTTTAATTCAGTGCACCCTTAACTCTTTCTGTCCGCTACATTCTCAAGCTGTTCATCGAGCTAAACTCGACGCGAAGTGACTCTAAACTCAAAATTCGTTTCTAAAAAAAAAAAAAGGAGTGTACGGCTCAATATAACCTTTAAAATGTCCTGTAGCAGAAAATGGAACCAACAGATACGTTGCTTTCTGTTGGCTTTAAATTGTGTTCTAGCCCGCTGAAGAGCACACAAGCAATTGACATAAAAAAAAAGGGCTCCGAACGCGAAAAAGCGATCAAGCAGCATGCGGAAGGAGGAAAGCAATGTCTTGGACTCAGCTCCTGGTTTATTGCACAGTAACGGCCTTTTATACAGCCGCCCGACGCTGGAGCCGTAAAGGGGGATTCCGTTTGACACGCTTTGTCGGACGCTCCGGAGTAAAACACGGCCTCTAAAGCCCCGCAAATTTCGGGCGTTGTGTCATCCGCCAGCCGTCTTTCGAGTTACTTCATCCGGGGGCTGTAATTTGTACACGCCGTTCGTAAGTGTTCTCTGCGTTATGATCTCTCTTTCTCGGGGTTAAAACCTCACGTGCGTTGTGTTTCGGGGCTCGCACGCTGGATTTGTAAATATTGGAGTTCTTTGAGCCCGCTCAATAAGCTAAGTATCAAAATAACGGCACTCCAGCCATCTTAAACCTTAATATCAGAATTTTCAGCTAGCTACATATTATATCGAAAATCGCAAGAAATAGTTTTCTGTTCTCTAGATATGTTAAAACAGTCCGCGAAAGAAAAAAACACAATATTTTGATCATCTCTATGGGGTATCTGAAGCTTGGAATGTCGCATTTTCGGATGGTAAACTATCGCCAATTGCAGCAAAGTAGAAATTTGGGCTAGTTGGTTCATGATCAGTATATACAGCGCCAAAAAACGACAGGACAAATACGGGAGTAAACAGGACGAGGCGCCAATTGCGCAAGATCTGCACAAAGCACCAAAATGGCGGCACTCAGAATATAAACGGGTAATTCTGCGTAAATTCTCTATCTAGGCGTAGCTTGCTTTGTGGTTCTAGAGTTAAGCCGCTGTCGCTCTCGACGACATATTTTCATAGTTTCGTATACTTGCCACGATAATAGGGATTTTTTAGGGAAGCATGTTTGCACGTCCCACGCGGTGCGATGGGCCCTCCGGTGCGCACTGCGCATGCGCTACAAAGGAATGCTCGCGCATGCGCAGTTCGTACGTCAGGGCTCAACGTACCGTATCAAATGTGCAAAGACGGTGCCCTAAAACTCCCTAATGTTTAAATGCGGTTCGTACGCGTCGGTAGCCATTCTGACACGTTGGCGTTCTGGCCGCTCAGCGCACCATACTTCCGTGCCAAAGCACAGGGGAGTGAGGGGAGGTATATATCAGTGACAGGCTTGAGATATTTTGCGGAATTCGTCGGCCAAAACGCGAACCTGTGGTGGCAGGTTGACACACGTGTGTCGGGAGTGGCCGAGGAACGATGACATTGCTCACGTATCCTCAAAAAACGTGCGCCAAAACTTGGTCGTTTCGAGGTTAGAGTTGGGTGCGACGCAAATGTCGGTGCTATCGCAAGACAATTTGTCCATACTCGCAATGTCGTGCTTTCTCACGAAACCTGCGAGAGTAATTCATACTTTCAGCTTAATCTTGCTCAAAGAAATGCAGGCGCTTGTTTTTGGCGTCGTATATAATATCTCTTAACTCCAAAAAATCAAATGCTTCATTCGTTTGATTTTTTTGGATTTGGAAATTGTTATTTTCCAACTGTGTTGGAGATTTCGGTTTTTACTGTACCCGTGATACATTTACATACGCCCGTGATACGTTTTGGGTGTATTTGGATATTGTCTTACATGCTATTAGTTGTGTCATTCATCATTAGTTTTTAGGTTATTAAACATGCTCCCTTGCCCTTTTGTGAAACTTTAATTTCGTAAATATGAATAGGTCAAACGCAACCCCATGCCGATGACCTTATCTTTTATTCGCTGGCCAAGAATCAACGTAGTTGATAAACATCGTCAATGATCTCAGCGCGTTAATCTATAATATTTTAGTAGAAACTAGGGTTGTAAAACTATTGGTTTGAAATGAATAGCGCCGCACTATGCCCAAATTCCGCAGTTCAAAAGAAAAACACTACTACCGGCCCTTTTTACAGTGCTGAAACTCGAAATGAAAATTGGGGATATGATGGTTAAGACTATCTAAAGGTAGTCTTCAAAATGAAACAATAGAACTCGCTTATCTTCAGAAATGTAAGAAATGAAGAATGCATCTACGTCGCGAACATCCTGGCACATTTTAGCAGGGAAGGAGTTTAAACTAAAGCACGGAATTTAAATTCACGAATATAGTACCATTTTTATGGCACGTTTCTTCTTTTGTAACTGTCGTGGATTTCCTGCTGTGCGAAGAGGAAGTGACATTCAAAAGCGCAATTTTTTATTTGTTTATTATATGCTAACACCTGTCTTGGGAACTAACGATTTTAGGTGTGTCGTCCGTGCGCAAATTTGACTCAAAATTGATTTCCGCGCTGTTCAAAGTCGCGCATGAGATAGAAGCGCGCTTGACTTCAATGCCTCTCTAAGAATTCCTGTTTTCCACTCTAGCATTCTGTAATTTTTAAAACGCCGAGGAAAGTTTTCGCACGAACAGGCCAGCTCTGTACGTCAGGCAATAGCCCCCGATGAAGATCGAAATACTCACAATTCAGTGGCTTATTTTAGCTAATCCCTAGCAGTAATTGTTATTCTATATTGCTCGGGTAGGAGTGGGCTAGATGGGGAGTAAAATGACGCGTAAGACAGCCCTCGAAGTGAAACTTTACCGACTATGCATACAGACAAACGAAAAGCTTCAAACTCTCAGCATTAACCAGTCGGAGTGCGCTGATTCTCGGAATCTTGAGCTTCCGTCAGCCCTTAAAACCCACGCGTAACACGAGAATAATACGTTTCGGCGGTCTACATTAATAACTCGAAGAGGTAGATTAGTCTTTACAGTACCTGCGGGACAGACCAGGAGCAGCACGAAGACGAAACTGGCCCTGAGCTCGGCTTTTTCCATCATGCTTGAGGTCCTCGCTTAGTTCCGAAGTCTAGCGCTTCTGCGTCCAAGCAATTCCAAAAGGAGAAGGCGAGCAGTCACTCTTGTCCGCACATTCGCAGAGTTCGAACAGGGCAAGTTGGATGTGCCCCCGACACGACGCTATCCGTGTAATTTAATGGGTGTGTCTCGGGTAATAACGTTCAGAATATCGGTGCTCGAACACCGGTTTGGAAGGTTCCGGTTGCGACTTTCTACCGGTCCGGAACGCGAGCAAGAGCGCGACCGGTACTCCACTGGAGCGTCCACTGGAACGGGGTCGTGGTCAAACTGGAGAGCGTTCGTCGCGGCACCGCTCACATGTTTCGCGGAGTGGCGTCGGGTTCAAACACGCGGGTCTCGGGAGTCCGGACTCCGACTGAACACGGCGGCGCGACGTGTTGTTCTGGGCTTTTATAGCGGCCCGCGGGAAAGGGGAGGAGCGGACCCGGTGGCCACAGCTACCGTGGCGCCACCGCCGCGCTTTCCGGAACGCGCGCGCTTTTCTTGCCGCGTTTTTTTATTGGCGCCAAAAGAGGGGAACGCCGGTAGCGCGCGTATTAGTGCTCGCGTCTCCGCAAGCACCCGGATCCAAACCGGGTCGACAAAATAGAGTCATATTTTTCGGCTAATATGAGCAGCCCTTTGCATTACGGCTTATCCATTAAAATTCTATTTCGGGACCAGTTGGTGTACGGTAGGAATAAAACAGTTAATTAATATCGAGGCACAATTGACATGTCGGTAAGCAGCAATTATTGATTTTCACTTAGGGCATCGGATTTAGAATAAGATGTGATGCATCAGGAGCTACTAGCGCGAGCTGTTTTTTCCCCTAGAAACGCAGGGCTCCACGACGTCTCACGCAGCTGAAGAAACCGCACAAAAAAAATGATCTTCGAGCTTCTAGTTTTCGCTGTGGTACAACTTGAGGTAAAATGGTATGCGATGGGAATTTCTCTCCTCGTGAATATGACAGACATCTCTTGCTGCCAATTCAGTCATGTTCCTGGATAGTACTTCGTAGTAAACGCCCAAGCTGCTTTCCCGTTGTCCGCAGATTTTCATGAAAGGTGCAATAAGGAGCGCTTGTCAGCCTATGGCGTAGCCTTTAATAAAAAAAAATGCGAAGCTAGAAAACAACTATAGCGGTGTCGATAGCGTGAAAAATGTGTATGGTACCGCGTGCCTTCTGTCAAGTTAATCGCACGAAAAATAAACCAGTGATAACAAGGTGGTCTTAACCAGAACAAAAAAAGAAGCAATGATTGTTTTATATATGACGTAATATTCGTACATTTAAAATGGCGTAAAAATGACAAGATTAAAAAACCAGAAGAAAAAATGTGCACGATGTTCAGTAACGTCAAACACCATGACATCACACACTTTATACTGGGAACAAGTACTGCTTTCCACTAGAAACCCGACCATTTTCATAACAATGCGCCTTTCATAGATCCGTTGCAGCTAACAAAGTATTTAATAAATCTAACGGCGTAAATTGAAAATACGATGCATTTCAAACGTAAAAATAGTTACTCCCTATGAAATAAAGAGACGACGTCTTAAACTGACTCCCAACATCTCAGGTATATAGGAATAACAAAAAAACAAAACTGAACGAATAACATAAAAACTAAAAATAAAACGGTAAAAATATTGAACGCAAAAAAAAAAAGACAAAAGCACAAATACCGACCTGGAGGCAAACAGTTAACTTGGTCGGAAGGTCTAAACTAAACTGAGCTTACCGCCTTTCAAACCTCGTTCTCCGTCCCTCGCCAGATTTGTTCCCCTTTGCCGTTTTGTCGCTCTTCCCTTTGCTCCTCTTTTTTTCTTCTCTCGCTCTTTCTTTATCGACGCACCTGGCGAAGGCACCTGTTGACTCTCGACAGGTGAGAAGAGAGGAGGAAACGACACTTTCTTTCTCCCCATTCCCTAGGCTTCCGTTTCCCCTTCGGCTTTTGTGTGAAAATTTGTTGTCTCCCCAGCGCGCTGGGGACGCCCATTTTTTTTTTGCCTTTATTTTTTTTTTTTTGTGGGGCGCCTTTTCTTGTCCCTAAGCTGTTTTTGGTTCAACGTATCGGCGATTGTTTTTTTGTTTTTTTTTCTGGAAGTCTGTTGGGTGAATTTGGGAAACGCGCAAGTATTCCGCTCGCGAGGTGTCCGGGTCGCTTAAAGGTAAGCGAGTGAAAGGGATCTTTTTCGTATCGGCTCTATCTTTTGCTGCGTATCGTTTTGGGGGCGGATTCTGCGGTAAGGTGCTTCCTTGTTTTGCTCGCTCTTTTCATATTTGCTTTTTTGCATTTGTCTTCGGCTCGTTCTCGTCATAGCGCTGACTGTTTAATAAACGTTTTTTACATATGTTAAATTGTATCCGAACGACTTGTAAATTTGCTTCGATTTGACGGAGAAGCTTCATTTTAAAACGCCGAATCCAGAGTAACTATTGAATCGCTTTGTAACTATTTATTTGTTCAATAAACCTTTATAATGAGTTTACTTGATCTCCTTGTGTAGACAGAGAACGTTTGACGTCTCGAGTTTGTTCTAGAGAAAATACCAGGTGTTGGATTCATTCAGTCTAGCTATTTTACATTTGTAATGACGAGCACTATCTTCGCGAAATCTGTAATACTATTCTTCATAATTCCTGACGAAATAAACAGTTACTCTAACAATTCGAACATCAAGAGTTACAAACTATGACTGATACCTCAAAGTTTTCTAGTTGGTTTTTTAACAGCAATTGAGTCGTTTCTTCTACTCTTTTTTTTTTTTTTTGGTGAGGTACTTTGTTCATTTGAGTAGCATCAAAATTTTAAATAGCGCTAGATTTGAAACTTGTGAATCAAACTCAATGTGCTCAGAGTGCACCACAAAAAAAAAAAAAAACACGGGGCCCATTGTACCGCATCGGACATGCAAAAATGGTTCCCTAAAATTTTCTAATAACAACAGAAAAGCGTCCGCTCCGAAAACATGCAAGCACCACAAATAACGAAAACATTAGCGACTTGTGCCGCGCGTGGCTTGCATCTTTCCACTCATCAAGATTCATTCGCCGACGACCTCTCACCTGCGTCTTCTTTTCAAAGCTATGTGCTCCCCGTTTCTAGGAAACATGTCGTGTCAATGAGCTCTTCCCAGTCTACATTGCCCTCTTTTATTTATGTTAAAAGCCAGCTATTTCACGCAGATTTTAAGGTTTTTCGGAACAGAACGCGACGTTACACGAAGGCATCAACGCGTCGTAAACTGTAAATAACCGCCTGAGCAGTCGAAGCTCCAAGCCACGTACACGTGGGAGGGCCGTAGCAGCAGACCTCGAAGGCCGAGGGAGAGTGAAAGGCCCATTGAGTTATGCCGTCGGGTCCCGGAATACAGCTACAAAAACAAAACAAAAACCGGCTACGCGAAATTCTTCGTCCTCTTAACGGCAGTAAAGATTCACCTCCTCAAAATAAGCTTTAAAATTGTAACAAAAGAACTGAAGCGAAGTGCTACGATAAATGTCCAGGACACAGTATGGTAGAAAAGGGAAGGGGGGGGGGGGGGTTGTATGAGCTCACATTTAGAGCATCCGGGCCTTTTCGGTAATATATTGACGGTGTACGCGGAGGGGAAAAGGCGGCAGCCGTTATTCAGAGCCTTTAATTACCGTAGGAACAGAGCACTCATTAAAAGAGAGAGGGGGAAGGGACGATGGGAAGGAAGTGATGGCGTAGGAAAGAGGGGGGGGAGAGAAGGAGAGGGACGGGCTGTGACGAAGGTTTGCTGGATCAAGCGTGGCAGTCGGCTGTTTCGTAGAAATAGGGGTCTCAGTTTCAGCCGCATGAAGATGTACGCGTTTAGTTCCTATTTCAAACGAATCTCGATAGCAATTTTTAATGTGGCGCCCACGCCCAAGATTTTCACGGAAAAAATAACGCGGCATAGTAAGGATATAGTAATATCAAAATAACCTCTATGTGGGTAAAAGCTTCTTTCATACGAATTTGTGGATAGATACATCACCCGAACAACAAAATATGGCGGTGTCGTGTTATTAGGTTTCTGGTGTTTATGTAAATGTATCTTGCTGTTGTATGGTGTATTTTGAGTTCAAAATACGAACTTGACGCAGGTAGTTGATTTTTTATAGTTCCCAATATCCTGGTTAGCCTTACACGGAAAGCGGAAAGCGTGTTTTTAGGGGTCACTTGTTACTTTCTTTTTTGCGGCAATGAGGGGATGAACTATTGATGAGCCTCTTTTCTAATATATCAATTTTGAGATTCCGTCTTGTGTTTTTAGAAGTACATATAGCGTAAGCTGAAACAAGGTTATCATATAAGTCTGTAACTTTTTCTGAGCAAACTTTTTAAGCTTGCACTCAAGCTAGCTCCTCTACCGACTGCCTTTTTGCTACTAGCCGCCGTGGAAACAAAGTGATAAATGAATAGTAACATTGTTGATTACTGGGCAATGCTGAGAAGCGTGAAGTAAGTAAGTGCGACACATACGGATATGAACTATCCAGAAAGCAAAAATACAAAAATGCTTACAATGCCCTGTAATGCCGGATTAGAGCGCAGCTCTTGAGGAGGAGAAGGGGAGGGTACGGAGGAGGAGGAATACCTTTGTCGTGACCTTCATAAATGACCGTGACGTCACGCGTGACGTTATTATAGGAAACATCTCATGATGCAACGCGCGAGACCCTCGTGACGTAACGTGTGACGTCATTATGGAAAACGTCTCATAATGCAACGCGCAAGTCACGAGTGAGACCCGCGCGTTGCATCATGGGACGTTTCCCATAACGCAACGCGCGGGACCCTCGTGACGTCACGTCACGTTATTATGGGACGTTTCCCATAATACACCGCGCGGTTACGACGACGCTGCTCAAGCCAAAAACGGGTGCCTAAGAGCTCCGCTCTAAAAGTTACAGGAGGACACTTAAGACGGCTTACGTGTTGGAAGCCAAAGCATAAAGGCCTTTTCACACATGCAGCGGAGTGCTACAAGCATAGCGCTGACCTCGCGCTAAGCGCATGCTGACGGGAGCGTTTAACAGCTTTGTACCGCACCGTGAAAACGGTTGATCATGGCAGACGATAGTTAGCTGACGACACGTGAGCTGCGCTACATCAGAGCTTCGCTGCATGTGAGAACCGGCCTTTATAGTCCCGCGAGTGAAATGTTTTCGAGTGATGTTTCTACACGTATTAATGTTTAGAACGACGTATAGGACGGCGTCGAGGACAACTTCCTTCATATCGACGCCAAGTACGGCGTCTAGGACGACCTCTAGGACGACGTCTCGGACGGCCTCAAGGACAACGCCAAGAACGGCGTCGTCCTTGAGAATACCATTGAGCGGCGCGTGCTTGATCACGCATTTTTATAGCCATCTTTCGGGCACAACGCCGCCGCCTTTTCGTGAAATGGGACGAGTAAGGCTTTCACCTTCAAAGTGCTCTTGCCACGTTTGGATTAATATTAGGCTGGAGTGAATTTAATCGAGTCAAGTTGCAATAAGTCACTGAAAAGAGGCTCGCGAATATGCTTAAAAAGTCATTTATTACTAGATGGAAATTGATACGCCACAGTTCAAACAATTTTGTCAACGAGAATACATTGAGCAAGTGGCATACTGGAGCTTACTGTGGCACACATCCACCTATTATAAAGAGTTTTCTTTTTCTAGTATGTAGAGTTCCCTGCGGATGTTAAACCAATTTTGACACGATTGACGCAATCAGCTCTTTTAAGCGTGTTCTGCCACATATTCTCTCATTCTAAGGAGTAGCTCCCTTTCAGGAATTTCACGATTAAAGTTTTTAGCTGAGGTTCCAACCGGATTCACAACATTCGCATCGACCGAAGTTGCTCTGTAAAGCGTGCTCTGCCACATAGTTACTCAACGTGAGGAGAAGCCTCTTTTAAAAACGGTTACGTCTAAATGTTTCTGCGGGGGTTCAACCGCTTTCACAACAAATCTGACCGGAGTTGATCTGTAACGCCTGCTCAGCCACATAATTACTTTTAATAAGTAGAAGCTGCCTTTCAGAAAGGTCACGTCTTAAAGGCCGACCTACAAAACCATTTTCCGCAAGGTACAAAAATCCTCCTATCACCCCCCCCCCCCCCCCTGCCCCGTTGCATCTTGGGGCTGGATAAGCCGGGAGCTTATCCAGCCCCAAGATGCAGAAAAAAAAGAGTCCCCCGCTGCCAACAAAGCAGTGGGAGAGGAAGAAATGGGAAGGGTGGCAAGGAGTATTTTCTTACCTTGCAGAAAAACTTTTTATAGGTCGGGCTTAAGTTGATCACCGCTTTCACGGCAAACTTTAACAAGGTTGCTCTGTAAAGCGTGCTCTGTCACATGTTGACTCTGTTTGAGGAGAAGCTTACTTTTCAAAAAGTCATGTTTATTTATTTTTTTCGATCACTCTTGTTCAATTTTTTTTACAAGCAATCTCACTGGGGTCGCTCTCTAAAACGTACTCTCCTGCCTGACAACAAATCGTATAAAACGAAGTAATCTTTGTAAAGCATCAGGCCTTATTGTATCAAGCTTCTATGCTAACAAATTGGCCTAACCTGCTCTTTTCCACATAGTCATTTATTATATAGAATATATTTTCAAGCCGATCTGGACTAGGCTTCCACACTGCGGATGGACCAAAAGCTACAAAGCCCAAAGTCACAGCACTGCTAAAATGAATAAACTCTAAACGAAACGCCAAACCTTGGTTCATGTTTCCCCCATTCCTCGTTTAAGTGTCCTTGTTTTCGCACATCTGCCTCGCAAATTGAAACACGGACTCAAGGCAGGGTAAAGCTATCTAGACTTAATTCGCGGCAACCACGACGAAATAACAAATATCAATTAACGCAAAACGGAAATGACCCCATCTTACGACAAAAAAAAATATTCTCTTTTTTTTTTTTTTGTTACTTCTAAGCAGCATTTAATTTTAATGATCATTGCATTTTATGTTTCGTTTTTGCCAAAACTGTACCGCTTCTCGCATAAAAATTACGTTCATTTCCTCTAAAAATTGACGCAAACACCCAAAATTCACACTCCCCACTCTTAAGATTCAAGCTACTTTGTGGACAATCTCCGGTTCCTAAAAAAGGGGGTTTCAATCCATCCGCCCAACGCTCTACGCCAGACATTCCTGAGCCTCCGGCAGCCTTCCAGCGATGTGCGGATGTCACATCCTGGGTCAATCTAACCCCCCTCGGGGAACCGTCGAAGCGCTAACCCCAGCCTCCATGGACATAAACGCATCCACCCTTTTGGGGTGGAAAGGGCATCACACAGCACGCGCATGAAACAGCTAGAAGATTCCACCAGCGCAATGGCAAGCCCTTATGCACTCTCTCGTTCTCCTTCATGCTCTTCTCCTCTTGCGCACACCCTCTCTCACTCTCTTTCTCTCTCCCGCTTCCAGATTCTGGCGCGGCTGTGTGGGGGCCGAGTCCATCAATATGGATTTAGGCATTAATTCCCAATACGCCGGACCCTGCGCTATCCTTGCCGACCCGCGCCGCCTGGGCGACGTGCCTCGAATGACAAGACCGAGTTGGCCGCCGTTTGCTTTTCCCGGTGCGAGAAGCTTTGCCCTTATGCCGGCTAAGAAATGAAGAAAAGCGAGGGGGAAGTGAGAAAGGGGGAGAGAGGCGGCCCTGCTACCCAAGTTCGTTTCGTGAAGGAGACACGCATTCGCTGCCCATTTTCTTTTCGGAAGTATCGGAGAAACGATGTTGGAAAGACTTCTTCGCTAACGCTGGGCAGAGAAGAGTTTAATTTGCTCGCCATTTTGAGACTTGCCTTTGTGCGTGCGGAGATTTACTTGTGCGCGGTGAAACAAGGGGGTAATCGTGATTTTGATTTGAGAGGTGGCTGCAGAAATCTTTTTTCGCTGACGACTGATTTGAAAATCACTGTTTTAAAGACGTACACTGCGCGACACTGTGAACGCCATCATGTGATTGGCGATTTTTTGTTTTGTTTCATTTTACGGGTATTCGCACACTCCGGATTTAACGCTCAACTCAGTGCTCTATATAAACACTTTCTTCTACGCTAGTAGTTTTTTATGACAACATTTCGATTTCAAGAAAAATCAAATTCGACTGCTTGATTGCAGTGCCATTCGATGTGCAGTTTATATACACATACGAGACTCACTACTGGTACCTCACAAAAGTCTGTTTTTATCGGCAATACTCCGTGATTTGCATAGTCGATTGGCGCTGCATTTCCGATTCACCGCCAGATCTAAATAACTCCCAACTTCCCAATTTCCATACCCATCGTTAACGGGCTTATTTTATAGCCAACATGTAGGTAACAATAATATTTTAAAAACGTTAATAGTCTCAATTTAACTTTGAGTATTTGTTATTATTTTTGTTCATTCTATTTTTTAGTAAAAATATTTTATTTGAACACATGTTTTTAGACGTGGACGTCCTTGTACGCATTTGCCGATGGAGCAGTTTTTCTGTAAGTCATGATTGTCTGCGAATTTTTTAACGAGTGTTGTTTATCTTTGCTGGAAACTGGGATTACGTTGTTTTCTAATCAACAAACAACACTATATTCCGATTGCTTCGAAGCCGACAGAACGGTGAAGGCCACGTGCTCGTTTGTCCAGTCAATCGTCGGTTTCCCACCGCTTTTCTAGACTCTTTGTGAATACCCACGCGCAGAAAACAAGTCCACGTGACAGAGTGTGCGATTGATTGGTCAGGCGAGTTCGTAGCGTCTACAAAATTGTCAGTTTGGCGGTTCACAGAGCATGAAGTCCACACACACACCCACACACACGTAGCCATATTAAGAGGGTATTTTGGTATTGAATATTGAACTTACTATTCTGATAGCAGAACTAATTCTTGGATAGTTGTTTGCTTACATGGCATCCAAAAAAATGACAGATCACAATAATAGAATACGATTATAACGATGTCATGTTAAAATTACCACAAATAAAATATGAAGTGACTCTTAATTTCGTATATATTTTCTAATTTAAAAAAAGCACTACGGAGTGCTTGATTTTTTTTCTGGCGGTGTATTCACCGCGTTTCTATATTTCTATGTAGGCGTGTACTGATATAAGTAACATGGCACTGGGCATACCACTTAAAGCAGCAGCCTCTGTTGCAAAAACAAAATTGTGCAAATTTGCGCGCTTACGACATTTCAAATCCGGGACTCAAACCGTAACCGAAACCGAAAACCCTTTAGAAACTAAACTTTTAAGTAACCGTAACTGTAACCATAACCGTGAATATTTTAACGGTAACCGAAGTTAACTGAAAAATCAAAATATTTGATTTTCCGAAGAACGGCCTCGAGGAGAGATTTTGAAATAGTGTCACGACAGATGAGGTGACGAAACAAAGAATGACTGAGGAAACTGAAACGTTTAATTGGACGAACTTGTATCCAAAACCAAAGAAGTAACAAGATAACAACAGAGCGTTGCGGGCGTCGAAGTCCGCGTAAAGGCAGGATCGAACGCTGGGGCGAGACTGACTCACGACCGTCACGCGGAGCACTTTCTGTACCCGCGTGGGTTTCTGGAACATTCGGCCCGTAGAAAATTCGTAACTCGATCAGACGAGGAGGTTCTGGGACTTACAAGAATGTCAAATTAAAAGAATAAATAAAAGACTAGTCCGCTCACTGGAATCGAACCCGGAGCCTCCGCGTGATAGCCAAGCGCGATAGCCATTCGAACATTCGCTCGCTCGGCAACGCGCCCGGCATTACTCCCCTTTTAAAAGGGCATCGTCTCGATGCGACATGCCAGGAAACAAAAAAACAAAACAAGAATAATGGCACACTACGGCAGCTTGTAAAACAAAGCCGTGTCCAGCGTAGTAAAAAAACGCAGTTCATAGTCCTATAAATCGTAGTACGGCTTGAGGTGAACGATGTGGACGACTCCCAGTCTTGGAGGGCGGCGTGATGAAGTCATTGTTCCTTCGGGCATCACCTCATAGTTCAGCGTCCCTAGTCGACGAAGCACTTTGTAGGGTTCGAGGGAGCGTTTTAGCAACTTTTTGCTGACATCGCGTCGGCGTATCGGTGTCCACAGACAGAGCCTGTCTCCTGGCTGGAAGTGGACGTCCCGATGACAAAGGTTGTAGCGGCCAGTGTCGACACGTTGTTGGGCTTTAATCCGGAGTTTGGCGAGTTGATGGACTTCTTCTGCCCGTTGGGCATCCACCTGGGCATTGTCGCTTCTTTCGACAGCCGATTCGTGGGGTAACATCGCGTCCAGCATTGTCGTTACTTTGCGATCATGAACCAGTTTAAAGGGTGTCACCCCGGTGGTCTCTTGCACGGCCGTGTTGTAGGCAAATGTGACGTGCGGCAGCATTTCGTTCCAGGTCTTGTGTTCCACGTCGACGTACATGGAGATCATGTCGGCGATGTTCTTGTCGAGTATCTTCGTCAGCCCGTTGGTCTGCGGGTGGTAGGCCGTGGTACGACGATGGCTGGTGTGGCTGAGACGAAAGATGTATTGCGTCAGCTGGGCCATGAACGATGACCCATGGTCTGATATCAGAAAATCGGGAGCGCCATGCCGGAGGACGACGAACTCCATAAAAAAAAAAGTTTGCGACTTTCACAGCTGTCCCTGAAGGAAGGGCTTTTGTTTCGGCGTACCGCGTGAGATAATCTGTGGCGACGATGATCCAGCGGTTTCCCGACGTCAACGGTGGAAAAGGGCCAAGTCGATCCATTCCGATCTACTAGAAGGGTACAGTTGGCGGAGGAATTGGCTGCAGGAGGCCGGCCGGTCTCGTCGGAGGTTTCTTGCGTCGCTGACACTCGTGGCATGATCGTCTGTATAGGTGGACGGTGTTGGGGAGCTTGGGTTAGTAAGACTTTTCACCAATACGGGCCAGTGTTCGGCAATAACCAAGGTGTCCGGACGTCGGGTCGTCGTGGCAGGCTTAAAAGATCTCATCTCGAAGGTCGTTCGGGATTACCAGCAGCTACGGCAAGTTGTTGTCCCCAAACTTCTCTTTGTAGAGCACACCTTGTCGAATGGCGAAGGTCGGCTGGGCTCGTCGGAAAACACGTAGCATGATACTCCCGCGCCCTTCCTGGTGCTCTAGTAGTGCGCGCAGCTCGGGATCGTCTCGTTGACGTTGTGCTATGTCGTCGGTGTTCACTGCGCCAAGGAAGCACACGTCGTCATCGTCATCACTGCTGCCGGAAGGTGTTTCGACTGGGGCTCTGGACAGGCGGTTGGAGTCGCTGTGCTTGCGGCCTGACTTGTAGACCAAAGTTATGCTGAACTCTTGTAGTCGGAGACTGCAGCGAGCGAGGCGTCCTTACGGGTCCTTGAGGTTCCAAGCCAGCAGAGCGAGTGGTAGTCCGTGACTACGGGGAACGGGCATCTGTACAAGTACGGACGAAACTTTGTGATTGTCCAGATGACCGCAAGGCATTCTTTCTCAGTCGTCGAGTAATTTCTCTCCGCCTTGGACAGTGTCCGCCTTACGTAGGCGATGACACACCTTGGTGTTTTCTTGCACTTGAACCACTACCGCGCCAAGTGCTGCGTTACTTACATCTGTGTGAATTTCGGTTTCCGCATCCTGATCGAAATGTCCAAGAACAGGAGGAGTCTGGAGTCGTCGCTTCAGATCGTCGGATGCGTGCTGCTGCTCCTCGGCGCATTAGAACTTCTCGGCGTCTTTCGTGAAGTTTGTAAGGGGTAAGGAAAGTCTTACAAAATTCCGAACGAAGTACCGATAGTAAGCACATTGTTCAAAGAACCTTCGCACGGCCTTCTTGTCCGTCGGCGCTGGAAATTCTGCGACGGTGCGACACTTCTCTGGGTCTGGGCGAACACCTTCGTTACTAACCACGTGACCTACAAAATTCAGTTCGTCATAGGCGAACCGACACTTTGGCGGCTTAAGGGTACGTCCGGCGGTCCGCATGGCTTGGAGAAGAGTTCGGAGTTGTCGCAATTGCTGGTCGAAGTCACCGGAAAACACTACGACGTCGTCGAGGTATACGAGACAGCACCTCCAGCGCCGACAGACAAAAAGGTCATGAGAAGGTACCTTGGATTATGTGCCTACTATCGGCACCTCATCAGTTGTGGCAAAATGTCACAAATGATGCAGTGACGAAACAAAGAATGACTGAGGAAACTGAAACGTTTAATGGGGCGAACTTGTGCCCGAAACCAAAAAAAAAAAGGAAGCAGGATAACAACACAGCGTCGCGGGCGTCAATGGCGGCGTGACAGCAGGACAAAGCGCTCGGGGGAAACTTACTCCGGCTCGCCACGCGAAGCACCTTTTGTACCCGCGTAGGTTTCTGGAACGTTCGGCGTAGAACATTCGTAACTCGATCAGAAGAGAAGATTCTCAAACTTACAAGAATGTCGAGTTGAAAGCATAAATAAAAGAGAAGTCCGCCCACTGAAATCGAACAGGGAGCCTCCGCGTGATAGCCGAGCACGGTAGCCATTCGTCCACGCGCTCGCTTGGCAACGCCCGCGGCGATATCGTAGACATATTAGAGAGTTAGCGTCAGCGAATGGTGCATCTGGTGATACAATTTTTTTCAATCTTATTTTAGGATTAAAATTACTTAGTTGGAAGAATCAGTGGTCGACCTTATAATGAAAAGCTTTTGTTTCCAAATCTGCCACACTCCTAAAACTTCTACATGGCAGGTGCTCCCTTCAGGGTATTAACTAATAAGCTAGATGTCTGAGATGTCAATCCGACTCGTTTTTTTTTTAAACTACCAATGTTCCTAACCTGCAGAAGCCAGTGTAAAGAAACGAGTTAAATTTACAAAAATGATCCCTGGAGAAAGAGAACAAGAAGTACAAAGGACAAGCACAAATTTTCAAACAGCTAGGTGACTGGTGCGCGACTGAAAAGTTCCGCATAGTCCTGGTATTGAACCAGAAACCTCTTCATTTCCAGTGGAGCGCTCTACCAACTGAGCTAACCAGAGGTTACACGTCAGTAGAGCAAACGGGTTTTAACTGCTGCCACCAGTCTAACACCATCAATGGTGAACGCCCCGCATCTTAAAGTGGAAGATGATAATTCAAATAGTGCAAAGGTGGAAGCGAGCTGGACAAGAATGATTATAGAAATCCCTGGAGAAGGGGAACAAGGGGTAGAAAGGACAAACACAAATTTTCACACATAGCTATGTGACTTTAGTGCGCGAAAAATAAAATCTGCCTGGTCTTGGTATCGAACCAGGGACATCTCCATTTCCACTGAAGCATCAGGCGAAATTTTTCGGTCGCGCACCAAATACCAGGACCAGGCTGATTTTGTCGGTCGCGCTTCTTTTTAGGCTGATGTCGTAGTGGCCACAGCCGGCTTGAGTCTGCGCTTCTCGCTCTTGAAGCTCTTCCAGCTGCAGAGGGATACTCAACTGGCAGCACGCGGCTATAAAGTTTTCCGAGCATAAGTGAGAATGTTACACGTGACACTAGTTCTCGGCAAACATCTCGCGCAAAAGTACATTGACGTGGCTGGCCTCCATTGCTGCCGGAATGCGCATTTTTTTTTTTTTTTAGAGCGGAGCTTTTAGGCGCCTGTTTCCGGCTTGAGCGGCGTCCCCGACGCCGTCGGTGAAACCGTGCGTTGCTTCATGGGAAGCGTCCCAAAATGCACCGCGCGGGACCCTCGTGTCGTCACACGTGACGTCGCGAGTGACGTCATGAGGGTCCCGCGCGGTGCATTATGAGACATTTCCCAAAATGCCACGCGCGGGGAAATGGAGGACGGAGAGGAGGGGAGGAGGGGAAGGGCAGGAGGAAGAGAATGAGGGGAGGGGAGAAGGCGGAGGACAGGAGGGGGAAGAGGAGAAGGAAAGAAAAGAGGAGGATGGATGAGGAGGAGGAGGGAGAAGGAGGAAGGGATGAGGAGTAGCAGGTAGGATAAGGAGGAGAGAGGAGGGGTATACCCTCCCCTCAGTACCCTTCCCTCCTCCTCCTCTGGAGCTGCGCTCTAATTCGGCGTTACAGGGAGTTGTAAACGGCTTTCATTTTTTTTCCTCGAAAACAATTAAGGGTAAAAAAAGAAACGACGTTTACAAATCTCTGAATCCAAAACTAGAGAGCTCTTAAGGAGGGTACGGAGGGGAGGATACGTCCCTCCTCCTCCTATCCTCCTCCCTTTTATTAGCTCCTTCCCTCCTCCTTCTTCTCCTCCCATTAAATTTAGCGGAAAAATTTCCCCGCTAAGTTTAGTGGGTTAAGATTTCCCGCCAAAATTTAGCGGGGAGATTGACATCCCATGAACTAAAAACCAATTCGATTTCTCCGCTAAATTTAGCGGAAAAAATGGCGTCACGTCACCTCGTGTCACGTCCCCCATGAACAAATTCGGTTTCTCAGCTAGATTTAGCGGGAAAACTAACATCACGTGACCTCAACACCGATTTAATTCCCCGCTAATTTTAGCGAATGTTACGCCGATGGCGACGGCGACACCGCTCAACGCTGAAACGGGCGCCTAAGAGCTGCCCTCTAAAAAGAAGCTTTTCGCGGCACTATTCCTACAATCTACCGCAGAGCACAGATTGCATTGCTACCCATTGCTAAGACTCTTTCAACCTTGAAGCTGTAAAAAAAAAAATAATCTCGATCGCCGGCGCCCAAAAATCTCCTTCGCGACTGCCCGGGTCGCTTGTCCACCTGCCCGCCGGTGACGTACGTGGCTAGGGAAAAGTAGGGAATTTTCATTATTGCCAGTAGAGAATGGCCTCCTGAAACCCTCGCGGCCGGCGTAACTTAAAAATAAATAACTTTTGGCTGTCAGCAGAGAAAGGGTTATGAATGCGGTCTGCCGATTTCCAGCTAAATCGAAGACCCTAAAAAATCGCCGGAGTTTCCATTTATGCCATATCTGCGCTAGGACTAGGGATGCCGCGAACCGTTTGAGGTTCAAGAGTGTGACCAGGTTCGACTTTTTTTTAAATTTTAAGGAAAAGTTTGAAAAAGTTCGACAGCTTCGAATGTTATACGCCTGTGCGAAGGGCTGGCACAGTTGGCTTTGGAGTAGAAGGTGCTGACCAAGATATCAAGTCAAACATTCTACTTTTATTAAGGGCAAAAGAGTTTGGTTGTTTTCGAAATATGGCAAATATACATAATGTTAACTTTTAGGTTATTAAAAATATGTTGCGTTGATTGCAATTCTTTTATAATATAAAACAACTTATTCCGTAAAAACATTTTCTCTAAACCTATTCATGTTTCTATCAAAGTCTAATCACACTGTCCAAAACGTCAAACCTTGTAGAACCTAATTTAAAGTTCGGAGGTTCGTCGAACCAGTCGAACCTTCAAGGTTCAACGTAAGAATCCGGTTCGACGAAAGTTCATGACATTCCTTGGTGAAACATATCTGTAGGAGAACCTCCTACTTTAAGCCCCGGAGAAAAATGGACCTACTATATAAACGCCCAATTTTTCTAACGTCACAAAATCGGACAGCGAGAAACATTCGCTTTAATAACATCATGCATTCGCTCGAGAATCCCAAACATGGCGGAGGCGGAACAGCGCACTACAGCGAAGACTAGGGAAAGGAAGGAACAACACAGGACATCTTTTTCAGTTTTCTGTGTCGTCCTTCTTCTCCTTAGCCTTCATTGTTTTGCGCGACTGCATTTACAGTATGTTTGACTTTCACAAACTAGTCCAGCTCTCAATTTTATTACTTTATTCCGCTTAGCAGTATTTTACTAGGGAAGGGCTATAGTTCTGCTCCTTTCTTCAGTGTGGGCGAAGCTCCATCCGCATATCTTAGTTTGCAACAAACTATATCGACGAGAAGCTGCGAATGTTTCTTCCAGCACCCAGCGGGAACTTTTTGAGGGTTGTTTACAAACGTGGCAGAACAAGTGTGCTTGGGTATCAGACTATTTAGTGCAAATAGAAGTTGTGAAAAATTATTGGAGCTAGAAACGTGTGTACATTTTGACTAATCAGAAGTAAAACATGTTTTTAAGTTTTTGTTATTGTGAATGTTCCGTTGTTGGATATCTGGGACTAGTTTAAACCGTTTATTTTAAAACGGCTGTCTAGCATTTGAATAAAATGAATTATTGTAGAAACCGAAAAAAAACGGTTTTTAGGAACGTGTAATCAGGAACCGAAATGGTAAAAATCAAAACCAAAAAAAAAAAAGAAAGCTAAAGAAAACTGACATAAACAGGAACCCGTATCCGTAATCGTAACTGAAGCGTTATAGTTTTCGTTTTCAGTCTTTTGATTCGAATACGACGGCTCAAACAATGTGGACAGGAGATTCAAGCGTGTGCAACTACTTTTATTGCCACTGCAAATAGCTTGCATTAAGAACTTCGCAAACATAACTGTAAGCTTTGATTGAACTGACTCTGATCACACATTTTGTCTTCCTGCAAAAATGCGATATTAGCGAACTACACATCATGCACTCGATACATTTCAGCTATTGCCCTCCCTCAAATCTCATCTAGAATCATTATAATTTGTGAGATGCCTAACATGTCTCAATACTCGTCTTGCTATCTGTCCAGCTTATTCGACTTGCTCCCTTTATTTTTAGGGGAAACATGGGCTATTTATAAATAATAATCGCACGCTTATGTTTTTATAAATAATATTTTTCTAACCCTTGTTTTTTTTTTCCACCCTGACGACTTTTTTTCATACCATGAGTCGACCGTTAGCCGCTTCCGTGTCGGGAAGCCCTGCTTCGAACGAACATAACACTTCGTCTTGGGCTTTGCTCGCTTCTGAAGTACCGGCGGGCAGAGCCATGGCACAAATATTAGGATCGAGCCCTTGGCCACCTTCCGAACGTAAGAATACAAATAAAGGGGGATTGCGCCTCGGTGCCACGTATCCCGACCTTTCGTGATCCTTTGGCGTGACGGTAGGACAAAGCCCCGTACGATTCTCGTAAATTTGTTTTTGTCGACTTCACTTATAGTGTCAGGGGCCTTTTTTTGCTTTTCTTTTATTCTTTCATTCCCTCTGTTTCTTCAGAATTATTTACGTATGTACAATATAAATTCATCCGTAGACTAACTACACAGCGTCTTGAATGTGTTTAGAGCATTCTATTTAAAAGAATTAGCCGTATCAACAGCAAACATTGTCAACCTTTTTTTCTTAGTTTTTTTTTTTTCTTGTGAATTTGTAAACCATCCAGATATCCCTTGAACTTGAAATTAGTGATTTAAATCCAAAGAGAGTGCTTTAAACGTTAAAATGTAATTTATATCCATGTAACTATTTCAACTCCACAATTGGGAGCTTCAGCCGATGGTAACATTCAAGATTTTTACGAAAAGCGTTGAATTTGTTGGGTCGTTGAGCATTTCTAGATTCGTCTCCTATTATATATGCAGCTCTTTTCTTTTACTTTAAATTACAAATATTATTTTGAGCGGAAGATGGCTCTCCTGGAAACACCTAGACGTACGACATACTTTACGATATTTTTTATGCCTAGAGGCATAATGAGGGGCCTGTTATAAAAATATAAAAACGAAAAAAAAAAAAAAGAAACCGCATTTATTACCCAAAAAGTGCGTTGAAATTTTTTCGTAGAGGATCTCTCAGATGTCGCAAGCAGGCGTAACTCTGTCGCTGCACAGTGAAAGTAAATCGACTATAATCTACACGGGCTTAACCTAAGAAACAAAGTACGACTCTTTGTCGCCGATAAAACTGCCAAGAAAACCGTTCGTCCAGCGCATCTAATCCCATCTTAAGGTGCATGACCTAACTGCCCCCGGTCCTCAAGGGTCTTTCTTATCTCCCGTAGCCAACGGTCGGTGAGGAAAGGTACAAGTTGCCCAGAACGCCAATGTCAACAGCGGTGGGACCGACGCCCCCGCCGAACATCCCCGCGATCATTCGGACAGTCCCCCTAGTAGCGAGACGGAAAGCAAACGCGCTTTACCGCTTTCCCAAGTCGCCAACACATTCGTGTACCCCGATGTCGCCACGAACAATCACACGCAGTTCCATTATGCGCCAACGGCGTCCTAACATAACCGATGAAAATAGCGCAAACACGTACTGACATGCACATTAATGAATAGAAAAAGAAGGCGATAAAACCGTGGCAAAATTATCCGTAGAGAGAAAGAGAAACATTCGCAGATTCACATACGCACGATCAGAGAAAGGTACAAACATGGTTACACAAACACACATACAGAGATGTATAACACACGCGATTAAAAAGATGTAGAGGGATACATAGAAAAACAAGGGAGTTCCATTAAGAATGCTTACGAACAAACTCATACGCAGACAAAAAAAAAAGTGTGTGTGTGTATGGGGAGAGGACCGAGAGAAAAAACAATATATGGAAACAAAATACAAGGGAAAAGCCAGAACAAGTATGCACACAAAGACAGTCAAGCACAAGGAACAATATGTCCCACTGTTTGTTTCCCGTGTGTCTAATGGACGTAGCGCGCGACGATGCTTGCTCTCTCTACGTGCCCTCCAGTGTATCGTGTGCAGAGGCCTCGGAGAAGGAGCCCGCGGTGTGCGTTCGTGAGCCGAAGATCGTCGATGGCCGATCCAACATGACGAGAAGGCCTCCGGGTTTGCCTCCGGGGCCGGGCGATCGAGAGGCGGACCCCGCCCCTGCTCGGGGACGGTGTTTTGTCTCTGCCGCTCCCCCAAGATTGGGCGGAATGGGCGATGGGCACTCGTCGCTTTTGTCTACGTTTTTTGCGTGCTTGGTATATGGGTGATATAAGATGTGTTCTGTCAAGTCACGCAGATCTCGTCTTTCATTTATAGAGATGAGCGTTTTGGTTTTGCGCAGTGGATCTTTGTTGTTTACAGTATATCTATAGTTTACGAGGACACACAGTTACAAATAAAAACAAGTTTTACGCGATGTTCAGTGCCTGAACGGAAAGGTGCGGTCATGAATTTAATAAACTTAGCCTTATTCTTAACACTTTTCCCATCAAGCGCCGTTTTATACGTTATTTTCAGTGTAAAAAACAAAGTTTACGAAGTAAACAGCTCCAACATTTATCAGCAGTATTGTGGCTGGCGAACCTGCTCCAGGCCATTGCACACAGTGGATAAACAAAGCCGCTCCCAGACACAGGGCAGCCTCTTAATCTATCTCGATTGGAAGCGTCAGAGGCAACTTTTGAAAGAGTGAAGACTTAGGACTCTCTCCAGGTCTATCTCCAGCTTCAATATTTTGACTTTGAAGATAGCCTGGCGTCACGTCATTTATGAACACGCACATAAAACCCATGTAACTAGATTTTCTCCGTGTAGTGCTATGAAAGGTGATGGCAAGAAAGCATGACTATGCAAAAGGCTTTGTTTGCTAAGCAGTAGCGCGAAAAGAATACTTCATACAAATGATAAAACCTGGCGATCTCTCCGCCGCCCCTAAGAACCCAGAATGAAGCAGATTAAAATGTTAAACGAAACGATGTTACGATAGATTTTCACGGCTTCCCGTTTTGACCGGATGGTGCTGTAAAGTTAGTGTGGTCTGAACTTGACAGCGTTATTCACCACCCCGTCACTTCGCTGTGACATAGAGCACTATCAGCATTACATTAACGAACACGTCAAAGTGTAAATGTTGCCGCAGCCGTCTATTTGCGATAAACTATCGACTGCACTCAGCGGCAAGAACAGTAAACAAGAGCAGTGGGAATAGCTTTCATTCTTGGTGCAAGAGGTAGTGCTTCCTGAAAGTCAGAATACATCCCTAAGTCTACTCTGTCATCCTCATCCTATTAATGACGATAGGGTATAAGGTATTGGTAAGCGCTAAAAAAGATGTATGTTGCCAAAACTAAACAACTGCAGTATTCCCCTTCACATCATTCCTGGACAGATGTAAGCATGAATTTCGCCAACGCACAAAGGTATCGCAATAAGCACAGCCGTTCATTTGTGACAAACCATCGACAGCACCTACCGCAAAGATATTGAAGCTGCCAAAAAAAAAAAAAGGTAATGTTTCTGATACAAAGAAAAATACTGTTTAGGTAGGTCAGAGGACGTTTTAAAGACGGCTATGTACTTCTCATCGTGTCAGAACCCCCACTGCTTACCATGGGTCGGTAAATGGTCGCTATATTTCGTTCACCCCTAAGCTGACAGTGTGGCGGGAGCTACGCACACGCCGGACCAATTAACCGCTTCCCTCTTCATCGCCCTACTCCGTTTCCCGAGCGTAAGAATAACCGAAAGCGTGATCACGTGTCAGAAAAAAAAAATCAACGTATGACTGGATTAATGATTTACGTATCTTCACCCCCACTGCCAGCTTAGCGGTGAAGAAAGTACGGTGCCTTTAAACGGGCGTCTTCGGCTGATGCCTTTACCGCGTCCAAAAAGAGTGGCACCTCGATTTCCGTCTGACGTCATCGTAAAAGTGTCACGCTACCGCCGGCCGCGATCCTGTCGGCGTCACAGGAGCGGTGGTAGATGTGGCAGACTCCTGTTCCACTGCGGGTCGCTCTACAACTTTACAGACGGCGGAAGCTTCGGCAGCCAGGAGTTGAAACGCCGCGACGACAGCGACGCTCGCGTCTGCTCGTGCTTTTTTTTTTTTTTTTTTATTACGTTTACCCTCGATCACCAGGATCGCGACATCCGACAGCGTGACAGTATCGACTTTTGCGACGTCATTTATTGCCACTTTGGAGCCACTTTCGATGCGTTGACGGAATAGGACGATGCACGCAAACATAGTTATTATAATGTACGCTAGAGGTTCAACTGGCGCTAGTGTGCTGCTGCAAATTGAAGCAGACAGCAACCAGTCCGAAATTGACTTCCGGTGATGCATTTCTATGGGAATAAGCGAGTGCATTTTCTCTCCGCGCTCGATTGTAAGAGCAAATATCACGAATAATTCGTATGTACTAGGTAGCTTGGAACATTTCTCAGTCACGCAGTTGCAATAATTGGTCAGTTAGGGCATTTTTATTTGAAATTCGTGGCATGAAGAACGGTGCTAAAACCGCTTCGTACGTGTATTTTTGTGCACTGTCGGACACTGTTAGCGCGAACACGACGTCGGCGCTTTTCAGAATGAGGGATATGCGTGTCAAACGAACGAAGGACATCTGGAAACCAAGAGAGACGGCAAGAACTACGCAGTAACACTGGATAAGTAACTCCTTGTGCATGCAGACGATCAAAATAAATTGAAAGCCACGTAATATAGTCCAATTTGCAATGAATTAAATAGTAATTTATTATTTCTGCTCGTGAATATGTGCGAAGATGCTTGTTCTCAATTCAAATCACCACCCGCACGCTCCAAATCTTTTCAAATAGGGAGAAGCAGAGAACAGGTGCCTGATTAAAACCGCCTAACATAGGAAATAATGAAACGACACACCTTTCGTAGACCCATACTTTATTTTTTAACAGATCGTGAAGATGCACGACGGAGTCATTTTTATATAGTGACATAACAGGCATATTAGCAATATATAAGCGCCACCAGAATTCTAGCGAACCTTGAACGCACTCTACATTACTTTCGATTGTTATTTTGCTTAGAATCGTCACTCATTTTTACGTACCTACCATGGAACAGAGCTTTGCGCCTGAAAAATAGCGAAGTTTAACATCGTTCAGTACTAAAGAAAAATGCTGTAACAAAACCAATTACACATTCACAATATCAATAAAGGTACATACTATCCGGTACAACGGAAATAACAAAATTTATTCGTGTTATTTTCCGGCGAAGAGACAAATTTCACGCGCGTTTCCCCATAGGAATGCACAGAAGCACCGCAAAAGGTAGACTGGTTTCTGTCTGCTTCAACTTGCCTCCCGGAAGTCGCATAGACACTAGCGCCAGTTGAACGTCTAGCGTACATTATAATAACTCTATGAGCGCAACAGTCGACGCGGACGCGCGTTCGAGGCACCTTAAACGAAGTACATAGCGACGTCCTTCTTGAGGACGCGTACATCTGAGGACCGGGCCGTCGGTGGAGGCGTCCCGATGAGATCGTGTAATTAGGCCCCAGAACGAGGGGAGGGGGGGCAGCGTATGCAAATGGAGAGCGGCTAAGTGAGCGGCCCAAGTGGGCGCCACAATGAAGGCACCATCGAGTTCTCTCGGACATCGTTTAGGCGGGAGAGACGGACGCGACGACCGACGACACGGCGGCACGCACTAATCACGGGCCGCGGCAATGTCGTCTTCCGGATTAATCGAGGGTCGCCAGACTGCTCCCCGGGTCGCTGGGACGGCATCCATCCGTTGGCGCTCCCAGCGACAACAAACCGACGTGTATTTTAATAATTGACGACTACGCGAGTATGGGGATGGAATGCGAAGCAATTAATTCGAAGGAAGCGCTTATTTGGCGGAGTTTACTAACAAACTTCATTCATTCGTTGATTTGATTCGAGACTGGTGTCATTATTTGTTCTCGGGGCCGTAGCGTTACGGAGGGGGTGGGGAGTTTTGGATTACAAAAACAGATTTACTCCTGGACTTCCGCTGTAGGAAATATGTTCCGAAATACTCATTTTTCCTTCGCTGTGTTCGTCAGTGGAATGTGTAGTTTTACAGTGTGGCATCGATTATTCTTGCAGCTCAATTTAATAGATCAATTGATGACCTTTTATATGTCAATGACTAAGCCACTTTTTTCACACCTGGAACTGTTTATTTTGTTCAAAATTGTTTTGATGATTTTTCACATATCATGCCTTGGCCTTTAAAAGTAGAACGGCAGTATCATCAAATAATAATATTAACAAACATTAAACTTATATCGTCTTAAAAAATATTTAGCTAGTGCAACCCTTTAATGGTTTACCCTATCAAAATATCTGGCTTTCGCTATTCGCGACTCCAGTGACCTATAGGGGGCGCCACCACCAAACAAACATGGCGGCTGAGTCCAGGTCGCGTCGGCTCGGCCGGGCCGCCTGAATGGGTGGCGCATTCAATTTAACAATTATTATTTTGTTGAATGCCCAATTTTATGGGTATTTGAACTGAGACAGTTAAGTTCAGCCGGTGCGCATAAACTTGCCGAGCATAGTTTTGTTTTGCCGGTGTTTTTTGTTCTTGTCATGTCAAACTTTCACTGCGGAGACTTCAATCAAAACCGAAACTATGGGCTCCGGAGAAACAGTAATAGACTCTAATTAGTTTTGATCATCTAAGGAAAGCGGCGAGGGCTGCAAAATTGTTCCACCAAGAGTAATGTTTAGCTAACTCGCATGCCTCGATCATGCGACTTACCTGTCCGCGAAATTGAGCTTTTGTGCCTGTAGTGCTCGGTCAAGAACACAGGCTGCAGGAAAATTACGAAAATTAAGCAAGCGCTTCTTGAGCCAAGGAGCATGTCAACTCGCTGGCACTTCACTAAGCAGCTGATACTCGTATTTCAACTCAGGTTTTAGTGGCAATCGAGAAGTCATTTTGATGAATATGCGGTTATGTATTATATTACGTACTATGGTCCCACTAAAGCGATATTAGTATGTTCTTCGGGTTAAAATATGAACTTAGTTGACTAAGTATTAGGGTGAACTGCTGAATAAAAGTATATTTGACAGACAGAGAGATACTACTTAAACTTAGCCAAATGGTTCTAGCCGGCAGAACGGGACGAATGCGGACAAGCTGAGGAGAGTCTTCATCGGAGATTCACTCAGACCTCTCTGCATTGAACTTGACTTCGAATCCTGAACAGATAAAATTTGTTTGTTTTTCTTTTTTTTTTTTTTTTGTTGCCGGTCAATTTGAGCAATGTAGACGTATATTGCTGCTGGATTCGACAGGGCTTATAAGTATTGGAGGCGCGATAGATCCTAATGACGTGACAGCTTCTATCTTTGCGAGACGCGTCCCCCACCTTTTGAAAGCAGATAATTTCCCTCATTAATCATGTGCAGCGAGCAGGTTTTCTGAATCAAGTAATTGCGAAATTAGCCCAACTCCTTCAATGTGGTCTTTTTCGGCGAAAAGCCGCCAAGATGAATAGCCAACGCACCGGCCGGCGTTAGTGGCTCAAATTAACCTGAAGCTGATCCAGCACAACCAAACTCAAGGAAAGCAGCTATCGAACCTTCCCATTCACTTGACTGCAACATTGGTGTCCCCTCCAGTAAAACACTTCGTCTGTCGACCTCAGTCTACTGTTCTACATCCTTATAAAGAAACCGCTTATCAGTTACCAAGCAGTCGTCCCTTTGATTGTGATTAGAGACAGACGAGAAATCAAAACGTTTTTCTGTGATTCCTCCGCATCCAAAAAATTGAAAGCACGCGATCGTGTGTTGTGGAATAAACGGGCTTTCAAACACGTGATGGAAAGAAACAATCTACTGAGGCTTCGCCACACTAATGAACACTCAGGCAAACTTAAGAAATGTTCGGACCTTCGTCAAATTACATTGCTCGCCGCCGCGCCAACAGCACGCGTCCGCGAAAGCCACCAGAGACGCGGCGGGGCGCGGAGCGACCTGGACCGGCTGGTTCCCAGTTTTCCCGCTTGGCGGCGTCCGTTTTGCTGGAGTCGCGAATAGAAGAGGGAAAGTGATTTTATTCACGAAAGATATTCAGTATGAAATAACTAAAAATATATATTATTAGACAGGGGTATTTTAACATTGTACTTATGGTCGAGACGTGAAGATAGGTAGATGGGATCATTGCTCATTTGAGCATTGAGACAGTAAATATTGTACTTAACATTATAATTATAATGGCTACAAGGAGAGTCGACTATATAAAAGGGGCAACGATGCTCTTAGAAACAAGGTTTCTGCGGACAGTACCGACATAAAAACGATAATTAAATGAATTTCTAGAAAGTGAGACGAGTCGTGGAATATAAACGGAACGACAAAATCTTAATGAGCTGAATCTTTTGCTTCTGTAGAATTTTTAGCCGACAAGTGGCTGAGATATAATTGTTTTTCTTAAAACTCCTGCATCCAGGGCATTGAAGTGATGTCTCATGATTTGCTCGGTAGTGTGTTTAAAAGCTAACGCATATGCTTGCTCGTTCGACATTTCTGTTACTTGGCTGGTTCGAGTTCCAGGCTTCCCTGTTCTTACTTCGTAACTCTGTCCGCGGTACACTTATTTTTGGCGTAACCCAGTCGTTACTAATAGTTTTCTGGTCCTAATGTACCGACTTTAGTTTAAGTGGTAAAAACCAAGCATAAAAGGGAAGTCGGTGTTTTTTGTTTGTCTTTTTTGTTTTTTCTGGTGGGGGGAAACCCATTCATTTCACTTAATATCTTGATGCGCTGAACATATAACGAAGAATGGATGTTGTAAAATCCCAACAGTAACTAAAACTCCCGGAGAGGCGCATTATACGAATCCAAAACAAAGAAACAAATCAAGACAAAGACGACGACGCCAGAAAGACAAGTAACGTTTCAGACACTATGAAAAACACAAGTCCATGAATAGCCTTGACAAAACAGAAAGATTGTCTTGCACCGAAGTTTTGTCGGAGCAACGGCGTACGGGAACAAGAACGCTGCTCTTCTGGGCAAATGGCTGGAGGTTCTGTTGCCTTTCTGTCGAGCCTCTGGGATTTCTCTCGCCTCGGTCGTTTTTATCTCTAAGCGATGGCCGACGCGACCCGAATCTTGTCTGAACGGGAACAAAGACTACAAGCAGCATGCCGACGGCATACAGAAATACTGGTTAAGATAAAAACAAAACACTGCAGCGAACAACGAAGCCTTCTCTCGCTCCTTTCAGTAGAAAATAAAGGATCCAAGAATATATCTTGGAATCGGCGCATGTCCGTCAAAACACTGAGGCACTTCCACCTTTCTCCTTGCTGTTCCCAAAACTAACCGAGGCGCTTGCTTGATGGGGTGAGCAAGGTCGTGCTGGGTGCATGAAAATGTGTAGATACCGTCAACAAAGAATTTCTCCTTGAAAGTTTTTATTTTAAAAGTACAAGCACTAAGAAAACAAAAAATCATGTGGGATTTTAGATGAATATGCACCGGAATTCGCGATGACAGGAAGTTTTTGCAACAGCCACATAAAGTTGCGAATATATAATGCCATGAGGCACAAGCAAATCAGGTTGTATTTTTTTGTTTTGAGAACCTCAATAAAGTACGCAATTCAAGGTGCGCCCTATGAACTTTTAGGTTCCTTAGTGTTCGGTGTTTACCTTACTTGCAATCTCAGTTGTTTCACACTCTCAGTCAATTCGGGAATGATTAAGATGGCCATTAACTCTTACTAAGATTAAACAGCGCACAGACATCGAAAGAGAAAACGTGCTGTTTAATTGCAGTAATGTACCAGCTAGCTCAAATTACCACTTTACTACAGATAAACTCTTTGAACTCTTTGTGGGAATCTCACACCTCAGCTCTTGTCTTTGGCTCGAAACTAACTAGAGATCATAAAGTTGCTTGAAACGAACGTTGATAATTGAGAAGAAAACCCAAGATAACGGCTGAGTGAGGCCAAACACAGAGTACTGCAACTTCTCTTCCTTTATCTTGTTATTCAGATACCCCGGACAGTAAAGGATAGTTTTTGTTTTCTCGTAATGCTACGCTTTCTTTCGCAGCAACAATCATTCATCCGACACGCGTTACTCTTCTCTCGCAAGCACGTATCCGTATCAAAAACTCCTCCCTCCTAAGTGAGGACTTTACAAACGACCTCCCTTGCGCAACGCAGAACCGAATCCTCTCGTCCAGCGAGACTGTAACGAGGTTCGTTATGCTCCTCCTTCGAGCCTTTAACCCAGCCACAAAAGCAAGGGCGCACCCTCCCATATCCTCCCGTCATGTAGGCACTCGATAAAAGGCATTAGGCCAAGCAACCCTGCGGGCATGGCAGTCGAGACCGTTGGCAATCACAACCCCATTCCGCGCTATTTGTTTTCCCCTACCAGGTCGGCCAAGAAGGGGAGGCAGCACCCCTTCTCGGCCACGACAGCTTCATAATCGATGCCGCTTTTGCCCGATTCGGACACGCGGGGCCCGACCCGCGTGGACGACGATATTTGACGACGGTCCCATCGGTAAACACGCTCGAGTCCCGGTGTCGCCAGAACCCGGGACACGGTTCCGCCCCCCCCCCCCCCCGTCCGCCATTCTCCCTTCCCCCTTCTCCTTCTCGTGGTCTGATTGAATGCAGCCGCCAGTCGGGAGCATATTGAAGTTTCAGGTCTGATCCGAGCGCTCGTAACAGAGTCTCGCGTTCTTCGGGAGTCGTTGTTTGGACCGTTGTCCGTCTGGGCGGTTGAGTGTGGATACTCCGAAAAGACGCATTTGGCGAGCCGGTCGCACAAACACCCCAAAGTGCACTGAAACGACCTCTATTGCTTAGTTATATTTAGTTATTAAGATGCATGCTAAGTTACGTAGCAGCTTGGCATTCCTTGGATGCGTAGGAGTATATGTTGTCTCAAAACTAAGAGCAGCCCTTAAAAGAAATAAGGCGGCCATTGGAGAGATACTTGTACTTGTACGGTTACCAGCCTAGACATTATTGGGTGATTTAAAAAAAAAAAGAACCTAAGGCAACCTTACGAGCAGTATTTCGTTCTCTGGTTTCTCAGCGCAAGTACATTCTTCGACAACATAAAAGACCCACTTACCGAGAGAGTTTATGTGGCGAAGGAAGGCACACTTTGTCCTGGGGCACTTTATTTGTAAAGAGAACATATAAAAAACATGTTTCTCACGCCACGGAATGCGGGCCTAGTTAAAAGCAAATCCAGCAAAGCCGGCTAGAATTGTCTCGTATACTGTTTCTTTTGTATTGTTCGACACTGTGCGTGTCCTTCCTTTTATTTATTTTTTTTTCCCCGAGAGCGAAGCAGCCTGATCACAGTGTTTCCGGGGAACATCATTTCTATATTTTTGTCACCTAGATTCACCAGCGCACTAAAATACTTCTTCCAATGTAACAATGGCAAGATTTGACGCTCCTAGCAGGCTTCAACGAATAAACCTGCTCATAATCATGTTCGGTTGTCACTTGTTTTTCTATTTTAGAGAGCCAAAATTTCCTAACAAGGTTAGTTTGCAAGTGAGCGAAACAAAATTAATTTTCAAGCCTTAAGAAACACGGTCTACATAAGCCTCAAAAAGCGCGCTAAGCGTTTTTTAAAGCCATTAAGAAAAAATTTCCAGGCCCAGTAAAACATTTTTTTTTTTTTTAATCTTCTTTTCACAGTTTCATAGTTGAACTGCATAGAGCTTGGGTACTCAAATACGGCTGGACACCCAGGAAAGCTATGAGCTACTTGAAAGTGGCAGGAAACCGAATCGTAAATGTACGCAGTATAAAGCGTTGTGCATTTGGCAGCACAGTGCACTATGCTCAGTGCACAGGGCAAGGTAGGATGCTTAATATCTCGGCTATTAAAAAAAACTACTTTTGGCCTGCCAGTGTTGGCATTTTGTGGGAAAACAAGAATAATGCTTTCAATGAGAGTTCTACATCATTCTCACTAAACATATTGCCTTTCATTGGCGATCCCATTTGTTCAATATTAAGGCAAGATACATCTATCCCACTTCTGAGAAATTTTCTTCACCCTTCCCCCGATATGGAGAGTTTACCAGATTGTATCAGTCACTGTGCTCTAAAAATTATACCACCAAAATTACCAATATTTTCAAGAATATGTAAGAGGAAGACTGCCTGGCATACAGGACATCCTAAAACAAAAAGGCCGCAGTGTCTGAAGTGAGGCTCACGGATGATTGAAAGGTTATTAAACCGACGTGCTGCAACACGTTGTCGATGCAAAAAGTTAGCGTTGGCCTTCCAACACATTTTTGTTCCTAATGTCAAATAAACCGCGAAGAACACACTTGGGACAATTCATTTTTGTGTGTGTGTGTGTGTGCGTGTGTGTGTGCGTGTGTGTGTGTGTGTGTGTGTGTTTAGTATTATTCATTGAAGAAGAGCATTCTGTTTTGTTGTTGTTTTTTTAATTTTTGTTCGTCATCAGAGTTTAGAAATTATTGCAGTACAAAGCTAAAAAAGAGAAAGGGTGGCGCTGTGAAAATTTGATTGTTTCTAATTTAAAAAAAAAACTTCGTGCGACTCATTGCAGTAGAGCTTCTTAAAACAATTTCTTACTTCTTTGTTTTTTTATATACAAACATTTCCCCACTCTGAGTTCACTGGCTTTCTCGTAGGAGTTTGGAAACATTGCAGACAACGTGTGAAACGAATAATTGATAGCTTTGTTTTGTTTTATTTCGTTTTCGCCACTCTCGCGCACTTTTTACATGCACTTGTGTGCGTGAGTTGCCTTGAATTTTTTCAGCTTAGAATTAAAGGCGTTTCAACCCTGGGTTGGCGAAGCCAGTATTTATACAAAAATAAAAATCTCTGAAACTTTAAGAAAAGATGTATGTGTATGCCTCTAGACGATGCTGCCACATGCGAGTTGCGCGACCAAAAGGCAATGCTCCGAGTCTCTTTGTGATTTCGGTTGCGTAAGTAAGCCAGGCTATTGTATGAAAGCAAGACCTACCCTTCCATTGTTCCTCTGTCTTCTTTTTTTTTTATGTTGCGAGAAACTTGCATAAGCGCAGGGCACACGTTTTACACAGCCGAGTGATGTAGGCGGGTTATATACAGTCCCATGCTGTTAGCGCTAGACGCTAAACCAAGGGTTAGCGTCTAGCCCCAACCCTTCGGTTAGCGCTAGACATGTTCTGTAATTCCGTTGCATCTTATAGAAGAAAGGCCCGCCTGAGCTACTGTGTGCTCAATGAACATCTTAAATGATTGAAAACGCTAATTGCGCATTAAGACAATGTCTGGTGTATCCCCTCATTAATTTCACTAAATATTCACTTATGGAGCTACAAGAACACCCGAACGCTTTCTCGCACTTAATACGAGTCTTCATTATGATAAACATGGTACTATTAACGGAACCACACTCAGTGCGCAGGTGAGAAGGTAGACGCTTTCCCATGATGCATGTAGCCCGAGACTAAAGCAGAATAAGTTTAGTACTTTGACAGTGGTAGAGAAAAAAAAAACATGTACAGACAGTCTGTAGAAATGCTGTCTACACTTGTTGTTGTGGTTTTGTTTTGTTTGCTTTGTTACCAACGCTATTTTTTTTTTTTCGCTTTGTTGTGGTGCAGGCGCAGCTTTGAGCGAACGGGGCGGTTGAGCACTTTGAGCGCCGATCGGTGCTGCACACGAATACTCTTCGCTTCTGAAACGCCACAGAACGCTTTTCACAAGTATTGCAAGGTGACCATCCTTTTGAAATTAAAGATTTCGTGGGTTTTCAACTGTAAAAACGTCTCCTTTGAAAGGACACCGATTGAAGTGAAGTAAAAAGCAGCGAGCAAGGGCCCGTAGAGAGGATTCAGATATCCGACAATAAGCCGATTGTTCAATCGCAATGTTACCCTTTTATTATTCAGGAGGGTCACCCCCCCCCCCCCTTTTCCCGGGACTTGCTAAATAAAAAAATGCGTATTAGACCACGTGCTCCTAGTTCTTTGCTACCTAACTTAATCCAAACCCCCCGCACCCACTACTCAACGTTTCAATCAGCATTGCCAGGACCCTCAAAGATCCTTCCTCGCCAACTAGTAAAGCGTACCTCACCACTTTTGCTTTTGTGTATTTGAAAACAACCGAGTCTCCGCGTCATATATTAAACGAGGCGTAGCTCTGCGAGAAAGAAAACAAAAACGAAAAGAAACAACCCCTTTATCCCGCACCATTATCCGGCATTGATGTAGCCTCGGGGCACCCCAAAGTCAGGTGACAGGGAGGGTGGACTCAAATCATGGTTCGTAGTCTCCAAGGGATCGGGGTGCAATATAAGCCTCGTCGCTAATGATGCGTGTTGAAAACAGAATTAAAAGTGATGACGGAGGATTCACGCCGGCATTGAGATCTCGGTCTGCTGTAGGCAGTCATTGAATCACAAAGACAGGTCCCACGACACCCTTCCTTTTCACTCTTTTTTCTTTTTTTTGCTGCAAAATTTATGTTTTTTTTTTTTTTTTTAAACTTGAGTTAATTAGGTAGGTTCGAAATTGCGAAATTAGATATTTTGTGTGGAAAAAGTAACGACTCATTAGCTTTGCATATTTGACTAATAGCAATTCCTATTTTAGTTATGAAGTGTGGTAGCCAATATTTAAAGTTCCATCAAAAGGCTCATTTTTTTTAATTAGAAAATGCTCAATTATCTCGAACATGCCTGTGGTTACGTGAACGCTGCAGCATGATAGACGGTGAAGACTGCATGGTAGCAGTCGTACTCCACTGGCTTATTTACTTGCACGCTAAGCGAACCAGTGTGGACATACCCCGAAGACAGACCGCCCACTCGCCCCCTAAATATTTGGCATCCAAGTGGCGTTACATTTCTCGTGATGCCCAGCCAAAAAACAACTTCACACGCTTGCTATCGCTATGAACGCATCTAGCTACAACCAAACGAATTCTCCAGCGTTTGAACTTATGAATCAGTTATATACTGCGTTTCATTCAAAACCAAATATATATATATATTATCCTTTTGGCATTCCTTCTTTGCACCGCTTTCGTAGTTGTTGTTGTTGTTTTCTTCCCAATATTTTAACATAAATATACCATGACTAGCACAATACATCTATATATTTGTTTTTGCGTTAGAACTGTTAAATTTACTACCGTATTACTTTTTCAGGTTTGAAGTGCCCGGGTAAGATAGAACGGAAGCTACTAACTCCTAGATTTCCAAACATGTTACTTTATTTTTACTGCACTTTCGTCCGCACCTATTCTCTTGCCATTCACAGAGCAGTCCCGGTTTGTCACTGCGCTCGCCTACGGCCTACATCGCAAAAGATGTAACCATGGGCACAACGTCAACAAGACACTAACACATCGCTCAATAAACCAAAGGGTCGGCAAGGCTTAAAAGCCACTAGTTCTATTTAAAGAAAAAAAAGTTGCTAAAAACAAGCAAACCAAGATCCCCCCTCCCCCCTCCCCCAAAAAAACAAAAATAAATAATAACCTTTCCTCACAGTATTCGCCTAAAGCGGACGCGTCTTCCATCTCCGCGTTTAAATATTTAAAAGTTTCCCCGAGACGTGTTTTAGGGTCAAGCGCTAAATTATTCGATGGTCCACCTACGTCCTGACGACATAAACTTAGATGCAACCGCACATGGCGTCGTGTACGCAGCACAAAAAAAAAAAAAAAAACCTAACGTGACAGCTCGGGGCAAAGTAAATTTGGGGACATTCTCGAAAACTGAGAGGGTTTTTGCCGGCCGCAGCAGCGGACTGCGGAGCAGGGATTAAAGGCAGACCGGAACCACGCCGCCCTATCGTGAATATTTGAGCGACGCTGCTGCGAGTGTACAACGCTCCTGTCGCGAGCGTTCGACGCGCACCTGTGAGCCTTCGGACGAGATATATGATGACCGTAACTTACAGGTAAATAGTCAATATAGTCGCCCCCGTCCTCACCAAGTATCGGACATTTGAAGCAAGACAGACAAGGTCCCTTGGAACGTGCAAGCGTGGACAAAGTAAGCGAAACGACCGAGTGTCTAGGTATATAAGTTATGGGTGACACTGCTTTGACGCGGGAATTTGAGCTTTACCTCGTTTTAACCTAAGTCCAGGAACAGCCGACGCTACAAGTCGACAGGGCAAATCAAGCAGTGTCAAAAACGCAACATCGAAGCGTTCGCAAATTTTTTGTACGTCTGCTATCACCAGCGAAACCAATCGAGTGCAATGAGTGTGTGAAGGTCTTGTCGCTTACGTTCGTATGCCCGTATTGTATTTGCTCTAGTCTTTGACTTTGATTTATAATAAAACGAAGTATAATAACAACAGATAGCACGCGAACGAGAGTGCAATGGCTGCTGCTATCTAATTCAACCTGTTGTTTTTGTTATGTTTTCCGCGTTTTAAGGGGGGGGGGGGGGGGGGGGTAGAGTTGATGTGACCACTGCAATCTCATCTGTGTACTATTTCTCGTTGCTAGCTCAACTTCTCGCGTCGGGGCAGCACCACCGGTTTGTCTTGGTCTCCACACGGTTGTTTCAACTTACATTTTTTCTCTTCTTTTTTTTCGGACGGCTTTTGAAAGAAGGATTAATGAAAAAGAACAAAAAGCCTGACATCGTACTTGTTCCTTACAGTTCAAACACGAAAACAACGACAGAAAATTACGTACATAAGGATACAAAAATGCGTACTGAATTAATTCAAATGTAAATTGCAAACGACTGGAAAATAGAAGTCCCTATTTCAACAAAAAAGGCACACAAAACGAATACTGGAATGAGCACTAGATGCATAAAATCAGGTTGTGAACCATTTTGTCTGAACATAATATTAATAATGATGCTTGTAATACATTTTCGTTTACAATGAAAAAGTGTTTCAAATTTTAGTGAAACATTTCGTGAAATATTATATGCTTCCTACCCGTAGAGCTCTTCATTTTTTTTTCGTTTAATACTGGGAATGATTAAAATAGTTTACGTCGGGCGCGTTATTTAATAATCGAATTAACTGTTATTGCACACTCTGCCTTTCGTAATTTGTTATGGTATCAGGTTCCCTTCTTATAACATATCGCAATGGGTACGCCGCTGTTTCTGTTTCGTTATGAGTATTATATACGTTTCCTTTATTAAATAAATTGAAATGATTTTAAGTTTTATACTTGATTGGCTTTTAGAATGTCGCGTTGAATTAAAAGTGGTTCCGTGCACAGTTCTCTATAGTTGCCTCGATGATTGTCTAGTATGCGTAGAACTGTTTTTTTCCTGTAGGATCAATAATTTATTGTAATCGAATATAGTAGTTGTGCCTCAAATAAGAATTCCATATGAGATTGGGAAAGAAGCAGCAATACTTACAATGTTTCAACGTACCGCCAAGGCACGAGGCAAAAACTCGTGATAAATCCAATTTTAATTTGCTTACGTAGGTACTTCATTTCAACTCTTCATTAAGCCACACACCTAAAACTTCTTGTTAGCAACCTGTTCAGTAATGCACTGTCGAATGAAGTCGTTATAAAACGTCCTGTTGCTGGTTTAAATAGCGCATATTTCGTTCCACTTGTGTTTAATTGTGATTTGCTATACCTCGGTCATCTTGAAAGCTTTGCAAGAAAGGCGTTAGCTTTTTCGTCAGCCACGACTGTTCACGACTGCAAAGCTTGACGAATCAAACAACCGATACTATTGGAGTCCATGCTTGAATTTTCCCTGATATCCAAGTAAGCCAATTTGTCCCCGACTTCTTTTATTATCGCTACCTAATTTCATCAAATCACTACCAACGTTGACAAAAATTTTGCGTCCGCGCTAACTTAACTATGGACCAAAACGCTGCTCCCAAACAAGCCCGCCATTGTCCCCACCAGGAGCGTGCGCAAAAACCGAATTTGAGTGGGAAGAACCGTTTGCGCACGCGCAGGGCCAACAGGAGCGCCACCGCAGCGGACCGACGTCAGGGAGTTGAGTTGGTGCCAACGTACCAGATTAGCTCAGTTACGCAACTGCTCATAGACGCTTCTTGTATGAGCAGTACAGCCGCCTCGGTGGCTCCGAGGCGAGAGCGCCGGCCTACGGATCCCCAGGTGGCGGGTTCGAATCCCGACCGAGGTGCCGGCAATATGACGGAGGCTTATTGCGGAGAAGGCGCCGTGTAACCGAGCTTTCGGTTGCACGTCAAAAGATCCCCAGGTGGTTGAAATTAATCCTCAGTCCTCCGCTGGGGCGTGCTAGATGCCCGTCGTAGGTTTGGCACGTAAAACCCCCAAATTTAAGTTTTGACTCATGAGCAGTACCTCTTCCCCTCTCGCTACGGCTCGCCTCCCGTCCTCCCACGCGCCGGACGGCTGCTATGGTAACTACAGTATGTTCAACGTTACTAAAACACTCAGTTGGGTAACTCACCCTAGAAACTCGGACCGTTCGCGTCCACCGAGACTAAACTAAATGCGATAACAGCGGCACCCTTCAGCGACTAATCAAAACATAAAAGTGCTTTTATATTGCTACTGCGAAAAGGCTCTACGAGATGGCGTCACCGGCCCTTGCGCGGCTCGACCGGAACCGATACGGGCGGACGTGCGGTTCCCGGAGTGGCCGCTGCGGGAGAAACAGCGGCGTTACGATCGCAATTAGTTCGGTTCTCGAGTACGGATCAAAGCAACGTTTTTAAAGCAGGCTCTATGGCAGTTTCCCAACTGGGTTGTTCTAGTAACGTTGAGTTTATTCTAAGGAATACGTACGTTTTGAAGCACGGCGTCCAGATGGCGTTCCACCCTAATCTAAGGAACACACAGTTTTGAAACAAAAATCTAGAGTGCGCTTCAAACGGACGGGAGGCGGACTGAAGTGTCTGAGTGAGGGGGGAGGTGGGGGGGGGGGGGGGGGGGGGGGGGGTATTGCCTGCTGCGAGAGTTCCATAACTGAGGTTATGTAGTAAGGTTGTTTGGAGCATAATCCGCGTCAACTTTTTGGCGAATGTTGGTAAGCTTAGCGCAGTTTCCGCAACGCTGCAGCTCTGCCGGTCCTAGTAAGAAAGTGGAAGAGAGTTCTCCGCCTCTCTCTTTCTCCGCTCAGCAATGCTGACTGCGTTGACACCTATCAAAGAGAAGGGAGAAATCCTCTTTGCATTTCCTTTACCCATATTTTATCCCTACGACTTCTACTACTTCGTGCGGCGCTGCGGAATTTACGTCAGCCTTGCCAACGTAGCACAGAAAGGTTGACGTCAAGGCGATATTTTAGCACCAGTTCTGTTCTGTCTAGGCATGCCGCTGCACACATGTACGTGAGAAGTAAACGTTATTTTGCCTGATACTAGCTTGTTACTAGTTTAGATATAAATTCATCTACAAGTCAATTACCGATCGGGCGTTTAAAAAATGCATTCTTCGCTCTTTTCTTCTTTTTTTTTTTTTTTGTAAAAGTTACATTATGGGAAAAAAAATCGAGAGAAACATATTATCGCTTTGTGCCACTAATCACCGTTTTCAATGTCTGTTTGTTTGTTTTTTGTCTTGCGAGGCGGGGGGGGGGGGGGGGGAGGGGCAGGAGGGATTGCATTTGTGTATTAGGTCAATAGCGACCACTAACGTACATGTACGGGTGATTCAAATGAGAATCCTAATTATTTGTTTAGAGGCAAACGAGAAAATACAATAAATATACGCATATATCATTTCTGACGTAGTTCCCATGACGTGCAATGCATGAATTCCATCGCTACGGGAGTGCATGAGTACCTCGTGAGAAGAATTATTTTATTGTACATCGTCTTCCGAACCATATTCCGCAGACCATACATGTTTGAAAGTTGAAACTTTAGGAAGCGCAGCCTATCTACACGTACGCACTATACAGGAATTGTGTTTCAAGATCATTCATTATAACCAAACGTGACGGAGTTTGTGAAGGAAAGACTATGTTAATGATGACTTAAGTATAATACAAGTTTCTTTGTGACCTAAGCTAGCATACATATGTCAAGGTGTGCCGTGTATGAGAAGATATTCGTGTAGACAAAGCACCAAGTGCGGACTATGCACGGCGTGCGGACTATAGTCTGGAAAATCCGGTAACTGTAGCCCATTCGCGCACCAGTGGTATTCACCTCTTTCTCGCTTCGGAAATGCTTGCCGCCCATTGCGACGAACTATGGCGCGTTTCCTTGCTTGGTCCTTTTCTTTTGGTCGGTGATGGGGCACCGAGGTTTCATTTTCTGTAAGATAATCATTTGCAGAAATCCGTCACCCGTGACCTCTCAACGACGCAAAAGTTCCTCACAGGCATCGACGCGGCCGTCTCTCAATTCAGCAGTCAATGGACGCAGCACCCATCTCGCTGACAGTTTCTTGAGTCGTGGGACCTCATGGATAATATTGTTTGCTGAACCAACACTGATATTCAAAAGAGTGGTCATTGCATCCACAGTAATACGTCTGGTTTCTTTCACAAGCGCTCCGGCTGCGGAGATGTTTTCGTTCATCATGATGTTCTAGAGGACGACATGATGTTCTAGAGGGCGACATCTAGGAAGTCTATGACGACCTAAAAGGCAACGTCTAGGGCGACGCCGAGGACGGCGTCCTAAAGAACAATGTCAAAGACGACGTGTAGGATGACCTGAAGGACGACCTCTATGAAGACGTCTTAGACGACCTCAAGGATGTCAGGTCCTTCGAAGAGGGTGCGAATGTGAAGGAGAGTGAAGATGTTAGCTGAAATGGTCTACTGCGCATGCCTAACGCGCATTAGGATGCCAGAAAGTTCAAGAAATCCGGAGGGGCGTGGGGCAGCCATCTTTGCACTGACGTTGCCTCCTTCTTCAGTGTGGCAACAACATGCTGACACCTTTTTGTTCGTTTGTTTTTGAACCACAAGAATAAATCCTGCTAACTACCGAAAAAGTCGTACAACTTTTCGTAATTTTACTGCACTTTTAAGGTTTTCATTTGAACGACCCTCGCATATTGATCCAGAACTGCCTGGATGCAATAGGAGAGTTTACAAAGCCTGTCAAGTTCGTTTGGCTAAGCCTCGTATAAATGTAGACACCGCATCGTCGAAACGCGACAGTTCGCGATGATGCAACTGACGCGGCAATGATTGATAGTGACATAGATGAGCGCCGATGATGATGAATCCCGACTAGTCGCGACGCATCGCGCACTCGTATGCACCGCGTTTTGTCATCCCGCTCAAAATTGGATTATCTATCATAAACCAAGTGCCGCCCCTATAGGCTCTGTGACCTCCAGTTAATGCATCCCACTCAATAGGACTCTATCTAAAAAAAAAACAGTGTCCTTCCTAATATGGCAACCCCAGTAACTGGAGCCTTAGAGATCTTTATTAAATTCCTGTTACGAGTAATTGCATGCCGAAAATTGTGGCAGTTTATTTTCTTATTTGTCGATTCGAATGAAGAAACAAGAAGGGGTTATGAAACTCAAACAAAAGGTTCAACAAACACTGAGCGTAGGCATCTCAGTACTGAATAATAGAGATATCATGTTTCTTCTGCTTTTAAGTTGCGTCACTTTTTTTTCTATTTTCATGTGATAAAAAACATTGATTATTTTAATGTGAAACATTCTTTGGCTACTTGTTCCGGATTTCGTGAGGCTGGATCTTGAAAAGCCGGATTAAGTTTACTTGCTAGATTTACTGGGAAAATAGACGTCACGGGACTTCAATACCGATTCAGTTTCCCGGCTAATTTTAGAGTGAAACATGACGTCACATGGCTTCGTGCCACGTGACCCACACACTAATTCAACTTCCCCGCCAAATTTAGCGGGAAATTTACATCACCTGACACTGATTGCATATCGGCACAACCATGAGGTACAGCTATTGCTAAACGCTTGTCATGCTCGAACGTTTCACGTATCCAACAGAATTGCCTAGCGGTTTGCCATACTTTTTTTTGGTACCTGCAATCCATGACCAAATTAAGTAAAAGTAAAACTGAAGCGGTTTTGTATTTGAGAAAAAAACACTTAAATAGTCTGTATTTGGCCACCAGGATTACGAATATCAAAATTTAATTTCGGATTGATATGCCAAGTATAGCCACAAAAACGCTTTCAAAATAGCGCTGAAGCCCCACCTCCCCGTCGCGTTCGGTGCGAGGGAGGAGGGGCTTCATTGCGCGCTTTCCGCAAGCCTTACACGAACAATCAAAATCGCTGCCAGCTTTCCCTCATAAGTGGCTTGCGCAATGCAGTTGAAATCTCTGGGTATGACGTAACACCCAATGGTTGTTTTTCGTGTTTTTTTTTCGCGTTTATTGATGAGTTTGGGTCAAATGCTAGTGATATTCAAATTCACAGGACAAAACTACGATAAAATGCACCTCTAAATTGCGTTCTTTTTTCTTTTTCTTTTCAAAAACCACTTTTACTCGTAGCAGTATTTACAGATTTGTAACCCAGCACTTGTTGCACTTTACTTCATCTTTTATCGTAATTGTCATTGCCCCCTTCCCCTTTGTGTAATCTAATCTAACGAAGTACCTTCACGGTGAAGAGACATCAGCTCAAATGAACGTATACTGTATACATAACCCAAATGATTAAACGATACGAAAGGAGCAAAACTTTCGAAGTACCGACCGGCCCCCTATCCGAAAAAAACAAGGACGCGTCGGCATTCGGACTTGCAGGGCCAACCAAATAAGTCCCGGACGTCTAGTTGTGGAAACATGATCGAGCTACGCTGAATCCTCGGTTTAGCGCCGCGGGGGGGCTGCGTCAAAAATTCATGGACGTTGCAAAAAGCGAGTCCCGACCCTTTTCAGGCAGGCCGCCTTGATCCGCGAGCCCCAGCGGCCGAGTTAATCAGCGTGACCTCCCTATCCGCCGTTGAATCATCCAGCCGAAGCTCGTTGACGCACGCCGGCCGCTTTGTGGGTAGGGGGACTGAAAAAAAAAAAACCTTTCGTTCAACTCTGCTATAATAACGACTCGGTATGTCGGCAAACATCAATGACCTTTTCTTCTTTTCTTTTTTTTTTTTTTGTACATTGGGGCATTATTTGAAGCTTTTCTTTATTTGTCTACGTTACTTCCTATGGTGGATTGTTGCATCTCTGGGGGGTTTCTTGCTTTTCAGTATACGGTCATATATGAAGAGCTGTCTATCTTTTTTTACCAATGAATATCTTTTAAAAAAATATTGTGTATTTATTATCTAAAATACATTTTGTCTCGCTAAATTATTCATTCATCCTAAATGTAGTAAGAATTAACTAAGTCTGTAACTCGGGTAATCTGGATTAGCCTTGGGAAACAGGCAGTAGCTGATTCCAATGTTTGCCCTGGCCTTCTACTGTCAGCTGCCGCCAATTAGCAGAGGCATATATTTAAATCAAAGTACAGAAAAGGAAGGAAACGTACTTTGCGATATAAGGTAGCCATTGATTGCATAAAGCGCTGCGTTCGAACGGGACTTTTATAACATTCCTACGTTTTCGCGATTCATAATGTGGTTAAGTGCGCCAACCACGGCCACAGCCCTACGTGAAGTTTGGCAGGTCAGACATTCAATTTTGACGGAAAGGCTTAACAAAGACGGTAAGGGCGTAATTTTTTTTTTTTTTTTTTTTTTTAGGATAGTACTGATTTTGAAAAAAGAAACCTTAGAAAGCAAAGAGTGCTTGCAAGGACTCTTATGAATCTTCATCATCGTAAACTGACCTAACTTAGCTCAGGCACCGCGACGTTCTACCTGGTTTTTACTTCTTCTTTTATGTAATAATCAAGCACATATTCACAAGGGAGTTGTAAAGGAGTCACGATTTTGTCGTGTACCTCCCCTCCTTTACAAAATCACGGCTAAGAGATATTGCCGACCCACCGAGCTTTGAGAATACTGAGCGTTCTGGGCGCCGTCTGAAGTTTAATTGTGAATAAATATTCCCAGGGTTAAACCCAATTCGGACATTCATTCGGGCACCCTTCAGGGGCCCTTTGTACCTTATTTTTTCACAATCACACGAGAAAGAGGATATAAATAATGTCAGGGCTGATCTCGGGAGTGTGCGTACGGAAGCGTGAGGATCTGGGACCCAACACACCACGCACCGCCCGAGCGAATGAGACCCTTGCATCGGCACGATGTCCCTGCTCACACAACCCGAGACCCCAGCTGCCTTCAATTCGTTTCAGCTAGAGGTTCGACGGGGACGGACGAACGGCCCCTCACGAGGACTCCTTTTTTTTATTTTTATTTTTATCCCCGACTTTCGCGGTGGCCACTGCAGCATGACGCAGCCGTCGCGTCCCCTTGGGACATGCGTGGGGAGCGTTCTGTGCACCAGATGGCCCTGGCTGCTCCCTTCGAAGTGTGTGCAGGCTGGGGATCTCGGCGGAAATCGGCGCCGGGAAAAAGTATCCGATCCATCACTGTGCAGCGCACGTTCGTGGTTTTAGCCTGCAACCCCCTAATGAAACCTCATCCAGGCGGGAGGGAAGTGTTGTGCCGTCAGGTTTCGATGCTCGCGGTCTGGCGTATAGCTGGGTCGAACGCGCGCGGGGTGTTGCGGTATATTGAAACATCGGTGGAGCCCTTACTTTGCGTTTCTGCTCTTTTAGGTATACATCTGTGGGAACTTTCGGAACTCACGCGGTGTTCATGTTGGAAGGCCATTCCTTGCGTAAGAAGCGTGGCATTCCAAATCACGTTTCGCGCGCAGATGTTACACGGTGCAAGACCAATATGTAGACATTTTAACCCTGGAGAGTGGGGACAAGGAGGACAAACACGATACAGATCTCCAAACAAAGTCTTTTTAGAGATCAGTGTCGTGTTTGTCCTCCTTAACCCCGCTCTCCAGGATTAAAATCTCTATATTTAACCAGCTCGCCTGCACCCTTGCTTTAACATCAATATGTTTCTGTTTTATCGCTATACGAAGCATTTTTGAATGTACTACTTCGATCAAATTAAATCTGTGGGCGTGTGTTTACGTGTGTACGTGCATGTGTGTGTGTGTGTGCGCGCGTGTGTGTGTGCTTGTGTGTGTGTGTGCGTGTGTGTTTCATTCCAACGAAGGGCATCCGGCACGCCAAAGCGAAGTACTAAAGATTCGACGTCAAACCAAAACCTCGATTCCACGGCGATTTCTTCCCAATAAGCCTCCGTCAGAATGCGAGAAACCTGGGCCGGGATTCGAACCCGCTACCTAGGTATTCTACAACCGCCAAATCAAAAGTCACATCCACCGTATTTGCGTTTTTGCTATAAAATGCTTTCTACCGATGATGATTTATCCGGATATAACAAAAAATGACGTAGTCGTCCTGGATTTAAAATCAAGTCAGCTAAATCTAAAGGTAATCAAGCTACGCCAATTGGCCAAACAATCTCAATACTAAGTATTTCAGCAAAACACGACTATTTGCAGATGACTGCGTTGCTTATAACACCATCACATTGGACAGTGATAATCTTAAGCTTCAAATTGCTCTCATAAAAATTAACGACTGATGCGAGAAGTGACTGATGTCGATCAACCAAATCAAAGTGCAAATCCAGTTTACTCGTAAAATGTCTTTTTTATTATTTTCAATACACTTATAACAAAGACGTGATTGAAGTGATTCCAATGTACAAATATCTTAGCATAAACCCAACACCTAACATTTCGGGAAATCCTGGCATCAAAGCCGTTGCTGCGGAGACTTCGCACACCCTCGGATACATCAGGCGTAATTCACGAAACGCCCCATCTCACGTTCGAAAGATGCCATATGAAACCTAATCTATGCTTCCCCTATCGATAGCCTTCATCGTGTCTACTTAGTTTATAATTTAAAGTCAGCCCAAAGCCGAGTCCCCCGATTCATCTCATCATTTTATTACTTCTTCATTAGTATTTCTTCTCTAAAATGTCAACTTGGACTTCCACCTTTTCGCAACCGGAGGGAGGAATCTCGACTTTGCCTCTTTCATAAAATGTACTACCATTGCACAGAACTAAAAAGTGCCCTTCTTTCACCCCTCGATAGAATATCATTCCGCCTGGATGACTCCGGTGAAATAAAACGAATCTCCGGTAAAACTAATGCGTTAAACGAATAATTCCTTCCTCGTGCCATCGCTGAATGGAACCCACTGCCGTCCTCCATCGTTGACGTCACTGAGGCAGCAGACTTTTATAATCTTCTACTAGCCCATTTAAATTAAGCATACGTTTGACATCTGCTATTTTCATTTTTGGCACATTGTGTTGCAGTTTTTTGTCACTTTTACCAGGCTTTTAAGGGTGAAATAAATTATATTGCTAAGGTAATATCAGCGGTAAAAAGGGTAATTTTTTTTTTTTTTAAGTTTCGTGTCGTAAAAAAAAATTGTTATTACGTTTATAATAGTACTTAACCAACTGCCAGCTGGGTGACCTCCTGATAATTGACAAAACTCGTTGCCGGAGCAGTCCCCCAGGCACTCGCTTGTAACGCGTTCGTCAAAAACCAACTTCGCTGCTGTTTCACGCTGCATGCGCCATTTGTGGCCCGATATACCAACGCCCTATAGTGTAATGTCCGACGTCGTAAATATCGAGCACGGTATCTGTAGAGCAATAGTAACAAACAAGAAGTTAAAAAAGAGGGTGACTCTAGAAACAGCGAGTCGTTGAGACGTGTTAGAAGGGCGACAGGGAACTTTTGCTCCCATCGAAGGCGGTGCTTCAGTGGTCTGTTAAGATTAAAGAAATCAGCGCAAGCCCCTCCCACAAAGCCATCTGTTTTTGTTTTGTTTTTATTGGTGACTTCATCCTCTCCACTCGCATCCTTTCCAGCGTGCACACTGTTAAAGCGGGAAGAGTGGAGGGTTTTTCTTTACCTGTAACAGACAATAGGGAGCCGGGTTCTATAAATATTTTGTATTTTGTCAGAACTAGAAAGTATTACAATTACTTTAAAGGAGATGTGCAACGATTTTAACGTTGAAAGAATTGGCATTTTCTGCTTTTGATATTGTTCACTGTGTCACAAATGGCAGAAAACACACCTCCTTTCATCGAAATGTTGCGATTCCGCCGCGTAATAGCGAGGCAAAACTTAGAATATTTCCCGACCTGCAGCCACGAGCGGCGGCCATGAGAAACAAGCGGCGTGACGTCACTTGGGTAGTTGTAAAAAAGATAGCAAGTTGTGTGAATACCTGCTCGATAAAAGGTAACTTTTTTTATAAATCTTGTCGTTCCAACATATATATAAATGCTTCAAAACCCTGGTATCATCGACAAAACTTTTATTATACGGAGTTTTAGTGGCGCCATCTATCCTAGGTCCACAAAACCGCGAACAGCCGCCAGAAGCCGGAGGGGGAGGGGGACAGCGCCGGACGGGCAAGGACGGGTGGTCACGCGGTCGCGAGCGGATGAGTTCTCGCTGCTCGCTGATGGTTCTAAAGAGAGAACTTTTCCGGAACTCCGCGCCTACTCAAGTGACATCACTGTGCACGTGACCCGGAAGACGATGCACGAGTTGAGAGGCGGCAAATACCTGGATCTTTTTCATTTCTTAAAATAAAAACTAGGGTATCCAGGCAAAATCTGTTTTCTGTAGTTCACTGCAGAAGTGTCAGGCATCAACTTCCACAATTATTTAAGCAAAGCCCTGAAATTGTTGCACAGCTCCTTTAAGGCGGAAAAAAAAAACGAAAGCAGGTGAGCGTATTTAATAGCTAAAGATCCCCTCGAAGGGCGGAAACGTCGCGAGCAACTTGAACACCGCGTTCTACTGTGCACTGAACGTGGATATACACGTGTTTTCTAACAGACTTCTGTAACTGGAAATGTTTGTTTTTCTTTATTTGTTTTTTTTTAGCGCGTCTCGAGTCTCGAGCTAATATTCGTTAACTTACTAACGTTGGTATTTGATGCGGGTAATACCTAACTCGCGAGTGCTTGATGCATCCCGCGTAGCTCCAGACGTGACCCGACACTACTTGGCCTTCTCTTCAAGCTCCCAGGCTGGGCCAGGCAGGAACCGCGCCGCGACGGAGAAGTTGAGGCCGACGACAATGGGTTCTGTCGCCTCGTTCCTTTTATCTCGAGAGAACAAACGTCGGGAAAAGCCATTCACTTCTAAATTGGCCCCGATTCCGACGCAAGCGCTTGAGCGTGGACTATCGCACGGATCAGTATTGGGGGAAAGCCGAGTCTTCCGGGTGCATGTTCTTTTGGCGTTCTTTATTTGATAGTTGGATGGAGATCGCTGGCGAGAAACCGTGGTGAGTATACTGTCTCGACGATACTGCGTTCGCGTGGCATACGCTAGCCGGCTTCACGATGTGAAGGGTCGAAGTATCACTCTCCGGCAAACTTGTGTTTGCTTTTACTTTAAAGTATTTGAACCGTGCACATGCAACACGGACACCTTTTATGACGTCGCGACGGTGGCGTTTTATTATTTCCATTTTTTTGCGTAACCCGTAAACATGTAAGAATTTGGCACACGCAATTTCTTTTCTTTTTTTTTTCACTTTTTCCAGCAATAGTTTTTTTTTTTTTTTTTTTTTGGAGGGGGCTTTTATGTAAACCTGTCAAAAAGTATAATATTCTAAAAAAAAAAAACAGCCTTCGGTGGCTGCGAGGCAGCGCCGGCTCATGAATCCCCAGGTGGTTAAGGTTCGAATCTCAACCGAAGTGCCCGCAACCTAACGGGAGCTGGTTGCGAAGGAGACGCTATGCAACCAATATTTTGGTTGTTGCACGTCAAAAGATCTCAAAGTGGTCAAAATTAATCCTCAGTCCTTCGCTGGAGCGTGCCAGATGCCCATCGTCGGCTTGGCGCTTGAAGACTCCCCAAATTTGATTTTGCTAAAAAAAAAAGCGTTTCGTGCAACAAAATCACGAACCACCAGGTTGCTATTTTACCGCCTTTGCAGGTAATCGTGAAAAATACAACATGTCGAAGTTGATCACAAAGACGAAGAGAAAAAAGAAGGAAGAAAACAGATGTTGAAAAACTGTTCTCACGACCGGGCACGCCTGTAAGTATAACGGGCAGATATTGTCCTGGCTTCCTCTCGCCCCTCAAATCGCGCGACAAGCCCTCCCCGAGTCGCGCGGCGATGTGATCACACGGATTACAGAACGTCAACGAGGCAGTCACGTCCACGCCCCAAAAGCCGGACTGAACACAAACAGCACAAGCCGGTCTGGGGAACAACCGGCGCGTGCGTCTTTGTTCTCCTGTCCTTCTCGTTCGGTGGGTGTTTGTTTCTCAGTCGTAGCCGTGGCACAGGAGGCAAGAATGAGTCGTCCGTATCGAGGGCCGACGGAGGCTGTCCCCAGGGAGGCATTGAGTCCCCTCCTCACTCTCGCTGGGCTCGGGAAAAATAGGGAGAAAGCAAGATGGCCGCCGGGGAAGCAGGGAGGGCGTCGTGCCTTGCTGGGCCTCGCCCGAGAGCCGGGCTATGATTGGATTTAGAGTCATTGTCTTTGGTGTCACCCCGATCGTCGATCTGAGACTCCGGCGGTGCTCCCCGGACAAATCGAACGAGGAATTTTCGCCCCCTGATTCGAAAAGGCGGGAAAATATATTGTACCGAACCTTGTGGGTCTTTGTGTTTCTCGGTGTTTGTTTGATTCGTTAACTTTTTCGAATTTTGCGTTGGCCGTAAATTTATTTTTAAAAAAAATTAACTTGCATTCTGCCCTTTGAAAGAAACAAAATCTATTTTGTAATTTCAAGGTAAACTTGATATTTAGATGCTTGTATTTCCGTACCAAAAACTACGGGGTACCTTCTTCGGTGAATATTGACGAACCAGGGGAATATTTCTTAGAAATAAATAAATTTGTTTGTAAAGTTTCATCTGAAAGAGTAATAATTTCAGTTGAGTTTTTATGGAAACAAAAGCAACTGCCGCCCATCGAAATAAAAAATGTCATCTTTGTTTTACGGAAATTATTCAAGAAAAAAGGAAAACGATTCGTAATTTGTTGTGAACAGTGATGCATTCAGGTTCTGGTGTTTGCGTGTGTGTATGTGGGGGGGGGGGGGGGGGGCGACAACCTTTTTTAGCAGCTCTATTTTTATCAGACTACTAGAAAAATAGCACTACAATTGCTTGCACAATTGCATACTTGCAATGCACATGTTGTTGCACTACCTGCAGCACCACAACTTGTTTTTAGATCTCTGTAGAGAGCGGGCATCTGAGTTCATTGGACACGGTGGACGAAAACAACTTCGGTGAGTTTCGTCTTTCTTTACTCCTTAACAATCTGGTTTTACTTTTTTTTTCTGCAATGCTCGTACATGCAGCTAGCACACGTGAACAAGCGCACTAATACAGTCGAAGAGTACAGGTTTTTGTATGAAACATTAGAAAGCGGTAAGTAATTCGGTATAATATGGATGTTTGTGAGTACACTGTAGATAAGAATTTTGACTAGTGCAGTACAACTGCACGCCAATTTTATGGGTATACTACGCATTGCGTAGTGGCGATCACAAGCCCACGCGTCCATACGATGCTCATACACACCGAGAAAAGTGGGACCATTAATCGTGCCCAGAAGTAACCTTTCTAATTGTTTTGCGGCGCGCCAACACGCTCGGCCATCACATTTTTTCTTATTAACGTTGAAAGATGTACCTTAGCACAAAACACTGTTTTATTTGAATCAAATTTACATTATCTTCACGTGGCACTGAGCGTCAGTAAAGCGGGCGATCTTGAGCGCACACTACAAACAGCAATGTGTTAAATCGTTCACACGTGGTCATTTTCAATGTGCCAGTCATATAGCCTAAAATTACACCATCTTAGAGTCATATTATTATTATGCCATAGGAAGATGCCACCTTGTGTTCACAAAAGGCTTATTGTGAACGGTCTTACTTGAAGTTGTTTCTTTAATTTTCGTTGGTGCACATCGTAGGAAACCAAAAAGTTAAAACAAAAGGAGCGCGTGCCCTATTGTTGAATTACAGTAAAAGAAGCTAAAGAGCATGCTACAAAAAGATTTTTTTCACGTCTCTACTTGCCCCTCATTGTACTAAACAATATAGTAGAACTACAAGTACACGCAGAAATTTGCAAGCAGTACGCATTGATAGAAATATAAATTTATATGTTTATATATGTACGAACTTATTCCATTCGTGTTTTAAGACCTTGTAACTTGGCCCTCCAAAATCATACGCACGAGGAGAAACAAGCGTCGCTCACACACGTATAAAACTGCTTAGACGCTCTACACTATCAAATCTACATGATCACAAACGTACACATAGGCTCGCAAACACAGACAAAACGCTTCACTACGACAAAGCGACGTCCACACGTATGTTCCTCACGCAACCACGCTTAAAGTCCAACGCCAGGCCACGAGAACACCGACGACACGCTCAACATTCAGCGCCTCAAGCCACGCACACACATACACACACAATTACGCAGGCGGTGATCAATCCCCAGCTTAAAATGCGATAAGAGCAATCGGTCCACTGATCGCGTTGTCCTGCAGCCGATTTGGAGAGGGCGGCCAAAGGACGTCTTCCCTGCCCTTCTCTCCTCCGCTACCTCGATAAGAGAAGCCGGCGAAGGAAACTTGGAAATCGCGTCGTTCTGGTCCGAGGACTCCCATTACTGCGACTGTTCTCCCCCGCTGGCGTCGGGGAGGTTTGTAAAAAGGCAGGGGGCGACCGCCACGTGACATAAAGTGCGCCGGTCGGGTTCGAGAAGCAGTCTTACGACGACCTGGCAAGCGAGAGCAGGAACAACAGACTTGGACAGGAAACGTCGCTGGCTATCCCGCGTTTTTCACGCGCTTACTTAATTCGTCTTGTCTCTTGAATATATACAGTGGTTCAAGTCACCATGCTCGATCTAAAATGGACCGTAAAAATTGACGCCTGCGCGTAGCCTTCTAAACTCTTCGTCAAAGGTGTATTTCACAGGTCGGTTTTTTCTTTTAAAATTACAAAGCATGGTTCTCTCTTAGTAAAAAAATAGGGCCAAGAAACTTGCCCGGTTCTACGGCGGGCGGCGATTCAGACGACCAAGTCGAGTAGCGGGGTGTGTTTGGCGTTCGTATTGATAGATGGCGTCGGGAGCAGCGTCTGAAGGTGCAGCCGACCAGCGAAAGATAGCAAACGACACGCAGACGAAATCCGTTGGTAGCAAAAGCGCCGCCGCTATGCAGACGCGTTTTTTTTTACTTTAGGTTCTGCTTTTATTGTTCGCATTTATTTTTTTTACCCGAAGGTACATCTCAAAAGGATTATATTCATTTTAATAAACCACAGTTATCGCGAGCCGTCGCGATGGGGAGGTAGTACCATCTATCAATACGAACGCCAAACGCACCCTACTACCGGACCCCTGTCGTTTGTGCTGCTGCCCGCCGAAAACCCTAGCAATTTTCTTAGCCTTATTTTTTACAGAAATAAACTACGCTTTGTAATTTTACAAGTAAAGACCAACCTGTGAATTACACCTTTGATGAAAAGTTTAGATGGCTACGTGCAGGTGTCGATTTTTACGGTCCGTTTTAGATCGAGCATGGTGACTTGAACCACCATATATATATATATATATATATATATATATATATATATACATATATATATCGCTGCATTGACCAAGACGGGATGAGCGATCCAGCCAATTGTCATAAAGATCAGCGACGAAGACTAACACGCATTCTAGTGTACGATCCCCCAAACATATATTGGGGCATAGGAAGCCAAGACGGCGAAGACATTGACGATACTAACTTCGCGTACGGGCGTCACGTGAATCACTTAGCATTGTAGTCCACATAATTCTGTCTTCAAATGTTCTTCCTCGTACTGTGTTAAGTGATACAAACATGCCAGGTTTTTTTTTTTCATTTTTACGTTGGTTTTCGTCCCTCCGTAGACCAACTCAACTCCCTGACGTCACGCAAACTGTGGTGGCTCCGGTGTCGGCCTCGCGCATGCGCAGAAACTATGGGCAACCGCGGGCTTGTTTTGTAGGCAGTGGCTTGGTGTACACTCCTGAGCTGAGAGTGCGGTGGAAACTACGTCTTCGTGGAACCAGGAATACGTCTGTATTGTGTCACGTGATCACGATTCCCGTCCGTACCAACGCGCAGAGAACTGAGTCTGGGAATTACAGGGGGCCGGTTGATTGGTTCGGCGAATGCGTAACTTCCACCGTACTATCAGTTTAAGGGTGACCAAAATCTAGTTGCGGCCGTTGTAGCACACCTATGTTGCTTTTCAGACTTTTTTTTTTTAAGTAAAGCATTATTTTTTTACGCGAATCTTTGCTGCATTTTTATGGAAAACGGTCACTATAGTCCTCCCTAAAGGGAGGAACGCTCTTGAAAAACATATGTTCTTTCAGGAAGGGAGAACCTTTCGTCCTGAAAGCAGGGAAGCAAAGTTCCTCCGTCGCCTACATATCATTATGGCGGCCCCGAATCGAGCAAATCGAGCTCAATAAGCTGCAATAGACGTAGAGTAGACGCTACGTCTATTGCAGGGGCGAGGGGAGCAGCGAATAAAAGCGTAACACGAGCTTTCCGCCAAATGTATAGATTTCCGAGCCGGCTTCTCCCCGCAGGGAAAGAAGCTTGCGCTTCGAAAACGGTCACTCAGTCTTCTCGTCGTCAGCACTGTGATGTTAAACGGACACAACCGGTACCCAGTTGCTTCGCGCAATTTACGTCTTACTTTTGCTGTTCCTCAAGCCACAATTCAAAATTGCCAAATTTTAGAACACATAATATATTCCCACCTCGTCAAATTTCTTAACGCGCATGCATTTTGTTACCCCTGCTCAGCACGGCTTCAGGAAACAGTTTTCTTGTGAATCTCAACTTTTAACACTTACTCACAATATCCATACCTCACTGGATCGTTCATCTCAGGTTGATTGCATATTCTTGGACTTGTATAAGCTAAGTACACTCAACATTGATAGTCAATTATGGCTTGGATTAAATCCTTTCTATCTAATCGCTCCCAATTCGGTCATGTCAACGACAATAACTCGCACTCTTGCCCCGTAACTTCTGGTGTCCCACAAAATTTTGTTTTAGGTCCTATGTTGTTCCTAATCTTCATTAATGACCTCCCAGCACATGTCTCATCAACCATTGGTTTCTTCGCCAACGATTGCGTCATTTACTCTGAAATAACTAATGATTCTGATGTTCAATCACTACAGATGGACCTTAACAATATTTCGCGCTGTTGTGTTAAATGGACAATGAAACTCAATATTAATAAGTGCAAATCTATGAGAGTCTCCTGTCAAAATAACACCTGTCTGTCTTACCACATTGACAATGTTTTACTGGAACCCGTAATATCATATAAATATCTTGACGTATGCATAAATAACAGCATTTCTTGGAACACTCGCATTGAATATGTAACTAATAAAGCTAACCGAATGCTAGGTTTTCTTAAAAGAAATTTTTCTTTGGCTACCCTGTTCTTAAAACTGCTTCTCTATAAATCGTTGCTCCGCAGTAAACTAGAATATGCTGCTGCCATTTGGGATCCGGCCAAATCACTGGCATTATCGCTTGAAGCCGTTCAAAACCATTCCGTCCGATTAATTTTACATAACTATCATCGCACATCCAGCGTGACTGAAATGAAAAACACTTTGGGCCTGCCTGTCCTCTCTCTCCGCAGAACAGTATCCAGACTGTGCATGTTTCATACAGTTTATCATCATAACCCAAAATTACGACAACTTTTGATACCTGAACCCTCTTGTGTTTCTTCGCGTATCGATCATCGAAATAAAGTAGCCATCCCTCTCTGTCACACATCAAGTTTTCACCAATCGTTCATACCAATGACATCGTTGGATTGGAATTGCCTTCCCGCTCACATCGACGACATAGTTGAAAGTGCCGAGTTTAAAGATGCCGTTTGTAACTATGTTCCCTGTTCTGACTAACAAGTTTGTTTGATGTTTCTTTTTTTCACCTGTCTAACTTACTATGCGTTGTATTATGAATGTTCTGTCCACTCCCCCCTGTAAAGCCTTCGGACCCTGAGTGAGTAAATAAATAAATAAACAAATAAATAAACCGCAGATCACGGAGGAGTGGTAAGCCTTCGCGCAACCAGAAGCCGCTCACAAAAACATCTAATTCGAAGCAGCCTACTTGGGTGTAACCAGAAATTATAGCGAAGCATGAGAGAAGGTTAAATCGCTTGCCAGCAGATTGCATGGTCAAACAGAGTAATTGCAAGCAGCTAGGTTAGGTGGCGCTAGGTACCTCCCAATTCATGTCCTACAAAAAACGTTTTCTTTGCTCGCGCTACCATTACAATTCGGGCCCTTCGAGCACCTTTATTATACATGCATGTTGAAACATTAGGCATACCACTAGCATCAGCTGAACATATCCACTGAGCGCATACACATACAGGGCAAAACAAATATTAATAAAACCGCACACTAACCCGATAACTACTTCTGAATTCTGCGTTTTCGCCTTTTATACTGATCGTTCTGAAGGTACGGTTTTATCGGTGACCAGGTAAGGAATAAGTAATATTCCCAGCATGCTCTTTTTTCAGTAATGTCATAGCTCTGAGAGTATTTTAACGGCTCAGGAGACGAATCTTTTAGTAAAAAGTAAACGCTCATGCCGTAATTATATGAAAGCCAATAAATTAAGCCGCTCCACTGCGGCTCCAAGTCACGTGTTTGCTTTCCCGCACGGCACGTCATAGCCAGTATTTATATTGAAGCGCTTGCTCCTATTTGTGCCGTTCGCGTGCGGCTGCAATTGCCGAATTAAATTAATCTCTGTAGAGGGGGCTCAGGTGAAAGCGAAGCTTCACGGTCAGAGAAATCGATTTTCGATTAACTTCAATGCAGTCAAAGCAGCGACTTGCGGCAGGTGTTAAGTGTACGGAGCTACGCCGTGATGAGCTCGAAAACGTATAGCACTCATCTCAGAGCGCCAATTGGAGGGCAGTTTCTCCAGGAATTGTAGTTGATTTAAATAGCAAAATAAAGGATAGCTTTTTTGACGACTTTACCTACCATCCTCCCTTAATGCTACAATTTCAAAAGGTAAATTCCATCTTTCCGTCACATTTCCAATACTGTTTCTCCTTTTCCCAAAGCGCACTCGCTCTCGGGGAGGAGACAACAGGACATCGCAGACGGCAGTCACATTGGCCACTGTACTATAGGAACTACGGTTCAGACCAGCGTTTCAACATGACTATCCGCACGTCGATCGATTGCACCTAATCTCTCAAGTGGTCTTAAACTCTTTAATGGAAAGCGGAATGTCAACCTTCAACACTTCGCCCCTTCCGATCACGGCCCGACCAACGGCATCAATGCCCGACAGTTTACGATCTCATCTTGTTGTAACACCACTGATGCGCGAACACACGGTCACATCGGTGATAATTCCAGTCTTCTGTTCACAACGCACAACGCTGCGTTAGCCAAGTTTTGCTATGTTGGTGACACGCGGAAATACAGAACCACGTTGATTGCTGGTTGGCACTCAGTATCGGAAAACAGAACCGAACTCAGCACAGAAGGCACCCAGGCACACCCAGCCAAAGCTGCCTGTCTTGGACGCAGTTTCTGGGGTTTGCACTTGACGTCAACGTCGAAACGTCGTTCCGCAAGCGGAGGCGGAAATCTTAACCCAGTGTACGTAGCGCTGCTAGCCCAGCTCCGTAACTTCGCTGTTTCCAACGAATTCGTTTGCTCGTTTGATAAAATGAGTGGTAAAAATGTCAATGCAACCGAAATGTTCTGCACGTCTGAACTGGGAGTCGAAATTAGAGGCGGACTTCGCTGCCGCTCTAGCTCAATCAACTTAACAACATATATTAAACAACACGCGCGACGTGCTCAAAAAACGAAACCGAAGGAAGATGAGGCGGGAGCATGAAAACTTACTCCCGATTGCATGCAAAGGGAGAAAAACGTTTCGTTCTTCCCTTCTCGTGTCCGCTTGGGGGCGCGTCAGTGGAAGGGAGAAAGACGCGCCGTTGCAACCTTTTTCTCCCTTTTTTTTCTTAGATGGTATAGACCTTTTCCGCTTACTGTCGCCCCCGACCGCCAAGTAGGCATATCTGGTATGGGCGACGAAAAAAGATTAAAACGTTTCAACCTGCAAATAGTTTTAAAAAAATAGAGGGGAGAGAAAACGACAATGGGCGACGGTTACGTTTGTCTCCTAAATGCATTCTATCGGCATGGCGACGGCAAATCAATGTTTTCGCCCATACTGGAAGTGGCGACAATTCAAGATGGTGGCGCCCTTGAAGAAAGGGTATATATTTCTCGAATAGAGCGTTTTAGTAGATCGTTCCGATACCTTGCGACAACAGAGAGTTTTAAGGAACCGGTTTTTGCACATCCGATATGGTGCGATGCGCCCTCCGGAAAGTACTGCGCATATGGGAGACGTCTGTACTGGCGCATGCGGAGTTCGTACGGGAGAGCCCATCGTGCCGTATCGGTGTGTGCGAAAACGGTTTTCTAAAACTCTCTAACGGTACCCGTTAACGGTACGACGCATGCGCAAAAGCGGTGGCGGAGTAGCGGGTATCGTAATCGGAGTCATCAGAACGATCTACTAAAACTCTTTGAATAACTGGTTGGCTGCCCAAAAAGAAAAAAAAAAGCTGAGTGACGTCACAATCCGAAATCGGCGTGACGTAGTTCAATAACGCACTCCCGGTTTGCTTGGGTGCGTCGCCTCCTTAAGGCCCTGTCACACTGAGGCTACAGTTGGACAACTCTATCCGGCAACACGAGGAAATCGTGTTGCCGGCGACCCTGTCACATCACGGCAACAACAGCAGTCGGGCAACATGTTGCTGAAGCCCGGCAACCGTGTTGCCCGATTCGTTGTCCGACAACCCTATCACATCGCGCTGACGGCGGGGACGACCACGACCTACTGTAATCATGACCTGCTCATAGAATGGCTCCCTATGGGAGACGCTGTCGCCGATGAAGTGCGTCACGTTGCAATTGGGGGCGTTCGGTAAAAGTTTTTCTGCGACCCCAACACGGCTCACTGCCTGTCTAAAGGACGGTCCACACGCCGCGCGGCTGGTGATATCTGTTACTCGGGAACACCTACCGTAGCGTGGCGCCAGCAGGCTGCAGTAGCAGTAGCACGCAGCAGGTGTATCGCTTTCATGTTTGCTTGGGTTAAAAGAGCGCGTATCTAAGGCACGGAAGCGAAAAGGCGTTTCTTTTAAACTCGACTGCTCTTGTGCCATCGTCGAAAAAAGAGCGTTCTCGTGCCACTCATAAATAATCACTGTGCTGGCAGCCGGCGTCTCTAAACTCCGTTTCACCTTTTGTTGTACCGCAGGAAAGGCTATAAGCGCGAGCACATAGCGTTAGGAGCTTCACTTAATGCACGAGACCTTGTGCCGCCGAGATATGCCTTAAAGTGAGAAGCTCGCTCTTGTAGCCTTTTTTGCGGTACATCATAAGGTGAAACAGAGAATAGTAACAAATTCGTCACGCGACCACCGACTGACGAGATCCCGCGAGGCACGCGAGGAGAACAGGGCAGGAACAGATAAGGCCGCCGCGCCTTGCGCGACTTCGATTGATATGCGGATACCTTAGGGAACAATAGTGCCTTTATGCAGCCACGCGAAGTCATAGCGTGACGGAACGCAGCGGCCGAGGCCATGTACTACAAGGTACGCGCTGGCACATTCTTCTGTGGGCAGGTCAGGATTACAGTAAGTCGTGGGGACGACACGTGAAGCAGACCGCCATCTTGATTGTTTACCTTCGTTCGTGTGCGGCGAGGAGTCACTAGAAGTGTGACTCTACAAAGTGCTGGTGCGTTTGAAGAACCCGAAATTACCACGAGACGACATCAACCAGTGACTGTGATTAGAAAACTTGACACAGGGGGGTGTTTTCCACCCTTTCTTTTATCGAAATTTTCTTCATTCGCTGACAAAGTAGATAGCCCTTCCCGCTCATTCACACTGAAAGCGGATCCGCGTTCGCAAAGCGGTTGCGAACGCGGTTGTATAAAGATCAAGTACAATTGCACGCGCACTTGATATCATCGAGTGCGCGTGCAATTGCACTGGATCTTTATACAACCGCGTTCGCAACCGCTTTACGACCGCGAATCCGCTTCCAGCGTGAAGGAGTGGTAACCGTGGAAAACCGTATGAAGTGTTTCTGTCAGGTTCTTTCCTTCATGCAACTCCTATTCCTACTGTAAAATTGAGTTAGCACCGGCAGTCCCCGAGGCATCTTTTGTAGCGTGGTGTTGAGCTGAACTGACAGTGCTTAAAAACTGCGACACCGACACGATCGGCCTTCATAACAATCGGTGGAATAAATATTTTTCAACGCTGTCTGTTTGCCTACCGCCTGCTATGTGATCACTTCCTTCTCCAAAACGTCCTGGGTATTTTTTTAAACAAATCAGGCGTCTGGTAGCGTCTGTTTTCAAGATACAAGCATCAACAGTCGTGATCAGAGTGGTCGTTTTAATCTTTCGATTTTTTAATATCTGCTTTTCTGGATTATTTTTATTATAATTTATCAGTTGGAGTAGGCATTCCATTTTCATTGACTAGCAGTAATATGAGCTGGTCTCCCGGCAGTCCTAATTTCAACACCAGTCTGAACGTTGACGACCGTTGCTGTGACCATTTCGACAATAGCTTCCGTAATTACGCAGTAAAGACATTTGTCAAATCATTTGAGCTGCACGCCAGCCTTACTTATTGCTAAATGACATTTTTGAAGCATTATTCGAGTAAGACATTATTGATACGGAATTAGCTCTGCCATCGAAAGTATATCTGTTGCCGTGTCGTCAACACAAAATTTGCTCAGCCAGCGATCGTGGCAACACGTTGTCCAACACAAGTTGCTGCTGTTTTTGTTGCCGAAAGCTGTCATGCCGAGGCAACATTTTAGTTGTCGCCCATGTTGTCCCGCTGTTGCCGCGATGCAACAGCTTTATCGGACAACGCGGGGAGCGAGCAACAAGTTCCCCGACTATTGGACAACGTGTTGTGTTGCTGTTGCCATCGTGTTGCCTCAGTGTGACAGGGCCTTTACAATCTAATCTCCTCGTCCGTGTCCCGACTTCCAGAAAGCGGAATCGGGTGACGCGTCGTAAAGAACCGACCACGACTTAATCTCAAGGGCCTCATCGCACTTCGACTGTAGACCGCTACGCTGTCCCAGCGCAGGAAGGTCTCGGCGCTTCGCTAATTGCGCTTCGCGCGACGTAACAGGCCAGCGACGAACGTGACGCCATCGGGAAATGGGTTGCCGCGAGACCGCCCTGGTTTGACCATGGGCGCGTTCACGTTTTGCGTCCCGGTGCAGCATTTCATCGTGGGAACACGCGGTGAAATGTGTTTCTGAAATTCGGAGAGATATGCAAGCGTAATGTGATAAGAAGAACAACAACCGAGTTTGACAAAATACGTAATAACCACAAACCAAAATTGCTCTTTTTTTTTCATGTACATTACGTTATACGGAAGAAATTGGCAGTTCCCAGTGTTACGAAATCAGAGTTGCTGACGTTCCCGTCGGAAATCACTGTTTCTCAGCACATAAATTATTGCACCAATATTTACCGATCCAAAAACATTTTCTTTTAAAATGTTCGCCTGGCATTACCGAAGTAGTGCTGCATTATGCGTTGTTGTTTTTTTAATAAACTTTTAAACACTTTGATGCCAAGCTGCCATGTTGCTGTGTTTTGTGACTTCGTTGTAGACAATATTACGGCTGGTTTCTGGATGTCAAATGCTGTATCACGTATAAAAGTAACGTTGGATGCCTCGATTCAATGTGTGTACCGAGGAAAGGCAATAAGCCCAATAAAATGGGAACTTGACCCCTCGAAGCGCAGGAAACTAGCAATGAAGTTAAGGAGACCAGATCAGCAGTATCAAATGCCAACCGGAAGTCTCGAGCAGCAAATGCACGTCACTACGTGGTCAATAAACGACATATCTCAAACTCCCCTTACGACTCACCACGACCAACCGCCAGCCAACTGCTACACTGCAACAAGAAATATCGGTCAACTTAGCGCGACGATCGATGTATACCAAAAAAGTAACAATTTCACGCGTGATCCAAGTACCAGATCAGTGTGACATCAAGGGTCCATCGATTACTAGAATCGCCCAAACTGCGTGAAACAAAAACAAAAAGGCTCTCTCGCTATTTCTGATAAAGCACGACGGTCCGTAAGTAACAGTCGACCGCGGCTGCCGTCAGCGGCAGCACTAGTCACCAAACCAGTCTCTCTCATTACCGATAAAAACGAAACAAAATCCCGCTATAGACTCCGCTGCAATCTGAGGAAAAAAAAACAGAACAAAGAATAAAACAAGTACGGCGAGTCTGGTTCCTTAGTGAGAAGAACGATATCAATGGATGCCAGACAATCACAAAAAAAAAAAAAAGAACAAGGTCTTTCTTTCTTCTTTCCCCTCGAGGAAAACGACTCCGGGCCGTGGCCAATACGATTGGACCACGGGTAAACTCCGCGACAACTAATGGCCAGGGTAATAGGCTCATATCGAAAGAGACCTCCCCCCACCCCCAGCCGTTTCGTTCGTTACCTATGGCCAGAGATGGGCATGAGCTCAGGCCGAGCCGGCGGGGAGCCGTTTTCCAAATTACCCTTATTCTTTTTGGAGAGGCCTTGCCGCTCATTCTGCTTCCTTAGAAACCCAGTCGGGTGAGAAGAGAAAAGGCCGGGAGGATCAATGCGCTGCTGTGCGGGCACACTGGTTGCAATCGACGCTGCTGAGGAATCGAGTGGTCCATCTAGGCATTGATTCGCCGGCTTCGGACGCGACACGCGTTCCACAATGGGAGGCTGATTTCTTGTTGTGGTTGTTTTCTCACTCGCTTTCATCTGAACACCCGTAGAAAAAAAAAGAAAGGTTCGACCTTCTGCTGAGTGTTACTAATGTACCCCATTATGTGCATTTAAGAACAATTATTTTTCGTTTTATAAAAACGTACATATTTGAAATGCGAAAGATTATAATTTGTTTCCTCTCTGAGAATAAAATTGTGTGCCTACTTTGTCCAGCGTATGCGTCATGCCACACACTGTTTCTATTTTTCTTCTATTTTTCTTTTTACGTTGCAGTGTGTATGGTTATATTACGGTTCCTAAAACGCTTCTTTAGAAAGTATTAGGGAACTGTTTTTGCTCAAACGATACGATACGTTACGATTCACCCTCCGGTCACTGCTGCTTTGCCGTAGTCCAGTGTCCGAACCGTAAGCTGTGATCGGGTGGCCAAAGCAGCTGACATCAGAAGCGTCTCAACTCGATTATAATACGGCTGTTTGGCTGTTGGAAGAGGCTTGCCGAAGCTTCACACGTGGATGAAAGCATTCGTGCTTGTGCCTGGAAGAAATGTCATGGTGGCGGTGAGAAAATCAAGTTGAATTCACGACAAATCAAGCAGTAAACAAACGAAACGTGAACAAGCCACCAACGCTTTCTTATGATCATATCGTTCGTTTGTCTCGGGAATGTGGCATAGCTCAGTTGCCCCTACCGGCGCTCGAACTAGACGGACGTGTTAGGCCGACTGCCGTCGGAGCGGTAAAAACGGCCGCGTCAGGCCGTGCTACTATTGTGATGCTGCCGCCGAAGATTCCCAGGTTATCCTTCCCCAGCTGCCCATTAGATACAGTGTTACGAATACCGTGTTTCTTCACTGCAACGTGAAGGGCCGTTCGTATTGAGTGCACGATTTCCAACAAGAGCTAGAACCGCTCGACGTGATGAAGGACCTGGCTTCTACCGGTCCTCATCGGAGGAACCACGTGTAGATGTTGAGGATGCACTCCCTCGCAGCGAGGCAACGACTATTCGACGCCAAGAAGCTGGCCATCAAGGGAGGGGGGGGGGGGGGTGCCTCGTCATTGAGTTGGCGAACACGACGGTGAAGGTGAAACTTCACTGGGTCCCGTACCATGTGCCCAACGGCCAGGTAAAGAAATAGCTCGAACGCTCTCGCAAGATCTCCGAGATTACCAGGAAGCTCTTCCGGGAGAAGAGGTTCGTAGCTGTCGAATCCAACACCCGAATTGTGCATCTGATCCTCAAGGAAGGCTGCACTGTCGACAGCTTTCCCCCGAGATTCGCCAGGACGGGTGTAAGGAGCTCGTTGTTGTGCCAGGACGCGTTCCGTTTTGCCTGCGTTGTCGCCGGACTGCCATGTCCCCCGATGCTCCGACTGCCATCGTTTCGCCCACGAGGCCGACGACTGTGTCCAGACCTACTCGTCGATGGCCCGCGACCGCAAGGCGGACGACCATTTAGACTTTGTTATGAACGACGCCGAAGCGGACGAGGTGGTTGACCGACGGCGTCGCGTCGGCTGCTCCGGCAGACGTCGGTCTTCCGGCCTCACCGGCTGGAAGAAGCGATTCGGAGCTTGCGCCGCAAGGCTCGGAGGCGACGGGCACGAAGACGGAGGAGCCACCGGCTCAAGAGCGAGTCCGCAGCCAACGCGACGGAGGTACCCTGAAAGACGGTGACGACAATATCCGTACTCGCGCCCCCCCCCCCCCCCCCCCCCCCGCCCCAGTGCCAGACGCGGAAGTTGAAATGAGCCAGGTCATCAAGCGACTGCGAGATCCAACGTCATCCCCGGAAGACGCCGGAGGCCGGGAGTTTTACCAAACGAACTCGTGTACAAGCCAAACCTCATCCCACCTGAAGACCGACGCTGAAAAAACTCGCGGTGAGTATCCTGCCCTAAAATTTAGGTTCATGTAACACTGCTTTTTATTAGCATCTGTTGGAGGGCATTTACTTAACCAAAGGGGAATTACGGATTCCGACCCGAGCACGCTTGATCTTCGTGACTCGATTCGTTTCGCGACATTAAACGTCCCCGGCTTCAACTCGCGGGAAAAAAATAAATAATACCAGCTCCACCGGTTACTGGCTGATGAGGAAAGTTATTTTTTCGCCATTCAGGAGACAAAATTGCATCCGACCGCGACAAAGAGAAAGCGCATGAAACCTTTTGTTAGTCGCTATGAAATTCGAGTGAGTCATACGGTTAGAGTGTCGGCGGGCTGCTTCCTGTTCTTAAAAAGAAAGTGAGTGCCACCGCGAGGCTTGACCGTTGTTGTTGATGAGCGTGGTAGCTTCATTTTTTGTGATTTCTTTTTGTTGAACCGTGACTGGCGGATAATATGCGTCTACGCGCCTAACAGGGGTAAGGAAAGTGTGTGTTTTTATTTTATCTTGGAGCCATATTTGTAATGAGAGAAAGTTGCCGGTGGTCATGGGAGACTTTACTTGTGTCTGCAGCCAGGAAGACAGAGCATCTCTCGGAAAAAAATCGCGATATCAGCGCAGGATTGCTGACCAAAGCGTTGGAACAGCATTTTCTAGAGAATGTAGCGCGCGCCGGGGCGAGACGAGACAGACTTCAGTTTACATTTCTCCTAAGGGCGCCCCGCTCGCGATTAGACGTCATTTACGCCTCCGCCGAAGCTATCGGTAGTACAGGAAATTATTCAGTGTTGTCGCATTTTTTTACCGATCGCTGCGTAGTGAGCGTGTCGCTGGGGGAAAAAGAAACCACGATGAAAGATTTAATTGGCATCTCTAGAAAATAAGCAACACTCCGCTGAAGGACAATGATTTTTCCAGGGCCTTAACAGCATAATCGCGATGCAAGAGAGCTGTTTTCTTGAGAAGTGGGAATATTTAAAAGAAGTAAAGCAAGCCGCAATCGAAAGGTCGTCCCAATTAAAGCGCGAGGCGCGCCGCGAGGAGAAAAAATTACAGAAGTATTGGCACGAGCTTTTGAGTATTGAAAGTGCTAACGCTTGCGCAATTGGGAAAAAAAGTAAATAAAGTTCGAACGAAACTGGGTGGCTTTCACCAAGAAAGCTACCGGGAAGCAGTTGTGCGCGCGCGGAAAGATATGTTTTTTTTTTTTTTTTTTTTTTTTTTTTATGCGTACAACTTACTCGGCGGGCCTTGGACGTGGAAAAGAAATACGCGATAACCATAGAGATTCTAGCTATCTATCATGAAGGCGTTACGAACTGCGACAAGGATTTTAGTGAACACGTTTTTGTGGGCTATTACTCGGAGTTATTTGGCGGCGTAAATGAGTTTTTAAGTAAAGCTAGCCTCGAAACTTTATTGGAAAGAATGCCTAGGCTCGCTGACGACATAAAAGAGTGGTTGGTGTAGCGTGGCAAGTGTGCTGAACAAGTAGAGTGCTACCGTGGCAGGCACAATAAAAATGGGGCAGCCATTCCCATTCACTGGCTTTATTCTTCTTCTTCTTCTTTGTCCCCGCCGCTATAAACGGTGGTCACGCGCAAACATAAAATCTACATCACTACATCACTGCCCCCGAGAAGGAAAGGAATGAACAGAGTCAAAGGCTTATTAGGAGCAGACGTAGTCCCTGAGTTTTGTAGGAGGGTACCTTGTAGGGACCGGTTGTGCTGTTCCTGAGAGATCAGGGCCAGAGGCTTCAACGAAACGCTGGTTTCTTTCGTCCTCCTCCACGTCGAGCTGTTGTTGAACTTCCGAAGCCGGACGTCGTCCTTCAGTGGATCTTTGAGCTTCGTTGGTTTGCAGTTCTCGTCTCTCCCCCCACGTCGATGTGTCGTTCAGCTTCCTGGTTAGGGTGGGTGTGACGCGTACTCATGGAGGTTTCTTCCTCAGCAACATCCGCATTAATCATTTCATTATGTGCTCTGAGCTTCGCACTCGTAAGGAGAAGGTTTAAAAAACTTGAGTTTCTTGTGATAATAATAATAATAATAATAATGAAGTTTATTTCCCGTTCAATACAGGAATGAAGGAAACAGAGGGAAAAAGCAGTTTAACAGCTTGACGGAGCCCCCTGCTCCCTTACAGTTCCACCTGACAGATTAGAAATACAAAGCAACAGCAAAAATATCAACATTGTATACAAAAATAAATTATAACCTATCGCAGAAAAGTAATCTATTCAATTCAAATAAGAAAATAAATCTTGCATTGTGACAGACATTATATCAACGTTTTTGTTCAAAAAGGAAATTTAGTAAAGTAGGTAGCATATACTTTAGAGACTGCATGGAATAGTTGTATTGCAAAGAGGCACAGCCCAACGTGCCGCCGAACGAGTTGGATAGGAGGTAACATGTTCCCTTAGTTTAGAAAGTTTCGCCAAAATACCCACGTTTCATTTTTTTTTTTTCTCCCTTAAAACGGACCATAAGTTTATATATATACATATCGATCATTTTCATTTTCTGATCTCTCTTACCTGTGTCCCTTTGATTTCGATCTCTTTGTATGGCTGCGGGTTATAAGGAGGAGTGAGCTTGTTCGACCGAGGCTGTTTACAAAATACCCGGTCTCCGACTTCGAGGTTGTGGGGTCTCGCGTGTCTGCGTGGGGTCTCGAGTAAGTTTGAAGGCACTTCTTCATTTGAGCGTGCATCTTTTTGTGAGGGTCCTTGGATGGCGTAAGTAATTTTGATGAGGCCTAGTCTATTCGCAGCAGCGAAGCTCAGCAGTGACTTTACGGTTCCCTCTATTATTAATAAGTCTTCTGTTGTGTCGCTGTCCCTGAACTTCAGCGTGACATTGAGCTTTCCTGTGAATGGTAGCGGAGCTTTCAATCCATAAGCGTATTTCACATGCAGCGATTTTGGCCCTAGAGCTGCGTGATTTCTGCCGTCGCGGTGCTCGTGCCGCTCAACCGCTGGTGCTGGCCAGAGCGCCGCGACGGCAGAAATCGCGCCGCTCTAGGGCCCAAACCGCTGCATGTGAAACACGCTATACGCGTAAATACGCGTGCCTGCTTGTTGGAGTTTCGTGAGTTCTCCAAGCTTGTTAAGGGAAAGGTTTCAATGACCAATACTGAAGCACCTGTGTCAATAAGAAATGTTGCAGGGGTGTTGTTACCTGAAGATGAACCTCTGGGAGGTTTTGGTGAGATATTTCTTATATAGTTCCGACAGCATAAACGCTCTCGTCGGAATCAAAATCATGAGAAATCTGGAAGACAGGCTTGTGTGCTGATTGGCACACCTCGCCATAGTGTCCTTTTCTGCCACATGCCTTGTAAGAGGCAGATTTGGCGGGGCAGTTTGCTTGTCCTCCCTCGTGGGGCCAGTAAGCACCACAATGGAAACACTGGGGAGGCGATACGTGGGTGTGTTGTTGTGCGCTGCCTCCATATTTCAGATGGGAAGAGAAGTAGCGAGGTTGTTGGGCATTTCTGGATGTGGCTGCGGGGCCGTAGCGAGGTTGTCCAGAGATTACTTGAACCGTCGTGTTTGTTGACAATTCTTCCATGGCGGTCGTTGCTCAATTGACATCCTCGAGGAATCGAGCCTGATTCAAAAGTGAGGAACGGTTAAGGTCTTGCCTTAGGGCTCCGCGTCGTAGGTCTGAAGATGTCGTTGCAAATATGATCTGGTTCTTGATTTCCTTATCGGCGTTCGCGAAACCGCAATCGCGAGCAAGCAATCGAAGCCAGATCGAGAATTGGCCGACAGATTCGCCCTCGAGTTGCTTTGCCTGACGAAATTGAAAGACCTCGAATGTGGTGTTCATGCGAGGATTTAAGTATGCGTCAAGTTTGTTAATAAGATGTTGGTATGTGTTTCTGGTTGCTACTGCAGGTTTACCAGCATCTGTCGTCATACTTGATGTGGGACCACTCTGCTGGTCAGGAAGGGTCTCGGAGAGTACATGGACACGTTCCCCCGCATATTGGAGCAGGAGAGAACGCTTGCGTGCGTCATTCTTCACATCGAACGCGATGAGGAAGTTTTCGAAGCGATCGAGTTATCCACTTTCGCCATTCGGAGCCGATATTAGTTGGGTCAGTGGCATCCAAGTCAAAAGGGAGCAGTGAGGTTGGAATCAGGGTCATCCTTAGTGGAGAACAGAAGGCTTGGCTGTGAAGCTAGCGTCTTGTGGTGTAGCGGCGGCGCGCTGCGAGGTCGTGGAGAGTGGACACTTGCCAGAACAGTAGTTGAAGACTGCCTGGCACACGCTCGTCGGCAATGTAGCGTTGCAAGTGTGCTGAACAAACAGAGTGCTACCGCGGCGGACAGAATAAGAATGGTACAGCCATTCCCCTTCACTGCCTTTATTCTTCTTCTTTGTCCCCGCCCGCTATAAGCGGTGGTCACGCGCAAACATAAAATCTACATCACTACAGCTGGAAGAGTCGGTGACGCTCGAGGAGACTGAGCGCGCCAGAGACCGTCTGTCGACCCCCAAAACGCCGGGACCTGACGGATTTAGTGGAAAGTTTTATAAAAATTCAAGAGTTCGTTGTCCGCTTTATTTTTGGAAGTGACTCGCGAAGCTTACTTCATGTGCTACCGCCTTCTTTTTTTCCAAACGCACGTTGTATTGATCCCAAAGACGCATATCGCGATTTACGTGATACGCGTCGACGAATATCGACCAATTACTTTGTGAAACGTTCATTATGATATTTTCGCGCGAGTTTTGACTAGCAGATTATAGCTTGTTGTCAGAGAGTTAGTGTGTGAACATCAAAGCTGTGGGGTCCGGGGACGATTCATTCAAACATCAATGTTGCACGCGCTAATTTAGATTCAGTCAATGACGAAGTGGGCCAAGTAGCCATCATTCAAGTTGTACAGCATGATGTGCTTTGGGTCGTTTTAAAGCGACCAAATGTTGGTAGTGTTATTTTTAACGGAATTTGTAATAGCGCACACAGGGTGCACCACCAAGTTTGTACTAAATCATTTTTAACTCCCAAAATATCCGTGTTGGCCTCTGTGAGCCAGGGGTGCCCCCTGTCTCAGTTGTTGTTGGCTTCTTCTTTTTTTGGCCTTTTTTGTTTAAGTGCATTTCAAAGCAAAAATTTGAGAGTTATTATAATGGGTTCTATAGAAACAAAAGTTTTGTCTTACGCCGACGATATCGCGCTGTCTTGTGCCGACAAGAAGTGTGTCGTAAAAGCTTTCGGACTTTGAACGTCCTTCTGCGCTGCGACGGGGGATGCGCTGAATCTAGACAATGCGTTGGTGTATGGCCAAGGGTGTGGGCTACAACGCCAGCAATGCGCGAAGGGATTCCATGGGACAGTGCCCTTTACAAATACCTCGGAAACCGTTCCAGCGCATGAAAAGCACAACACCCTACTGGAAAAGGGTAGTAGAGAAACTCAGAAAAAGCGCGTATGGGTGGCGCAACTGCATTTTGTCTATTTTTGCTGGAGCAACCGCGTGTAATGTGTCCATAATCGCCAAGATATATGCTATGGCCTTTAAGTTTTATGGTGTATGCGAAGCTGCATCCAGAAGAGGCATTGAGTTTCGGCGCCGTTCGTTCGGTTGTCGAAGAATGAACCGATGTGCCGCGATAATCTTTTTCGCCGTGTTCCCAAAGGAGGGGTAGGGCTCGCCTATCTTTCTCTTCGAAAAAATGTTTCTTGTTTTGTTTTTCTTACGCGATCAACAGAATCCACTTTTGCAGGTTATGATCCAAACCCGCTTAGCTGAAGCTCAGCCGTCTTTCCTTGTGACTGCAGAGGTGGGTCCGCCCGCAAAAATGGTTCGGTTTATAAAGAAAGTTGTAGACTCTTTTGATTTTTCGGTTGTGAGATTTTCAACGGATTATTTGTCAACAGTAACGCGCAAAAGTTTTAGCTGCGACCTCCTTGGCATACTTTTTTTCCGGTGCCGCTTTACCGGCTGCCGATGTGGCGGTCCTGTACAAGATGTATACTGGCCCGTGTAAAGAAAATGTGGGTGTCGCCGGCTGTGAAAAACGTTTTAATGCGAAAGCATTAACTGTCTCGTGCAGCGAGCTGACGTCATCAGCTTTGAAACCATTCAAAACGGCACCTTAATGAAACCACGCGCGAAGCTAGCCAACGGCACCTTTTACACTTCGGTCCCATTGGCCGGCGCGCGTCGACGAGGCTCCCATTGGCCGCTGCGCGCCAATTTGTGTGGTGTCATCCTGACTGTGTTATCACACCGTTGTGTTATCACTGATCACCGCGTTCGCTCGCCTCTGATTGTTGTACGGCGCGTGGCAATATATACGGTGCATGGAATAAACCAAGGGGTTCGTTCTGCTGGGAACTAAGTTGCTGTCTGTTCCTTCCTCGCGCCGTAAGGCACACGACAGTTTGAACGATCGCTCACCCAATGGCGCTGCGTGTCCGCGAGGCAGCGTTTCCACCGTTCCACGCCCAAAGTCAGTGCGTTGTACGCCGCAGATTAAAGAAGGGAGCGAAGAGCGGCGTGCGTGCTTTCGTGCTCACAACTCATAAGAAGTGCTTAGGTGTAACTCGAGCCTTTTTCTTCCATTTACATACTGCCATCTAGCCAGTGAAGGGGCAGCTTCAGGAGCGTGTCAAGGACGTTCCTTGGGGTGTAAATTGTTTGTTGTGTCGACCGCCTGAGACTATTGGGCATGCGTTCCTGCATTGTTGAAACGCTGTCTTTTTCTTGGGGGGAGAGGGGGGGGGGTGGTTTACAATGGACACTGAAAAACGATCTATGCATTGATGAATACACTATTCGTTTTTTTTTCCTGTGCAGAAAGATAAGACTGCGCGCCTTACAATATGTTTGTGGCCCTTGGTTTGTATAGTCTGTGGAGATCCCGTCTGGCGGTGCGGCCTGCTGAAGTCCGCCCATAATCAGCGCGTTCATTTTTTATTGGAGTTGTTTTGTAAGTCAAGAGCGTTTTTGAAAGGAAGGAGTCCCCGCCCGAGTAGGTCGGCTTGTTAGCTGGCCTAATAGGCACGAAGAAGTTTTAAGGATCACTACGGCCCCATCCATGTCCCGTGGTTGTTTAGCCCTAGTTTCTTGAGCGTGGTTTGTGTGTATTGCGTGTTTTGTGCAAAATAATTGGGGGGAAAAGTGGCATAGCTCAGTTGGTTGAAGCGATGCTCTGCCATCTTAATGAAGGCGCCGACGAAACGGGAACAAACCCTGTCCGATGACCCAGCCGTTAGTGGTTATGGTGTCAAAGATTTGCAGCGCGAAGCGAAAGATAGCCACGGCGGCTTTGTGGAAGTGAAGTTGGCGTTGAAGATCCACTTCATCCATCGACGCGAGGCCGAACGTCCCACTCTTGCCGTCAACAGTCTCTTCCTCTCTGGGGTAGCATGGTCAAATAAAAATAATTATTGTTTTCTTGACGACGAAAGCCAATTCGAACCCATCGACAAAATGATCGTCCGCTCCTTTGTCAGACAAACTGTACAATCACGGTGGGGACGCCGCCGCCATATTTAGCTCTCCCATTCTAGCAAAACGAGAAATATGGTTAGTTCCACAAATTGGGCTTCAAAGTATTTCTTAAAAGGGAAATGTTTTGCCTTCAGTATTGTGAAATAGACCCCTTTTGATATACTGCCCTCTTTTGGCAGCTGTCAAAATACCTGCACAATGGCGGACTAAAACCCTCCCCCGAAAAACATGCACCCCCTCTTTACCCACTTTACGAAGCCAATGCGCACTTCCGTTGCAAGGGGGCGCGTCTGGCGCCGGTTGTTTAAAAGCCATTTAACGGAAAACGAACCGTCCGAGCTCCTGATTTGAGGTATCCATTGTCTTGCCTATCGACCGTGTTTTACTTCGGTTCGCTAAAACTCTCTTTTTACTACCCATGCATAACGCACATGCGTTAAAAGTGATCCCCACATGGTTGCAAATTACGCCACGGGATCCGGCGTTGTCGTGATGTTGAATGTCGCGAACCTGGCGGTTAGTGCTAGAAACGCTGGCGAAAAAGTCGGGCGAACATGAGCGTTGCTGTCGTCGCGGCGTGCCAACTCATGGCTGCTGATACTTCCACGGATTATCAACCTGCAGGTTGACCCATAGCACAACAGGCGTCAGCCACATGTAGCACTGCTGCTGTACCTCCGTGAGAATTGCGGCATGGAACAGCATGAAACTTCTATGACGATCTTGACGAATTACTCGAGACTGGGGCAAAAAACTTGAAAACATCAACCGTGGAAGAGACAGAAAAAATAGACAACGAGTCAAAGATTAAAACTCAGTTCAGGACTTTGTCTTGCTGTTACTTTTTTTTTTCACGTTTGATGTTTCTGTTTTCGAGGCAGTTTCGGATAATTTACCAAGATGCACCAGTTCGTCCGCGTTCTCACTGTAAGTACTTCGATGGCATAATCAGGCGGAAATGGAGATAAGTCTTTCGGAGTCATGGTAAACACCAATCGGAGACCCATTTCAGCCATTATATGTAGTTATATTCGCTACGCGAACTGGGAAAATTTATTTTCGTTCAAAGGAACTGAACGTTTTACTCGATAATAACCAGCTTTTACCCTACCTCCTGATGTTGTTAGAAGACCTTAGTGACCCCATTTTGTCTCGATGCGTAGGGATTGGTTTCAGACTGCATTCGCCATATTTCATTTCGACAAAGCCGAGAGGAGAAAAAGATTCAAAACTGCATCATTTTCCGATAGGTGTGCGTTACCACCGTTCTTCATTTTATCACGGGCATTGTGACTGCCCAACGGATCACGAGTATCTTGCTAAACTTTAGTAAACATCACGCATGTGCTTCGTTCAAGCAAACATTCCCGCTAAATGGTAGCACTGCCAAGGCTAGAAGAAGTCGTTACGCGTTCTACAGTCCTGCTGTAAGGCTTTCTTGCAATGTGCACAGCGTTAAAAACTCAAAAACACTCTACTGGTAGATGCCCGATCCTCTTTTGACCCGCTTAAGTTCATAATTGGACACTTTAATGGGTAGTCCACAAGAAAAAGTTTACGTAAATGTCTAAGCCACGAAACCAGACGTACATATCCGAAAAGAGCTTTCTTTCTTTATCGATAAGAACATTTATTTTATTGTAGAGTGTGCCCGCACCCTAAATTGTGCGGGAACACTCTGAAGTGCAATACATTTTTATATCAGGATTCTCGCGTAGAGCTTCGCTTTGCATGAGAACACCCAGTAACATGTTTGATATATACCGGGTGTTTCTGCGAAGACTTTCAAAAATCCTAAAATTTAGGGCGCTTCAAAAAAGAAGAAACTATCTTGGGGAACAAACTACCAGCCACGGCGGACGTCAGGGATTGCCAAAAACATACTAATTAGCCAGCTAATTAATTAAAATTTGTTAATTAACTTTTTAATTAGGGGAAATAGACATATGGTTCCAATTACAAGGTTGCTGAGCGTTATTGAAAACCACTAAATCAGTCGTTTTCACAAAGACTTCGAGCGCGTGAGAAGCGTAGTAGCGCACTAAAGTTACCGGTCTTTGAGCAGGTACAAAGCTAACGGTTGCGATAAGGCGCCCGCGCGATTTTTCCGTCTCTTATCTCGCCCCAGCCTTGTACCTGCTCCACGAGTGGTAACTTTAATACAATACTACGCTTCTCACGCGCCGAAAGTCTTTTTGAAAATGACTGATTTAGTGGTTTTTGATAACGCTCAGCAACTTTCTAATTGGAACCATATGTCTATTTCCACTAATTAAAAAGTTAATTAACAATTTTTAATTAATTAGTTGGCTAATTACTATGTTTTTGGCAATTCCTGATGTCCGCCGTGGCTGGTAGTTTGTACCCAAAGAAAGCTTTTTTTTTTTTTTTTGAAGCTTTAATTTTTAGGATTTTTGAAAGTCTTCGCACAAACACCCGGTATATATAGAGAGATATATAAAGATGTTCTCAACAGTACTTGATGCCCGGACATTACTCTCTAAACGCGAAGCTTAAATACTCAATCTTTGTGAAGTAAAAAAAAAAAAAAAATTCCAATAGCCGAATTCGAAGTTCTCGCCCTATCCGCGCCAGCGCAGTGACGTCAAAGTTTGAGTCGTCCTGTAACTCGAGTTTCTCTCCCGCGTTCCGCGATCCACCGCACCTCTCCGCGCGTGCCGCCAATTGCTATGAGCAGACGGCGCTTCACTTTCGAGTTTGTGAAGTTCATTGAGGGCCCTTTCAGCCATCTCAAATTCTTTGGAACGGTGTGAGGCCGAAGAGGACGCGCTGTGGACTTTCGTGAGGGACGTAAGGGGCCAGGTGGCACCGGTGCTGCGTGAAAGGCAGCCCCGACGGAATCACAACCGAAACCGCGGCGCACCGGCAACAAACCTGCAGTTGTTTTGACCGTTTGGCGATTTCCTTTTCAAGTCTGAGATTGCCGTGGGACACCGAAAAAATACATTCGTCAGATTCCCTGACTTCCCAGTCATCCTCACAGCTGCATGTGCCAAACGCCGCCATGTTCTTTTTTTTTTTTTTAAGAAAGGATAAAAAGACAAGAGGTTACATCATTTCCAGGCTCCGATTTTTCATATTTTAAAAGAAAAGGGCGTAGCGCGTTCAAAATTGCGTTAAAAAACATGTTTTACGAATGCCCTTAATAAATATAAAAAATGTCGCTTACTAAGCTTCCAAATTTCATAATCGATTACGTCACAAATAAAAATAAGCGAGGAGGCGAGAAGAGGGATAGAAAAACGCTGAAAATGAAGAGGCGCTCGCGAGCAGGAAACTTTGTTTTTTAGCTGTGGTATTTTTTTGTGTGTTTATAACTACAATTTAAACAAAAACAATACCTTCGACCTTTGAGCTGTCAAGTGCCCCGTTAAGTGTTCCAACAAGAAGACTTTGCTATGAAACCACCGTCGGTTGGATGTGGCGGCGGATGTGTCGACATCTGAGTTGAAAGTGCAAAGTTTTCGCAGTTTCCGAAGTACCTGAACCGGAGCGTCAGAACATTACGTGGAGCAATAACACAACGAGAACAAATTCCAGCTCAGTTATTCTTTTTAAATGGGATTCATATTCTGAACACGGGTGACATACAAGTTACTTATAAGAATATAGTTACTGACAAATTAAGAAATTTATGGCCTGCCCGGTCCCGACGATCTCATTGCCGTACCTCAACAAATGAGCCGACTGTGACATTAGCCAATAAAAACGCCGATAAATGAATGACGAGTCAAAAAACGTGAACATAGTAAACCATCACTTGTATTTCTTAACCTCTCAATGATCTTAGTCTGAAATTATAGTTTAACTGACCGAGGGCGTCTCAAATGGAACTTAGCCACGGCTAAGTATCTTAGCGACTCATTCACTGCTACTTCAAAATTTCCAAAACTTTTCTATTGTGAGTCAAATTTAGAAAGCTTTTTGAGCCAACGCAGCAGAAGAATCGCAATCAAAGGTCTACCGAAAACATCCCACCTTTAAATAAAAAGCGTGGGATCATCGCCCCCCCCCCCCCCTTCCCTTTGTGACGACAGTGCCAAAGACTAAAGAACAGCCCGGGGAACACAAAAGCCTGTCTAAATTCCTCACGCGCAGCTGAACCTCGTGGTTTTGAAAGATATATATCTTGAGCACGAGTGGGGAAGGCGGGCCACACCAGTCAACGCCTTCCCAATACCGGCGCCAAGTCAGGACACAAGGGGAGAGCGCTTACGAACGTCAGGTCACGATCGGCAGAGCTCCCTACGGTGTCGAAAGGCTCGGAGAAAAGACCCAAGCCGAAACCCGCCCCCCCCCCCCCCCCCAAAAAAAAAAAAACAGCTACACAAAAAGCACCAAGGCCGAATCCGCTCAAATAAGCAAGGCGTCTCCTCTTTTTGTCTTTACTTTCTTTTTCTCAACATTGAATCTCCCGACCAAGTAGCAGGGTGACGAGTCTACGAGCCATCGGAAAGACTTTGGCCGATATTTTTATTTATTTGTTTTTTTTCCAAATGCCGGGATACCGAGGGAACGGCATCCCGAGAAAGATTCCCGGTTTCCGATTCCGAGCGCGTTTCTGTGGGACATATTCGGCGGAGAGAAAGTCTCCGAGTCTAGACACGGTTTCGGGAGGGGTCCAACGAAGACCCAGTGCAGGAAGAGGCGGTGGCGGCTCCGCCGACGACTTGAGTTGAAAGTGCAAAGTTTTTTTTCTTCGGTTGCAACTCGGCTTCGTCGTCCTTTGGCCCTGTTGGGAATTTCGGAGCGCTCGAAAAGCTCCCTCCAGCAAAGCTGCTGCGTTGGGAGACGGACTTTGATCTGCGCCGCCGCCTTCGTTCTTCGCGAAACAAGCCTCAACTTTGGCGCCGTAAACATGAAGACCGAAGAGCGAAGAGAGCTTGCTCAACAAGACCTCCGAAATCAAAGGAGGCGGGCGACGAGATCCACATGCGTGGACTTCGTAATCCCCCCACTGCGCGCGCGTAGGTATTTAAATGAAGGACTTCTCGCTTTGCTGCCCTGGGCAGCTTTTAGACAAAGTCTGTCGGAGTACGTCCTCAAATTAAGCACCGCCTGGCCGGTACGTAGCTCATACAATTTTTTTTTCGCATTTAACTTTTTTTTTTTTGTTTAACATATCTCTTCAGAAATCGAAACTATATAAAGTTCTTAGTCCTTTTTGGACAAAAGCAGAATTCCCGTGAATTCAAAGAGTCGTAAAACAATTTCCTTGTTTAAGTTTACGACTATTCAATAGTAATTTGCCACGTTCATAATAAGTAACGTAGGACTTAGTTTTTTTTTTTTTTTTTTTATCTTTATGCGCTAGGGTGATCTGCACTCACAAAAATTACTGAAGGCATCCTTCCAAATTCATAGAAAGAATCTGCGCCCCTACACAGCTCAGTAAGTGTGCATGTCTTTTTGATTTCACGTATATAAATAATATTCGTCAGCGGCCTTTACCACGTCTGGTTTTCGTACAATACAACTGCGCCTAATGTCCAATGTATAATGCCCAACGCGTGCTTTATGTTCGATGTGACTCGGCGCATCGGGAATTGAGTGCAACGTCCTTACCGTCCCAACCGCGACATGGCACCTATAGACCTTTTCACCCTCCGTCATACGGGCGCTGCCATCTTGGAATCACGTGACGCGGCCGCCATAGAGTGGCTTCGAACAATATCTTCTTGAAATGAGGTCGTAGCCATCTTCTCGTGACGTCGCAAAGGAAGGCCATCGGGGCGCGCGTCGAACGGAAGGAAGGCAATGCGCGTGAATCGACCGTCGTAACGCGCTTTTAGTCACATGCGCGTGTCTTATAAGCTAAAATGAAAACTGCACATATCAACGGGTCTAGGAAATATTTTATTACACGGGCAAACTATTACACCGCTAAATAATCGGCACGTAATGGCACGAGGTATGCGTATAAGACGTCTATAGAAAAATGCAATTGTCCTAGGTCGAAAATATTGAGTCACACAATTATTGCTGTAGGAATGCATATTTTATACAGAAATACTTTGACAAAATTGCGGGACACGCAGTGATTGGACACAGCAAAACAGATCCCAGTTAAAAATCAGGTAGACGTAATCAACGCGGACACGGCAAGACAAGTGTCACTTACGATCATGTAAGCGATTTTATCGCGCGCAGTCACTGAATTTTTGCATTATCCCCCGGCCAGATGGCAAAAATTAATGTAATTTTGATCGAATGACATTATGGGGGTCGACAAATCAGCTTGTGACGCTCGAATTATCGCTCCAGATCACGAGCTGAATAAATCCTATAGGATTTAATAAAAATATGTTAACTTTTCCTTGTGGCAGGGGTGCTAAACCGCTTATGGCCTGAATGTCCAACGAGACTGAATGTCCAACGAGTCTGAATGTCCAATCGGTCACGTGACAGCCGAGACGGAATGTACAACGAGACGAAAGATCCAATCGAGACGGAATGTCCATCGAGCCTGAATGTCCAACGAGACGAAAGGTCCAATCGAGACGGAATGTCCAACGTGCCTGAATGCCCAACGAGACGAAAGGTCCAACCAAGACGGAATGTCCAACGAGCCTGAATGTCCAACGAGTCTGAATATTCAACGGATATGGAATGAACCTGGCAGAGAATTTAGAAGATATTTCTTTTTTCGAGTAGTAGGATTACTGATAGTTACGGCGGTGGAAAATGCGTTCGATGGAATGGGGAACCTGACGTTTCGGTGCGGAGATATCGGTGCCCGGTCGTTTCGGTACGTGGTCGTTCCGGTACCGGGCTTTTCGATGCACGGCTATTTTCGTGTGCATGCCGCTGAGCTTCTCCCGCTGACATTGCCTCTGTGAAGTCCTCCCAAATAAAAGTAAAATTATGGATATGTTTTTTTTTTTTGTAGACTTCATAAAACCCAAAAAAAACAAATCATTTATTGTTTGTCTTATATATCTAAATTTAAAGATAATTTCTATAATTAAAAAAATTACGTGGAAAAGTCACACATGCTACAAGACCAAATACCGAACTCGTTGACAATTGACAATCGGTCACGCGTTTACTTTTTAGAAGGTCGTAACTCTGGCGCGGAAACAAATGTGGGGTCCACGAAAATTCTTAGAATCGTTAATCGTGCTTGCCCCAGCCACGGTCTTCTTTACGTATTGAACGAGTTGCTGTATTTTTCTTATTGGCGTCCTTAGTCACGCAAAGATGATGTCCCCCGCATGGGAGAAAAACGCATCGTCACATTCTTAGTATTATTTTCAGGTAAAGTCGGTGTAGTATGTGTAATTACACGAAATTGTAGTTCTTTTGCAACATTGTGACGTGTTGGACTAGTTGGTTTGAGGCGAACATCTTGGGAATAAACAGCGGCAAAGAAACTTGGACAAGATTATTGTCGTGTTTGTTCCTTTACTCTTGTCCAAGTTTCTTAGCCGCTGTTTATCCCGAAGATGTAGTCCTTTCGTTTTTTACAAAACGGAGGTGGAATTTTTAGACATTTCTGATTGGACCTTCTCGGTCCCCAAGAATAAAAATTCGATCCTCATATCAAAATCAGTGATAAAATACAACGTTCTTTCCATTAAGCCTCTGTTCAGGTGATGTCCTAAAGTGGTGAGCTTCTGTCCGGTGATTGTACGGAGGATTCGGCACATTGACGCCAGTCGCGACGATTACTTTTGCATACTTCGGCCACCAATGCCATTGCTGTCGCATTGAACCACATGTTAAGAAACAAGTAGGTATTCTTAATAATTTATTCAGTACTTTTCTTAGGATGGGCTTCCGTCGTTTCCGCTTTACCATTTTTGGTCACGTGGCATGCAGCAGTCGCACCGATACGCGCCCAGGTAGCATACCAAGTCTGCGATCGGATTTCAACTGGTTGTTACTCCGTCAGAGAGCCGCTGCGACAGTGCGATCGCGATTTATTCATATGCGCAGATTACAAGTGCACATATAACCGCAGGATCAGGAGGTCAGCCCCTCGCTCGGTCTTCCCAAATTCCATAATGCTAGAGTCGCGAGTGAACATATTCCCGTAGAACACTACTTTTTAATTTTGAACAACCCGGGTACGATTCACTATCGGACCTTTGTAAATTCTGAGAACTGCATTTGTCATCCTCTCTTTTTTGGAAAGAGGGTCTCATTGTTGACCCCCACTGTCCCCGGCTATCTACACACCCTACCCTAATCAACTCTTTTCGACAGTTCGACAAGCGGGCACTTTGGCCCCATTCTCCATTCTGCGAATTGGCCTAGGGCGAATTGCCCTACTCGACGAATCGTCCATCTTCCAGCTGTCCAGAGACCAATGGAATTTCGACGACTTGGCCGGATTCGCGGTGCAATACGCTTCCAATACAGGAATAGAAAGCCACGTGGAGCGATCTATTGTTATATTCACACAGGATCCAGGCTATTGGTACATCCGGGTGTGAACCTCCTGCTGCCCGTCGAGGTAGATGCGTTCGCGCGTACCAAGACGTCATCAACTACCTCGACAGGATCGCGAGCTTTGGAGTGCTTGCAGCCAGTTAAATTACACGGGCTTCTGAAAACCACTATGCATGTCACATGCAAAAACAATCGCGTATTACATGATTCCAGTATTATCGCTCTATTGTGTGACATACAAACCTACTGGCAGGGAATGCATCCGTAAGTAAACTACTGATAACTGCAGTGTACAGTGAGTAGTTGTCTGTTCCAAAAATAAACGAACAAAAATTTTTCAAATGTCCAATTCACACAACTGTTCTGCATTTGCTCATGAACTGTCGGGTCACACCCCAACGACCCTCGTGCATTTATAGGCGCGTTAGATGTAGATTTTTTTCAGATATCTATATTATTTTTATTAGTGGGAAATTACGCTTGCGCAAACTGCTGATCCCTCGCACCAACAGCTCCCAAAGCTCCTTTCAAAAATGTAAATATTCACTCTGCGCATATTCAGTGGCGCTGGCGGGCGGTCATGTGCTTACAATGCGAGTCTCCGTACGCAGCTCATCTGTAGATCGAAACGGGCAGGGATGACGACTGAACTAGAAGTTCCTGGGATCTAAAGCGCGGCTTTCATAGACGTACCCCAATTGCGATGCACTAGAACACCCAGACACTGCATCTCTATTATATATTTCAAATTGCCTGACCTATGTCATCGAAACATTGGAAACATTTCAACTGTCATTATCAAAGAACCGTTTTGCGTTGTACAAGCAATACCTTTAACCGATAGGTATATAGCTGCGCATCGGCACTCAGCGAACTAAGCGTTATGCCTTCCTTTAGATGAAATTAGAATATTTGTGTCTGCTCTATGTTTCTCTGCCGGTACGTCAACGTCAGCTTCAGTGGCACATTTTAGGATGACGAAAATACGGCAATGCCTGGAGAAACGCGGAATAAGTACACACGCAAGTCTGTATATTTAACGAGACAAATTATTTTAGCACGTGACGTGCGAGACAGAATGTCCAACGTGCCTGAATGTCCAACGAGACGAAAGATCCAACCGAGACGAAATGTACAACGAGCTTGAATGTCCATCGAGACGAAAGATCCAACCGAGACGGAATGTCCAACGAGCCTGAATGTCCAACGAGACGGAAGGTCCAAGCGAGACGGAATGTCCAACGCGCCTGAATGTCCAACGTGCCTGAATATCCATTATTGGATCTTTCGTCTCGTTGGACATTCCGTCTCGTAATCGTGCTAAACTTACTATTTACAGTCAACTAATATACTTCTCCTTATGGGCTCGAGCTGCCTTAGAACAAAACATAACTTATATTGTATACAATAATACAATTACCATAATAGAGTTAAGATTCTAGTATGAAAGAGGTAAGGGCAATAACATAACGTTAGTATAAATCAACGCATAAGCACAAACAACGCACTTTCAATAATCACACAAACTTGTTATTCGCCTTTCAGTGAAAACTAGAATATTACCACGCATGTTTACAAATGTCGATGCAACTGCACATGGATAACGACGAAGAAGACGATTTCATTCTATCACAAGATTTAAAAAAAAAAAACGACTGCAGCATTTTACTCGCGTCCTACATGACCAAGAAAGACCGTAAATAAGTTGTTTCTCACCTGCCGATCGTATCCATACGTCCCACAATATCCGTCACGAAAACATTTGAACACGAGCTCCAAGAAGTCTCTCTCTGTCGAGAGAGAGGTCTATCGATAATCGACCTGTGTCATCGTTGACTAGTTGCCACACATGTCACTCAAACCGTTGCAGGACTTGTTCCGCGAATCCACATAAATGCCGTAGTATCAAGTGAAAACAAAAAAAGAAACTACCCGAGACTGCGGTGACGACTGAAAAACGACGGGAAGAAGGAAACCAGTCTCAAAAGAACCATACACGAGAGCACCGGCAGGAGTTTGGGACAAATCGCTTAACGTTGTCAACCTATCTCTTGCTCGTGTGCGCTTCCTGTGGCGACGACTGGATTTCTCTTCGGTTCCCTTCCCTTCTAAAATGTCTCAGCGTTCCTTTTCAGATAGTCAGCAGCTCACACACAACGTAAATTTACCAGAATCGGAGCCCGCATGAGGGAAGAAAATGTCGTATCGGAGCCGGTTCATTCGAAGAGTATGGGGTTGCTGCGGGACTGCACATAGTCCCGCAGTTACGGAGATAATCATAAATATAAATTTTGTACTTTCAACCTTGGTAACAAGTTGTATATTACGTTTATATCATATATATATATATATATAATGAATTGTACAAGACCGCGCTTTTAGAACGTATATTAATGTCGGGTAAACGCGCACGAACTCCACCACGCCGCTCGACAAGAAACATTTTTTCACGCGGATACCAGATGTTTTCTTACGTAGTTGCGCCATGGCCTTCCTTCTCCGACATTGTGACGTCACCACTCGGAGCACTACGGCCTTATTTCTAGGAGGTGTTGCTTCAAATCGTCGCTCCTCTCTCCCCTCCGCACCTTGGCGAAGGCGTTGTATTCGTTTTTTTTTTTTCGTCCTATTTTACTGCCATATTTTTTCTTGGTTTGTGAAATGTCGTTTGATACTTATTTTTGTAACCTAGCTGCATGCCAACATTATGGGCAGAACTTCTGCACTTTATTTGTTGGCGTGCCGGATACGTGTGAGGAAAGAAATCAGCGTAAGCACTGGCGCACATTAAGTATGTAGATGGCTCTAGGACACACGAGGGTTGAGAGGCCAGTAACGTATGACAGCGGAAATTAGCTTAGGTGATAGTGGCTAAGTGCCAGTGGCGCAATAAGAAGCGCAAGGTATATTTATGATCAGGCATTTGTGATCCTAAAGAAGGAGGCAAATAAAGTCAACGCTAGTAGACACTGTGTGTTTTCCTTGAAAGCATCGTGCACTGCCTTCATAACAAATCCAAAACTGTTCATTTTGAATATATGGGGGAATAACGTTTACGGTATAAACTTTCGCGTGATCTGTTTATTTTTTTAATTTAAAGAAAATATACATTGTGCCCGGTTTCACGTCTGGAGACATTCAATGCCTTTTTTTAAAAGATATACAATTCAATTAGTTTCTTTAAATACACAGCGTTGACTCCTCGGGTGAAAACCGTGCCAAAGACAGCTTGTGAATGCCTGAAATAAGCCTCTGAGGCACTCAATATGGGACGCCGAAAAGAAGCCCTCTGCATGGAAATCACTCGATTGCAGCGCTGTCGATGCCGGATTCACTCTCGACTCCGCTGAAAGTAAAAAACGTGTCTGTTTAAACAAAGAAAGGTCTGTCTACACAAATCCATGAAGTGGTGCCTGGCACCTGACTTGAGTCAAGCTTGCTGGAGGTCCATTTTCTTGCGCCATTCAATTTTATTTCGCATATTATACGGAAGACAGATGTCACACTTGAAATGACGGGTTTGTCCCTTACCTCATATTTTTAAATGTGAGATAAAGCAGGCGACCTAAAGGTGCGAGAAAGCGATCACTCGTTTTCTGGGCCCTGTTTCAATAAAACTGTGTGTCTGTGTTGTGTCTTTGTCTACGTGTGCTTTCAGTATGTCCTGTCTGTTTTCGGGGTGAGTAATGTGCACCCGTCCCCACAACCGTCGGCTCGCCGTGCGATTTCAGCAGTGGATCTTTGCGCATTGCGGAGGCAAACTTTGCTGGCGGTAATAAAGTTGATGCGAAAGCTTCCGACGCATTCTTAACGCGTATCTTTCTACCTAAGGCGACGCCCTGATCAAAAACAAGACAGACTTTGCCCACAACAGGTGTTGTGGGCAAATTCTGAAGTGAAACGTTTGCGCATGCGCGGTGCCGACAGCAGCGCCACCGCAGCAGCATGACGTCAGAACCGCGCATGTTGGTTTGTACCACCAGACCAGCTTCTGTTTACCACTTAAAAAAAAAATATGTAGCCGCAGTGCGGGGCCTGGAACGCACCTCCAACTGGTGTGTTTACCGCGTTCCAAAACGTGGTCTCTTGATTTCCGCCTGATGGCGTCATAGAAGTACCACGCTGTCGCCGGCCGCGATCCTGGCGGTGTTCCAGCAGATGTGGTGGATGTTGCAGACGCCTGTTCTGCTCCGAGTGGCACTCCAGCTCGACAGTCCACGGAAGCTTCGGTATCCAGGAGTTGGGACACCGTGACGGCAACAACACTTGCGCTCGCTCGTACTTTTTTTTTTTTTTTACTTTTACATTTAACTGTTAGGGTCGCGTCATCCGACAGCATGACACTCCGGCTTTTTTGGGGCGTCATTTGTTTCCACATCGGGACCATTTTTAATGCATGGGCGGAACGCAGAACGCAAGTACGTCTGCTTCTCGCACAGGGTTTCCGATTATGTCACAATACCCATCTCTTATTGGCTGATTGAAAGAAGGAAGAAAAAATGAAAGACATTTACAATCCCCTGTAACCCCGAATTAGAGCGCAGCTCTTGAGGAGGAGGGGAAGGTACGAAGAGGAGGGAATATTTTCCGCTAAATTTAGCGGGGAATCCTTTCCGCTAATTTTAGCGGGGAATTCGATCTTTCTGTTCAATTTAGCAGGGAATTTTTTTCCGGTAAATTTCACGAGAAATTTTTTCCGCTAAATTTTGCAGGAAAAGTTTTTTGCGGTAGATTTTACGAGAAATTTTCTCAGCCAAGTTTAGACGGGAAACTTCCTCTAAATATAGTGGAGAATTTTTTTTTTCCGCTAAATATAGCGGAAAATTTCTTCCGCTAAATTTAGCGGGGAATTTTTTTCGCGAAATTGAGCGGGGACTTTTTTGCGCTAAATTTGGCGGGGTATTTTTCCCGTTAAATTTACCAAGTAAATTTACCCATAATGTAACGCGCGGTGAGTCACGAGTGACATCCTTCGTGACCCTCGTGAAGTGATCTGATCTCTAACCTCATTATGGGAAACGTCCCATAATGCGACGCGCGTTTAGGCCGACACCAACGGCGTCGGCGACGGCGACGCCGCTCAAGCCGGAAACGGGCGCCCAAGAGCTGCGCTCTAAAAATAGTGGGTAGATCTCGAGGCAGCTAGCATCGAGGTCTACCCACTATCCTTTCAATCAAAGCCAATCAAAGCTCAGCGTCATTCCGACCTCACGGCAACTCCCACGCACGAAACAGACGACTCGCTCTCCGCATAGGACGCTAAACACTCGTCGGAAACATGTGAAGAAGGAGGTAAGACATAAACAGACAAGCACGCGCCATCCGGCAGCGGGTGCCAACGGAACTCTGCCGACATGCCCAACACTCGCGTCGAAACTTCCGAGGTACCCCCCTGACTAAACGGCGGGCGCTGCCGAGCTAACGGCCCGCTGTCGGACGCCGCAGCTTGCACCCGCGAGAGAAGCCCCCCGCTCTCCTCAAAGTGGCTGCGGCCAGAGTCGGTCCTCGCCGGTCCGGGTGATGATTATGAGGGCTTCGAGGAGGGCCGCACCATTTGCGGGGGAGGGGGCTTGATTCCATTAGGCCTTACTGGGCTGCGGCGGGTTCCCCAGGGTCCTCCGTCGCTGCCGTCCGCGACTCGGACTGTATACGAGCGCGCGCCTGTCTACGCGGCTGCGTCCTTTTTCCCGCTGACGTGATTATGCGAGTCTAGAAAAGAGGCGAGTTGGCGGCGTCGTCCGCCCACACAGGAATAAAGGAAGCCGCGAGGGCGCACAAAAGAAAATCGTAAGCGTAAATATATCGATCCCGAGGAGAGAGACGTGGAAAACGTTCGAAAAAACACGCATGCGCGGAGGAATTGACGTGGATGTAAGCAAACTTGTGTTTGTTTGTGCGTGTTTGTTTTTTTTAACGTGAAACGTTTTTTGGCTTGTTTCTCTGGATTTCGTGAAGTCGTGACCTGTGACTTTTAAAAATGCGACGCCCGATGTTTTACATCATGGGACGTAACGGGCCTATGCACCAAATCAGAGTCTCCGTTAAATTTAGCGGGAAAGCTGAATTGTTGTGTCGGCCTGTGACGTCCCATAATTCAACGCGCGTAGTGTTGCATTATGGGACGTCAGACACCTACCGTAGTATCCCGAGAGATTTACCCCCCTTGAAAGATAAGGCACCCCTTTTATTTGCGCGATTTGCAGTTTCTTTAAAACTGCAAATCGCAGTTTTAAACTTTTTATTTTATCGCCCCTCCTGCAATTACAAATTCAGCGAGTCACATAATCTAAAAGCTAGCATTTATTCTTTTTTTTTTTACTTTTTCTGATCGCACACAGGAAGTTAGCCAACTCCTAATTTTCACCCGATTTGCTTTCAATTTAGGTGGATTATCTCGGCATAATACGGTACGCACCCGTTCAGTTTCTCCGCTAAATTTAGTGGCTAAACTTAGAGGTCACGTGACACCAGGTCACGTGACTTTTATTTCTCTGCTAAATTTAGCGGGAAAATTGACGTCAGATTATCTGATGCCACGTGGTGCTATAATGGTTCACGTACGCAGCACAATTGCCCAGCAGTTTGACATATATTTCTTTTTCCGCAGCTACGCCTGGAATGTTGCAAAAAGCAAAGCGAGCTGACAACTTTTTGGAAGTGTGCAGTCATAGATATGAAGCCGCGTGCTTGAGAGCTGATAAAATCTGCACGAGCACTGCGAGCACTTCTATTTGTCTTCGGAATGGCCAAAGAAAGTTGTCCTCAAGCATCGGCGACTTCATCGAAATCGCCAACACCTAGCTGCTAGAACGAAACGCCTTAAGGTGTATCCACACGACGGACCGGGCCGCGGACCGATTGATCACGTGATGCGCGGCCCGCGGGCCGCCCGGCTGCAATGAGCATCCACACGGCGGACCAAAAGAGCAGACGACAGAGTGAACGGGCCGGTCTAACCCTCGACCTCGCAGCTCGGCCAAACGCATGCAGCGAGCTGTTTTGAGGCTATTTGTAAGGAGCCAAGATGGAGGTTGAACGAAAGAGACGTTTGGCCCCAGTGGCACTGGCGTTGAATATTGAGGACGAGGACGACTTAACTGAACCGAAAAAGGCGTGGGGACATCTTTAGATGATTATTTGAGTAGCCGTCGCGACTATTGTCCCACAGAGCGGGGAATTGCTCCATGAGCACGATGAAGTAAAAAGTTGCATCGTCGCACAACAAAAGGTTCGTCTTCTTCGTCTTCAACAGTTGAAGCCAAAAGAAAACGACTTTGGATTTGGATTCTAATCCAAACAACAAAAGTCAGCTTGTTGCCAGACTTAGCGCTTCAATTATACTAAAAACGCCGCGGTCCGCCGCCAAGGTCCGGGTGAGAAAAGTCACTTGGCATTTCTCAGAAGCGCGGGCCGCGGACCGCCGGCGGACCTCGAAAACCGGTGACGTAAGATCACGTGATGCGAGGCCCGCGGACCAAAACAGCAATTTGGTCCGTCGTGTGGATACACCTTTAGGGGGGCAGGTTCGCTCGTCAGCTTTCTCAAGCAAATCAGATATTCACAACGCATCGCGGTCTCAAGACAGAGCCTCTAAGTTAAGTTGTAAAACACGCGACGAAAATTGCCAGGAGAGCAGCGAGCTGCTGACACACAAGTCATCGCTTTCCCGCGCGTGCGCAGAAAGCAGATTCGTGTAAAAGTGAAGCGTCTATCCATGCGTCTTGCCGATGGCAGCGCCACCACATCGGCATGACGTCAGAGCTGCGCGTTGGTAACCGAACGTGGCGCGAGATTTTAAATGGACGCCACAACTCAGAGATGGTGCTAGCTTTCGAGGCAAAAAAACTTTCCGGGCATGAGGCCCTCAGTTTAGTATGCTGTGTGCGGAGTTTCCGACGATCAGTTGCATTTAACGTGAGCGAACACAAAGCGTGGTGAATGCCCAAGCTTCCCTAGTGTAAAGGCTCTAAAATGTCCAGGTTATCTGCCCCGTCTCTTTAGCGGCACTTTATGGCGTGGCATCCAAACCAAAAAGCTGCCGCCGCCACAAGAACCTTTGTATTCATAGGGTTCGCCCAATATTCACCCCCATTAAAGTATTTTGTTTACAGCTGCAGGAGAGTTAGCGCGATTACTCTTTGAAAGAGAGATCAAGCTCGCGCTTGCAGCATTCAAAGTGGTCGGGACAAGCGCATGGTCGCCGCTTTTCCTCTGAAAAGCTACGAGCAGGAAGATGAGAGGAGAATGTTCAATGATGTGGCCAAACGGCCTGCCTTATTCTCTTTCTAATTACCCGTTTCTTTCGCAAAGGTCTTTCAAATTACGGACTCCATAGCGGTCTCGGGCCCTTGATACTCAAAGCTCTATAAAGTTTCTCTAAGGTCATAAAAGGGCCTCAACTTTGCTCGCTTGTGATCCGACTCTACGCTTTACTTTCGCTCTGCCGCACGCACGTGCAGAGTTCATTTACCGTATTGCAGCTTACGCAAGAAGCCAATTACTTCGCCTTGTAACGACTTCAACTTGATAGCTTTCGCCGGCGTTGACCCCGCTACCGATTCTGTGTCTCGTCCGGAGTGCCCACGCGTTCATTGCGACTAATCGAAAACTAGAAAGCGGACCGGTCAAAAAAAAAAAAAAAAGATACACTTTGGAAGAGAGTATTCCGTATTGGAGCAGTTGTAGTTCCCTCTTATGAAACGCCTTCGGTTTTTTTTGTAGCTGTTGCTGTGGAACCATTAGCAGCTGAAAGCGTCCTTTGCGTTTGCGGCGTTGAAGACTGAGCTGCGTGCTCCCACTGGCGAAAGTCGATACTCCAAATCTTCCTCTTAAACCGCGGTACCACAGCTATTACATCGTACAAGAGACAATCTGCAGGTGTTGCGTGCTGTATTAACATTTCTTGATCCTGTCCCATTGATCATAACCAATAAAAAAACTGTTTTTAGACATGTATACGTCTAGATATCTATGTACAAATGTAGACATACGAGGTGTAATCAAAAACTTCAGGGACTAATTTTTTTAGCCTAAAAGAAGAAGACAGCACGGTGTTGCGCGCGCAGCAGTCGAAGGAAGGGCCTTTGTGTCTTCTTATACTAAAGGGCGTCGCTCTGTGAACATTTGGAGATGCGCTACACGAGTTTTTGTGACCAAGTGCACGGGTACAATGTGGATTTCGCCATAGACTGCAAACCACATCGAGAGCGACCATCCATTCTGCGTCAAACTCGGCAAATATTAAGCAGAGGATTTAGAAATTATTTAGGAGGCTTATGTCGAAAAAAAAAACAGTGAGGGGTGCGAGGTGTTTTGAGTTGCACTCACGCCACAAGAATGGCAGAACGTCACTGAAGTCAAGTGAGGTCGGATAAGGTCGCCCTACCGCTCTTCGTCTTCCAGCGATTTTCTGCCGTTTCTGAAGCGCGAGTTCCACTTAAAGGTGCCTTGAGGAAGTTTCTTAGGTCGCCTAAATATGGCGATAACTCACTCTGCGGGCTCTAAGCATCCTAGAAATTCATAACGATGCGCGGCTGATTTCCATATTTAAAAAAAAAAAAATCAAGGATCGAACAGATTGAGGTAATCTTCGGTAGTGGGAGGAGCATTATTTCGGCAGCCAGGACGACATGGGACCAAGGAAAACGCGACCTTTTGTTGAGATTGCAAACGCTGTTTTTACAAAATGTGTATGCTTTTGTAGATGATCAAAGCAATTAAGAGTAGTCGAAAAATGTCAGTTTTTCGCAGAGGGAAACATAGTATAGCAATCATCGCCTCAAACACAGCGCACTACGCTGTCATTTTTGTGTTCCGTGTCCGGTCGCGAATCCTCGAGCACCCGCTCGCTGGGTTAAAATGTAGTCCAGGCTGAAGGGGCACGCACACCTTCGAGGTATCACTCCGCGGTTCCAACGGTTGGAGGCACGAGGATCCTTCGTTTGCTATTGACTGACCGTATTTCTGGTTTCGGAACATGCTCCTCCCATCGGCGGAGATGGGCTCGATGTGTTGCGTCATGATTTAGGTTTCCAGGGTGTTTAGATCTAGCAGAATGAGCTATCTCCATATGTAGGCGAACTCAGAAAACTTCTTGGGGCACCTTTAAAATACTCCGCAAAATTCACTGCTTTTTGACACAAGCCTGCTGAATCATTTCAAAGGTCTCTACTTAACATTTACCGAGTTTGACGCAGAATTGATGTTCGCTCTTGTTCTGGTTTGCAGTCTACGGCGAAATCGCCATTGTGCCTATGCACGTTGAAACAAAAACTCGCGTAGCGCAGCTCCAAAGGTTCGCAAAGCGGCGCCCTTTGGTATAAGAAAACACGAAGGTCCCTTCCTTCGACAGCTGCGCGCGCATCTCTGTGCTGCCCCCTCTTTCTACGCTACAAAATCAGTCTCGGAACGCCTTGATCCTACGTCGTATCTCTACATACGTACGTACACTAACAAGCTTACATATGTGTGAAGCAAACACACCTCGAATTAGCTTTGAGGCGAGTCCACGGATCATTATGTCATCATGCCGGAAGCGAACACAGCGAACCTTTTCCATGTTGCATGATTAGTTTGTCCGCGTTTCTTTTTTTTTCTTTATGGAGTAGCCACGGTGTCCTTTTACGACTTCTCATTTCTCCCATACAGCGTCTGCTGTCTTTTTATACAAACGAACTTTGTACTAATTTAATAAACGCGATATAGAGTCTGCGAGTATAGTTCGTTGCTTTCAGGACATCAAAATGTACCTCAAGTGTGTGAACGAACACCTCAGTGGCTGGACTGAGGCGCATCTCTGCCCTTCCCACATTCTTCAGGTCGTCCCTTAATTTAGTAATTTAAAAATTCTCGATGACGTTTGGCATGATTTTTTTATTTATTAAAACCATATGCTTATATTTATTAAGCAAGAAATTATTTAGTAAATTTTGGGCATTTATTTTGCTACTTTTTATGTATTGTCCAATCCCTGGTGTCCGCTGTCGCTCGCGTTTCTTCCCGAAACGAGTTTCTTTGCTTTTTTTTATGCGTTATTAATGCCTTAGTATAAGTACCCGCATGACAGGGAAAAGTTGATAGCGTCCTTCTGTGGACAACATAGTGGAAAGGCAAGCGCGCCGCGTAGAGAGGAGGAAGGCGAGAGGGATGTGACGTCATGAGGCGGAAGCCTATGCGCGCGCGGATGCTGAGGCGAGTCTGAACTTGCAGGTGTGCGAAGCGCGTATGCCTTAGTATGTGTTACAAAATGGAGTGTGAACAAACTGCTAGCGCTGATTCAACTAGGCAACAAAAATATTAAGGGGAGGTCCATTGGTGGAACACACGTCCCTCTTTGGAAAACGCTATCCCTGACCCCGTAACGAAGCCAAAAAAAGGCAGAAAAAAAATAGAGGAAGCAGAAGTGCGCTTCCCTTATTTGGTTCTTTTTTCAAACACCCTATTTCAGACACGTTTGGATGTCTTCGCAGAAACACCCGGTATAAGTGAGCATTGTAATAATCCCTACCGAAAAATCCGGTATAAATTTTCGCTATCCGGATTATGGAACCGAAAATCTATCTGGAATATATCTGAAATTTCTGCTTTCCGAAATTATTCCTTTGTCTGCAATCTGGATTTCGGGTTTCCAGTAACAAATTTTTGGTTCCATACTCCGGATAGTGAAAAGTTATACCGGATTTTTCGGTAGGGATATGAAAAAAATTTACACTAAATGGAGGGTAAACGAACACTTCGTATAACAAAGAGATAGTTTAGCATATATGCAGTATACATAGACTGTACTTTTTCTGTCATAAATGTGCAGAATTAGTCAAATTTTAGTGTGTTTTTTTACAAGCGTGGCTCCACTTTCTCTATGGGGCCAATCGCCTCTCGCTCCACTTACATGGTAAATCCAATGCATGACGTATATCAAGCGACAATCACCGACACAGTTCGTGCTTGGCGTCTCCTACAGTTGCCGACATTCGTTGTTTTGGCAAGAGTCCTGTGACGGTAGATCATTGCCTAAACAACATGGCGTTCTTATGGCTGCATTTGGCGGCGCGTTTCAATTCTTTATTTTGTTACGAGGTTGCACACGGGCCAGACTCATCATTGTTCATTAATGCGAACCGCCGAGTTTCGCCTTGCGGTGCGCTGCACACCTTATAATCTTGCCTTTTTTTTTCTTTTCTTTTTTTTTAATATAAACGCGAGGTTTATTTTTATTCGTGTTGCAAAACGTTCAGCCTGAAATATTAATTTGTATAGAACCGGAGACCGCTTTTTAGGTTCTGGAGTTGATGTGCATTACGATTAGCTAACGAAAGTAGTTGCACGTGAAATGTGTATTGCCGCTAAATGTTCATTAGTTTTTTTCTTTGTTAACTGGCTTAGTTATGCGGGCATTTAACGATTCCATTTCTGCGGTGTCTCGTATCGATTTTCGCTTAATTTAATCAATTAGGCTATTGTAAAGGTGGTCGTACATATGAATCACATCCCACGATCCCTGCTTCGTTTACTCATTCCCCGCTCTTCCTTTACCAAATTGTATGCCTCCAGTTTCTACGACTTGGGTTAATTTTTAAGAACGGTATCCCAAGCGTCGGCGGGTCACCCCGGAAGTGAAACACGAGGGTCCACATCAACGATCACAGTGCCTGCCTTAATATCAAATCGTTATCGCAACCGAGTGATCAAAAACACGCGAAATACTGCAATTATATATAAAAGGGCTCCAAACTTCCACCAGCCCGCCTTCACGTTTCCGACCGGAATGAGCTGACCAGCAAAATCCCCGAAACGCCGCCGGAGCTTCGACGTAATTCCCGGCTCGGCATACATCCTAGTTAGCCAGAATCATAGCTCCCCCCCCCCCTTCCCCTCTCCTCTCCCCCCCCCCCCCCTCCCTCCTCCTCATTTGGTCTGCAGTCAAAACGAAAATGTGAGGACATTCACCACTCCGCGACGAGTAATTCGCAGGAAGCAAGTCCGTAGTCCGTTTTTACCTTCGAGTTGACAGTACGCTGGAAGCCACGGGCCCCCAGGGTAGCAGTCGTGCGAGTGTAATCTCTCGTCACGTGATCGCGCTCCGAGCCATACACAGGCGCGGAGAGTGGAGTCACGTGGCGATAAAAGGGGTCAGACGTGCCATACCCTTACTCGTTAACTCACTCAAAAAGTAACGGAGTACATTACTCCATATAATACTCCGATACAAAACGAACGCGTTAAATCAGCTTGAACGTAACACGTAGCTTTCTCGCTACCTCATATATGTCTTCTTTTTTTATGATGTGGTGATTTGTTCCGATGTTATTCGTCGTTACTGATTCCTCGCTTCTTAACGCTTTCATACAGGGATAACTGTGGCTATGAGAACGTACCTCGTGAACCCTTTTTTAATAGGCTATAAAACGTTTACTCGTCGGTGCAAATTACAGGCGGCAGCTGGGCTGATAACCGGGTTGGGTACTTACACTGTTCACGTTCCCCTCCAGAAGTAACTGAACGCAGTTACTCCTTTACATCATCAAAAAGTAACAAAACTACGTCATTCCTTCCTTCTCTTTAAAATTGACTAGATCGTTACTTCGTCACCGAAAAAGAAAGTAACTAGGTACAAGTAGAAGCGCGTTAAGTTCAAGTTTGCGAAAGAGGAGGCGGGTCTGGCGGGCGCGTGTATGTGTGCCACCGTGCTGTCAGCTTTAGCGGCGAACGGACCACGCCTAGTGCGGGCTCCAGCTCCGCTCGACTGGGGCCTCCTCGTTTTTCCGACGAGCTACGAGAAGGAGGGCGAGCGCGGGGCTAAACGCTTGGAACACGAGAGCGGCGCGAGAACCAACGTGGAGGTCTGCGACGCAATTCGAAATTGCGAAATGAGCTGTAGCTTGCTGCCTGGCTTGGAAGTTTTGCGGAAACGGAGGCAAAAAGCTAAAGGGAAAAAAAAAAGGGGGGGACGTCTTTTTCCCGGGCTTAATGTACGGCAGTGTCGCGTTTCTAAGCTCGCCAAATTTGAAATTAACAAAAAAAAAAAAAAAAGAAAACGGGAGGAAGGAACTTGGAGTTTACAGGTTGCATTCCTCTGAGACGTGGAACGACAGCGCCAGTCCGCGGCGGAACATTCCGCACGTACCGTATCTTATCGTTCTTTTTTTTTTTTTTTTTTTTTTTCTTTTTTGGTGTGTTCTTTGGCCGGGATTAGAACATAAAGTCGGCGTGGCCTAATTTTCGAAACGTACGGAAAAGATGGAGACACGGAGGTACTTATGCTTTATATTTCTCTCACTATATAATTTTGGGATTACATCCATTTCGCCTTTGGGGGGAAGGGGGAAGGGGGGCGATAAGGAGACGTGGTGGATTTTCGGGTGCTCGAAAGCGTTGGAAAGACTCATTTTATTTTTATTGTTGAGGCTCTATATATACATGTGTACGTATTTGTGATTTCCTGTAAGGTCTAAAGTTGTCACGACAGATAGCGTCTCCTATGGTGTCTGCGATTAAAAGGGCTTCCGTCAATTCTTCGTTATTCGAGATATAAAACGGAATGGTACAGGGCGTAGTCGAGTATAGCTTTAAAAAAAGAAAAACGCGGGACATGGTTATTGCATCTTAATCTAAACCCTGAGACAAGGAGAACTACAATAACGAACAAGACGACATTTTATCTCTCGATGTTTCCTAACCAGTATTCCTGCATGCTTTCGCTTCCTTGCAATGATTATTACGTCCATAATGTCTTTGTGATTCGTCCTAAAGCGTCCGTACCGGCAACTGCCGGATACTAAATGGTTACTGAACGATTATGAGGTGCTGGAAACTCCGCACGCGTTGCATTTATTTTTATTTATTATTTTGTTTCTCAACGGCTACAGAGAAGGCGACCAAGGCCCTACTGTTTCGTTTCACAACAACGAGCAGCGCCTAAATTGACGCACCAAGCCGCAACTCTTCTTTCGTGATGACGACCATCTTGTTCTGCTCCCAAAATAACGCGCGAGGCAAATTCGTGCGTCCGGCGCTGAGCGAAGCGAAGCAAGCGTTCCGTCTTTCCTAACCTGCCCGCCACTAATTTAATTGAGGAGACGACGGAGCGGCGGTTTTTGCCGGTCCTTTGACAAATGCATCGCGCTTGTGCTCGCATCGTGACTGTATACAGAATGCCGAGGAGGCTCGCTTTCGCGTGGCGTTGCGGAGCAGACCGCTGTATTGTGAGCGCCCTTTTGAATCATTTAGTGCACGATGCTAGCAGTTCTTCGTACGGTGGCTTTTCCGTCCATGTTCTACGTTGGACTTTGCTGTTGTCACTGAGACGGATGGGAGAGCTGATGTTCTCCGAAGGCAACTCGAGAACAGCGCGCGTCGGTATAGGGGCCATTTGGCGCGGCGGCTTTCGTCGTAATAGCGGGTGTGGGTTAAGAACAAGATTACACCATGCTTGTACGCTGTGCGTATAGATCCGCGCATGCAGTGTCATGCAAGTAAGATGTAAACATGACGAAAGTTACTCGGGTTTCGGGGAGGGGGGGGGGGGCGTTTATTATGTATCACGTGGCTTTTGGTTCTGGGTTATAGAACGTGGCTCACACCAGACTCTTCGCGATGTTCCCGAAATGCATTCCGAAAACGTAGTCGCTCGATCAACACGTGTTCTGAGGATTAATAATGAAAAGCTTATATCAGCCAACGTGAGCGCATATATATATATTGTTTTTCAGTATTGATTTTAGTTTAGTAGTATTCTGGTGGAACGGAATGCACGTGCTGGGGTGTGAATACATTCCCCGCCATGCCCCTTGCTTGTTAAGTGATTACTTCGATGTTATAGTTGAATTAAGGTTTTTTGCACCCGCTGATTTTCGCATGTCAGAGGCTCATGTGAAGCCTAAGGACTGCAATCTGCGTAGCTGTGTGCTATAAATTACATTAAAAAAGGCAATGCTTTTTTTTTGGCAAAGCTGTAAGAGATATTGTACTCCCCAGAAAGAACTTTTGTGTGTGTGTGTGTGTGGGTGTGTGTGTGTGTGTGTGTGTGTGTGTGTGCATGAATTACACACGTTTTTTTACAAAATAAACTGTATACCAGGAAAAAAAACTATTTTTAGCCCACGATTGACGTCGCGAGACAGATTCTGACTGGAGAAATTCTGATATTTCGGCACGTGGACTAGATATAGTAGCATGCTTTGGTATCGCTACTAGAAACACTTCACGCGAATCACTGACAGGTCCGTAGAGCCTGGTTTTACGTAAATGTGACCACAGTCTTGCCTTCGCGGTACCGTTCAGACCCACCGTTCCCGGACAGAACCACCTTCGACTCCGCCACAACAGTCTAACGAAGCAGCGACGGCAATAAAACGCGGCACAACCCACCGGCAGCCAAGGCAAAAAGCAGACACCGCGAGTCAGGGAACAAGAAAGAATCCTAATCCAGAAAGCCCGGTTCAAAATCTGTTTGGTAATTACCCGGATTGAGCGCGGCGATGGGCCCTCCCTTCTGGTCTAATTAAAGGCGCCTGGCTCGGGTCCGAACCCCGAGTCGCATGCCTCCTAAGCAGCGCCCGAGCGAGGCCCCTGGGAAAGGTGCTTCACCGCAGAGCCATCGAGGCCGGCTCACCCCAACCGGGAAACGACTCCGTTGTCCGTCCGCTACTTTCTATATCCTGCCCTAGGAGTCTGTTCGAGGTCTTTCTGGGCTGCTGGGGTGAGGATCCCTACCAACCACTACAACGGATCCTTCGGCGCCTGTAGGGGTTAATAAAAGTCGGACTCAGTTTGGCAACTAATTGGTAGCCCGATGGGTTAATTGCGGAACTGGGGTTTGGTTGTGTTTCGTCTTTTTTGTTTTGTGCGGAGTCCCCGTTTTCTTTTACCCTTTGAGTTTGTCTTCGACTAGGGGCGAGGGTAGCCTTTTCCCGTGCCCGGGTTCTTCCCTGTGCCCGAGGTTTTACGGGCTACCGGGAGACGCCTGGTGACCATATACTTTTGGATTCAATCGGGAAGAACCGCTGTTGTTTCGGGTTGAAACGTGAGACTACAACTCTAGTTGCTAGGGGTTCTAAGGTTAACACAATACACCAGTTCAACTTCCCCGCTAACTTTGGGGGAGAAACTGAATTGGTTAGGCCTGTCACGTCACATAATGCAACGCCGCGCGCTTTGCATTATGGAGCCTAAACATCAATTTAATTTCCCCGTTAAATTTAGTGAGGAAATTGACAACACGGCAATTTAGTTTCTCCCCTAAATTTAGCGAGAAAATGAATGTCACGTGACCCACAAACAAGTTCAGTTTCCCCGCTAAATTTAGCGGTGAAATTCGACGTCGCGTGACCCGAAGTCATGTTATGCTAGAACGCTTCCCGTATGCAACACTATTGCCCAGCAATTTGCCTTTTTTTTTTTTTTTTTCAAAAATGGTTGGGAGTGGAACTTTTATTCGAGTTGTTAGGATAACGGAAGTCAGCGTTAATTTTATAGTTTGTTGATTTTCCTTTTGGTCGAGTTTATCGGATAGCAAAGTACAATGCCCCAATAACGGGCAGCCAAACACGAATGGTGTCCGTTCTGCCTTCGAGCCTGGGTTTGTGCTCGCAGGTCAAGGTCACGGTCAAGGTCAAAGTAGCAGAAAGTTACGAACATGGAAAATAATTAGACACAAAACAGCATGGTGAGCATTACAAGCCGAGCGTGGAAAGGGCCGGCCGGTTACGCGCTTCCTTACGCGCTGTGTGTCTGTCCTCTCTGTGTTCAGAATACAAAGCGGCAAAAACGACAGGACAAAGAGGAGAGTAAACAAGACGAGGCGCACTCGCAACTTAAGTTAATTCATGAAAAAACACATAATATATAGGCCGAATAACGAATGCGTTAGTGAAACTTCCCTTGCCCCTCTCAGGGAAAGAGCTTGAATTTATCAAGGGGTCTTATCGATTGATGTGATAAATAGGCGTTTCCCACGGCCTATATATTATGTGTTTTTTCATGAATAAACTTTAGTTGCGAGTGCGCCTCGTCTTGTTTACTCTCCTCTTTGTCCTGTCGTTTTCGGCGCTTCGTATTAGGGGCGAAGCTCCTTAGGGTCTAGCCTTGTCCGTCCGTCCGTCCGTCCGTCCGTCCGTCCGTCCGTCCGTCCGGCATCCGTGCTCACATAAAAAATAAATGTTTGCGCAGTCGACAGGATTCGAACCTGTGCGGGGAGACCCCAATGGATTTCTAGTCCATCGCCTTAACCACTCGGCCACGACTGCGGGACGAGTAGGGGGCTCTGAGATCTGGTAGTAACTCAAGAGCTGGGGATGTCATGAATGAAACGTTGCATGTAGCCGCTCAACGTCTATACAGGAGAGGGCGCTGCGGTCAAATGCGTATATAATCGCGTTAAACTTTGCATGCATTGGCTCAACGTTTATAGACGAGAGGGCGCTGCGGTCAAATGCTCAAATGCGTATATAACCACGTTCCATGCCACACATTCTCTTTCTGACATGGACCGTTGACTTACGTGGTGGAGATACGTTCCCACGGCTTCTAGCGGATCCAAGCTGATCCGCTAGAAGAACCACTGGCTCGGCATTTCATCGATCATAAAGCAGTAATAATGAACTCGAAACGGCAACCCCGAATTCAGCACTACCTATGAGCAATGAAAAAAAATCAGCACCATCAGCACGACCTATGAACAACAAAATCAGTATTATCAGCACCGCCAGAGCTTCGCCCCAATCAACATCATTCACCACGTGGAGATGCGGTCATTTTTTTTTTTCTGAACATGAACCAACTGGTCCAAATTTCCACTTTGCTCTTCATGTTTTCCTCTTCCTTTTATCCATCACGTCGCTGAGCGCGTACAAAGGCTACGCGATCAAGATTACACCGTTGCGTTTTACATTTATATTACACAATGTGTAATACACATTTTGTTACGTTTTCTCTACTACTTTTCGCAGAACTTTAAAAAAAAAACTGTGAGTGAATCTGGTAACGTTGTCCCGTGTCGGTTTACCGTGACTGACTACCTATAAAATCGTCATTTTTACCCCGAATAGTATTCAAAGGTACGAAAGTCGGGCATTATTTATTCGCAGTACCTTATATGCCCATTATACATTTCATAAGGGCCGAGCGTACGGTTTTACGACACAAATAAGCATATGAGTTAAAAACACTACATTTATATATATAATAGTGAAATTGCACACACTGCGCAAGATAATGTCTCTCGAATAAACACCGATACAATAATACTGCTAGAATCCAAACCCTACACACGCAAACGTGTGTCGAGTGAAGACGTAGATAGTACCGACATATTCCCCTCTTTCAAGGTTCATACGCATCCCGCACGACGCTGTACGTATGACAATGAAGTTAACAACCTACCCAAATCAGAAAAAAAAAATGTTTTCTTCGCGTTTTTTTCTTATATTATGCAAAGTGGAAGACCAGACCATTTGGATCACACTGTCTGTGTGCCAAACTATACCCTTCTGAAACGCCAAGCGTATACAGTACGTACAGGTGCTTCGAATGTGTACGCTATAAGCGTACACACAAAGTCGAACCCAATGTCCCATCTTTGCAATGCCCATCTATAAACAACGAACAAATGAGTAAGCCCAGGCTATGGGCACACACGTTCGGCTGTACGAGAGAGAGAGAGAGAGAGGTAAACGACCGCCATAACAACGTGCGAGCGCTTGGTGTATCCTTGGCTTACACGAAAAGTTGGCGTCACGCAGCTCCTACGTCGTACAAGAAACAACACGGTGTTCGCTAGCAGACACGATGGCATAACAGTGCCCTCCAACTGCCATTTGTATGGTGTTGTATTAGCGTGGATAGATCGATGGATGGATGTTAATGGCTAAACCCTTTGCAACGGGCGGTAGCTTGCGCCACCTAGCCTAAGTCTAAGAAAACAAACGCGATCAGTCTTCTTTGTCTTTTTTTTTAACAGGTTGTATTTGAGAAGGACATCTATATAATGAACGCTTGACGAAACGTTTGTATAATTCATATTAAAATTTCCCGCGTTCAATAAACTCATTTTCCGGCGTTGTCAAAAACATAAAAGCGAGTGCAATATTAAAGTGGAAGAAACATCAAATTAAGCGAAGTGGCCGTAAATGCAAGACAAAGTAAAAATTTAAGAACCGTGTCTTATCTTCTTTTCCTTTTTTACCCGGAAGAATTCTAAAATAACAACGCACAACCCGAAAGTCGTTAAGGCCAAAGCGCACGTTTGAATTGCACGCTCTCCTGACAGGTCCAACCTGTCAAGAGATAGCAGCCGCTGTAACAGAGTGGTTTTAATTGTTTTCGTAATACTTTCTTTTTTAATCGAACCCCTCCCGATCGTCTCTAAGACGCCCTCCTGCGTTTCGCTTGGCGCGTTAATTACACAGAAAATTTCGTGTTCTCTTTTTTTGCGTGTGTTTTTGTTCTCTTCCACTCGACTTGTCACTTCAATTGCATCCTAAAATCTGTCTGGAGCCCAGATAAAATTCGCTTTCCTAATGTCTCGATATTTGTTTATTCTTTCGTTCTGCTGCGACGTCATCGTTGTAAGTTGTATGTATCTTTGCGACAAGAGCGAGCGTTTTCTCAGAATTCGAGAAGCACTTAAAACGAGAGTATCTCTTCAGCATCGTTAATTTACCTGACAGCGATATAAGCCCTCGTATCTTTCGTTTTCAAGAGGGTGGGCGATGCCTTCTGTTCTCTCAAAAATCAAGATTTACTTCCAGCGCTTAGATAAGAAGGATTAAAACAGCCTCGTTTAATGTTTTCTCTTGTTTTTGTAAATTTTTTGCCTTATTCGGCCGTATCTAAAAAAAAATGCATGTTTACAATTTTTTAAATAGTTTTCGAAGTGCGGCTAAAATTAATTAATTAGGAAAGGAAAGTATCTGCTGTTTTGGAGCGATTGGATTCCTAAAAAATGATGTTGATAAAGTGCAAGGTGTACTGCTACCTCCAAAAAACAAGAACAAAATGGTAGCCGTTTTGCGGAGAACAAAGTGAACTTTAAATTTAAAGTTTAATCACAAAACATACGGAAATTGAAAAAAGAAGCTTACAAGGTAACTGGAAAACGTAAAAACAATGACCCAGAACGGCATGACTCACGCGTTGTGTAAATATGCAAACTCTTTCTCCGATAAGGCAGGTTAGAGGGCACTGACGCAGGCACCTTTGCCATAAAATTTGATTAGGATCTCGTGCGCCGCTTCGGTTGGAAAGCATCCCAAGACGTATTTGTTTCGACGCCTGTACCTTTTCTTTTTCTTTATATTCCAAGATGAAATATTTGTTTCTTTTACTTGCCAAACCAACGAAGAGTATCTTGTAATGCCACCGAAAGACAAGGGATTGATTTCGACCACCCAGAATCCTGTTGCGTGAAACCGAAATCTTGGTTACACGGCGCGTTCCTCGCAATAGGCCCCTTTTAGATTGCGTACGCCTCTGCTAGGATTCGAACTCGCTACCTGGGGATATGTTGGACGGCTCTTTGCGTCGGAGTTTTATAAAACGAATGCCTCGAAATCATTGCGTAAATTCCCATTGGTGATTTAACAGTGTTCAGTGAAACAGAATGCACGTATTTAACGCGTTAGAATTACTCTCACCTTTTAAACTCGTGTACTACGGGACCTCATTCTTGAATTGCCTTTTATATAAGAATGAACATGAAGCCTTTTCTTACTTTCTTTAGCAGCGTATACTCAAAGCCTTGTGTAGACTTCCTTACAGGTTCACAAAACCGCTCAGGAGCACCTTACCGTCCAGGCAGAACGTCAATGTGGTGGTGGTTGTTGTTTTTCCAAGGATATTGGCAACATTTCAACATTCAGTTATAAATACTTCGCAATTTGTGTACCATCTTTATATTTTGTTTCTTTTTCTGGTGAGGTACAAGTACAATGAACCGCTAGCAGTTACATTTTATCTGGCTACTGTATATCTCTTCTACAAAGCATCCTATTTCAAGTTTTAACTATGCCGTCCAATAGCGTCTTTGGGTTTGTTTGTTTTATTTTTTTACGTAAACCTGATTGTGTCACCGAATTCCATGGCAAGGTTTCATTCCATCTTCATTCACCACACCTTCAATCCTCTTGAGGTGCCGGGTCTTATTGGCGGCGCAGCCGTCCGTGGAAAAAGGATTTTCAACGTAGTTCGGTCAGTGGCAAAAACAGTTCAACAAATATTGAGGAACCTTAGGACGCCTTGCAACCTACTTGTTTCAGCTCAACGTGAGGCAACAAAAAAAAAACTGATAGAATCTAAAAGTTGTCCTTCAGCTTGCGCAATTCGTGTTCGAAGGAATTGGAAGAACGCGCGGTCAAAGACGGTAACAGGACGTGTTGTACCGAAATAAAATATACGAAAAGAGTCCAACAGATAAAAAAATGTATGTAATATTGTTTGTAAAGTTATTTATTTGAGCTCATATGTTCACACCTTAGTCTCTACTTTAACGTGATCCCCTTTCATATCAAGGCATTTGTGAATACCATCATCATAAAAGTTCGCCGCCTCAACCTTGAGCCCACATCCTTGTCATTCATTGTGAAAACACTTTCATGCTGCTGAAGTGTGTTGTGATCGTCAAGTAATATAATTTTGAAACTTTAGGGGCAGGTCGTGTTGCAAGAACAGAAGTTGTCGAAATTCTCTTCTCCAGAACTTTTTTTTTTTTCGCTTCCTCCGTTACAACGTCCGCTGCTTCCCAATGCGTCAGAAACGCTCTGTTGGCCCTCATTAAACCTTTTAACCCGTTTACGCGCCATTACTTCGCTCACCGCTTTTAGTTTTAAAATTTCGCCATATGTTCATGTATAAATCAAAAATGTAATCGCAGACAGGACTTCAGAGTGGGATATCCTTCGATGACTTACACGGTATATCTCAAATCATTACCAGCAAGATATGAAATTTCCACAAAATGGCGTCAGACTGCGACTAACAGAAGACGGAACGCCACTGCCCATGCGTGGCTAGGTAGTGAAACGTCTCGCGGTTGCTTGTGCGCGAGCGGTGCTATACTACTTGGACAAACCTCGTAGTAGTTTTTTGGAGACGCGTTCGCGCCATTAAGGCCCGTTCACACAGCTACCTTCGCATGTGTCTTACTGCGTCTAGGCTGGTTCAGACATGTTCGTTTGAGAGCGGCCGACTGCGTTACAACGCCTTCCTTTCTGCTACGACGCTTTGTTCAGATCTCGGTTGCCATGGCAACCCGTAGTAGCATTATTTCGTCGTAAGCGGTCGCAAGCGGTCGTAACGCAGTCGTTGGTGCTAAAGCCTGAACCAGCCTACAGTCATTGGAGAAAGAGGACAGATATCTGTGCGGAAAGTAAGCCGTCTGCTTCTTGCACAGCAGTTGCGGTGACGTCAGACCGACGCCAAGCCCTGGTTGGCTGTGATTGAAAGGTAGTGGGTAGAGCTCAAAGCAAGCTTCCTTGAGGTCTACCCACTATATCCTTCAATCAGAGCCAATCAGAGCTCGGCGTTCTGACGTCACCACAACCCCTGCAAACGAAGCAGACGAACTTGCGCTCCGCATAAGCAATGCGTATGTGATGTCGCTGTGAACTGAGCGCTTTTATATTTTTTTTCTTGTTCCCGTGTGCCAATGTGTTCATATTTGTAAGATCGTTTACGATTCAACATTCACTTTAATGCACGAAAGCAGCAATATTTTTTTTTGTTTTTGTTTTTTTTGTTCGGGTTTTGGGAAAATAAATTTTAGGGATTTTGTGCCCGAAACTAACAAAGGGCATCAGGAACGCCATAACAAAGGACTAGGAATTAATTTAGACCACGTGGAAATATTTTGACGCGAACGTTTCATCGAACGCCGTTTTATCCAACTGCTCACGGCCGTTTCATCGAATCTTTTATTGCCAGTTTTTTTATATGTTGTATGTTATGAAAATATATACGGTGCCTTCCCACGAGGGTCCTTTGCCGGTTGATGGCTACTCTTACGTTTTATCGCCGATTCTTTTCCTGCCCTTTTGAACGCACATGACGTTCACTTAACTAAAGGACGCCACTTTCATTGTAGCCCACATTTCGTTTAGATTAGCTTTAATTAGCTTAAAAAATATATATATATAGCCACGCTGATCACTGAACTTGTGGACCAGTGTATTCCTATTCCGGTTGGTTCACTCCCGCACACCTTCAGCAGGCTGTATCGCCCTATAATCCCTCTCCCGTTGATCAGTATTTTTCTACACTTGAACCTGAGAATTGGTACCCCTTTTTGGACGAGGTCGTTCTAATTGAGCTACATTGTAGCGTGGCTGAAGCTGGGGCAGGTCACTCCAATCGCTTTTGTTGTCTTCAAAACCTCAGTAAAACGTACTTGCATAGTTGGAGAATACACAAAGTCAAAACCAAGAACACAATATTTTATTCGGAAACTTATTTTTATTTAAAAAAAAAGAAGCTAGACACTGTGCTTACATTATAGCGATTTACTGCTTCAAGTGGTGAGGAATGGCCCCCGGGAAGCCCCCCACGGCCATGTTTTGCCGATTCTCATGGAGAAAGCAGGTCTTCTCGTTCCTTGTTGCTGTGCTTCTCTTCTGTCGAGGAGGCTTCTGTCACCTCAAAATCGCCTACAGCTTGTCCTTTGTGAGCTGATGTTTGGAGGCGATGATATTTAACCCTGTTCTTTGAGAAGTTGAGCCGACCGCAGGCTAGGAAGGAAGACGGGTGGAGCGCGAACGACCGGGCCGCTTAGTATGCGCCTTGCCTTGTCCTCGATGCAGTTATTTTCAAACCACTCGAGAAGACCGTCAGCCTGGCCTAGCCTTGGAACTCGGGTTTTATCTGTTCATACCCCCCTGTGTGAAGGTATAAAACAAAAGTCGTATAAGACGTTCTTTACGTGTCAAAAAAAAGCTATATAACATGTGGTTATATCGCGGTGAGAAAACAAACCCGACGTATCCGGTGAGGGGGCAGGAAGACGAGGGCACACACCTGCCGCATTAGGCTTGAGAAGTCGGCATCGTTCGCGTATCGCGCCCGAAGCGCTGTCTTTCCATACTTGTCAGAAGATGTTCTGAGATTCATAAGAAAAACAGCCGCGCAGCACACTTGCTTCAAAGACCTGACGCAGCGCGTTGATAGCTGCGACCTCGAAGTCGGGTATTATGAATCCTGGGGACAGGCGGGTCGTCGGCAGATGGGGTCGAGGGACTGCGTGTTCAAGAATGCATGCCGCGCGCACATGCAATTAAACAAAAAGAACTGAATTCCTAAATCAGTAGAGCTATGTATCAGAATTTTTTCCTTCACCAACGAACGGATGCAACTGTTACACTTACATTAAATAGGCGCAAGTAGGCGTCCTCTATTGATGAGAGTACCAGGCTGTATGGTAACTAAAAAAAAATTATTCAGCCTTCAACTTCCTTGACCCCGTGGAACTTGTACAGCTGGCAGAACTCACGCGGGACTGTTGACGGAGGAAAGCTCACCGGAGAAAAGCTCACCGCAAAACCATCCGATGCAGAGAGACGTTGACCGGCCTCTTGACGGATGCGGAGAAAAGCCCACCAGAGAAGCTGTAAACCGATCATTCACGCAACTGAAATACGTTCACTCACTGAAGTACGTTCGGATGCCATACGTGCTTGCGGTCGTTCTGCCTTTCACTAACAAATAAAGCACTTTTAAGTATACCTTAACTATACAAAATCGGTTGCACAATAAAACCAATGTTTAAACCCGTGTTTAAACCGGTCGGTAATTGAAGGATAGCCGGGGGAAATTATAACCGGTGCAGTAGGCTGCTGCCTGAGTAGTTCCTTCCTGAATTGTGATATATTAAATTACCTTTCGTGTACTAGTAGCGGATTCAGCACTTTTAAAGCTTCACATCTTGACATTTAAGAAGACACGCTTTTAATATTCTAACCTCTTCTAATGAGCAGCTATACAAAATTGATATTTGTTGTATCCCGTCGATGTCACGATTAAATATGGCAACACTCACGCGAAAATGGTCGCCATAAAAGCAGAACGAGGGCTGCAGCAAAGCGCCTTGCTTTAATATGTATACGACCAGCATGGGACACGCCTGTAGACTTGGTTCCACTACTGCTCCTAAATTGATAGACCCGGTCCAAGAATACATAAACAAATTGTTCACTCGATGAAATAAACATTGAAGGGATAAAGACCACCTGGCCTAAAAATTGAATTCTATGTGAGCTTTTCTCTGGGTCTGCCTAAAGTCTGGTGAGCTTTTCTCCTGGCCCGCGCACAGGTAGGTGAGCTTTTTTGGGGATTCAAACTGGACTGTTTTAAAAATCTAATGAAACATCAATCACCGTGTAAGTCTCTTCGATAAGCCTAATGTTTGTAAAATCGTTAGCCGCGAAAAGTGCTCCAGAATTTGATACGTAGCGAAGATCAGCACTCACATTCCGCGTGGAGAGGTACCGTCGAAGGGCCAAAAATTCTCGTTGCCCTTCGGTCTTTCCAAAGAGATCGACAACCACAAAACTTGTCAGACTGGTGGACTCCGGTGGAAGCAATGACGCCCGTTTCCTGCTCATTACTTTTCGAATGAGATCCTCATTTGCTACAGCCTGCCGCGCTTCAGCATTCATCTCACTGGAGATTTTCTATTAAATGAAACAATGTATTAGAATCCAACAAGGGGCTATTTTACTAAGTAAGACGTTGAATATATGCCATACTTGAACACTTTATATGGGTGCACTTGTAGTTCCGAGAGCCTTCCGCTTGATCTGGCATCTCGCCTGCAGGACACCCGACCGTGTGTTGTCCGGAAGATGATTGTGCTCCTTCGGTGTCTCCAGGACGTGATCACCTCTTCTTGACTCGCTTACTGTGACGGCTCGACCTCCATATTCCCCGTACACTTCGCATTTTCAGTAAAATCTGCTATCGATTCGCTCATCAACGACATAAGCGTAGCCCCCCAAAACAGAGCTTGGGTTTTCCTCGTGCTGTTTCCCGAATCTTCATTGCGGACAACTAGCAATTGATGATGGTGACCTTCCCAACCATGAAAGGATAATATTTGAGCATCATCCTGATCCTGGGAAGATTCCCTAGTTTCTTGTATTCTGCATTAAGTGACGGACAATGAAATAAGCTTTCTCTAACGACAAACCAAATGTACTAAACCCTGTTGATTGTTCTTCATGCGTACACCCTTCGGCAATGTGAAGGTGAACACCTTACCTGGTTTCTTGCCTGTTTTACGGCTCCCTAAAGCTATATTAACTCTCAACGTCTCAAATAGTACGTGGCCAAGGGTCTAAACTCTGCGCTCTAGCCCTCTTCTGGAACAGAGCTTGTTCCAAAACTTGCAGGAGCGTCAAAAACAAGAAGGGGGCGGTTCACCTTCATATCGCTCACGGGTGTACGAAGGGACGAAGACCAGTTTTCCCCAGTATGTCGGTAGGGGGAAACGAAACCGTGTCTATCTTATCTTGAATTCAGTACCATCTTGTAAAGACGAACTATTGAGCAAAAGCCCCTGACTGGGAACCTCCTGCACTCAGCTACCCACCCAAAGTTCCTTTGGTACTTCTTTTACAAGTAACGACCACCAATTCAAATGACAAAGCACATTCAGCTGGAACAAAGTAGCATTCAGCTCAAACCTCTGCTGTGCGCCACCATTCGCTTCCTAAAATTTTGCACCGTCACGAAGTTGACGCTTCAAAGAATGTCACCACTTGTAGGAAGCTCTTATCTGAGGACTTTAACCCAAAGAGTTTCTAAACAAAGTTTCGGTCATCGAAGATTTATTTCGTCAGGCCAATGAATTTGTTTTTCTTTTCCTTCTCGCAAAGAAAGGTGACCTATACGTTGTTTCACAACAATCCAAAGCGCAGCCGACTCTATGACCGATGGAGCCCAAACAAAGAGCACGATAAACGCAACGCCACGGCACTGCATTTCATCCTTTTACACATGTACTATAGCACCGACCAAACCAACCAAGCGCAGTGTGTGCACGCGAATCCCGGAGAAAAGCTCACTGGAGAAAAGCTCACCGGACAGAAGCTCACCGCAAAACAGGCAGATGCGGAGTAAAGCTCACCGGCCATTGAGCGCATGCAAAGAAAAGCTCGCCGATTTTTAGAATTATTTTCGTGTGGAGGTTGTCGGATCATGCGTAACATACATCAACTTATTATCATTAAAATTCGTCAGCTTTGTACAAAAAAAAAAGATGTAAAATTTGTAATATTTGTGACGCGCTTAGTGGGTATAATGCTCTCAAAATAATAATTGCGGGTTTGTGTTCTTTGTAGTGTACTCTCTATGCAACGAAAGCCTAACTAAAACTTTATGAAGTTGAAAAACAAGAAAAAACATGAAAACTTAATAATGTCTACCTAAAAACTAAAAATCAAAACTGTAAATGCCGAAAATGCGAAAGTGCATCCGTAACAACGCGGTGCCTGAAATTCTCTTTGAAGCTCTAACCTTTGAAAACAGGATAAAATGGTCAGTACGATATCGAAGTTTCTTTCTTCCACGTATCCGCACGTTTTCTAGTCGGTCGTGCTGGTTTGTCCACACGATGCCTTTGTGTGAAAGTGCCCTTCTACAGCGAACCACCCATGATCTTCAAAGCTGCACACTGGCACCGTTGCTACTCGTGGTCTATATATATAAGAACTAGTCTTCTGTAATGTAGAGAATTGGGCGAGTTGGTAAACATTATGCATGATGAAAACCGCCCAAACCACGAAGACGGAGTGAAGACAACAAACACGACAGGACGAAGCTGTTCTCGCAACTAAAGTTTTGTTAGTGAAATTAACAGAAAGAAAACAGCGTAGCCGGCACTGATTACATATACAAACACCTACTTATCTATCAGGCACCACACAATCTTCGGAGCTGAAACGGTTCACACATCGGTAGTCCATATTAGCTCGCGAAAAAACAAACCTCTTTACCTGAGAGAGCTACCGACGGCGCACTGTCAAGCTGTCAATAAATTGTTGTCGTCTTTAAGGGTGTCCCATTTTGTGATTTTATGCCTGCGGCGTCATTAAGATACAGAATAGGTGATTACTAATTTCTGAGGATTTAGTAAATATGCCCAATAAACTTCAAGAATATTACAAAAAAGAGGACAATTATTTTTAATGAGGTGACGAATTTTAATTTTCTGTTAAATTGCCACGTGTAACTCACAATCCGCTGCGCTATTAAAAAAATATGATCCATTCCAGTCCGTGGAGGTGGATGACCAGCGAAGCTGTTTAGCGCACGACACAGACGTGACACAGAATTTAGCGTATACGCTTCATTATAGTTGTCCAATTTAGGAACACGGGTACCTGCGTCTTTTTAATGCGTTCTCTGCCCCGTAACGCTCGTCGTCTTGTCTGGTTTGCCGCATGCGCTTGGCGTTTTGTGCACAATCTTCATTGGTGGCGTTTGCCGCCCGACGCCGCCGCTGACAATCTCGGTGTCGTTCTCGCCGTTGCTCTTCATAGGTGCGTTGCTCTTCGGGAGCCCGGTGCCGTTCTCGCCGTTGCTCTTCGAAGGCTCGTTGCTCTTCGGGAGTGCGGACTATACGCGGCCTCCCCTTTACAGCGAGAAAAGAGAAGGGAAATAGACCTATTGCTTAATTACCCAAGCATCAAGGAGAATGCAGGGAATGGTGTTCCACGCGCCGCAAATGCCGTCGTCTGCTGTTCTAAAGTAAAAGCCTAACACAAATGTCATCTTGCAGTTGCGTTCGTCAACGCTTTACTTTGGTTATTTACTTCGAATCTTTTATATGGGGAAGGCGTGCGCGTGCGGCGTGCGAGCGTAGAGGTTTTGGTCACGCACACGAAACATCCGAGGAACACTAGCCATAAACAGCTTCGCCGTAGAATAAAAAATTTGGTGGGCTTCTTTCCGCATACGTTCAAGGGCCGGTGAGCTTTGCTCCGCATCTGCCGGTTTTGCGGTGAGCTTTTCTCCGGTGAGCTTTTCTCCGCCGTCCTAACCACGCGGACCCTGTAAGGTTTGTAATCTTCATTGAAACATTTATCAGCTTAAAACCCGACAAACTATTGTTACCTTCGCACACACAGAATGAAAAAAAAGACTCACCAAAACATAAAAAGATAGAAGGGACAAATTAGAAATAATAATAAAATGTTACACTTCGCAACAATGACGGTATGAGAAATATTACGCGAGTTTATTGTTGCGTAGTTGAACTTCTGTAAGCTATTGTATTTCTGTAAGCTATTGTACTTCGAAAAAAACATTCGATAAAACGGCGTTCGATGAAACGGTTTTGATAAAACGGCGTTTCATGAAACGGCGTTCGATGAATCGGCGTTCGATGAAACGGCGTTTGGTGAAACGGCGTTCGATGAAATGTCGGGTCCCATAACCGAAACCTCAGTTACACGGCGACTTTCCCGTAATAAGTGGTGCTACAAACCTTTAATATTATAAAAAAAGAACAGGAATTGTAGAACATCCAAGCAGTGACTTGCATGTACTTTCTTCTTAAGTTTTTATTGTTGTTTTTACTTTTTTGTTTTAGATTTGTGTCTTTTCCGAAGCTCGTCGGTTCGCCTGTTGTTTTTTTTTTTTTTTTTTTGTGCTATGTACGGACTTCAAAAGTTCTCCTGGGATTACGACTGCTTTCTTGTAAACTTATTCATTTTGTGAGCAGACGTTGGAAGGCACTTCCCCGGAAGCACGCTACAAGACATTAATCTAGAAATAATTTTTGTCATATCATATCTGACATGAAGTTGTCACCAAATGTTATGCCTTGTAACGATCTTGTGCAGTCTAGCATTAATAAATACCACAGGTAAATATGACGGACCAGAAAAGATGGCACGTCAGCAATAAAACAAAAGTAAACCAACTATAGACTACTGTTACCACCCCCGACTAAGAACAGAACTTTTAACCAGTAACCTACAACTAAGATGAAACGTAAATTTTTCATCAGTAAGGGAAGAAAAGTATTAGCACCAAGGTAATTTCTTAAGACTCAACATTTTTAATCGGCACTATCTGCCGGCAGTAAGAGGTAACCCATGATTATCTTTTCCTCTTCTATGGGTTACTACTTTCCTAAAGAACTTAGCCGAAGTATTGAAGCGCATACACAAATATTTGCGGCGAATTTTCTTTACAGGAATTGTACGATGATCAGTGAACAAGATGCGTGAAAGCAATGCATCTTGTCTCAGTTTCTTTCCCGTTTTAAGAAAACAGGCGTGAGGAACATAAACATGTGCATTATAAGCGGCGGTTGATAATATCCGGGGATGACTGTCACACCGAGTGTCTAAAAAGAAGATCGCCTGTCAAAGCGGGCTCTTATCTGCGGCCCCGCGTCATTGTTTCGCGCCCAACTTTCAAAAGAGGACGCCTGTTGTTTTAATTGCGCGAATTTCGCTGTTGCGAGCAGCTGAGGAGGAAGTGCCAACTACCGGAGTCCTCTGTTTGCTTCGGAGCTCGCTCACTTAACACGCGACGCCGGGGAGCGCGCGCGTGTGTGTGTTCTCGCGAGAGTCGTTCGTGAGAACGCGAGAGTCCGGCCCACACGGTGAACTTGTCGTCGGGTCGAGGTTTCCCTAGGCCTCGTTCTCGTTTCCGACTTCCGGTTTTATGCGACGGCAGCGACGTGAGTCCGGAACCGGAAGCTCTGCCCTTCTCTCTCTCTCTCTTTCTCTCTGTCTCGCCAGTTTACTTCCGGTTGGGACACGCGCAACCGCGCACTTTGGAGTAGCGGCGAGTGGAGAGTTTTAGGAAATGAGGTGGATCGCCATTTTTTTTTTCTTTGTCTCTCTGTTTGCGCGATGTCTGCGTACATGGGGTGTTATTTTTGCCAAAACCGGACTTCAAACTCTTTTATTCGCGGTTTTTGTGTGACGCGAGACGATGCTGGCGTTAGATAAGGTCTTGTTTGCACGCATAAATATACCTGTTGACGAGGCTGTGAGTGAACGCGGAGTTCACAAAGCGGCTTGTGTTTTCGCTCTGTCAAACTATTTTTGACCTGGAAGTCTTAAAAACTTTATTCGACGGAAGTTTACGTTACGCCATACAAACAAACACTGCCTGAAACCCTGCGTTAGGCACGAAGAACACTAAGAAAGTGTCTACATTAAGAGGATGAATATATATATATATATATGTTACAGGGATAATGAAAAATTTACTATAGAGTAATGGGAATAAGACCTACAGGTATGGTGGTCAGTCCTCCAGAGCGTGCACCTCCTGCATCGTCTTCTTTTTTCACCATCGGGGTCGTTTGGCCGCATCTTCTTCTTCGCCATAGTGTCCCCCTCCGAACAAAAACAACGTTCCACCGTTAGCTGAGACTACAGGGTGTTACAAAAGAAAATTTACACGGTCTTTTTGACCGCAAAAATAAACTAGGCACTGCCGAACGCTCATTCTCCGCCCAAAGGTAGAGCTAGAGGTCACAACCAGATGCCAAAGTTTCAGCCCGATCCGATAACTTAATCGAAAGCTATAAGTGGTTTTCTGAAAAGTTCAATGGGAAAATGGAGCCCATTTTTGTCTGTTTTCGGTTTCTGGCGCCATAGAGCCCCACGTGTTTGAAAACTCCGTCGGCCGCCATTTTCCCATTGAAATTTTCAGAAAATCCCTTATAACTTTCGATTAAGTTATCGGATCGGGCTGAAACTTTGGCATCTGGTTGTGACCTCTAGCGCTGCCTTTGGGCGGAGAATGAGCATTCGGCGATGCCTAGTTTATTTTTGCGGTACAAAAGACCGTGTAAATTTTCTTTTGTGACACCCTGTATGTTCGGTGTCAGTCGCACAACGTGGGACGGTGTCAACTTGAGGGCGGCGTGTATCGCGAGAGAGTTGTAAAGGTTCCACCACGTAGGTAACGTCACTCGCTCGTGCGATCATACGATAGGGCCCGGTGTGGCGCGGAAACATTTTCTGCGCGAGACCAACACGTCGTTCAGGCGTCCATACCAGAACTAGGTCGCCCAGCCAATAGGAAATTACACTATATTGGTGGTGGTCGTAGCGGGCGCACTGTCGCTCCTGCGAATCGAGTGTTCGAAGCCGTGCTAGTTGGCGTGCCTCTTCGGCGCGTCATATGGCTTCGGAGGTATGATTTGTAAGTGGAGCGCTGGTTTGCAATGGAAGAAGGTTGTCAATCATGAGGTTGGGCTCGCGGTAGAATAGTAGGTAAAATGGCGAAAAACCGGTTGTGTCGTGACGGGAGGGGCTGTAGGCAAATGTAACATAAGGAAGAACTGTGTCAGCCAAGATATACATCGACAGCATATCAGCAAGTGTCCGGTTGAGACGTTCCACCAGCCCGTTGGTTTGTGGATGGCGGGCCGTCGTTTTTCGATGGACAATGGCACATAGCTGTAGAATTTCGGCGACGAGTTGTGACACAAAAGGGCAACCACGATCACAGAAGTTCTCGAGGTGCGCCGTGCTTGAGAATTAGGTCTTCTAAAATAAATTGCGCAACGTCTACCACCGAACCAGTCAAAAGCGGCCTTGTTATGGCGCAGCGTGTTGCGTAATCAGCGGTCACAGTGGTCCAGCGGTTTTCTGCGGAAGAGGGAGAAAACGGACCAAGAAGGTCCATTCCTGTGCCGTCAAACGGGCAGACCGTGGGATGCAGGGGCTGCAGGACACCAGCCGGCCGGGATTGAGGGGTCTTGAGTCGCTGGCAGGAATTACAGGAGGAAACGTAGCGCGCAGTCCTCCTGAACATATCGGACAAGTACAAGCGATGCTTGACCTTTGCGTAGGTGTGAACGATGCCCAAATGACCGGCGGTTGGGTCATCGTGCAACATGGCCAGCTTTCTGAGACGCGCTGTTTTAGTTCCCGATTCTCACGACGCGTGGCGTATCAGCCTTGAGCAAGATAGAGTTCCTTCATACACACGCGCCCTAGAGCAGTATAAACTGAGAATTCGAAGCGCGCGACCGCTAGCTGAACCTCCTCTCCTGTGCATCCCCTCCGGCCACCTCACCCTTTTTACCGTTTGCGTTTGGCCCAATACTTTACTAGGGGGGATACATTCCACTCCGCTCATTTGCATTAGACAGAACGCCTACAGCGCTTAATCCAGCCCTGACGGGAAAAAAGTCTGCGCCGAGTCTTTTTTTTTTTTTTTTTTTTGTGCAAATAAGCTATTATCATCATCCGTCGGAGAGATTTCGCGACTACGCGCTATGCTACGCCGGTGGTCGGTGCGCCAGTGCAAGTCGGTGTCTCGAGGTGTGAAACAACGTCAAATGTGTTGCGTATTGTTTTCGTTTGATACTTTTTTCAAACCGATGCACACGATATACCCCGAGTTTCAGCAAACATTGATTTAGTTCAGGTTTCTGAATTTGGCTTTTAGAAACAAAAAATCCCCTAATCATCTGTATTTCGCCGTTTTGCGTTCAAGAGACAATCTGTTATTTTCTGCATTGCGTATGTTATTTCAGTGGTGTGCGCCACTAGTATGGTGTAGTTTTGGAACTTGTATCCTCTAAACGAGAAAACACTATTGTTCTTTCTTTTAAGGCGCTAATGGCTGTTGGTCAGCAATGCATTTTGTTTTTAGTCCTTAGTTTTTAGTCTTTATTTATTTGGCTGTGGAGATCCGCGGCACCGCGGAAAGGCAGCAGCCCGTACCATGGAGGACCGCGGTGCCACGTCTAGTGAACATAAAATTGTGAGGAGTATATACATTCATGATGACGACGACATGAATTGTTGGTATTGGGGAGGATGGCAGTCCGATTCGCAGAAGTCCACATTTCGTATAGGTGGGTTGGGCGGGTTAGCAGCGAGCCATAGGGATCTGCACGCCGTTCGATCGGTGCATGAAAGAGCCCCAGGAACATGATGGTGCTGTTATTCACTGGGGTCCACTGGGGTCAAAGCATCAAGCTCCAAGGAGGTAGCCCAGTCAAAGTAGAAGTTCCGAGGAACCAGGGCTCAGATTTAGGCACCGCCGTCGCCCAGTGTGTCATCCTCTCAACGTCGTCGTCGTTGTGTTCTTTATTTTTATAGGCGTATATATGTATCAATAAAATAAGATAGATAAAAAGACACACAATCAAACGGCCAGCGGCGCGCCGTTCTAGTTATATTTCTGATCATTTCTGGTTATACACGCCTGAAAGAACTTTGTTCAGTTTGTCTCTGTAATCGAGCTAAACCTTTACGTACCCAAGCAAATTCAAAGCAAAATATATACGATGCAAGCGTTGCTGAAACTACATAACAATCGCTTATATTTGAAATCCAGGGCACAAATTTGGATTTTAAACATCTCATTAATATATAGTCATATTATAACCGCCACATTCTTAGTCAATATGCTGTCACAAACGCACCGTACAAATCGTTTTCTCGATGAGCCTACGTAAAGGTAGCTTGGCCGCAAGCTCCTTGGTGCACGGCGGAGTGCTAACTTTACAGGGACAAAAAGCGGGCCCAATTCGAAAGTCTCAAGGAATAAAGTGTATTAATTAAAATACATATATATTAACTGCGGTGTGTGCTATGAGTAAGCAGCTATTATATTCCTCGAGAACCTTACGAGTCTTCATTTCAGTGAGAAGAAATTTACAATTTTGTCAATGTGGGCTATAGGACCCAATGCAACAATATTATATCGGGCCCAGGAATAAAAAGTATACAATCCTGAGGTTCAAGTGGGTATTAAATAAGAGGGTATTAGTGCCCTATATAGATATCCCGGGTAAATTGAGGATTTCTGCCGCAGTTTAGTTAAAATTATCATTTTGCTGCCTTTTGCTGAGAATAGCCAAGAAAGGGCGCAAGGAGACAGTGTCCAGTGGAGTTCCTGTATTAGCGCCGTGATGTTTCGGTGGTTTCCCTCCGTGACTTCACGACTGGTTTCCCTCCGTGACTTCACGACTGGAATTTGCCTCGCCGTGACGTCACCAGTTGTTATTCTGGCTACTTACCATCGGGGGCGACGACGAGTTTGATGGTGTGTTTAAAAAGTACAGTAGAATCTAGGAGCCATCGCAATCCGAAACTAACACCGTCAAGGTTGACAATCTGACAGTGCTCATATGCCCATGGTTTGGCCAATCATGGAAAGCTGACCACAGCGACGCTTTTGGCCCCGCACATAGGCTCCCTACGGGAGCCAGGGTTGCGCGTCTGTTGTCCACGTGCCGCCGCGCCGTTATTCGCCGAGATCCGATCACGTGAGGAGCCGGATCAAGTGCCGTTGCACGCGCCCCGGCGTACGTTCCCCTGCTCTTGAGTGCGCCGCGCGCCTCGAACGCGCGGCGCCGCTATAGACCAGTGTCCGCGCCAAGTCCGGGGCGCCGCCATGTTTATCTACGCTCGCGCCACCACGCGGAAAGAACTGGCAGGCAGGGAGGGGGGGCTGCGTTGGCGGCGTTGCTTTGGGTAGCTGGATGCGGCAGGCTGTCCGAATGTACCGACACATCGTGAAAGATGTCTTCACCAGATGCCTCTGCGGCCCGTTCTTCAACAGGCAAGATGTCGTGAACATTCGAGAACCCATCTCGATCAAGGAAAATAAGAGAAAACCTTTCTTGTCTTAGATGTTCTCGGTGTCTGCTGACCCTTGACATCCGCGTTTCAGTCCGGGTTCATTGCGTAGTAAATATTTCGCTACCGCTTTCTTGTAGCTTTCAAATGCTTGATTGTTGGCTTCTTGTATACGACATTACATTCGTGGCACGTTTGAGACCGATTTTCGCGATCTGCTTGCCTTTCTGCGGCAGCGCGGCTCTGCCGAGCCGAAATAAGTGGGAGGCGTTCACTTGATCGAACGCAGTTTTAGCGAATGAAAACGAGACCACGACGTTTCATCGAATGACTAGCGAATAGGTCTAGTTACATAGACAGCTCGGATTAGCTTTCTTTTGTAATGTGGCGCCTTGTCTGCCGCTGCGAAGCGGCGTAAACGAGGGCTCCGAGTATGTTAGCACGCGTCTCCCCCCCCCCCCCCCCCCCCCACACACACACACACACACAAACACACACTGCGAGCGTCTGGGTTCGAAACTATTAATTGCCAGTTCTAAAGGATGGTACTTACTTGAAGTGGGAGCTGGAATTCTACGAGGTACCAGGAGACACTTACTATCGGGCAGCGAAGCACGGCGCCTGTGGGGGCGGAGTCTAGGAACGCTACTGATTAATATTGTGACAGGCGATCAGTTATGATAGCAGACGAAACTTCCACTCGTTTGTTCAGAAGTTCGCGGTGATATTTTATTAGCCCTCGTTACAGCACACCAAGGATCTTAGGCAGTGAAATTCACATCACGCAGGCTCGTCCGTCGTAGTCAAATGAGCGCAGTCGACGATGAGGTGTAATGAGCTACTAAGCTTCACAAGGAAAATGCGCGTGAGAAAGAGTTTTGAGGAAGTCCAAAACACCGATCCAGCAGACGCACGTACGTACGTTTACTCCGGACTTCATGAACCCGACGGCGCAAGATCAAAGAGCACCGCCGCCATCGCCACCCGGTTTTCTCTGCACTTTGCGCGACGACGGCACTGCAACGCAGGGCACTCGCCTCGGCGTTAACAATCCGCGAAATAGATTAATTTCCCACTCTTGAAGCCATTCCAAATGATAAATGAAGATACCTCGGCGTTGTTGAACATCTGACGACACAACCAACACAACTGTGCCGCTGGCTGCGTGAGCCTGACACAAATGTGCCGAGCGCCTGCTCGGCACCGTTGTTGCTCGTGAAGGCCTGCTTATTTGTAGTTGAGACGATGATTCCACATCTTTCGCGGTGCTTGCAATAACTTCGAAGGGCAGGGGAACCTTCTCACGAGGACGTTGAAGACACTCAACACCGGAGCCACCAAAGCAATCGCACAAACCGTCGCCATGTTTGCTTCTTCTTCGTCACTCGCGGCGCGGTCAACTCGTCGCGAGATGTTTTCTGGCTCGGCTAGATGAAAACCAACAACGGCAAAGTGGTGTATGGACACACGGCTCTCACATTACGAGCACTATACTCACATACCGCGGTAAACAGGACCGATGCCGGCGAAACGGCAGTCGGCACTCCAGCGAAGAAGCCCTCAACGGGAACCGGCGGCGCACGCCGACGCAGCCCCCCCTCCCCGTGAGCGTCTGGGTTCGAGATTATTGTTCGCTTTTGCTCCTTGCGGTCGAGGCTAAAAAGAGCACTTCCGGACAAAGGTCTATACACCAACTCAACTCTCCTACGTCACGCCGCGGTGGTGGCGCGCCGGACGCACTTCCGGTCTGGGGCGGTGGGCAGAAGTCGCCGTGCCAGACATGCATTCCTGTGGTCCTTTGGAAGAAACGAGACAAAAAACCTGCCTTTTTGTAAAAATGCTGCGATGGGGGCTGTACCAAGAAAGTCTGGGAAGGTTTGAAGATCAGTTTTCATGTGTTTTTGCACCCTCCGTTCGTCCGAGAACGTCGATAGCAGCCGTGAAGAGGGCAAACCTGACGCTGTCGAACTACGATTGCGTGTGCGGGCCACAATTTGTAGTCGCCAGATGTATTTGCTTTGTTCCAACATGACCGAGAGAAAAACCCCAAGTTGTCCGACCACCCACGGATTCAGTGCGTCTTCAAAGTCACACGGCCGCCTGATCGTTCGAACTTTCGTCTGCTCTTTCAAAGTTGTCTGCTTTTTGTCGTCAGCTCGTTCAAACAAAAGCGGCCCGTAGACCAAACTTTGACCCGGTGATTGCAATAAGAAGTAATTGCAGGCCTCAAAAGACTTAAGTAGGCTCGGTGTAAGCAGTAGATACAAGATGTTGATCATTGGTACCGGTGGCCATCACCTACTTGTTACGCTTTGTCTGTTCCCGCTTCCGATTTTCAGTATCGACGTCGATCATCGCCGCTACCTTCTACACTTTTGCAGCACGAGGGTCGTCGCGACCGAAAATAGCTAGAAGAGTCTCATCATGGTTTTGTACGTCCATTCTGCGGCGGTCATGCAAATACATCGCCGCACGTCAAATTATTTATGCAATGTTTAGCAGCGTAACGAGCCTTGATGATTTCGCTCAGGCGACTAAAGTGGTAAGACATTGCGATGAGGACGTAGAATCAACAACTCCAACGCGAAAAAGAGTATGCAGACTCACACAGACGCCGACAACGTGACATTCGAATGGTTTGTTGACGCGGGACGCGGTGCTTCTTGCCCGTACTCCATTGCGCGTGCGTTCCAACTGTCGTCTGCTCTTTCAAACTTGGCTGCTTTTTGTCGTCAGTTCGTTCAAACGACAGCGGCTCGTAAACCAAACATTGACCCGGTAATTGCGATAAGAACTAAGTGCAGGCCTCAAAACACTTTTGAAGGTTGGTTGGGGTAAGTCGGCTAAGTGTAAACAGATACAAGAAGCTGTTGATCATTGTTACCAGTGGCCATCACCGACTTGTAATGCCCGATTCTACTCGACGTTTTCAGTATCGATGTCCACCATCTCAGCTACGGTCCACGCTTTTGCAGTCCGAGCGACGTCGCGACTGAAAATAGCAAGCAGAATCTCGACGTGGGAGTCAGGCTTTAGCGCCCATTCTGCGGCGTCCACGTGAAATGAATCGCCGCAAGTCACATTATTCACGCAAAGTTTTGCCTCGATAGTTTTGCTGAAGCCGCTCAAGTAGTCAGACATTGTTAGGAGAACGTAGAATCAACAATTCCAACGCGAAAAAGAGCACGGGGACTCCCACCGACGCCGACAACAACGCAATTCAATGGTTTGTTTATGGGCGACGGCGGGCTTCTTGCCCACCATCCACGGCGCATGCGCGGCGCCGGTGACGTCCGCTAGGGGCGCTCCGGTTTGTTTGTAAACATGAGTTGGTGTATAGGGAGTATACACTGGCGGCCATAGCTGTGTGCGCGAATGCTGAGCGCGTGCCGATGCCGAGCTTCCAGAGCGCTTTTGCAACGTGCATTTCGCACCATCAAGATTGCCGGTCTTAGTAGCCTAGTAATGTGAGCTCGTTATGAGCATGCGCTCTAAACAGCGCCCTCAAATATGGCTCCAGTGAATTCGCCGAATTCAGTCACGTGACGAGTGGGATGAACATTCCGTGCAGGAAAGACGGTGCTACGGAGATGAACGCGCAACTCTGGCTCCCGTAGGGAGCCTATACAGGTACTCTAGTGTCCAGGAATGCTGGGGATGTTCGTCTAGGACTGTACGTTGAAGGTGTTTGGGGATTACCAAAAGTAAAGGCGGACCATCTTGCCGAAAATTGTGTCCGTAAAGAATGGCATTGTGAACCGCGTAGCGGTGGCCGGCGGTGGCGGCAGAGCCCGTTCGGGCGAACTCCGGCGTGGGTGTACGGCCGAGCGCAGCGCGCCCACCTGACGAGAGCGCGCGCTGGGCCGTCGGCCGGCGAGACATGGCCGTCCAAGCCACTACGCCGCAGACGAACAAAAGGAGCAGAAGAACGACATTCATGCTTTCACAATCACAACTCATAAGAAGTGCTTAGTTGCCCTCGGACGTTTTAAATAAAATGTCAGCTATAAAAGATATTGAAACAAAATATGTTTAACGGCACAGAGCACTATTACTTTGCAAGATTATTGTCAGAATTCATAACTCAGAAAAAATGCAAGACGAAAATTCGGACATCATTAGTTATCGAGATATATATGACTGTTTTTTTTTAATCCCTAACATGGTATAATTATTGCATCAGATGACGGACTTTGTTTATGATAACATTAATCCGGTACTGGAGCAGGAGGATAATACTTTTACAGAAGTAAATAAAATAAACAGAGACACGTCTCTAACTCAGCGAAATGATTTTATTGAACCACCTTTGAACCACTTTCTTCGTATACAGGTCCACTGCGCCACGGAACTGATAAATGATAAAGACAAACTTCCACCAACTCGCCTGCGCACTGTATGTATATTCATAGACTTAGTGTCCATTGACAATGGTACTCAAATGCGTACTCGGTTCTTGAGCTGTCTAGTAGGAGCAAACGGTACAGAGCAGATTTTAAGGTGCTTCTGTTGAGTGTTGCCTACGAAAGTAACTAATTTATTTTTCAGACAGTTTATTTCTGAGCTTCAGTACACTTATTTCTGAAAAACCTTTCCTCATAAAGTGAGGAAAGCTTACGTGAAGTTGGAAGTCCAATTTTTATCATAGTGCTGACAAAAATTGTTAATATTTTGCTCTCAAATACCCGCTGTGCATCACATTTAATGCTGTACAAGTGTTAAAATTTGTTCGTAAAGTTACACTAAACAACAATGTTGATAATAAAAAAGTATGTGTAAACTTTATAAATAGTAATATAGTAATAAATAGTATAGTAAATTTTTCAAAGCTTCCAACATTCACATGCGAAGCTCGAGTGGTCAATCGTGTATTTCTCACTGTTAAAACTCCTCTCTGGTATGCATAGCGTATATTCTACTAGGCTTGAGCAGGCAAATAATATGGCAGATAGTCACATAGGCAAAGCCAAACAACACTTCTTCAATAGCGTCTTACGCAGCAGCGGTATCCATTCCCTTGCTCTTTGAGTTCCAGTCTTCTCTCGTGGTGTGCACTGTTGAAAGTGGATCCGGCAGCCCGGGAACTTCGACGATGCTACTCCAGTATGGATACGCGCCCGGTAATTTCGCCGACGTGGAAATTCGCCTTGAGCACTTTGGCGCCCATGAAGTGAAGCTCTCGCACCTAGAAACTAAAGCGCATTTGTGTAAGCAACAGGAAGCGCGAGCGAAGAGGCTATAAACGCGAACAATCGAGCGAAAGTAGTATGCTTTAAATATTCAGCAAACTTAAAAACCTTTGAAAACTGCTGAAACGCCAAAACGGTTCACCAAAGGAGAGCAGTCGTACCCGCAAAGCAAAGGACGTTAGTGTGTTGGTTTCGATAAGCACAAAGCACGACATGCTTCTCGAATCTTGAAACGTTAAAATATTCGCGAAGCCACTCGAACCTGTACTTTCAGTCTTGTGTGACTTCATTTTTAGTTTCTTTGCGGTTCGCCAGAGCAAGCAACTAAAATGGGAATGTTCTCATGTTGGGCGGCTCGAGACGGCGAGGTTATACCGCGGAATCGCTCGTATCCAAGCATCACGAAGATCGTTCTGGTTCTGGACTATGAACACTATCACCCTCGGGCTTAATTATCTCAGCACCGAGGGATGCAATGTTTCAACGGCATCGGTACGCCGCTGAAGACGACGAAGGCGAACAAACGCCCACCGCGAAGACAATGACCTAAACAACTAATAAAAACTTCAACAAAAAAAGAAGAGGAAAGGGGAGGTGGGCAAAAAAAAACAAAAAAAAACATGCGCTGCTCTTTATTGGGTGTTGAACGCTGACGCATGCACCATCGGCATCCCGACAGTGCCAAGCGCCGAAACGTCACGCCATGTCAAGACCGCGTGACTCTGTGGGGGAAAGGGCTGGTGAGTGGTGTTGAAGCCGACGTCTCAGCCAATCGGAGCCTTCGGCCGTCAGCTCTGACGAAATTCGACGTCCCCCCAAGCAGCACAGACTTGGCCAATCACTGGCAAATTGCTGGCAAAAGTCCTTTGGTCAGTGGCCAGACAGTGGCCAGCCACTGGCTGATGACTGGCCTTTCTCTGTCCATTGGCCAATGGCCATCAGCCATCGGCCAAACGTTGGCCGATGAATGGCCACTCTTTGGCTATTGGCCAAAAGACCATCGCCAGCCACTGGCCGATGCTTGGCCAAATTCCGTGCTGCTTGGGCTAGCTCTCTCCGAGCACTCGGGCTTTATATTCCAGGAGGTCTCGTTGGCGCGGCGGGGCGAGGTGAGAGGGAAGTGACGTCACGGGGCGGAAGCCAATGAGCGCTTGGGGAAAACCGATGAACAGCGAAAGCAGCCTCAGGCACTGGATGCCGCTGCTATGAGCGTGCAAGGCGGGCGAACGAGACAGAAGCGGAAGCAGCGCCCTGCTCGGCTGGCCGAAATGGAGCGCAAGAAGCGGCAAGCTGACGTGGGACTGCGTGCGAAAGAAGCCGGGAAAAAATTAAAGGAAGATCCATTGGTGGAACTTTAGAGAATGCCTTAGCATGACCCTTGGGAAATGTTACCAGTGACCGCATAACGAAGCTGAACAGAGGCAGCAAAAGAATAAAGGACGCAAAAGAGAAAGCCAAAAACAGAAAAGTGAAGGGGTCAGCGTAAGCGTCTCCTAAAGGGGGAACGTGTGTGGCGTTTCCCAACGGTCATGCTAAAGCATTCTCTAAATCTTCCTTTAATTTTTTTTAATATGTCCACTTGTTGTAGAGTTTCTTGAAAGCAATAGCTTACGATAAAAAAATACTAAGTTTATTGCACACTCCCAGAGCTACATTATATCACTTGTGAACCGAAGAACTAAATATAACGCTTAGCCGTTATATTAAGAAGGCAGACACACCAGCGGTGTGTGCCTTTTTGTTGGTCTCTGTGCATGTGCCCTTCAAACGTTCAGCTGGCATTTTAACAACCATGAACCAACTAGCTCAGCTTCAAGCCGTCACAACGCTTAACAGCTGACCAATTTTTTTTTTTAGCGTTCCAGGGAGCTTTTGCTCAAGTTGAAACTTGTTAATTTTAAGTATTCTTTTACAGCGCAGCTGTTAAGGAATAGTTTCCCTAGTATCGCGTCCGTCAGCAAACAAATGATGACAAAACTCTGGACAGCTACCACCATCTTAAGCGACGGCGGCAACCAGACAACCGGCTTGCTAGTTGTCCGGTTGTCGCCGCCGCTCATAGATGGCGGCAACCTCTCCAGCCTTTCCACTCTGGCTTTCCAACTTGTGGCTGGCCCATTACATCATTCCCACCACACTACAGGTTCGCTGGTCTTCCTTCTTCACCAGAGTAAAAAAACTGAAATTTTTTTTTTAATCTAATTGTTCGTTTTATAATATTCATTTATACTCGGGCATGAAGGACTTATCTTGAGTACGTTAAGCCAAAGTTTGCAAAGCGTGATTGCCAAATCGTCGAAACTAACAAAACAGTTGTCCTCGTTCAATCGAAGCAAGCGCGCGAGAAATCTGGCGCATAAAAACCGTCCGGTGTTCGCTGGGACAAGTAGGTAATTTCCACGCGACACCCTCATTCCCGACTTTAATCTATTCGGAAGTCCGCAGCGCCCTCTCTTCGTGTCCCTAACCCTAATCGGCCCCAATCCCAGCTCCAAGAAAAGCGCCATCTTCGAAGGCATTACAGAATTTAATTAAACTCCGAAAATAAGTTTCGCTACATCTTCCATTTTCTTTTACTTTATTTTTTTATTCTTCAACCCAGTCCCGCTGTCGCTTTACCCCTCGTTCTACCACTTTCCCTCTTCGCCTTTAAAATGTCCGATTGAACGACGTGTGTCTTAGAAACGAGTTTTATTGCTTTTGTTTTTATTTCCTTAATTTAACGCGATCGCTTTATGCGACAGTATGAAGAAATTTACAAATAGCGCGACAGAAAGAGTGGGGCCAAGTAATGTTTTCGAGAATTCATTTTCTGCAAGCTAATGCCCGACAAGACGAAAAAAAATTAACGCTGGCGCCGCGCATTTTTTTTTTTTTTTTTTTCCATTCTTCGCGATGTTACGTCCCCGTTGTCGTCTTACTCGCTGTCACTTCTGTATCGGCTTGCCTGAAACGCGTGAAATAGCGGGCTATTATAATACCGGCACGTGCTTTTAAAAGTTACCAACTTTCGATTCGAAGCCCTTCCCGAAGGCGTAGAAATTTTGTCGTTATCCTCAGAAGCCTGGTATTAAGTGATTCTTATAGTTTGTGGGCCTGAGTTGGACTGGCCGCTAGAACGGTTACAGGAAGAATTTAGATCCTGTAGCCGATAAACACTCGCAATCGTATCTCGTGCCTTTGGTCCGCTCTTTAATAGTGTAGACTTGCCGCGCGCTTTTGAAGTATATTTAAGCATGGAACCAGGACTGAATAGTCCCGGATGAAATGCCGCCGAGAATTATGAGTCCGAAAAAAATGGTCCCGAAACAAAATTGATTCCGAACAAAATGATCCTAGAAAAATTATTTCGGACGAAATAGATAAACAAAAAAAAAAGATCCCGAACAAAATGGTCTAAGATAAAACGTTATCTTGGACAAAATGATATCCAGCAATATTACTGAGTTTAAATGGCTCGGGATAAAATAGTTACGATTAAAATGTGTCTAGTTAAAATGGTCCCGGTGAAGGAGGCCCCAAGCGCGAGCCCGGATCAAATTCCCGGTTGAATTTTTCGCCATGGTTTGCTCGCTCACTGTAAGTTGGTCGATTTGCTTGTTTATAATCTAAATTAAACATTTAAAAATTTTCAAAATAAATTGGTGATGAAAGATTAGCTGTCTTAACCTGCGATTATTTCATAATTTTAAAACATACTATGGTTGACACTCGCGGGAAGAAAAAATCGTGCACAAATATAAACAAGGGCGTGTCACGAATAAGCTAATTATGCTTCTGTATTACACCCATCCAAAAGCACTGAAGCCCCCTGAGAATAAATTCTCACTCTTGAAAAAGAGCTCTGCACAAGTTTTTTTCCTAAGAAACATCACAAAATGCTAAATTATGTCAGCGAGCGGATACGGTAAACTCCTGTTGATGTAAAGCTCAGAGTCGCAATTTATTAAAGCGAAGAAAGAGCGTCCAAATTTTGGAAGAATCTACACAAAACCATCCTGTCCGATGTCTTTTTATGCAGGATTTTGGTGTCCTAGACTGCTTGGACCGGTGCCATATTGTCCGAGACCATTTTGCACGGCACCATTTTGTACGGTACAATTTTTTTTTCGCATCCGTTTTGGTTTATAGCTGCCGAGCATTGCTTCGTGTGTGTTAGGAACATTACAGCCAAGTGAAAACATTTGCGCAGCGTCTATGCTCCACCGTTGGGTGCAGCTCCGGCCGCATAACGCAACCACAACCCAACTCAAGATGGTGATGCCCAGTAAACTACATATCGATAGCATACTCTAAACCCGCTAGACCTACACTAAAGCATAAACCTCCACTGTTCTTCTAACCTCAACCAAAGGTCGCACACGCTTTCCTCTTAGCTCATTGATGCCAGCATTCGCGGACAAGCTGCATAAGAAGATTCCCCGCCACAAAAGAGCCGAAAATATCGGGAGGAAACAAAAGGGGTGCACTGGGAGCACGACCGTCCCTTCGGATATCGGATTGAGGAGAGGACATCACAATGTTCCCCGACTGCATCCGAGGGAGGAAGAGATAAGAGAGTCCTATTGTGAGTGCCTTTGCGGGACAACGTCCCGACTACGCGCGCCCGGGAACTGTCGTGGCGTGATCGAAACTTGCTGGGCCGCGTTGCCATGGAACAAGCGCGACGTTTGACGAAACTCGCCTTCCGCACGCTATGGGTTCGGTTTTGAACGTTGTAACCTCTTTTAACATTAGCTGTGTCAATCTTCGAGGAGTATCAACCTGGCTTAAAATGGCGGCGTCTTTCGTAGTCAGGGGCTCAAACCGTAGTCCCAACCTCTTAAGGGAAGAATCTTTTCGGCAAATGTAACCGGAAAGCCACCGATGAAAGTAAAACCAAAACTCAGGCATTCTGGCAAACAAACCTCATAATAATAAAAAAAAATTTAAAAACTTGAAACCGGGAACGAAAAAACAAAAAACGAACAAGCACCAACACCATTTCAAGCTACAGCGAAAAAAAAAAAAAGGAACCGACATTTTAATTTGACGTGAGCTGCAACCGAAACTGTGATGTAGTGTGATATACGATGTTGTCATTACTTTTGTCGCCATTGTGTAGTAGATAATGTTTTGCGCGTGATGCTGGGTGTCGTGGTACCGCGCACAAGCGCTCGCACGCGTTAGAGAAAGCGGAACTATGAAGTCCCATTCACAAAGCCGCGTTTCCTTACGTTTTCTCACGTTACGTTGTGAGTCAAGGGAACATCCATGCCTTGTGCGCGTGGCGTGCAAAACTACACCACAAATTGGTCGCCACGCTTTATACGAACCACGGACGTCCCGGTGATTCTCGACGTAAGCACACCTAAGCTCCCGTAACATAGCTCAATGTAGGGAAACGATACTGTGTGAACCGGCCTTTATGCTCAAATTGCCGTGAACTAAACTACTACTACTATTATCTTCATTGTTTTGTCAACTGCCGGAGAGAAATCGCATTATGATTACTAACGACGGCGCTCCAACATGCATCGCTCGGGACTTACCACACAAATCCATGCTGGTACAGTTGCCGTCAATATCGAGACCGGCAGAACGTTGAATTAAGCTGATCATATCTTAGCTCGTATAGTGAGCTTTCGATCGGCGTGCAGCTGGTCTGCAGTGTGTAAACACATTCGTCTGTCGAACTCACCCTTGCTAACTTCTGCGATGAACTGTTGCTTTAAAGAGATATAACGGCTCACGTGTCTAATTAATCACTTATTTCTGCTTATTTGATAATGTTGACGAAATCATGTTTAACTTCAGCTTATACGGTACGTGCAGTTCCGGTAGACACTACAAAGATATGAAGGCGCGATTTGCTTTATAAGAGCGCTCAACACTCCCAGACGTGTGTTCGATCCGCGCACAACCCATAGCATGTCACGTCACGTGCCATGGGGTGTGACGTCATGTAATATTGCGTGGCACCATGACTTGACAACATAACGTCGCGTCCATCCAATTTCTTCTGAACGATTTTAAATAACCGCTCTTTAAATACTGCCTTCTATTGAATACTTGGAAGTGACTGTCGTTGTCAAGTTTATTTTTACTTTAGGCACATTTTCACGCAGCGAAAGGTTGTTGTGCCAGTCGAGTATTCGCGAGACATGCTCCAGTGTACCAAATGGCCATGCTCACAGGTTTGGACCGCCTCTAGTTCAAATATTGGCTTCATCCAAAACTTTGGATATCTAGCATTACGAAACTCTCTGTGACATGCTTCAAACAAAACAAAAGACAAAACAAAAAAAGAATCAATAAATGTCCTAAATGCGCAAACTTCGGAGCAGCCACTTCACCGTTATGAACTCGGCAGACCAAGCTGTCCATATAGTTATTCATTTTCACAGCTGAGATCTTCGAAGCGCGGACGCTTTACGGCAGCGTCCCGAAAGATGGTGAGCAATTGCCCCCAGCGCCCAGCCTGCAGAAGACGCACACCATCAGACGGAACGGCGTCGCCATAACACACACGGGGACACGCACTTCGTCAGCTTCCAATTTTACGTTTCCCGCCCGAAGCGGAAAAAGGGCCGGATATCTACGTTCCCGCTCAAAAGTGTTTCCGGTGAGACACTTTTTGAGGGCGCCCAGAATAAAACGCAATTTGCCGCTCAGTGAAGCCGTTTTATGCACCCGTCATCCAGCCGTACCACTTCCGCGAATGTTTGTTTGCATTCGAAGGCGTCTTTCTTGTTGTTTTTATCGTTGTTTTCTTTTTGTTGCTCTTGTTCGCGCGAGATGACTCGCAGGCTGCATTCTCTACCCTCGACGGAGTCGGTCGTCATGTAGAAGTTAGGGAAGTGAAAAGCTCGACAGAGGTTCCCAATGAACCCAGGAAACCGGGCGGAAAAAAAACAAAACATCAACGTTGTTTTGGGACAGAAAGAGAAACAGTAAACGGAGACGACAGCTTTGGGTAAGTGGAGTCGCGCCAAAACGACAACCAAAACTCAAAAGAAAACAATACGGGAACCATTTTCAATTTTGCAGCGTCGCTTCGTTTTGCCATGCTCGCCAAAACACGCAAAAAAAAAAGTTAAAAATGTATTTTGCTTTTTTTTTTTTTTACGGCGAGGACACAGAGACGGTTTCACACTGCGTTTCTCCGATGCTGTTTACTTCCGGGAATTTATTTTATGTTTAACGTCACAGTAAATCGATCGCGAACCGCTCGCGAGAAGCCCTCGCTTCTGAAAAGCGTGGACGCAATATTACGATGATTCACTCTGTCATCGGCGACAGTTGTTGCAATTTCGCTTCCGAGCACGGTGCGAAGGTCACGTTCGAAGATTATAAGTTCAATGCCAACAAACAAATACTTCGTAAAGTTCTCCTTAAGTCGCATTACGTAAAATATCATAGGACATCTAGGTCTAGTGTATACATTGCCGCAGTATGCTTTAAAAGCACCACCTTTTCTGACACCTAAATTCAAAGTCAACATTTTTATTTTTGATGCATTTCTGAAGTAAAAAGGTGCCCTGGCACATCATGAGAGCGGCAGATGCGCCACGTATATTGCTGCGTTCATGACCGAGAAGGAACTCTTCTCGGTCATGAACCGAGAAGAGGGGGAGGGACGGAGGAGGAGGCATACCTTTGTCGTGACCTTCATGAATGACCGCGACCCCTCCAACTCCTCCGTACACCCTCCTCCTCCCCTCCTCCTTCCTCCTCCTCTCCTCCTCCCTCTCCCCATCCTCCATCCTCCTCCTCTTATTCTCCTCCCCTCCTCCCCCTCCTCTTCCCCCTCCGTCCCTCCCCCTCCCTCATCCCTTTTGACGTCACTCGTGACCCTAGTGACCCTCGTGGCGTCACATGAAAATAACTCGTGAAGGTTATGACCTTCGTCACGACCTTCACGAGTGACCTTCATGACGTCACTTGTGACCCTAGTGACCCTCGTAACGTCACACGTGACGTCACGTGTGACGTCATGATGGGAAGTCCCATAATGCAACGCACAGTTATGAGTGACGTCACTCGTGATGTCCCTCGTGACCCTCGTGGCGTCACTCGTGACCCTCGTGACGTCACACGTGACGTCACGTGTGACGTCAGTATAAGAAACTCCCATAATGCAACGCGCGGTTACGGCAACGGCGACGGCAACGGCGACGTCCCTCAAGCCGGAAACGGGCGCCTAGGAGCTGCGCTCTAAAAACGCGAACAAACGGACAATGAAGAAACACAGACAACAGGTCAAGCGCCTGTCATCTCGTCCGTGTTTCTTCGTTGTCCCCTTCGTTCGCGCTTTTTAATCTTTTATTCAGCGAGGTCAGTCTCGACCTGCCCATAGACTGATTAGGCAAGGCGCGACTCACCTTGCCCAGTCAGTTTCGCCTTAGCTCAACCCCGAATATTCTAAGCCAAACCTTACGGAGAAACGTTCTTTCTCGGCCATGCACACGGCAATATACCGTACAATATATTTTCTGTTGTCCATTGAGTTTAATTAAAGTGTCGCAAAATAATCAGCAGAAAAGGATGAACAAAGCATAATGTTATCCTTTTTTTAATTATGTCAATAAGAACATAAAGGTCATCTGGCATTCATGTCTGGGTAAGCGCACCGGACACCCAAACAAAAACCTTCCTTCGGCGACGAAAAAAAAAAAACGAACATTCCGGCATTCGTAGATCAGCTTCTTCCATCACTTGTTCTATAACCAGGAGCCTTCGAGGCATACTGGAGAGAACAAAAACATATTAAACAATACGTTGATATTAATACAACAGTGCTGCCAACCTTGAATGATGCTATCGCACGTATGTGGTATGTACTCGGACAGACTGCCCAATAAACGAATGAACATACCTAGAACTGCGATATCTATAGCTGAGCTGGTCAAGTTTAGAAGCAAACTCGAAACGTTATTTTCGTATAAATAAATTGCGAGAATGTGCATAGCATTATGGTATCCGGATGGGAACCTGTAGTAAGATACTGAGTAGTTTGTCAATGCAATGGCGAACCAATTATTGTCACTCCAATTGCTGTAACCGTGCACGAATGTGGCATCTGTAGTTAGATGTCATTTCTGCTTAGGGTCATTTGATATCTGTGAGATCGTAGTTTCACAAAATCAAGATAACTTGACTGTATTACTTGTTAGAAAGTTGCAATATTGGGGACCGTCTCCCGGGAATCACAACTAACCTGTTATCGAGGGCCGACGTGTCACATAATCGCAACAATTGCTTTATGTGATTATAATCTAGTATTGTATATTTTAATCATTCGAATTGCCGTGCTACGCGTACAGTCATTTGCGTTACCAAAACTTCAAGGATTTGATGTACGAAATCTGGCAGAATGCATTGCGCCATATACGTCGAGACCTCCCCTATGTATTTTGTATTGTCAAAAGCCTTGAACGCTCGTCCTTCCTTTAAAATTGTATCACAATTCGCCGAAACTTTGGCAAACCTTGTGTCCGCGTTTTTCAACAAACCCCGTCTGAGGGAACCCCTAGGATTGATGGCTTAAGTTTAGGAAGTAAGATCGACATATTAAACGTAATATTAAAAATTGGCAATACAAAAATTGGGTTTTAAATGACGAATAAAAAGACGCAAAGAAGTAATCAAAAGTTTCTCACTAAAAAAAAACTTTGTTAATTCACGCGGGGTTTTTAGATTCATTGAGTTACTTTTTAAAGACATTCCTAACTATATTACATACAAGCGTCAATCGAAGAAATGAAATCCGGCTTTTCAATCCGGATAAAGAGTCTACAAACCGTAGAAAGCTGCCACACAGTGAGAATGTGGCGCTAACGGTTATGATAATATGCGAAAGTTTGAGCACGTAAAGTTACCTGTACCGAAAGGTACAAAAAAAGAAAAGAAGAATGTATCTATAAGCCGACGTCCACCCAAGCCCCCCATCCATCAAATGGAAACTTAAGATTGTGGGTGCCTGTAACATAAATTTCAGTAAAAAAAAAAGATCGTCAGGAAGAAAGAGGAGGATATCGCCTTTTTCACTCATACGCTTTCTTACTTATTTATTTTCCCCTGAACTAAAGGATACGGACGGCCGCAATTTTAAAGTTACACTTTACGAATATTATGCTCAGGTACACGTGGACTAAGGCATTTTTCCCCCTCTTGTATCTTTTGATTCAGTTAACGTCCTGTATATATTATGTCGATCTCATAAAACCAGACCTTCGAAAAAAAAATACCCCACAAGATTCGTCATCAAGATACACAAGAAACATCGTCATCCTCCTACATCCAAGAACAAAAAAACAGCTCCAGCCGCATTTGCGACCCGTACCTCTATGGCACGAGCGAGGTCCTGGCCCGCGCTCTAAGACCGCACAACATCGCAGTTACACATAAACCCGTATCAACCAAAGGTCATTTTCTTCCTATTCCGAAGGATCGTCCCCCAAAGTAAAAAGCTCAAGGCCTGATTAACCGAATTCCTTGTGCTGAAAACGACGCCTCGTACGTGGGGGAAACGAAGAACTTTCCCGAACGTCTACGCATGCAGACATAAGTATGACGTAAAGAAGAAAGACATCCAAGGCAACGCGCTGGCGGAACATGCTCAGAAGACCGGCCACGTTATCGGCTTTGAGAGCAGTTCCATCCTCGACAGAGAAAGAAGCTGGAGAAAGCGGCAAAAGTCAAAGTCAAATTTGGGTGTTTTACGTGCCAAACCTACGACGGGCATCTGGCACGCCCCAGTGGAGGACTGAGGATTAATTTCGACCACCTCGGGATCTTTTGACGTGCAACCGAAAGCTCGGTTACACGGCGCCTTCTCCGCAATAAGCCTCCGTCATATTGCGGGCACCTCGGTCGGGATTCGAACCCGCCACCTGGGGAGGAGAAAGCGGCTCTTATTAGAATCTTGGAACATACAAAATACTAACAACAATCTGAACTGATCCACTGGAACGCTTCCAAGCAGCTCTATAACACGGGCAACGATGCGCCACACACAAAAACAGAAGAAGAAAACAGTACTAAAAAAAAAGAAGAAGAAAAAAACAATAGATTGCTATCTTTGGGCCCACATACAGTCACCCGTGAACAAGGAGCCAGCCGGCTTCGAAACGTCGTGCACATTGAAGAAGTTGGTTTGAGTCTGCAGGGTACCCTTTCTTAATACGCCCACTTTCGTATGTTATCACCACCGCTAAATTCTCACGTACTTTCAGCTTTCTGCGATGCGTATAGTCATAGCCTCCTCTATACGGAGAAAGCCTGGCACATCGACGACTTAGCCATAGGGCGCGCGGCCGCAGGAAAAAGGAGAGGAGGAGAGCGCCGAACGGTGACCAATATGGTAGCGCAGAGCAGAAAGGGCAGACCTAGACAGCGAGCGCTTGGGTCATGAGCGGCCGCTCCCCGAACCACGCTTGTTTTTGTGTTTTCGTCACCGTCGTTTTCGTACTCCGGGAGAAACGGGCGCGGCGATTCGAAAGGGCGCAGGGAGAAACGGGAAAGGGACGTTGAGTTTCTCCTCTCCACGATAGCGACAAGAAAAGAGAGAAAAAAAAAAAAAAAGATTGTTTCTGCGTTTGACCGCTCCCTCTTTTGTGGCGCTAGCGGTCAAGGTTCTCTCCGCTCCCGTTTCTCCGCCCCTCCTTTCCCATTTACGGCGGCCGTCTTTTCACGCGACGCGCCAGGCTTTCTCCGTATAAAGGAGGCTATGGTATAGTTTATTCATGCTGGCCGGAAAATACTGTTTCATTTTCTCGGTCGATCCCTGTAAAATCTATAGAGTATAAATTATATAGACATTCTTAGGAACTGCAAATTATGTGGAAGTACGCGGCCCGCGTGCGCATAGATTATATAAAAAAGAAGGTTTCCCGGCATAGTCGCCGACAGTTTAAGAGACTCAGGACGGGGCTTATTATACGTTCGCGCTTCTTGCTTTCTGATTGGTTCCTCCACGTTCTTATCGCGTAATATCGCACTCTCATTGGCTGCGGCGTGATAATTAGATGCTCGGAATGCTCCACGCCCTGAATTACTTACGCTGTCCGTGTGAATACTTAGTAGTTGTGTTTCCGGGTATTTAGACGACTAACAGACCGAATTGCACAATAGGCTTGAGCCCTAAAATGCATAATCGGTTATTTTTTTTATATATCATTTTTATCCCTGCGCTGTTTGTCTTCTAACAATCTTCTTTTTTTTTTTTTTTTTTTTTTGGGGGGGGGGGGGGGGGGTGTCGTTTGCCCGCAGCAGTTGGCACCTCGTTTGCATCACACGGATTAATTTTTTGCGTATCCATTCGTGCTTTGTTTTTTTTTTTGTTTTTTTTTTATTTTTGTGTGCTTGTGTTTTTGCGAAGCCATCTGATCTCCATCGTGCTTTGCCAGTTTTCATAAACGAGCACTTCCGCCTCATAATAAAGAACGAAAAAACGAAGAAAAAAAACTTCGCGTGTGTTTTTGTCTTTTTTTTTTAAGTAGAGGCCAGGGCTACGGGCCAATCTGCCGTCTTCTGAACATCACGTGACTTTCGTGGCGAACATGCCCGTTGACAGCAAAGCAAACCCACGTGACAAGCTGCAAACACGGAATTGGTACACACTTTTTATTGTTTTTTTGTGTTTCTTTTTTCTTTTTAGAAAGGGGACAAGGTGTAGTTGGGCATACAGAACGGGGGTACTCGAGCTTTCCCCTCTACGAACTCTTTCTAGCGTATGTTGGACCGAATCAGTTTTTTCTTTATTTATTTAAATCCTACGTTTTTATGGCTCCCATTATTTCGCGTCCGCTCCATTTATCGAGTTATATCGGGCAGAAACGCAAGGAATTGCTTTCAGGCAGTGGGGATAGCTCGCTTCGCCGTAACGCGTTTCAAAACATGACGTTCTCGTGCCAACGGTTTTATACAGAAGGTGTTTATGAAGCGCCTGTGACCGGAATAGCAGCAGCCGCCTCGGTGGCTCTGAATCAAAACGCCAGCTTACAAACCCTGGGTTAAGGGGTTAAAATTCCGGCTGAAGTGTCCTCAATTCGACGGTGACTTACTGCTGAGAAGGCGCCATGGAACTGAGTTATTGGTCGGAAAAGGTCACCAGGTGGTCGAGATTAGAACTCAGTCCTCACGCTGATCTCGTTATAATGTCCCTCGTTTATTTAGTGCATAACCTCTGAAACTGTATTTTTGTGAAACTATTGGCGTCATTTACCACGTCACTTGCCACTTCGACTTGTTTATGAAAGTATACCGGTGAATAGGAAATGAATCCTGAGGCGTCTGCGGGCAATAAAACAAAACGGCATAGTCGGGACTGAGAAAGAAAAAAAGAAAAATAATTACACAAGAAAGATTTAATTGTCATTCTGGTCCGTGCCGTAAAACTTGTGGAACGTTGAAGGGTTCGCAAGAAGACCCCGTTGAACGGACTCCCATTTGATAAAGTCTGGACTATCGTGATATTTAATCCTCACGTGGATGGGCTTGAGAGAGCTTTTCAAGCAGCGACAGTGTACGACGCACATTCATACCCGCTTCCTTAAAAAGGTAAGTTTGATTTTTTTTTTAACATGACGATTTTTTATTCTCGTTGCAGCTGCACAATTGCACTGTCTGTCGCCATTTCCTTCTACTAATGGTCTCTGCTTGTAATATATATATATATATATATATATATATATATATATATATATATATATATATATATATATATATATATATATATATACCTGAGCATTTGTCCTAATGCTCAGGTGTATCCTGCTTCAAGATATAAATTAAAATGTATATCTTTATTTTTTGCGACTGCTCTGGAGGGTCTTATAAACAAAAAGGTGCAACATGGTAGCTTGAAGGAGCCCGTGACATGGGCAGCAGCAAGACAACTATTTTTTAACATTCTAGAGTTTCATTCTAACATCGCGGACAAAAGCAGAAATCACAGTAGAAAGCGCTGAGTAGTATATGAATAAAAATCAGTTCGACTACATAAAGTTATTCGTTCATACGGTACAATTGAAATTAAAAGAAAATCTAAAAAATACTTTTGTGAAACTAAAATAAATTTGAACGAAAATTATGCCTTCTAAACACACAAAATACATCGCCGTTCCGACGACTGTGGTGGTTTCAGTACGTAAACTAGCGTCTTTCAGAAAAGAAAGCTAGGGCACTGAGCAAAAATCGAACTACAAAAATGGGAAGTCCGCTCGCGTAATTAAGCCGAGCAACGGAAAAGTTTTACGAGCCCTAACAAAGTAGTTAGAAGTACTGAAGCGTCTGTGCAAGAAATGTCTAAAACACCAAACGACTGGTCGTAAGGACGACCAAACTAAGAAACTACAAAAATGTGTAAAAGAGCTTTAAACTCACAATAAAAAGACAAAAAAAAAATAAAAAGAAACCCACGCAGTTGGCAGATAGCAATCAGAGATATCAATATAAATGCAAAACAAAAATTTAGCTTACAGATCAGCAAAACACGGGTGACCGGAGACAAGAAACTATACGGAGAGCAGGCGTTTGAAAACGCGTCTTCGGCGCAAAGCAACGGAAGGAGAAGTAATCAGTTGGCAACATAAAAAGCGCGCAAAGAACGCGCGATGACGAGGCAGTCAAGCGCGCGCTGTCATTGGCTGAAATCTAAGGGTGGGGGGACACGTTTAAAGTGTAATCAAAGAGCAGACGAACTTGCACTCCTTATAGTCAGTGACTGGCTTAAGAAACGCCCCCAGGCCGTGTCCCTTCCCAACCCGTATAAAAAGTATTTTTGACTTTTTATTAAAGACGTGTTCACATTTTGTTGACTCTGATTACACTCTTTTGACTTTGACTTCCTGTTGACGTGGTCAACAGTAGGTTTGTTCATTTTGTGTTGAAAATTTTCTGTTGATTTTATTCAGCCTGGGTCAAAAAAAAAAGCTGTTGACTTTCCATTAACTTTACGTTGATTTTTTTTTTCTGCTGACTTCCTGTTGACTGTGTCATCAGTTTGTTTGCAGACGTTCTGTTTACTTCATGTTGAAAATGTTCAGCTGACCCTCTGTAGCCAGTATCGATAGAAAATCTACAGACTTTCTGATGACTTTGTATTGAACATAGTACACCTCGACTAGATGCCAAAAGTCACCAAGTTTTTCAATAGTCTCTGACCAGATGAGAACAGCAGGGAGGAGCTTCAGTTGTCCCGCCTCCAGCGGGAGCCTGCTACCCTTGGCAACGCTTCGGCGTTCGTGCACCTCGAGCGCGCGAGTGCAGTCAAAGCACGACGGAAGGCATGTGGCGCGTGCTGGCCAGGCGAGGCGTTCGAAAGGCATGTCCTACCGTTCTGACTTTGTAAGTGACTATAGTGACTTTAATGACAATATTAAACTAGTCAACTAGTAAAGAAAAGCAAAATAACTTTTTTTAAAGTAGAGAAACCGCCTTGACTCGCTTTGTCCTGAGTGGTGCTATGCAGAAAAGCGATAACATTTCTTCTAGAGCCGTTTTTGCGGATGTTGTTTTAGCGACTGCGCCGAATTATCATTAGTTGAACCAATGCTTTTTAGTAAGAGATGTCGTCCACGAACTTCGAAACACTGTTTTCCCTTTGATAGACTCCAGGGAAGAAGATCGGATACTTGGAACCTTAAGAAGGGCTGAGGTGGTCACCGGCTAAATGATTATCTTTTATATGTAGGCTATGTAAGCTTGCGCTGGGAACCTCCTGGGTTCGATCCCCACCGCCCCCGCTTGTTTCCATCTGGGGGAGTTTCGTACTGGCACGCGTTCGTGTAATCCCTACGGTGTGATGCTCGTTAGATACTCCAGGTTAGCGGTTATACTGTATTGGCTAAATTTCTCATCTACGCTTAAGCGACCGGTCACCCGTTGAAGCGTACCAACATCAAGACCGTATGAACATACAAAGCAAGAACATTTTTCGGGAGTGCGACTAGTGTTCAGTTCTTCATTGTGTTTGTGTTCGTTTCTAACATGTAGTTGTGGGATACAGTTGTGCTTTTAAATACTACAGGCACCATTTCCTAACAAAATCGAAAATAAAAAAGAAATAAAAAGGTCGCGTGTTTTCTTACATTATTTTGCTTTAGTTAATTTGAAACAGAGTGGAAAGCCATAGTAGGTTTCCAAAACTTTGTTGAATAAATAGCTAAGGTGTAATTCCTGTTTTTTAAACGGCTGTAGTTTTTTTTTTTTAATTGAAAAGCTACAAAAAAGCACCTTGGAGGCGACAGAAAGTCTGTTGACTTTTTATTTAAAAAAAGCCATTATTCAAAAGAAATTGTCAACAGAAAAGCTAGAGAAAGTCAAATGAAAATCTATCGACGTTTTATATCCTCTGATGACTTTCTTTTCAACAGCCTTTCAACAGAAAAGCACAAGCATCAAAAGGAAGTTAACAGAAAAGCATTAACTGCCCCATGGAGCGAACCGGGGTTCTCAGCTTTTGAAGCCGCGCCAAACGGCACCTAAATTCCCATCCCATGGAGCGAAGGCTGTAGGCTGCAGCAGCCACCCCATTGTCTGGCGCGCGGTGTAGTTCCAAGGAACGCCACTCCACCGAGAAACCCTCTTCATGGCGGCGCAGCGGCCCGGCCGCCGGTAAGAGGAAGCGGCCGGCCGCAGGAGCCAGCAGAGCCCGCCTGGGCAGACTCCGGAGTGGTTGCACGGCCGAGCTCACCGCGGCGTGCAGCTTTTAGGAATGCGTTACGTATACGAATGCTTTCGCATTCTGACACGTCAGCAGTCTTAAGTGTCTTTGTCGTTTTTACAGCGAAGCTGTTAACGGCTTGGGTTCCGTCGATTTTTGTTTGTGTACGTGACTAAAAGCTGCACGCTCACGCAGCCGCACTCGTCCGCATGCGCACGCCTTCCCCTTATAAAATGTTCGAAGTAAATAACCAATATAAAACGTTCACGAACGCGCGTGCAAGATGCCATTTGTTTTAGGCTTTTGCTTTAGAACAGTTATGCTCAAGACGTCGGCGCGTGAGGCGCGTGGAACGAAATTCTCTGCATTCTTCTTGATGCTTGGGTAATTTAGCAATAGATCTATTCGGTATATAAGCTATCAATAGGTACCATTTTCAAGATCAGTAGACTCTCAGGTAGATAATAAAGGTTTCTCAAAGATTTGCCGCTGTGCAACCCGCGTCAGCCATGTCTACGCTCGCACCGCCCTCTCTTTGTCGTCGTTCCAAGCCCCCGCTTGCGTGCCTAGTTTTCTTTCCTTCTGCTCTCCCGGGGTGGCGGTCCCGTCGCGTGTGTCTACTTTCCGCCGGCTCCTCGGGGCGGGTCTGTGTCGTGTGCTAATCAGCTTCGCTGGTGATCCACCTTCACAGAGTGGAAGGGCTCATGATTTTTCTCTCATTACCACTCTCCACTTGGTTGGCAAACGATTGCCGAGCCAACACCGATAGTATTTGCTTAGTTTTGCCTTTAAGTCCAGACGCAGCCGACGCTACGAGCTGAAGGGACCAATCAGACAGCGTCAAAAGGTCGCCCTGTTGGAGTTCGTCGTGTTCCTCTACTTGTTCCATCATCGCTGAACCAATCATAAACAGGAAATGCTTAGTGACTCGCGCTTTTGACACCGATTGATTGGTCCCGTTACCTTGTAGCGTCGGCTGCGTCTGGACGCGTAAACTGAAACGAAGTATAGTAACGCTCTGTGAAATGAAAGAAAAACCGCTTATCGGCCTGTATTCCGGGAACCTGCCTATTTCGTCTTGCTCAGTTAATCCCCGGAGGCACGATACAATCTTAAAGGCCCCACAGCTGATCGTTCAACCTACCGAGTTGATGGATTCAGCCACAATTGATGACGAATGTATGTCTCGGAAGGTCTCTATTTTCGGTGAAAACAGCGTGAACGCAGCGACAGCTAATCAAGCGGGGAATGACGACAAAGATTTAACAGCCGATGAAGCTTTGATAATGTTTTAGCTTTCTTCTGATCAATAGCCCGGCAGGCCTTGCAAACCCCGCGATCGCCTGGCTTTTCTTTTTATTTTTTTAACTGTCGGATAACGATGTTTTAACTGTTATCGCACTTACATCCAAGCCATGCAGAATACCGCGGATGTTGTATTCCGGTTGGGGAGGCAAGCGGTAAAGATTCAGGGGTGGGCCAATAGCCATAAACTCTAACGTGGTAGGGTTGATGCATCCGTCCCTGGAAATATAAATGATTGCAGTCGAGCTTTTACTATTAAAACGGTAACCAATTCGCCGCCCCATGGCCTAACCTGTTTCATAAAACTTTACTGTTGGCGGTATCAGGCGGCGACGCCCTTTGCCTCCAGCTTAAACCAATTCTCTATATTTTTTTCTAACTTGGAGTGGTTACTAATGTGCTGCAAGGCGGTGTCGCCCTTATCCCGTAGATTTAGAGCAGAAGGTGTATTGGAAAGCCATCGATGCCAAGAATGTAAATATTTTAGATGTTTTGTACGAATGCGAAAAAATCACTGTTCTTCAGGTGCCCCAACATCTAGTAAACTTCCAAGTAAAGACCTGTTAGATGCCTACTCAAATGCAGGCTACTTGTATTCTACTTCTATTGAACATGATGAATGTCCCTGTACTTATTACGCTCTTAAAGCGCACTAACTGTTTCTCAAGGGCTCAGTTTTACTAACGCCATCTTCGATAAGGCTGGCGGCACACGATCTACAAAGGTATGTTTACACCATGTGACATGAAAACTCGGAGGCAGCGAGCTAAGCAGCAATGTAAAGTTACGCGTGTTTTTCAAATATAGGAATGGCTTAATTCTTGCTCTCCATTCATTCTCAGCTTTCAAACAAGTTCTCACTATAAGGCTTACCTGTTCCTAATGAATGCATTATTGTCACTCAGTATGCCATCCATCCTTACATTGACGTCAATACCAAGCATTCTTATACGATACTCTTAGTGTCACCCTTAGATATAAAAAACTAGGCAAACCATATTATTATTGTCCTATCGCGAAGACAGCCATTCGAAAACGAGTTGTAAGCACGAAAGCCCAAAAATAACGTAGTTCCAATTTAAGAGTAAGTATTTTAGGCGCGATTTATGTCGATAAATGTTCCGGAGAGTCGGTTGACGCTTTCATTTACAAATACATTAAGAACAGGAACGCAGGTCTACTAAACGTTGCGTGCAAAAGATAGAACATGTTTTTTTGCTAGTTTTGCTCCTTCCAAATGAAACGGTGGCGCGATTTCAATTATCATAAGGGCGTTGTCTCATCAGATGACGCGACAGATAAAGAAGACTTCTTGCATATATTTAAAATTAATCTACTGAACCTTTTTTGTCACGGGTCAGTTTCATCAACAGGCCGTACAAATGATATGTTTGTCTAAACCTCAGGGACTTGCATGACTCGTCAAGAGCTGGCTCTGTCTCGTTGGCGGCCAAGAAACACCATAACTATAGTACTATCACAGGGGTGGCCAGGCTGACCCGGCCTAAGAGCCGCAAACAAGACCACAAAACTTTCAAGAGCCGCGGGGGGGGGGGGGGGGGGGGCAGGGGGGGCAGGGGGGCAGGGGGGGGGCAGGGGGGGGGCGAGGGGGGGGGGGGGCGAGGGGGTTAACTTTTGTTTCGAGCAATAAACGAAACTCGAACTACTTTCAATTGATCCCAGTCAAAAGCAGTCTAACTCTACGTGAGGGAGCAGTTGCACAAGACTACCAAACCGCCACCTGCTTTCGATTTAAATCGCGTTTCATTTCTCTTTTTGGGGAAGTTTCTCGTGTGACCGGGAGGGTGGCGGGGGGGAAGGGGGGGGGGGGGGGGGGGGAGGGAGCCGCGAGCCGCACTTTAACACGCGAAGAGCCGCATGCGGCTCGCGAGCAGCAGCTTGGCCACCCCTGTACTATCATAACCTTTTGTCAAACATGAGGCTCGACCCGTTCGGCGAACCTCCTAACTTTTTGCCAAGTTCGACGAAGTTCGACTTATAAACAGTGTTGCCCCACTTTTGCACAAAACTTTCGACATTTAGGAAACCGACACAATATGATGTAGTTGTAGTAATATACTACTTTATGGTATATTACTAGCAATATGCAAATACTTTACACTGTATAATGTAGTAATATAAGATCAAACGTATGTAGTGTTAATTTTTTGGTTGGTTCCTCAATGTAAAATACTGAAACAATATACCCAACAAAAATTTCACCTTTACTCCTTTGAGTAATGGAGGAAACGTTTTTTTAATGTTCGCACATGCGCACAAAAACCAAACTTCTGTCGAACTGTTGTCTAAATTTGCATCAGAAGTTTTACAAAGCCGAACTTGGTCAAACTCAATCCTCAGTAAGTTTTGTGACATCCCTAGCCATAACAGTAAGCGCGTTCCACAGAACGCATTTCTTTCTCTTTTTTTCTTTTTTTTACAACGTTGAGAAGCAGCGGACTCAACGGATACACAGGACCCATCCGCACGACTATCCATAGACTCTGTGACCGGGGTTCATGACGGGTCCCAACGGATCCGCCCTCTCCCGTGCCTCAATCTCAGCGGCACCCTTATCAGCGGGGGGCTCCTCCCAATCGAAGAGGTGTCAGGAAACTCAACCCCCTCGCCGATCTCGGCCCGATTTGTCAGCCGTCCTGACCTCGCTTCTGGCTGTCTTCGCCCTTTCTTTCTTTATTTCTTCCACCTTCTTCTTTTCTCGTCCGCTGCGAAATCAATGGGACGTCTTTCGATATCCAACTTGGATCAAGCGAGTCGCTCCGAGTTATTCGCTGCCCCGGACCGACGCATCCAATGATCTCGTCGCGTGGCCACTTGGCCCCCGGCACGGATTAGAACAGGGCACCGAGTCCATTCAGTCTTTTTCTTCTTTTCTGGCGAAACTCTAAACAACCGGGCGTTCGTGCTTCATTTGTCTGGAGCCTTTGAAGGCACACTCTCAAAAATGTGAAGCTTCCCAGATTTAAAATTGCCTAGCCTAAATCACGAGGAGCAGCTCGCTGTTCGGGTCAGTCCAAGATGCATATCAGCTTCTATCCAAACGAGCAGTGTATGTTTACGCCAATGTAGGTGTCGCAGAAGGATGATTCCTCAACCTACTGACATTGTAGAACCAGTGTCCCAAGGTTGCTTATATTCTTTCTTTTTTTTATGTTCCGGTTAAATGTGGTGTCTCTTTTTATCCGACGTATTTACAGCTTCAATCACCTCGGCATGTCGTTGTCGCGAACCAGATCAAGATTGACGCAGTGTTTCTCTTGTTTTCGGCGCGTACCTTCTTTGTACATAAAGAAAAAGGAAATACTAAATTGAATACAAATTACATTCCTTCTTTTTTTTGTTTTTAATGCCGAGACTTTATTCTTTTCTTGCGAAACAGTCGAGTCATCGTTGCAACGCTCCCGGCGCGTGGTTCCCAACCTTCAGGTTCAGGTTCGCGCAGTCCATTAACCCTCTCGTCTAAGTGCAAAAGGCGTCCCTTCTGCTCGCCCGAGCTGTCAGCAACGAGCGCCGTTTCTGTTGCAGTCGTTCGGGCTTCCTCCGGCGCCGTTCACGTTCGAACCGGGGAAGGAGGGTGCTATCAACGCCATCTGTTGACAGCTGCCGTGACAAAAGGCCGCTCGCGCGGAAGACATGCTTCATTGTTTCGCCGGGAGTCGGCCCCGGCTCCGTTTTCCTTTTCCTTTTTGGTCCGGGGCGTTGTGCGACCCTTTCTGCCCTTTCGTCGGCTCGCGCTCGTCGTGGTGCGCCGAACGGATGAGCAGATTTGTGTCACTGGTAGCGCTGTGTTACAAATGATGGCCACCGACGTCTGAGACAGCTTAGCGGCGAGCGAACGCCCGAATGAGCCTTCAAAACGCTCTAATATGGGTGCTGTGGACCGCTAGCAAATAAACAAATTAACGGAAAGTATGAACGCCCACGTCTGTTAACAAATTTCAATGGCAAATATATATTCAAGGCCATACGCCATTGAAAACAAGCATGCACAAACTTCAATCTTGAATGGCAATTAAAAAATATCAAAATTGAACTGTCTTTTTTTTTTTTTTTTTTTTTCAGGAATTGCGTAAGCTGAAAGTACTAGGAAACAACGACTAATTCGAAAACAAACAATGGGGAACATTCGGCTTTATAAAACAAAACGAAATGTTTTCGAGCCTTCGTGTTGTCTCATTCGTCAGTAATCGGTTTATGTGGACATCTATTGCAGCAAAATAACTTGCACACACAGGTAGGCAATAGAAGCAAAAAAAAACGTCGCGCAAAAGCATATTAGAAAACTGTGCATAGTCAGCCAAACCTGCAATATATTGCCATTAACCCTAGGTAAATATTTCAATGTTTCTATACAGGTTCGTAACTTGAACTAAAAGCGTCCCAGTAAAGTGTAATTAAACCAAAAAATTAGCCTATCTGTAACCGCAACATCCCCAATCGACATTCGTTGTATAAAGGCACCATTGATTTTCACTGAAATCCAATTAGGAGAAAAGAATCTATAACCGCAGTTAGGCTGTCACAAAAAAGTTGTGTTAGAACTGCTTTTGATGAAAAGCTTTTGCTGTTTACATTTCGGAATAAAGTCTTTTTCTCCTTATGCGGCGCAAAACTCGTTTAACAGAATAATAATATAAGACGTGCCGGGGCATTTTTCGCTCAAAAGATTCTTTAAATTTCTTCGGTGAGAAAATTAAATTTGTTTGTGTTTTATGTATTCCTATTTTACTAGAGGAAGCTTTAAGATTCAACAGCTTGAGGGAAGATATTGCCGCGCGCAGGGCTGAGAAAGCAACGCTCGATCACGAACCTCCAGAAAGTTCTCGTTTATTCTTGTTCTGGACGTAGCGCTCGATCACGAACCTCCAGAAAGTGCGTGTTCATTCTCGCCCCGAGCGCGCTACGCTCGAACCTTCTCCGCCGAATCTTCGAGATAGTGACTCACCTTAGATAAGAGGCCGCCCGCGACATTGTCGAGTCAGTTTCGCCCAAGCGTTCGACTCTGCTGCTACGCCGACTTCGACGCCCGCGGCACTCTGTTATTATCTTTTTTACCCTTTTATTTTTGGCACAAGTTCGCCACATTAAAAGTTTATTTATTCCTGTTTATTTCTTGTTTATTGGCCACCGCCCGTGACAATATTCTGTTGATGTTCAGATTGTTTCACGGTGCTGTTCTGACGAAACGTAAGGTTTCCGGGGGCAATGCGTTTGCACTAGAAGTGGCAGCATTAAAGCTCGAATTGTTAAATTCTGCCAGTAACTGCAGAAGTTAACTGTAACTGCATAATTGCAGAAGTTACAAACTGCATGCTTCCGCATATCACCGTTACACACTAGGACTCCACATTTTACGAGTAATTATTTTATGTGAAACACTTTCCACCTGACCAATTATTACAAAATGGCCTGTGCTCGTTCAGAAAACTACTGGAAGCCGGTATATTGTGCCCTAAGATATAAACAACATTCTGAAGAAACGGAGAAAAGTAGTTCTAAAGCTAAAACAGGAAACATCTAATTTTGTTATAAAAAGCTTCAAGAACAGAGTTTTTAAACCTCAAAACCTAACCTTCGTTATTTCTTAGCGATGGACATGATTTAGCAGCCAAGGTAAAATAATCCGACAAATGTATGCGTCATTAGTTATCGCTGACCTGCGTTTCCCCAGGTAATGTGTATAAGATCACTTTGTTTTCTTTTGCATGTTGGCTGCAGATCCTAACTCATGGATTCTATCTACCGTAAAGACAAATTCGCACAAAGTCGGACTTCTGCTGTCAAAAGCTATCTTTCGGCCTCTGCAGTTGATATTGAGGCCGAAATTGAAATAGTTTGGGCCAAATTAAAAATGTTGCATATGAATTCGTTATAGCGTGTGTTACGGCCCCCTAGTTTCATTTGCTTCTTTGTATCAAAATTAAACACAGCTTTTGACAACGTGTCTTCATATTGCTGAAGACACGTTGTCTTTGACAACGTGTCTTCAGCAGTCAGCGGCAGGAGCTACACCAGATAGTAACATCCAAACTTTTACAGAAACCACCGGCACTGGTATCGGAGGGAACGCTGCCCATGACCAGGCAGCAACAAGGAACCGACAAGATACATCATCGGTAGCGGAACCAAGACCGCCATCGAAAGACGACGCCGATACTGATCATCGCTGACGAAATCGCTGCCGAGGACGACGCAGCAGCAAGGAACAACGAAAGGCAACAGCGATCACGAGACCGTGACGTCATCTAGAAGGGATAAAAGAAGCTTCCCACCAGGCAGCCATCGCAGTCAGCGGCAGGAGCTACACCAGATAGTAACATCCAAACTTTTACAGAAACCACCGGCACTGGTATCGGAGGGAACGCTGCCCATGACCAGGCAGCAACAAGGAACCGACAAGATACATCATCGGTAGCGGAACCAAGACCGCCATCGAAAGACGACGCCGATACTGATCATCGCTGACGAAATCGCTGCCGAGGACGACGCAGCAGCAAGGAACAACGAAAGGCAACAGCGATCACGAGACCGTGACGTCATCTAGAAGGGATAAAAGAAGCTTCCCACCAGGCAGCCATCGCAGTCAGCGGCAGGAGCTACACCAGATAGTAACATCCAAACTTTTACAGAAACCACCGGCACTGGTATCGGAGGGAACGCTGCCCATGACCAGGCAGCAACAAGGAACCGACAAGATACATCATCGGTAGCGGAACCAAGACCGCCATCGAAAGACGACGCCGATACTGATCATCGCTGACGAAATCGCTGCCGAGGACGACGCAGCAGCAAGGAACAACGAAAGGCAACAGCGATCACGAGACCGTGACGTCATCTAGAAGGGATAAAAGAAGCTTCCCACCAGGCAGCCATCGCAGTCAGCGGCAGGAGCTACACCAGATAGTAACATCCAAACTTTTACAGAAACCACCGGCACTGGTATCGGAGGGAACGCTGCCCATGACCAGGCAGCAACAAGGAACCGACAAGATACATCATCGGTAGCGGAACCAAGACCGCCATCGAAAGACGACGCCGATACTGATCATCGCTGACGAAATCGCTGCCGAGGACGACGCAGCAGCAAGGAACAACGAAAGGCAACAGCGATCACGAGACCGTGACGTCATCTAGAAGGGATAAAAGAAGCTTCCCACCAGGCAGCCATCGCAGTCAGCGGCAGGAGCTACACCAGATAGTAACATCCAAACTTTTACAGAAACCACCGGCACTGGTATCGGAGGGAACGCTGCCCATGACCAGGCAGCAACAAGGAACCGACAAGATACATCATCGGTAGCGGAACCAAGACCGCCATCGAAAGACGACGCCGATACTGATCATCGCTGACGAAATCGCTGCCGAGGACGACGCAGCAGCAAGGAACAACGAAAGGCAACAGCGATCACGAGACCGTGACGTCATCTAGAAGGGATAAAAGAAGCTTCCCACCAGGCAGCCATCGCAGTCAGCGGCAGGAGCTACACCAGATAGTAACATCCAAACTTTTACAGAAACCACCGGCACTGGTATCGGAGGGAACGCTGCCCATGACCAGGCAGCAACAAGGAACCGACAAGATACATCATCGGTAGCGGAACCAAGACCGCCATCGAAAGACGACGCCGATACTGATCATCGCTGACGAAATCGCTGCCGAGGACGACGCAGCAGCAAGGAACAACGAAAGGCAACAGCGATCACGAGACCGTGACGTCATCTAGAAGGGATAAAAGAAGCTTCCCACCAGGCAGCCATCGCAGTCAGCGGCAGGAGCTACACCAGATAGTAACATCCAAACTTTTACAGAAACCACCGGCACTGGTATCGGAGGGAACGCTGCCCATGACCAGGCAGCAACAAGGAACCGACAAGATACATCATCGGTAGCGGAACCAAGACCGCCATCGAAAGACGACGCCGATACTGATCATCGCTGACGAAATCGCTGCCGAGGACGACGCAGCAGCAAGGAACAACGAAAGGCAACAGCGATCACGAGACCGTGACGTCATCTAGAAGGGATAAAAGAAGCTTCCCACCAGGCAGCCATCGCAGTCAGCGGCAGGAGCTACACCAGATAGTAACATCCAAACTTTTACAGAAACCACCGACACTGGTATCGGAGGGAACGCTGCCCATGACCAGGCAGCAACAAGGAACCGACAAGATACATCATCGGTAGCGGAACCAAGACCGCCATCGAAAGACGACGCCGATACTGATCATCGCTGACGAAATCGCTGCCGAGGACGACGCAGCAGCAAGGAACAACGAAAGGCAACAGCGATCACGAGACCGTGACGTCATCTAGAAGGGATAAAAGAAGCTTCCCACCAGGCAGCCATCGCAGTCAGCGGCAGGAGCTACACCAGATAGTAACATCCAAACTTTTACAGGTGAGAACTCAAGTCACACATTACGCTGTTTTTCAAAAAAAGGAAAACCTGCTGCTGACTGCGAGGGGTGTGTTGGTATTGTGAATGGCTTCAGGGAGTGAAAATGATATTTGTTTGAACTGTAACCTAAAGTTGGAGGGAGATGGCAAGGACATACAGTGTATTGAATGTAGATTCACCTATCATTTAGGAAATTGCTCTGGCGTGCCTAAGAGTAAAGTGAAAGAAAAAAAAGAATCAACTAGCCTGAGAGAGAGCTGGGTATGTCAGACATGTCGCATTTCGAAAAAACGATCGAAACCAAGCGATTTAGAAACAAATGCATCGCATGGCGAACTTGATATTCACAAGAAATTAGCAGAGATTGCGCAAATGTTAGTGGTTCTCGGTCCACTAGAAAAGAAGGTCGACGAGTTGGCCAGTGTAAAAGAAACTGTACAAGAAATTGAAAGAAAGGTACAAAGAATGTCAGACAGATACGACGAGGCTATGAAAAAACTAACCGTGCAGGAAGCAGAAATGACCGAGATCAGAACAAGAGTGAAAAAACTTGAAGAAACTAGCCCAGCTAACGAAGAAATCAACAAATTAAAGCAAGACCTTAACAACCTCGAGCAATACGGCAGGTTAAACAATATCGAAGTCCACGGAATTCTTGTCAGTGAACACGAGGACCTAATGGAAAAACTGAGTTGTGTCGCGGACAAACTACAAGTAACGAGACTAAAGAAAGAGGACGTTGAAGCAGTGCACCGCGTTCCATCGAAAAAGGGAAAAACGCCCCCGATAATGATTAGATTCTTAAACCGGAGCACACGAGACGAATGGCTAAAAAACAAGAAGAAACTGCGATCCGAAGATTCTAACGACAACATCTACTTACAAGAAAACCTAACCGAAATAAACAAAAAGCTTTTTTTCGAAGCTAGAGAAAAAGCTAAATCACTGGGATATCGCTACACGTGGCACAGAGGGGGTTGCACCTATCTAAGGAAACAGGACGGTGATCGGGCGATACGTATCAAGACTCACAGTGATATCGATAAAATAAGATAAAGCCAAAATGGATGGAAAACAAACATATTCATCTTTTACAAAGTGGTGGACAAGTGTATCCGCTACTATTGATGACTGTTGTTTTGTTCTATTACACGCCAATGTCCGCAGTTTGAAGAAGCACTGGAATGAAATTAACAGTTTGGTGGAACCTTACCTTGACAAGTTAGATGTTCTTGTATTTTCGGAAACCAATATAAAGCCTGAGGAAGAGACGCTGTTTGTTCTTGGTAACTTTGAAGTGTTGTCACATAGTAGAGACGACCGAAAAGGAGGTGGAACTATGGTCATAATAAATCAGAAATTAAAAATAAAGAATAGCAAAAAGATTAAATTCTCCTCAACAGAGGCTCTTCACGTCCAACTTGAAAAAAACGGAAAACTATTTTCAGTATTAAGTCTGTATCGAGCACCACAAGGAAATATAGGTGAATTCATAGATGACATAAATAAATGGTTAAACGAGAATAAAGACAATGATATGATTGTAGTAGGTGACATAAACATTGACACACATAGATCGAATCCGACGACAAATAATTACCTTGATAGCATGGTACTATCCGGTCTGGAACCGATTATACAGGATTTCACAAGAGAGGAAATATATAGAGAGAGACTAACTCAGTCATGCATAGACCATATACATACACGGACAAAAGAAGGGAAATCTGAGGGACAAGTTATCTCAGAGAAAGTAGCCGACCACTATTTTGTGGCAGTAACTATTTCAAACTTCTTTAAAACTACACAACAAGCGTTTGTTGAGAGTTCGTTTATTAATAATAAAAAAGTAGATATATACATACAGGAAATCAACTGGAAAGAAATTTCTAAGGAACAAAATCCAGTAAAGCTTTACGACCAACTTATAGACATATTTAAACAGATTTATGAAAAGTCAACACAAAAAAGTAAGGTAAAAAGGCGTAAAGAACAAAATGAATGGATAACTAAAGAGATAGACGACCTAATAAAGGAAAAAACGAAGGCCTGGCAGCTCTTGAAGCGTTTTCCGAATAATAAAACTTATGAAACAAATTATCGAGCAATTAGGAACAAGGTGACTTCCATCATAAGATGTACGAAAAGAAATTACTACTGGACTAAATTTTCAGAAACAAAAGACATAGCACAATGCTGGTCACTCGTCAATCAACTGCTAGGACGAAAAAGGAAAAAATCGATAGAAGACGTAATTAAAGTTAACTTTGTAAATATCATGATATGGAAACGCTTGCAAATGATTTCAATACAGAATATGTTCAGTCAATGGAAAAACTTTGCTCTATGCCAACAGAAAGGCAACCTAATCAAAACAGAATCTCTGACTCACTTTTTCTTCCGGAGATGTCTGAGAACGACCTAATAGAAATCGTGGGCCAAATCAAAACTAATAAAGCAGTGGGATATGATCAAATAAGGGCAAGGGACATTAAGTGCCACATCCACATAATAAAACCAGTTCTGATCCAGCTATATAACTGCATATTCTCAAGTGGTATCATTCCTGAAAAACTTAAGACTGCTATTGTGCGGCCAATATATAAGAAGGGCGAGAAAAATAAATTACTTAATTATAGACCCGTTTGTATACTCTCGGTAGTTAATTATATAATGGAAAAATACATCAATAAAATACTTCGGAGTTTTATCGCGAAACATAACATATTAATTGACACGCAATATGGCTTCAGAGAAAAAATGGGAACTTCAGATCTTTTGGAAGATTTTTTTGATTACGTATATGAAAACATTGACTGTACAAAATATGTATTAGCTGTTTTTATAGATTTTACACGGGCATTTGAAACGATAAATCACTCTATTTTATTAGACAGATTATACAGCATAGGGATTCGGGGAAAAGTGCATGACTTGTTACAAAATTACCTTCTAGACAGATATCAAATAGTGCGACTAGGATCGAAATATAGTAGAACAATTAGAGTAAAACAAGGAGTACCGCAAGGTACAGTTCTGGGCCCCCTATTGTTTAATTTATATATCAATGAAATTGCGCAAGTAAAACTAACAAGCAAATTATTTCAGTTTGCAGATGACACAGTAATTGTATACGCCCACAAAAATTATGAAGTTACCGTTCGAGAAGTACAAGAAGACATTCACAATATTTTTCAGTGGTACTGTAGAAATCAAATTACCGTAAATACTTCTAAAACTCAAATAATGTGCTTTAGAGATCCCAGAAAAAAACTATTAACTGAATTACCTATTAAAATGCACAATAAAAATTGTAATAACTGTTCATGCCTACCAATTGAGTATGTAAAAAATGTAAAATACCTTGGAATGTATATAGACCAACATCTTAAATGGGATTCACACATAGAGCAAGTTTGCAAAAAATTAAGGACACTGATGGCCTATATGTTTCACATGCAAGATATGGTCCCCCATTCTGTACTGAAAATGATTTATAACTCGTTAGGAAAATCTGTAATTCAATATGGAATAACTGTTTATGGGCACTGTGCCAAATACCTACAAAGAAAAGTTGAAACTCTCCAAAAACAGATATTCAGAAGAATCGATTGCCAAAGCAAAAAGAGAAGCGATTTAATAGATGACATACATAAAAAAATAGGCGTATTTTATTTTAGTGATCAATTGAAGTATGACATAATCACAAAATTCTTTTTAATCAACAACCACAAAATAGAAATTGTTAAAGAAAGAACATTACGACCAAATAGGAAATATTTAGAGCCATTAATAAAGACAAAGTATGGAGAGTCTACAAGAAAATATTATGTGCCTAAACTTTTTAACGAACTACCTGAGGAGTTGATTGAGTGCAAAAATCCACATGCAATGAAAAAAATGGCAAGAATATGGATCAATGAACAGAAAAATTAAACAAAGTGCGAATTAATAAAAAGTGCCAATATGCGACCTTAACCACTGTACGAATTATATGGATTATTGAAACAGTGCTTTGAGATATATTACTAAATAGCAGTATGTGACTAATAGAGGCCTGTTCCACCGGTTATAATGCACGTGTATATAGGAGCTGCTTCTTTTCTTATGATTTGTTTGGTTTGTTTAAACTCGTAGAAAGAGTTAAAACTGGACAAAATCTGGTTGTTAGCCACCTGCCGCGTCCCACACACAAGCCTTCTTGGCTTACGTGGGCACAGAGCGAAATGTATTCAAAAAAGAAAAATAAATTGTATTGTATTGTATTGTATTGTATATTACCGTAGTGCAATTGTTGTTCTCGCCAGGGGTTTCCCTAGGTATTGAAGTTCGGAGGGGTTTAAATTTTCATGGGGTGGGGGGGGGGGGGGGGGGGGGGGGCGGGGGGCATTCAGCATAGAGGAGTCGTTGTAAATTAAGGGTGTGCCTTCAGAAATGCAAGGGGGGGGGGGGGGGGGGGGTGTAGGGAAATCACTGGTTCTCGCCGGGGATTTTAACTTTCCAGGCATTGACTGAGTATCTGAAATTCTGAAGCCCCTCATGTGTTTATGAAAAAGAGTGTCTTAAATTTATGAATGCAATGACCAGTTTCGGTCTCCTCCAAGTTTTTAAAGTACCCACTAGGGATGCCTCAACTCTAGATTCATTCTTTACTACCCATCTTGATTGCGTAAGTGACGGGCACAACGTGTTATTTTTTTTTTTTTCGTGATTACGCTTTTTTTAATATAACCTCTTTGTTGATGTCTCTCTGTTTGAAACGTCAGAAAAAATAATTCGGAAATTCGCTAGGGCCGACGCCGTCAGTATCAACGCTAGTTTTTAGAGGCATTTTCATGCTTTTATCGTTCGTTTAATGCACGTTCAGTGGAACACAGCAGGAGTATTTTTAAGAAAATCATTCATGATCTTATAGATCAATACATTCCTAAACGTCGGATTATTTTAATTATTTATCAATTGGTTTAATATCAATATAAGAAGAATGCTTAGAAAAAAATAAAAGACTCTTCCAGTCCGCTAGAAAAGACAATGGCGATGCTTTTTGATCTCGTTTTTTGGGATTACGCTAAAACTTGTTAAATGAAAAGAAAAATTCCGTAAAGAATTTTTTTCGATCACAATCTATGCACTATTCTGGTCTCTAATCACAAAATTGGACAATTATTAACCCTTTTAAGAAGAAAAATACCCGGTTATCCTACACTCAAATGGATTACAACTTCGTAGCAATGAAGTCTGGGATAACTTTATTGAGTATTTCAGTAGTGTTTTCACTCGAGAAACTTTTCCCACGTTACTATTGCCTCCCCAGCATTCCTTTAGTGAAAATGGAGCTATAACCATTTCTCAAGAACGAATTTTGCGTTTAATAGAGAAACTTACAATCAGCTCATCTCCTGTCTGTGACGATATTAACAACCAGGGATGGGCAGTATTTCAAATACAAGTATTTGAAATACGTATTCCAAATACTTTGTGTATTTTGCATTTGTATTTAATTACGAATTGGGTAATGTATTTGACGTGTGTATTTAGATACTAAAACGTGGGTATTTCAAATACAATTGTAATTAAATACAATTTTGTGGGCGAAAATACCTCCCTCAAATTTCTTCTCACTGTCCAGAGCAGGAAGAAAACTACGTTCTGCACCGAATGCACTGTCTCTCAATCAAGCACGAGCGTTTAGTGACTTAGTGATTACGGTGCTAGTCCAGGGCAAGAATAGTGACGAAATCGACGTTCACAGGCAGACTGGCTAAATAAGTGCCTGTGACAACTTGTGATGCTTTCCAGCCTTATTTCCATGCATATTTTTGCCTGGAACATTCTAAATGCGCGGGTCGTCCAGATTTTCGTAACTGGTGCGAGTTGCAACTGTAAAAAAATTGTCTAGCTAGTGCTGCGCGTCTTGGTCGTCTCGGTTCTTTGTTGGTGTATGCCAAAATGTAATCGACAAAAAAAGCTGCTTGAAGCTCTTTACTTTTTTCACCTATGACGTCCAAGCTGATTACATATTTTTTTGTGATAATAATTCTATTACGTTACTAGAGCCTCGTACACTAATTCTGGAGTGTGCGATGCAAAATTAAAATGAGATACCCAGAAACCCGCTGCAGGTGCCCTGAAGTCGCTGACGCAAATTTTGAAGAATGTATTTGGAAAAGTATTTGGAGGAGACCAAAAACATTTGGTTGTATTTGTATCTTGTATTTAAATGCTTTTTCGTAAATGTAATTAGATTTGTAACTAAATACATTTTTGACGAAGTATTTTGTGTTTGTACTTCGATACATATTTGCATGTATTTTGCCCGTCCCTGTTAACAACAGAATGTGAAAGATGGCCGAGCACACTCACTCCATTTTTTACTTGAGCAAAATGTTTAATCAGCCCCACCTCACAGGTGGACACTCACTGGAGGCATGCTGACGTAATTCATATTAGTTCGGATCCTTTGACGAGCTTAGCAACTATACGCATATTTCTGTAACGAGTATGTGTTTTAATTTCCTGGAGCATAATGTTTTTTTTTTTGTGTGTTTTTTTATAAACGCTACGAAATTTATAGATTCCCACAATGTTTTATTTTGTAATCAACATGGACCTCGTAAATAGACGGTCTTGTAGAATGGAGCTTTTTGAGTTGTTACTGATATTCATGATAACATTAATAGACTTAAATAAACAGACGCTCTGCTAATTAACTTTTCAAAAGCTTTTGATCGGGTACCCCCACTGTAGACGTACCGCAAAATTAAACCATTCAAAATGAAATCAGCACTAATTAATTAATGAAGAACCCAGTCCGTCAGACTGTCAGAGAAATTAATGCAAAATGCATGTTTGCATTAAGTGCATTATCATTGTGAGCTTAAAATACAGGCCTTTCATTCATGTTGGTGTTAGACTGGTGGCAGCTGTTATATTCCGTTTGCTCTACTTACGTCTAACTCCTGGTTAGCTTAGTTGGTAGGGCGCTCCACTGGAAATGGAGAGGTCCCTGGTTCGATACCAGGACCAGGCGGATTATTTCGGTCACGAACCTTGTCACCTAGCTGTGTGTGTTTGTCCTTTGTTCCCCTTGTTCCCCTTCTCCATGAATTATTATTCTCATTCTTCTCCAGCTCGCTTGCAACTTTGCATTATTTGCATTATCATCAGAAAAACTTTCTTCTTCTAAATACCTTGTCGTTAATTTAAGTTCCGACCTGTCACGGAAAACTCATAGTGAGCATGTAGCTTCAAGCGCAAATAAAACCTTAGGATTTCTAAGATGCCATTTTTATCAAACTTCGCCAAAAGTCAAACAGCTGCTATACTGGACCCTCGTCCGATCTAAGCTGGAATACGCCACTATTATCTGAAAACCTCATCAGACTTATCTCTCCAACTTGTTAGAATCAATTCAAAACCTGCGAGACTCGCTTCATTCTTCACGACTTTTCAACCTCAAGCATTTCATTGCTAAAAACAACTAAATCTCATTACCTTCTGTTCAAGACAGGCGAGCTGTAGACAAACTATTTTTTTTTTTTTTTCATAACGTGTTTTACTAACTTTCAAGTGATCGCGAATTCTTCTCGCCAGCTTATCATGTATCTCTCTTCGTCGTGACCTTTGTCATAAGCCTCGACTTCTTGCCTTCGGCCAGAACTAAAACTTTTACAAATTCATTCTTCATTTTGTTCATAAGCAATTGGAATGAATTACCAGAGTGCCTTGTAAGAATAATTGATCGTCCGTTATTTTCAGCAGAGCTCACTCGACGTGCGTTTTCTCACTAGAATGTTTCAAATAATCATTGAAGGCGAACAGCGTTCTATAAGTTGTTTTTTATCTTTGTACAAACCTCACATGTGTCAAATCTATTTATATATTACATACCTTACGTAATGCCATACTGGGGCCTTTAAGGCATAATAATTAACATTTAATTAAAGTACATTAAAGTGTCCGAACATTCACACAAAAGCATGTCGTCGACACGGGGTCCACGGAAACCCGCATGAATTCCCATATTAACTTAACGAGCTCGGTTAAACCTCGAAATTACACTATCAATACGACTCTCTAACTACTTCATATCCCCGGAGAAGGCTACACGAGGCGTGAATTCTATAATCCCCAATTAAATAAACTAGCCCGCTCGCTCGACGCTTCGAACCCTACTTAGGGACGGATCTGGCTTAGTATACCCACGCTTTATACGATGTCCTTGCATTAGTTTAACGAGAACACGCTCTAACGACAATGCACCAATGTCAGTCTCACTCGCCACGTGTCAGCAAAACAGCATAGTTCCAACGAGACACTCCCTGTGCCGTATCACCGGATCATTTCGTGCGTTTCAAGCGCATATACCCGCCCTCGAACAACGATAGCAAAGAAGATCGGTCCGCTCTAGCGCATTATAAGTCACCGCTTGAGAAGCACTATGCGCGTATACCTACCCCATCGCGACGACCTTTACATTAGGCAACATTGCCCGGAGCGCTCCGTGAAAGTGCGCACTACCAAACCCCGATATCAGCAGAAATGCAGGCGGGGAAAGAGGAATCTTTGATGGCCATCAGAACGCGCGGGGGCCTATAGCGAACTCCATCGGCGCGGGGGTGCCCAACGAAGCGCTTCTCTCGTTCCAAACGAGGTTAAAAGTTGGCGGTGTACCGGTTATTCGATTTCTGCCGGCGGATGTCTCGATTGAGTTTGGAGGTTCTCGTCCAGAGACCACCTGATCCTGACCGCTCCGTCCGTCCGAAGTCAGCGAACCGGTCGTTTGTATCACTCCCCCCCCCCCCCCCCCCCTCACTCGATACGTTTTCGAGTCCTTGTTAAGTGGCGCTCCCTTCGGCGCCGATTCTCGTATCTCCCCCCCCCCCCCTTTTTTTTTTAATTTTTTTCTTTGTTTTGGCGGTGTAAAGGAAGTTGATAGGATAGGTTGTGTTACACCGAAACGGACCGAATATTTATTTTATAGACTGTCATCGTTATTTGAAAAGTGGAGCATGCTCGAAACGATCATTTAACTTCAATTTAGACGTCATCATTATTGGGGAGTTTTTGTAGATTGTTTCCACTGTCCTGCAACGCCCTCAAAAACTCGCTTCGACATCCGGAACTATGCAAATAAGGCCAGCGGCGCGCTTGCGCAGTTGCGACGTTTTCGTTGCTGATAGCACAGCGGAATGAGAAGAGTGGTCTACAAAAACTGCTGTTTCTCTTCAGTGGAGAGTGGGAGGTACAAGAAAAAAAATGGCTTCATGTTTGGTCATGTTGCTAAACGCCTTTAAATGCGGTAGCCATATAGGGTGGGTGGTGCTCTCAGTTAGGGTGGTGCCTGGGGCTGGATGGCACTTAGTCTTTCAATGCCTAGGGTGGTTGGTGCTCTTAGTTTAGAGAATGCCTAGGGAAGGGTTTTGTGTGGAAAGAAATTACGTCACGCAATTGTCTCTTTGTGACGCTGTGCGCGCTTCCCTTCAGCACCACCCAGATACAAAGCCTCTGCGCTGAATTCTCTGGTTCACCTAAAGAGTAGAAGCGCGCTTTCCTTCCCTTTTCCCTCCTCCTCGTTACTCGCATTCTTTCTACGCCACCTGTTTCTGCTCCTTTCTTTCTTGCCCTTTCCACCCCTCTCCGATCCTCGCGCTTTCTCCCTCCACCTGCTTCTGCTCCTCCCGTTCCTGCATGCTGGGTCCGTAGCTCAGTCGGCAGCGCACTCGGCTTCCACGCTGGTGACGGGGGTTCGATCCCTGGCACCGGTTGGCGTTCTTTCGAGATCGTTTAGCGGCTACGTACTGGCTAACGTACACCGTTCGTGCTTACGTGACCCCTGAGGTTGAGTGAACCTATAGACCAGCACGCGCCTCTGACGTCACGCCTCTGCGGTGGCGCTGTTGTTGCCACGGCGCATGCGCAGAAGCTTCACCTCACGTATATCTGGTTTCTGCACTTGCGCAGTGCCCACACCTGGTGCGGCCGGGCTAATGCGGCCTTGTTTGTAAACTGCGCGTCAGTCTATAAAACGGACGCTTTAGAAAACATACACCCCGTTTTGGTCATTTTTGACGAACCTATTGTACCTAGTATGTATAGGGTACGTCACCAGCGTTGGCGAGACAAAAACCTGTAGATCCATGCTGCATCACATCACGTGGTCAGCATGACGTCATCACCTGTACGGCATACCAAGTTCTGCGTCGTGGTCACGTGACGTGGTTATGTGACGCTTCACGCAATGCTACGTTATGCCACCCCGTGACGCACACGGTATGGTCATTTGACTTGTGAAGCATGTAACCATGGCTGTTCGTGTCACGTTCTTGTGTCTGACAGGTAAAGACTAAAATTACCATCAGGTACTCAAACATAGTATTCATATTTACGGAGAGTCCGTGTTGTGCTCGAGGTCAACGTCCACGCTATCCTGTCATTGTGGGAGGTAAGGCATTATGCCCATGATCGCGGTCGAATGCCTCGGTTGATTCAAACCGCATCCAGTTTTCACTTTCCAGACACTTTATCCAGAGAGTAAAAAGTGAAGCTCTACGTTATGCAAGCATTTATCATCTCGAACTGCTCCTTTTGATGTGTGTTGCTCCCCATGGGGAAAAAAATCCTCAAAACAATATAGCGAGTCCAACTTCAAACCAGCTTCAATTACTGAGCCTATTTTCGTAAGACATACATCGTCCCCAGCCAAAACAATACTTCAAATAACACCGTTCCTAGAGCTTTAACGACAACAAAAAAAGTGTAAACAGCGTAAGAGTAGACTGGAGCCGTATATCGTCTAATGTACGAGACAACAAAAGTGTATGAAAATTGCCTCTAACACGCGTCCATAAAATTATACGGTGCCATTGTGGACGACGTGGTAGTAATTCAACGCGACTCGTCCGGGGCACGCTGCGAAACGTTCAATGTTTACACAAGAGAACCCAGTGTGTCGCCAACACGAGTTCTTCGCTGACCGTAAATTACTTTCGCCCCTCGCAGTCTCCCACCCTTGCGATGGCAGACACGCGCGATCTTCCTTCAGGGAGCAAGAACATGAAAAGTCAGTGCGCGCGAAATGGTATAGAACTTTAAACGACCCTTTCCTTGCAGAACGAACTCGGAAACAGTCGAGCTGCGTTTTGCGCTGTAAGACACCGAAATAAGAACCCCCCCCCCCCCCCCCCTAAAAAAAAAAGGCGCTTCCGCGCGCTTACCCGGATGTAAAATACCGTAACATAACCAATTATTTTTGCATTTTTTTTTATTGTTTATGCGAAGTAAAGAAGGTAGGAAGTAGAGTTGGTGGATTTGAAGCCCTGCTCGGTATACTAAGTTTGGATAAAGTTTGTGTCAGGCCGTAACTCGCCTATGCCTCGTTCCGTGCAGAGCCCCTTCGCTGCTCGCTCGTCTCGGAGAGGATTGAGAAATCCCAGATAGCTTCAGGAAATGAAAGCGGCCGAGAGTTTCGAAATTTAGCTTGATCTTTTTTATGCGTTACACGCTCTCAGTCAAAGGAACAGTCTCTACATTGCGCGCGGCTGTTAACTGGAACGTGTGAGTGGTAGCCGAGGGGACAATTTGCGTACCGGGTTGGTGTGATCGTGGTTCGCACCCACTGTTGTCATTAGGCGGCTTGGAACCCAGATACTGTCGCAACTCAAGAACCTGATTTAAACGTTGCGTGTACTCTACTATGCGGGAGATTATTGGTTAGAACATGCGAGCTACGAGCGCTCCGTGCTGCAAATACGAAGCGATAACCGCTTGGAGGTATAGCTTCTGAAGTCCGGCACAGTACGTGCTTTCCTGCGATGTTTGAGCCCTGGGGATTTTGAGGTTTAGTCATTTGAACGCCCAATGACATAAATACCTCGTTGCAACTTCCTCCTAAAAATGAATATATGTGTGAGTTGGAACACATGACAAGTCAGCTTAAACACTTTATCGAGAAGGACACTAGGTGACGTTACCCATGAATGATTTGCTTCAAATTATATTTATAAAAATTGCGCGTTGTTTTAATTAACATTTCATAGCGATTCTTGTAGGACAAAACACGATGCGTCGCGCTCTGTACCATAGATATTAGGATCATGTACATGCGACCGTGGTAAAGTTAGAAATTCTAATGTTCCGGCCTAAAGCTTGGTGATCACTCTGTGACAGCCCAGTATCCGTAACCAACGTGGCACCTTCGCGCTGGGAGAACCTCGATTTTCGCGACCCCACCGGTGTGCATTTCATCCCCTTTCCCCTGTTTCACATTTCCGCCGCCAGACCGTGGACATTTTGGCTGCTCATTCCGACAGGCGCGGCTACTTCTCTATAGCAATCAACAATTTTTTTTTTTTTTTTTTTTGCCGTAGATGTTATTTTTTTTGGTAGTTGCGAATAGTGAAAACATTTTCACATCTCTGATCTTTGGATTTTGCCTTCTCTCTTTTGAATCAAAAAATTTATGACAGAAAATGTCTGGGCTCTTTTAATTAGGCTGAAAACTTCCTCCTTGAACAAGGAAGCAAGCGAGAATCTCGTATTTGACGTGGGTAAGGTTTAATTAAAGACGTTACGAAAACTCCGTTGGGTCATCGGGTTATTACGCAGGTGTGTTAGTCACCCGCGCTGACCCTACCTTTCCATCGCACTATTACGCCAGGCGTTGAATGTTCTGAGAAGTCTGCGTAAAAAGCACGGCTACAATTTTCTTTTTTTTCACACGCCCTGGCCACACTGAAAATGACGGAAGCGCCACTATGGCGGTCTGACGTCGGAACCGCGCGTATAGACGTTTCCTGTTTCCTGTCGTTCTCGGTCACGTGGGTTTCGTATCTGGAATGCGGGACGAAAAATATTAAAACATTTCGACCCGGAACTTGCGAGAAAATATAGGTGAGACAAAACAAGAATGTGTGAAAATTACGCGTTTTACGGAAACACCTTCCAGCGGCTTGGAGAGATTTAAACGATGTTTTACCGCGTAGCAGAAGTGACGAATTTTCAAGATGGCTGCGCCCTTGTGGAAAAGGTGTACAATCGTATACGCAACGCATTTGGTATCCAGCAAATAAAAAAGGAACGCGACAAATCATGACACTTCAGAAATTTCGTGCAACGCGAAAAAAACGAGAAAAAAAAAAACATCTGCAGCAGACTGGAAATTGCAACACGCGAAGGTTCTAGCGCACTATTTTTTTTAAGAAAAACAAAAAGCGTACGTTTCTTGTTATTCTGTTTCGAGTGTATTTTAACCTTGAGCGCAAGGAACAAAAACCGTGTTAGGTACACCCACGATGAACTGGCTGTTTTGAGGAACTCGGTTTCTGTAAGAACATTGCTCGTCGTGTTAACGACCATGTTATATAGACAAGTTCTTCTTTCAAATTAGTAAAAAAAAATTATCATAAAATTATTTAAAGTAACTTATTAGAACTTAGCTTCGCATAAGATTGCCCTTTTGATTGTTGCATCGTATTTATTAAATTCGCTATAGCGTAATCAAAACTGGTTAGTGTGCAGACAACACAAAACAACTATCGATTTCTTTTTTTACGTCTGTCTGTTTGTGTTGTTAACGTCCACCAGATAAATTGAATTCTTATGTTTTGTGATATTTATATTTCTTTTATTACTATGTTTTGTCAATCTTTAAGCTCAACCTGTTCTGGCACTTCAAATATAAAGTTAGAGTTCCTAAGTTTACGGGCAACATATTTTACCTGACCTTTCACGTAATATCTGCGACTTATCAAAAGTTAAACCATTCATGCACATACAAAACAATACAGCACCCCAAAGATATTCGTGGAGATTCTTTTTTTTTTTTTTTTTCTCGTTCGTATTTAATCCCCGCATTATCTAAGCCGTTCGAAAACCTACGTGCCGGATCCAATCCCCACATGATTAGCGGACGACCGGATAATCTCCGCCCAAAATGCGACCGCATGAAAGTCTCCTCGTGTTCTCTGACTTTCTTTTTGTGCGGGTTCATTTTTCATCGCTAATCCTCTTCACGAACTGTTAATCCTCACCTTCACGTCTGCCTATTTCCATTTGTCTGTCTTTTCAAAAGGCATTGCACACATTCGCAATGTCTGCTCTCGGCGTGCAACACTTCTGGTAGGAAGACTCAAACATCTTGTGCGGCTTCTATGGCGAGCTATGAAACAATCAAGCTATTCGACCAACGTCAGTTTTTTATTTACGCTCTTGTCAGAGTTTCCGCAGGTCATCATAAGGTACGTAATTCGTATTTATCTGCGTTACAAACATTGATAGCTTTCCCGCCCGAACCTTCTGGATAGTGTATATGTCGTGGCCCTTAAAAAGTAGTCACGTCGAAATACTACTTATATATTAAGGAGATATTTGACTACAGAACTGCGGAATCGGATGAAATTTCTTTACTTTGATATGTAGGAAATGAGTACTGCTTACTGCGTCACACGTATTGCGTCGAATGTCACGACACACGATGTGTCCTAATATATTTTTACTCCGGTATGTTTAGCGAATACCACCATGAAAGTGCGCACTGTATAATTTCGCTATAGTAAACATGCTAGTGCATTTCCGAAACGCACACGACGTGGGAACTGCATTTCCGCGATACCATTTTGATCTTTCTTTCTGAATCCGCGAGGTGGCGACAACGTCGCTGACAACTCCGAATATATCCATGCGTTGCTGCCCTTCCCGGTATGAAAACCAAAATTCGCCGGAAATACTGGATAGGTCGGGACAGCTGCGACGGCTGGAAACCATAGTATCATTCTCCGCAAATGTTGCTTAGACAAAAAATACGATCTAGATTGAGTCACAGCGCCCCCTACATATACCATTATATACACGAATCAGACTACAACGCTACGAGTGAGGCGTCTCCGGTCCGCGCAGGCTTCTTATTTAGAACAAAAAAAATGTGTACGCCAAATGTAACAACAAGACAAGGCATATCCCACCCGAAAGCTACAAAACTACATACCATCGAGAAGAAGGGTGAATTTTAACGGCGGGGTGGTAAATGATAATTTCCCTTTTGAAGATTTAATCCCCACACTCTAAACCGGGGGAGTATGGCGATAGCTGTTGCACACACCCCTGACGAGACTTCTGGGCTTATAACTGGTGAAGCCCCGCAATCTTTGGGCCCCCTTCTTAATGATGTTAGGGCGCCAGACGTCTGAAACAGCTAAATTGTAAAAGCCCCCTTTTTTTCACTAAGTAATAACAAAGAAATAGAAAAAAACGGGTTGATAAGAAAGATTTCCTAACACTTTCCGATAGAGTACAGCCAAGTTTTTTTCAAGGGAGCTGTTTTGAGTCTACGGTGTGGTGTTCGCTCTTCGCTACCATTTATTTCTTTTTTTATATGTATAATTTTATTTTAGCAACCAACGCAAGAATACAGTGGCGTACAATAAATCTCTTTATATGCAATCATTAAAGTACAGATAAAACTTCAAGCACCGAACGCCTCGAACACCAAAGCGTCTGAGGCGTTTAGTGCTTGAAGGCGTTTTGTGCTTCTTTCTCGCTGTATTGCGTGTACGCGTCTATCTGCGTATAGCAACCGACCTGCGTCTACGTCGATACGTATGTAAGCAAGCATCGGCCATTTTAACGTAAAACGATCATTGGCTAGTTGCTCCGGTCTGAGTCAAGCCGCGTTTCGTGAAAGCTGGGGCGCCTGTGACGTCCCATCATGCAAAGCGCGCAGTGTTGGATTATGGACGTCTCAGACCAACACACAAATTCAGTTTCTCCGCTAAATTTAGCGGGGAAGTTGAATTGGCGTGCAGGTCATGCGCCAACACGCTGTCTACAAAAATACTGTCTAAAAACAGAAGCTATGATTCGCGCGAGAGGAAGCGTCTGCGCAGTACCGACAGCAGCGCCACCACAGCGTGAGTGGAGTTGGTGGCGAGTCACTGACAACTGCAGGATATGGCGAGCTCCGAACATCCTGTACACGTTTGCAAGTGCAGCCTCAGTGTGCCGCCATCTTGCTCGGTTGGGGTGCGCCCCGAGGCCGCACGTTGCAAACGTATATATATGCTATCGTTCAACAGCCAATGAAATTGCGACATTTATCGATAAGGGACATTTCAACCAATCACGAAGCGAGAAGCATGAACACAATAAGCCGCGCCATGTGTTTCTTAGCTGGCAGTGGGTATATAGTTTTTGTACACTCCGTGACCTTTCATTTGGTAACCTTTTTTATAATTTTGTTTTTACCAGATATTTGCGTTTGAAAATCTAAAAACTACATTTGAATGATTAACTATTAAAAAAAAATAATTGGTAGCGACTTTTACTTTCAAACTTCTATAATGCATGAAATGCCTTATGGGGGAATCGGCGAGCGAATTAGTGTGTCCCGTGACGTATATTTTTTCGCTAAATTTAGCGGGGGAAACTGAATAGTTGTATAGATCACGTGACGTCGATTTCACCTGCCAAATTTAGCGGGGAAACTGAATTGGTGTCTGAGGTAACGAGACGAAAATTTTCCCGCTACTTTTAGCGGGTAACTGAATTGGTGTACAAGTCACATGACGTTCATTTCCCGCTAAATTTAGCGGGAAAATTGAATTGACCTATTGGCCACAAGACGTGAATTTTCTCACTAAATTTAGGGGGGAAACTGAGGTGCCGTAAAGGTCACGTGCCGTCGATTCCCCCAAGGTGTATACCTTACGTGGCGTCACGTGGCGCCACTTTCCTCCGCTAAATTTAGCGGAAAATGCACGGATAAACGGACGGACGGACGGGTGGATAAAATTGTGGGATTAGAGTAGCGTTAAAAACATTTTATGCTTTAAAAATTATAAGGTAGGATTTGAATTAGAAACATTTTGGGCGTTATGAAAAATCACTACAACCGCGTACTTTGCAAAAATATAATATATCGTATATATATAAATATATATATATACGATGTTCTAAAAAAAAACACTCAATTTGGTGAAGGTGAAAGCTGGTAAATTAACTCCATAATGAAAAATCCAAAACTAGAAATAGATCTAAAAAAACGGACATGCACACAATCACCGTCTCACATTTTTTAACGATAAACGTATGCTTTATTTTTCTATTTTCAGTTTTTGGTTGTGTATAGTAAACTCAATTAAACGCGTTCTTAAATTAGTTATTTTCCTAAGAAGCTTTTTTATTTCTTCTTTTTTTTTTTTTTTTTTTTTTGCCACAGAGCGCAATTATGGCCTCGCCTACCTGGTAGGAAAGAAGGAAGTGTGCCGCGAGCCGGTGAAATCGACGACCTATTAGGAATAAGTTTCGAGAATCGTTATGGCCGTCCCGTAACGGTCACCGCAACCCGCTACGGTACCCGGAACTCTACCGTCCAGGCCATTGGCGCCCAGGCGCAGTTTCGGCTTCTTCGTTGCGGAGGGCTTAGCGGTGGGGAAAACGCGGTCTACGAAAAACTTCCTAATATAAGCCTTGACCATTGGGATCTCCTTCGCCATGCCAAAAATGCGTGGCTGCAAACATTGGTTGCGCGTTTCGGCTACGGGGATCATGGCCCCTGGCGCCAAGATGCCGCTCCGTTAGGAAATCGAAACCCAAAATTCCATTCAAATGTAAGTTTGTTTGTTTTTATGTTTGTTTTAACTTTTGAATGGTGTAAATTACTCCAAGTGTCTTATATCTATTTAAAGTGGACGGATCTTGTGATGTTTCGCAATGCCTAAATTTTCTAACCGAAGCCATATATATTAGTTTAAATTTACTCACTAATAAGCTAATTATACTCAAAAATACTTATTATCCTAATTACCTCTATTTTAATTCATTTTTTCAATGGGCCCTTTTAAAAAAAAAAATCATATGACATTACCCTTTTTTCTTTTTTGTGATGCGTAGCTTTTCCAGGAGAGATTTGGCTAACATATCGTGAAACTGATCAAATAGTAACAAAGTGACGCCTCGGCACTCGATTTTGTGTTGTACATGAACCAGATGAAAAAGGAATCCTGTAAGAAGCTCAGCGACGCCACATCGAAATGCGGTAAATATTCGGGAAGGAATTTCTATTATTTTCTATTTAATTTTACTCCTTTCTTTGTGATATCGTGGCGCGTTGCTAGACCTTCTATGACACTGAATTGGGTTGTTTCTAGTGTTATCATAATGAGAAATAAAATATTTTCTCAAACTCAACTGCGTACGTGTTTTTTTTTTTTTTTTTTTTTGTTTAGTTTCCGACTTGATACGAAAGCGCTATGTGCGCTTGGAGAAAAAAAAAAAAAAAAAAGCGAGATATTTTAAGCATTATTTTGAACGAGGAGCAGTTATCATTAGTGTCAAAAATAAAACAAACAAAAAAATAAAGGAAAAAGAACCCCACCCGAGAAAGGGGGACGTAGGGTTGCTTCGTCGTCTGCAGGGGGGTTCTGGCTTTCGTCAAATCGGCAATGAGGGAATTTCGTGCTTTACTTTTATTTTTGTGTTTTGGTGCACCAAACCCCTATCGGGTTCAACTGTATCCTTGAATGTAGCGAGTTTTCTTGTTTAATAATGTTTGTTATCAACATTCACCCCTCTGAAACCGAATACACTTCCCATAAGATCTGCAATATTACGCATCGGGTACGCTTGCCCCGATAACCGAATGGAATAACATGTAAAAAACAAAAAAGAGGAGAATGCAGAAAGTATAAAAAAAAAAGAAGCCTTTTGTGTTGTTTTGTGTTTTGGATGTATTAATTTTTTTTTCTGACTTTTACTTAAATTTGATACGTTTTTAAGATTCGGGAAGAAACTATAAATAGAAAAAATAAGGAAGAGTTTCTCGGATATCACGTAAAAGTGGCTTCTATACTTACATGTATTCAGGTTCCAGAACCCTGGAAACATATAAAACCCATTTACGTCCTTGTAAATATATAGTTTTATCATTCTGACTTTAGTAACTGATGTAGTTTGCTAACATATCTCGCTAAGTTCTGACTTTATTCGTCCCTCGTAAACTATCAAGATGCGTGAACATTAAAAAGTTGCTTTCATTTTTTTTTTTTTTTAGAAACGTGCGGCGTTCGGTTTATTATGGTGCATATATCTATTTTGGGGTAATTGAACAATTGAATATCATGTTCTGTCACGCCGTCTATGGTCGAGTTATTGATTAGAAATAATTCTGCAAAAGGTTTTTTTTTTTCGTTATTATTAATAGTGATTATCTGTGCCCGATTACTAAACCTTGACATATAATCGGCGAATTAACCGACCAGAAAGGGTTAACATCATTACCGTTAATAAAGTTGGGAAGCGTAAAGGACAACTCCACTCAGATTACATTAAAAAGAAAAATGTCCGATACTCATTTAGGTGGACATAACACGATAACAGTCAGGGGTGTTGGAAAAAAAATGGACCTGTGAAACGTTACGAAACAGGTATTAATATGACGTTATCAGCTCCTTTAGCGGGTAGCCGACATACCGCACGCACGCAACTCTACGATTGCAACATCACGTATTAAAGTTATGGAAAACCATCTGCTTCTTGTTTTATCTGCGTTGTTCTGTGTGTCTAAGCTTATGATTTTATGTGGTTCCCGCATTTCTTTTAGCGGTGTCGACGTAATTGCAAACCCTGGACGTAATTTCCGCTATTAGTTTGAAGTGCAGGCTGGAAACGCTTGTCGTTCTTCAATTGACTAGTGCACGGTGGTTTGATCTGTACTTTCCGGGTCAAGCTTAGAGACCAGAGCGAGGCTTATGTTTCCTGTTTGTCGGCGGTAGCAGCTTTCAGTGTTCAAGAAGGGTTTTGTTAGAGTCTTTTGCCGGGAGAACATACAAAAATATTATGATTTTCTATCGAACACAGCTCTACCTCAGTGCTACTCAGTAACTCTGAACTTTGCGCTGATGCACAACCAAGAAGAAAAGTAACTGAAGTCACAGTGGCAGCAGCCATTTATGAAGGTACGTAATTTAACCTTGTTCAGAACAAACTTTTACCAATTTATTAATAGCCGAGCCAGAGTTTCTTCCGAAATGTTGGGATCTACTAGTAAAAGGTTGACTAGAGTTTCGTACTTGTTCCTTAGAGAGCCGAAAAAGGAGCTACAAATTTTAACAACCTACTACGCTTAATCCAAAACTTGCGCTTGCATATGGCATTTCTAAGATTTAATAAGACCTGACAAAATTATAAGAATACAATTTTAACTGACGTGGACACAAAAAATACGCTATTACGACTCGACACTGTCCGTTTTCAAGTACCAGAAATACGAAGACAATAGGGGGCCGATGGAAGAATATTTTGCTTCGTGCACATTTATGGCTCATTTAATCTACCGTTTTTCGCCTCTTCAGCTCGTTTACTTCCAGAGACAGGAGTGTCGCACAAAAACGTAGTAAAGGAAAAAGAAGAAAAAGAAAAAAAAAAACAAGAGACGGCAGGGGCAACAAGATAACGTGATCGAGGTTTGACGGAGCAAATGGAAGTACAGGCTGCCTTCACCCCGCCCTTCCCCGCGACCCCTTCTCATTTTCTACGGCGTCTTCTTATGTTTTGTTTTGTTTTCTCGCGCGAGCAGAATGTGTTTCTCCGCCACTTCCCTTTTTTTGATGGAGAGCACTCCGAACAGAGACAAAGTAGTGCGCTCCTCCGCTGTCGAAAAGAGTGCGCAACCGCACCAGCTGCGCGTAGAGAGAAAGAGTGAAACTTCCGTCACACGTGTGCAGTAGATTACGCGGAGTCGCAGCCAGTCAAGGAAGAGGAGAGAGGCAGGTCATCGTTAGAAAAGAAGTACCCTCCAAAATGGCTCTAAGGCCGATTTGGCCTCTTACTGTAGGCCCTGATTGATGCCCGGATGACGACTAAGAAGGTCCAATGAACGCTCTCCAATCCTTTTTATTTACTTATTTTTGTGTGATCATTTTTGCTGTATGGTGTTGTGTTTTCTTCGGAAAAGACTCAAAGAAAATGCCGTCGCGGAGGGAGACGCTAGTGCAAAGCCAGATACAACGTGAACAACCAAACACCGCCAATTTTTTTTTTCTTCTTTTTTTTTTGTAATTTTGTCACTCCTAAAATGCTGCCGTCACAGTTAGTAGTGTGTTGGAATGTGCAAATCATAGGCAACAATTTACAAGGCAACCATTTGGAGCTTGTAAACAACCCCTCTGAGTAAAAATGAAACAAAACAAAAAATCGCCGACGGAGTGCTTCCGCTAACATTGTTGGACAGTCATAGTTGTCAATCTCTCGGCGATTGCTAATCTTGAATTCGTGACGGTAGAATCGCGAGTGAATCTGAGGTAGACTTAAATAGATATTGCGCTAGATGAGTAAACGAGTCTAAGAGGAAAAAATTTATTGTTGCGAGCTTGCGAACAAATTTGGAATAACAAAGAAAAACAGGGACGTGGACGTCAGAAGCTAGAATCATCTTTAACGATACGCTCACTTCTTGAAACATATCAATAGCGTTACCTAAAATTTTATGTATTCTTTTTTGCCCCCTCAAACCTCTCGTGCTCACTTTGCTCGCACCATCACCCAGCCGTGCAATTGCAACAAAAGGTGATGTCATCAATTTTTACTACTGCTGCTACCAGCTTTGAAAAAATGCGAGAGAAAAAAAAATAAAATGCAAACACGTGGAATGTTGGCTTCTTCGAAGCAGTCAGTATACAATGTAATATCTTATTTTTTGCGCCCAAGTATGAATCCTAAAGCGCTGTATTGTGTTGTAAGCTCAGGTTACAAACTTAGACAACGAATACGTCCCGGTAATCATGTGAATGTCTATCATCTTTCTACGCCCAAAGCGTATGCCCGACATTTGCCAGATCGTTCTTGAATTCCGTTCTTTATTTCTCTGGAAGCATCGGTAGAGTCGGATTTAGAGCAGACCTCAATTCTTAGACAGACATCGACTTTATAATTCACAATGTTCATGTAAAAAGTTACATGTGGATGGAAATTTTGAGGGATTTGTCAGCAAAACGCGAACGGTGGCCTAGTCATACCGCCAGAGCCACATAGCAAGAAGAGAGTCACCTACCGCACCGGGCGTACAGCGCCCCCTATACGTGTATATGGCGCTGGCAATGTGGAATGGCAAAGGTTCTCATGTTACAACGTACAAAATACCGTTGGTTATGTACTCCGTGTCGTCAAATCATTTCGCAAATATTTTATTTAGCTGCAACTTTCTTCAAACGTCTAGTTCAGCGACCACGATACCCTGACTAAATTTCGAAATGCGACTTTATCATTGAATTCCCGAATTTTTCCTAACTTAGCTATCTAGCAAAGTTATTTTAAAAATAACTTTGTTTAGGGCAGGCGAAAAATGAACATTAAGTTCCTAAACAAACTGTGAAATGTAAAAAAAAAAAATTTCAATTTATTTTGCTGAGAAAGTGAATCAGTTTGAATCGGTGTCCTTAACGTTTATTTACTTCAAAGATGATTATGGTGAAACAAAATGTGGCATTTTCTTCACGCCATGCTTCCCAGCCCCCCCATTCCTTTATACTTATTATTTACCCTTGTAAAGGAGTGCATGTAGAAAAAGGGCTATACATAAGGGAACACGGAGTCAGACATCTCAAATGAAACTTTAAATCGTGCTAAACGTACATAGCGCGTCAAACAGCAGAAACGTGTTCCTATTGGCAGAGTATACAGGGTCCAATAATAATAGAAAAAAACTTTGGTACGTGCGCCCTAACATGGACCGCACGTCTGAAAATCAAGTTCGCAACGTATCCCGAACCACACCCATGACATCTGTACGTAGCAAGCATTAATTGTGGTAGGACGTAAATTTTCCTAGTCAAATCGGCAGAGCAAAAATTTTAAATGTGAACGTTATCTGTGTTGCAACTGTCGGATGAAACATTAACCGTCCTTCCTCCCCTCGCGTGTATTCTACACTGCGAATACAGACCACAGATTCCCATAGTTAGTTTTGAAGGTTCAACATTTTATTAAGGAATATACTTACATGAAACTTGAGAAAATTAACGCGTAGTTGAAAACCGATCATAAATCACGGGAGTTCGTACAAAAATAAATTGTTTAGCTTTTTTTTGTGGCATTTAATTTTTATACAGTTATTTATTTGCTTTTTTATTGGGAGGGTGGATACTCGCAGTTACAATATATTTAAAACAGAAATAAGTACTCCCTTTGCGAAGGTTTTCAGTATACTACAATCGGTGTGGGAAACTAGAACAAATACACACTAATAAAACTTCCATCTAAACCCTATTCTCTATTTTTTTTTTTTTTTTTGTATAAATGTGCAGGATAAAATTCGAGTTTGACCGTTTTGAGCACGTCCAACATGTACAAAAAAAGGCTGAGTAGTTGTCGATGTCATTACTTATTTTTGAGTACAGAATTCGTAGATCTGAAATGAAATAAAAATTGCAATTGGCCATTCTAAAACTACCTAAATATATTTTTTTAAGTATGTCGGCAACAAATTTTTTTGCGATGTCTTTTTTTTTTTTTTGTAACCTAGAAAATCTCTTAAATACATGCATTCGTTTTTTTTGTTTTTTTTTTTTCATGGGTGAAGAGTTTGTAGTTGAGCGCCTACACTTTACCAGGAGGAAGGCTTCAGCCCAAGATATCACAGGAATCTAAAGCTAGTCATTTTATGACGACTTTATTTATTTTTACTGGAATAACACCGTCCTCGGTCGGCAACAAACGCTATACAGAACCAATCTTATGGATGGCCGATAGGATGGCGATAACTCACAATACGTGCGCGTTCATTCTAGCATGCTTTGGGGAATGCATTTTATGTCCACCGTTGGACTACTATCGCCATCTATGAGGAGCGGTGTGAAGTAGCCGGTTTACAACTGTTATCGACAGAAGGCGCTGCTAATATTTCACGATTCTTAGGCCACGCACCACGGGCCGGGTGCTCCGCCACCATTCGCTTCCAAGGGCTGCTCATTTCAGTGCTGTGCCGCCATTTGCTTCCAAGGGCCGCTCGAGACAAAGACACAATAATGGTTGGCTGTACTTGAAATTGTGAATTTTATCAAGAGACTTTACTCGGGATTAAAACCCCTTCGATGAAGGCGTTTTTTTATAAGTACTGCCAACCATTATTGTGGAAATGCGCAAGACACGTGCCACGAGCGGGTTCTCCGCCGCCGTTCGCTTAGTAATAATTGGGGTTGTGTGGATATTTATACACCGTGTACAACTTTGAAATGAACAGCCATTTCAAAGTTGGGACGAGTCACTCGCTGTAGATGAGCAATTTAGCCACTGCAGTACAACCGCTAGCCTGGGGTCGTGGTGCACGACCACACGCCAGTACGATGCTCGTCCGCCCTTCGCTTCCAAGGTATACATCGCGACACTGTTAGCGCGAACACGGCGTCGGCGGATTTTCGCATTTTACTTCTAGATAGTATTAGCGAGCATGAAATTTTATCGCTTACATTATAGAGCTAAATGAGCTCTTTCCGTAGCAATAATAACTTGGATGACATCCCTTGGTTTCAAAGAGAAAAACTGGGAAAACCGGCGATCGCTTGTTCGCGCTAACAGTGTCGCGCTCTGTACACTCCATCAAAACGGCCGCTCATTTTAGTGCTGTGTCACGATTTGGTTCCAAAGGCTCCTTGGACGGGCGAATTTGACGCTACTTGCAAGACAAACGCACACACGACGGTGGAGGGGCTTTACTCAGGATTTGTCAATGGTCTGGTCAATGGGTGTCTTCACACTGGAAGAGGTGCTAGCATCGAGGCACTTTACTCCGAATTAAGCCCTTGATAAAAGTTACACTCGGCGTTTCTTACAAGTACCGATAACAACAATTGTTGTGCGAACGCGCGAGACACGTACCGCGAGCTAATGCTGCGCCGGCATTCGTTTTCTAGGGCCGCTCATTTCGGTAGAGTGTAATTTTGGTAATCGGACAGAAGTTTTGTGGCCAAAACCTCACCCAATTTTCACCGTACAAATGCTCACCCGTTCTTTTTTTTTTTTCCTTCCCAGGCAAAAGTTCACACCGGAATATAACATAAACGAAATACAAAATAAATAAACCTGCGAATATACAAAAATATATCTGTTTTATATCTTGCAGGTTTGGGTATTGAATCTCTTGAACCAGTGCAAGTGTGACGACTACTTTAGAAAGCATTAAAACAATAGACTTTTCGCTAAATTATCCAGGCATCAAAGAGAATGCTGGGAACGCAGGTGCAAGCGCTTCGCGCGCTTGCCTTCCTTATACAAAAGATTCGAAGTAAATCACCAAAATAAAGACTTTCTGGAACGGGCGTGCGAAATGTTATTTGTTTTAGATTCTTGCTTTTGAAGAGTTACAGCTGTACACGCCAGCACGCGCAACGTGCTTGCTGTACCTACGTTCCCGGCATTCTCTTTGATGCTTGGGTAATTCGGCAGAAGGTCTATTTGGTTTTGGGTAGACTAATTAAACGATTTGAAAAGCACGAACGAAACGAGAACAAAGACACGAAGACGAAGACAAAGAAGACTATTGTATTCGTGGGATTTTTCTCCTCGTTTTGGCCACGCCTTTTAAACCATTTAATTACTTTAGAAAGCTGTGCGGGATGCCTGGGGGTGACCACCTTCCTCCCAGTGGCAGATCCAAGAAGGGGGGGGGGGGGGGGGGGCGACTTGGGCGGCCGCCCTTAAACAAACTTGACCCCCGCCCCTCCCCCCTTCTCAGAGGGCAATTTTCCATTGGTGGACCCCCCGGTGCACAAGAAAGAATGGGAGAATAGTATCCTTACAATCCCGTATTAGCATGGCGCTTCACACAAAACTTCTCATGTAATACTCAGCTCTTCGAATTTATCACTGATCTGCACTTCAACAGCCATGCTGGCACCCAGACTGACGTCATCCTCATCGACTCCGCTAAGGCATTCGGCACAGTTCCGCACTGTCGCTTACTGCTAAAGCTTTCACACCTTCAAATATACCCTTTTATTGTAGACTGAATAGCAGCCTTTTTACGATGCAGAACGCAGTCAGCGAGTTTAAATAACACACTTTGATCCCAATGTCCCATACAAGAGGTGTTCCACAGGGTAGCGTGATAGGCCTCCCCTCCTATTCTTGATATACATCAACGACCTTCCATCAACCTTAACGTCCACCATCAGGTTGTTTACGGACGACCGCGCCTTATATCGGAAAATAGCCCACTTCGATGATAGTCTCGCCCTACAGGATGACCTTGATAAAATTGGCACATGGTGCGTGAAATGGCAACTCAACGTCAATATTACAAACTGTCAGCAAATGAGTCACCAAAAGGTCAGATGTGGAATCGATTCAATACAACCTTCCTTCTCTCGAACTTGAAGGTGCCACGTCATATAAATATTCAGGCATTCACATTGCGCACAATTTAACTTGGAACGTACATATTAATTATGTCATAAAAAGCGCATCAAAGAAACTGGGCTTTCTAAGGCGTACATTGCGCCAGGCACCCCAGGGTACCGTGTCTGCTTGCCTATAAAACTATCGTACTCCCCAAGCTTGAATACGCAAATATAATCTGGAATCCGCATCAAAATTACCTAGTCAAAGTCTTGAATCACTGCAAAATAAAACCGCGCGAATCTCTGGAAATTATTCGTGTCATACCAGCGTTACTTGCATAAAACAAAATATCGGTTTGTCTTCTCTAGAGATGCGAAGAAAAATTACTCGTTTGTGCTTATTTCATCGCCTTTATTACAGTGCTTCCCCCTTCAAACAGTCAATATGTAGACCCGCAGTTCGTATTTCAGCCAGAATTGATAACGCACAGAAAGTGAAACCTTATACAGCTCGTATGAATCTGTTTTCTTCATCACCGTTGTTATTGTGCATTTCCGACTAAAACACCCTGCCAGAATCTGTTCCAGCCGAACAAGATGAGGTGTTGTTTAGAAAGAAGTGTGAACATATGTTTTTACACGTACTCCAAAACTTGGAATCATTGAACGTGGCCAATAATGTTGTGCTATGTGTGGACTAGCCAACGTGAATTTCTCACGCGATATCAGTCTCTCTTGCTTCTCGTGGCTTTTCCCTCTTAGATCTATCATGAGCTTTTTGACTTTTGAAATTAAAAATTTGCAATCTTGATTATGCTTGAATGTGAATGATGATGTGGTACCATGTTTGAACCAGAAAATGTGAACTTTGTTACTCTGCCGTTCTTGTTTTCTTTATAAAGTTATTTTTATAGTGTACTCTTTTTTTCGTTGTAAAATCCTCGCTCATGTATTGCACCTGTAAGGATTGTCTTTGAACTAAATAAATGAAATGAAAGGAAATGTGAAATAATGACTGCGGGCCCCTTAATGGGTTTTGGGGGATTTAGATAATTAATTGCTTTAGCATTATTCCCAGCAAAAGAATAATAGAATCAATCAAAATTTTACGAAATATCGCCTCGAGTGATGAGTTCAGAATATGTTCAGAAAACGTATAAATTAAGAATCACTGTTCTTACTCCAAAAACTCAAAACCAAAAATTAAAAGAGACAACAGAAGTTTTTTTTTGTTGCTTTTTTAAGGCAACGCTTGACGCATAGAACTTTATATTACATCAAGTATTTATATCTATCTTAATAACGATGTCAGAGTTTTTCACATGATAAAAAAACGATACCTCTTTGTAAAGATCATTATGGTTAGATGGCGTATTTTCGTGATTGTAGCGTTTAATTGGGGGCCTAAATTAGCGCAATTTACATTATTATTAAAACAATTAAGCGATTTTAATATGTAGTTTTGGAAGCACTAATATAGTTTGTTGCTTATGATATAATTTCAAAGGCGCGACCAACTATGGCATTCCAAAGTTGCCAAATTATCATCACTGGTGCCAACTCTAGCATTTTAATTTTAACAGGTTAGAAAATAAAAATAGTGTAAAATCAATGAAAACATTTTAGCTAGTCGGATAAATTCATGTAAAATGATGTTAATTGTGGGTATAGCATATGGTGCTATCAAAGTCGTGACTTTTGACAATCGGCAAAACTTTCGAATTTGCCTCCAAACCTACCGGACCAAGTGCCCCAAAATAAAAATGTTACAATAAAAATGAATTTCGCTTTTTTTTTTTTTTTGTATTACAAAATTTAAAAAAAATAAATAAAAATTATTTTATTTTATTTTTATGCGCCAACGTTTCGCCAATCTCAGCCTTCGCAGTTCGAAGGAACGCCTAGACGCTGGCTCGTCTGCTCACTGCAGCACGTTCTGTTGGCGTTGGAAGACCGGTGAAAAAGTAGCGAGTTTTAGTAATGCGTATACCAGCGAACTCAAGCACCGTGTGTTTGCGTTAACATTGCGTGTTCCTCATTGCGCGTGCGCAAAGCCCACAATTTACGGTCTTGGCGACCAATCACGCACAAAAAATTGGCGCAGGATTGCTGCGCGTTGCCTGTGCGTGATTGGTCCAGTTGGTGATAGCAAACAAACAAACGGACAAACGCGATCAGCGCTGTTACGTCACACTTTTGGCGCTGCTTGATTGGCTCCAACGGATGGTGGCGTCTGCTGCGGTCGAACCTAAAGTAAAACGGAGTTTATAGACTTATTCTTTCAAAGCAGATTACGCTCTAAATAATTCACCTAATTGCCTTTCCCAATTAGCAAAGCGAAGGCATAAAATAAGGGACCCTAGCGCTTGTGGACAATTTACTGATTAGTATGTTACATCAACTTGAAAAATGAAAAGGCTGAATCAACGGGAATATAACACTAGACAATGCCGACGACCGTTGGATGGGTACAGACATTGTCCATCGCTTCGCGAATCTCACTAACGGATATTTTTTCTTCACACATGTTGACGAGCAAGCGCAAGTGGGCGAGGGCGTGAGGGTTAACCGAGAGTTCAAAGCACGTGGTGTCGAAGTATCGCACGGCTTGCTCGTAGCAGGTGTGGTCCCTCAGCGGAATCTTCGCCTTGAGCAACTGCTCAGTCTTCTCAGCGTCACCGTGCGTCACAAACGACACGAGCTCCGTCATCTTGTCCTTCAGGAAAGCACGGTTTCGAAGCATTTGGTCGAGCTCGTGTTTCAGTGAGAGCTTGATCTGAGGGTCCGTCGCCCTCTGAAGTTTCTTGCGAACAATGGCAATGGGCACATCCCTGCTGTCGACGGCATCCAAGGGTGCTCTGGGCAAAACTATGGGGGCAGCAGACTTGGAGCCTTGGAACTCACTGACCTTTAGGTTGGCTATCTTCAAGTCACCGAATTCCATGACGTGACTCGTGTTGGTCTCAGACCGGACGATCTTGAACTGTTTCAGGAGGGTTTCCTTGTGCAGATCTTCGCGATCCGAGTCTTCCATCCATTTGACGCTGTACACATCTCCCAAATATGTCTGTCTGAAATCGTCATAGTAACAGGCGTAGGATGATTCGTCACTGTTGGACGCCGTCGTCGCATACAAGTTGATGTCGTCTGGTAAGAGGTTTTCGAACATCGACCCGGAATCACAAGCCTCGAGGTAGAAGACCAGCTTTCCAAACTTTTTCTGCTCGTGCATCAGTTTTATGACGCGGTTCAGGTCTGTCGCTTGGAGCTCGTCGTACGGGAAACCAATTATTCCAGGAGCACCATGATCAGAAAAATAGACGAACACGTGGTCGTTCTGACCACTTGCGATTACCTTCCCGCTGCCTCCTTTGATTTTCTTACCCTGCAGGATGCTCAAAAAGTTCTTCGGATTGACGAGGTCTCCCGTGTAGTCCTTGGGCACTCTTGCGTAAACGTCGGAGCCGTTCAGGTGATTGACGATGATTCCGTCCGTCGGATTGGCGGGGTTGTGAGCGATGTCGTCGAACATCATAACCACGATGCGTTCATCTGGAATGCCATGGTTGTGCAGAACATGGTACGCGTGGCATACGTCTGCCTGGTGGCGATAGTTGTAATATCCATTAGACCCTGCCACCAGTAGGGCCCAGAGCTTGCCGTCGGCACTCGCTTGGGCTTTAGAGGTAGGTATGAAAATTCCGGTTGCAACTAAAAAAAGAAAAGCTAGCGCCAGAGGCGAAATAATTGACCGTAGTGAAATCATGGTGACTGAAGTCCAAGTACCCAATTTGCCGCTTCTGGTGGTGTTTTTAAAGAGTACGTTATCTACGTGTGCTGCCCTCCATTTCCTCGAATGCTGCTGTGAGACAATGCTGCTTGTGACACCGATCATGGGTACAGGGATGCTAGAATACCTGGAATCCTGATACCAATTGTGAGTCGAAAGATTGCATTTTTCTTGTGTTGTTCTATTCGTTGCCAAGAATGCCTGTGCGTCAAGCCTCGAGATAACTACAGGTGCGTTGATAACCGTACTAGTGGCTCACTATCTGGAGGCAGCTTTTTCGTTAGAGCTATTTTGAGGCTTAGTGTGTTAAAACGATTATACGTAATAAAATGTTAAAACGATTATACGGAATAAATATTACGTTTACATTTCCGATTTACATGCTTTTGTTTCTTTCCGAGAAGTGAGCGAGACAGAAAAGACATGAGGACACCATGGAACATGTTGGAAGGGATGTGACTGTTCTAGGACAAGAACGTGCTCATAATTAATGATTTTAATGAACATATCAACTCATTTAATTATTAGTTAGATGCCAATAACCAGAGACTAGCAGAGGATCTACAGCTGGAAGTGATGAACCTCCCAGAACCATGAAAAGAAAAATATTCCTGGTGTGCAAGGGACAGAATATGTACAGAGTATACATGTCCGATCGCTCGAAGCGTTGGAAGCAAGAGTATGGCGAGCATAGACTTAACAGTTAGCACAACCGGCTGGAGCCGGTGCTTAGAAGGGCAACTCAGAAAACGTCAAGAGAAAGATCGCAAGGATTTTATGAGGGTGTACGTTACTGAGGACATGGTAGCAAAAATTGTATATCCCTTCTAGAAGATCGAGCTGCTCCGCTGCTCCGGTGAAACTTCGATAGTAAATGATTTGTCTGAAAATTGGTTTAACATATTGATAGATACATCTGAACTATTATCCCAAATTAAAAATCACCAAAACTTTTTTTTTCTTTTTTTGGCGAGGGTATTGAATTTGTGAATTTGGTTTGAGAGGCTGAGAGGCTCTATCGGCATCCCTGAGAACATGACGTCAGATGTTGTAATATGGGGGCAGTACAGATTGCTCCCCACATGTAAGAAAATGTTTGATGGTGTGAAGTTAGTCTTGCTAAAACTCAGAGTTTCAAAAAAGTGCAATGTCCTTTGTCCCTCTTGTTCCCCTTCTCCAGGGATTATTTTCATCATTCTTGTCCAGCTCGCTTGCCCCTTTGCATTTAATTGCATTATAATCAAAATGCCGTGGTGTTTAGACTGCCTGCTCGACTTGCAAGTGATACAACATGTGACCTCATCGCACTTGAGTGCTAGGGAAAATATGTTGGTTTTGAGATTTTAATTTTTTTTTTTTTTTTCGTTTATGTATACACCATTGGTAACTCTGTCTTGCCATCCTTCACTTTTGATAATCATGGAATCAGTGACTTGGCAGACCCTACAGAAGCGATCCTTGACAGTCTACTATGGATGGACATTACAAAGTCGTTCGGCCAGGATAAAATTCCTAACACTTTCCTAAAAAAAAGGTACGCCGAATGGTGTTCCGAGTTTCTTGACATATGATTTACTCTTGCAGAAACGGGTCAGGTGCCACAAGATTGGAGAGGAACCAAAGTAGCGCTCATCTATATGTGTGTGTGTGTGTGTGTGTGTCTGTGTGTGTGTGTGTGTGTGCGTGTGCGTGTGCGTGTGCGCGTGCGCGTGTGCGTGTGCGTGTGCGTGTGTGTGTGTGTGTGTGTGTGTGTGTGTGCGCGCGCGCGTGTGCCTGCGCGCGTGTGCGTGCGCGCGTGTGCGTGCGCGTGTGCGTGTGCGTGTGTGTGTGTGTGTGTGTGTGTGTAAATTCAATGGTCCCCTTCTCCCCTCTTCGTTCACAATATATATATATATATATATATATATATATATATATATATATATATATTGTGAACGAAGAGGGGAGAAGGTGATTATTGAATTTCTTGCATTAAAGTTAGGGACTTTCGGCGCGTGAGAAGCGTAGTATTGTACTAAAGTTACCACTCGTGGAGCAGGTACAAGGCTGGGGCTAGATAAGAGTCGGAAAAATCGCGCGGGCGCCTTATCGCAACCGCTAGCTTTTTTTGTACCTGCTCCACAAGTGGTAACTTTAGTGGACTACTACGCTTCTGACGCGCTCAGTCTTTCTGAAAATGACCGATTTAGTTGTTTACGATGACGCTGAGCAAGTTTCTAATTGGAACCATATGTCTATCTTCATTAATTAAAAAGTTAATTAACGAATTTTAGTTAATTAGTCGACTGATTGTTACGATTAGCCCCCTATAATATGTCCCCCTGGCCGTATAACTCACCTCCACAAGCGGCATAAGTGTAACTTTCACGGCTTTTTTTTAAACAAATCTGTTAAGCTTAAAAAAAAACACCATGTATATGTATATTTTTTTTTTTCTTAGTTATATACCCACGCCTTCGGCCTCCCGCCACCATGCCCGTTATATATATATAAAAGAGTAGAGAGAGAGAGAAAAAAAAGTGTTGCGATTATAGGCCAGTGTCGTTGTTCAGTGCAAGTAGTACAGGTTCTTAAATATTCAATTTTCAAACACGTCACACGTTTTCTAGGATCTGCAGCGTTTAGAATAAATGATCAACACGGGTTCCGGAGAGGGTGCTGGACTGTGACAGAACTTCTCCACAAGGTCCATAATCTTGCTGCAGTAATGAATACTAATGCTCGAGTCGATGCTAATTGCGCATAAATATTTAACCCGTCCTTTACTAAAATGGGGAGACAACTTATGGGACGCTCATTCACAATCGTATATAGACCATTTGGAGCGTGTTAAAAATCTCTTAGGTTTATTTATAATTTGTATGGCAAAGAATCACGTATCTCACTGTTGTATATGTTGCGTCTGGACTGCCGGTGTTGTCGTGTCAAAAGAAAGTAAAGCATTTTACATGCATTTTACATGCATTAATATATCACAAAGCATTTTTTTTTTTAATTTTGTTGTCTACATTCAGTACCACGTGAGCCGTGACACAAGGCAAAAGCACGAGTAACGGATTCGTGAAGTTCGTTCCAGCAAAGATGTTTTAAATTATTTTTTTGTTTCGCGTACCGTTTGCGAGTGGAACGAGTTGCCTCGGAGGCGTGACGGGTATATTTTCCCCAAGGACTAAACTGCCCACTCATTTGACTGAATCTGGATGTATGTTCATTTGCTTTGCTGACTTTTCTTTTTGTTCTACCTAAACCAGGCCCTGGCCTTTAAAAAGTAAATGTATCTCTGACGTTTTTTTTCCATAGCTATTATAGATTCAGATGTTATAAATATTGCTCCAGGAAGAGCAAGGCCAGTACATTCAAAAGACGTGCCTAATTAGGATAGCTAAAAATAAATACCGCCGGAGCTGGATGCCTTTAAAGACCGACGACCAGTTCGCGCTTTCCACTTTTCCCTCGCTTTCTCTTCTCCCCCTTCCACCCTGTCCACCGTTGTCTGTTTCCTCCTCCCCCAAGGTGAGGAGGATCTTCTGCCTTGCAGAATCTCGAGTCTGGTCGTCGGCCTTTAAGCGTACTACATACAAAGCGGCATTTGAAAACGCGCCCCAACCGACGCAGTAAGCACTGGTGAGGCTCTGAAGTTAATAAAATAGGTGTGTGCGAATATCGGTTCCAATTGAATAGTATTGCGTAATTCATAGACTTTACAGTAAAAGGGAAAGCCATGACAAATTATAAAAAAAGCCATTCAAGCTTGGCGGGCCGCTAACGGGAAACATCGGCAGTCGCTTCGGATGTATCACAATAATAATATCTTTATTTACCATTTGCAACGGTGGAGGCCGAGAGAACAATGTCACACGAAACGGCTTGACGAGCTCTCGGCCCCCGAATCGCATTCTACAGCAGTGACAGGGTGACAAAGAACTAAGAACACACGCACACACACACCAAAAGCATTAGTCGACTACAACAAAATGAGACATCAAAGCACTCAACTCTTTCATGTTTATGGTATGTAAGTGAACGTCACTGAGAACAAAACAATTAAGCAGTTAGTAACTTGTAGGATGACATTTTTCCCCCTAGGAAATTTAATCAGCAAGTAGGTATATTCCAGTATTCAGGGTTGTAAAATTGATAATTGGGAACACGTCGGTTTAAACGAGACAGTCAATTATGTAAGTACGGTTACTAAACATTTCTTCTAGAAAGCATATAATTATACAGGTTATAGATACTATATACGTTATACATTCTGAAGAGGTTTTTTTGTGTGCGAGCAGAACGGCACTCTAGCAATCGTACGTAACATTCGTTTTTGTAGTAAGTGTATTCTTAATAGGTGGATAATGACGGCATGAACACAAGAAATAGAAAATATTCTAAAAACAAAACAAACAAAATACGCCAAGCAACATACAGGAGAAAGTGAGATCATCTTTCTTGCAAACTGACAGAGACATCCGGTCCAGTGGAAAGTATGCCGAGGGGAAATTCTGAAGTTGTGGGTGGGCCGAGGGCAGAGCATTTTCATCCTAGATGAATGTACAGTAAAAGAAAGTGGAAGGCATGGGCGCATGCATCACGATGTTCATAAAAATAATACGTTTTTCAAGAATCACAACTACTGCAAGAAAAGCTCAATGGACAGCCAAAGGCCCCTCTGTTGCCAATCAGTAGAAAATCGGCGTAGTGAGTGTGGTACGCACACTGACTCACATGAAGAGAAATGCGTCCAAGGGGTTGGATGGTATCCCCCAAAAAATATTTCAAGACTTTGAGACAGGCTTTCCTAACAGCAGTTAGCTCCTATCCTTGGCATTCTCTGTGGAACAGAAGACACCACCGAACTGGAAACTCGTCCGTGTGATCCTGTACCCGAAGGAGGAGAGAGTCTATCAGCACCTGCGCAGATACGGTACCTTGACGCTTACGAGCATGGTATGCAGGATATTCTCATTCGTCCTGAAGGAGCGTGTGGTAGCATAAAAAAAAGTGGACAACTTACTGAGCTATAGTGAGACTCTCAGAGGGTACTACCTTGATCACAGTTAACGGGAACGCCGGAGCGCGTGGCAGCGGGTACTATCAGAGCAGCCTAACGGCCCGGCGGCGTATTTCCAAAACCTGGCCCTTCCAGATCTGCCGCGGAGCGGTGTGCTCTGATTGGCCAGATTACCGCCGCAAAAAATATTGACGGCGACGCACATACGGCGCCGGTCGCCGGCAGGAGCGTCTGCTACACTCCGGCGGATAACTTTGGTGTTGTGGTGACTTGGTGGGCACGCTGTTGTGTAGAATACGTGTTGTTTCGTCTGCCAGTGCATATCCATTGAGTTATTCCGCATATCACGCGCATAAAAGTCGGTAGCAGAAGTTTCGAGCATGCCGATGTCCACAGTTCGACTGCTCCAACCTCGGCGATTCTTTACCCAAGCTCGAATGAAGTAGGCCTCGCTGCTCTGTTCCGTAATTGAAACCGTGTACACGTGGAGTGCTTGCAGTGCTAATGCGCAGTGCTTTTCAACCGTTATTCAAGAAGCGAGAACGATAGCCCTGCACAGCGTGTGGCTGGTGTCAACGTTTTCCGTGTGGCTCTTATCAAAGTAAGCCTTGTCGCCTTCCTACGCGCCCGCGTAGCGCCCGCAATGTTGTCAATCGTACTGCTCAATTAATTCGCTGTTTTTCTTGCTCTGAAACGCTATGCAGATTTTATATCCATTTCAATGCTTCACAGTTGAATGAACACTTGTTTGTGCTGAACAAGATTGCCATGAACGGATTTACTTCCGCGGTTTTACGCCCCGCAAATGTTTACTTTTTCTGCCGTATTTTCACGTTTTATTGCACAGACTGCTTTGATTTGTACCGGTTTTAGGCTATTTGGCGCATACCAAGTTTTGTGAAATTAAAAGGAAGCGAATTGGTTTCAAGCTGTTTGTTTCTTACGCCTATCATGATTTCACGTCGTGTTATTTTGATCATCACTGGAGGTGAGCTAGGACTGCTCCAATGTCTTTTTAACCCCAAGGAGCAGAGAATAAAAACCCATACAGAACTCGGTTTCAATAGATAGGGACCTTTTCCTGGTGCCTTTTTGTTCACTGTTCCCTTCTCTGCACTTGATACATAGTGACCTGTTCAGTTACCTGGAATGTCACCTTCCCTTTCAGCCTGTGGAGGTCCATGGGAATTAGAACAGAAGCATTAATGCCATCTTCAGAATTACTTGTGCATCAAATCCTGTTACCCACGGGACATTCTTGTGTGAATCTGAAGTCCATGCTATTGATAGCTTCTCCATGCTAGTGATAGACTCCAGCTACAGTCTAGTTTTGTCATCTTTATTTCGGTCCCATCAATTTCCAGCTGCTGATGTCATCACTGTGTAATGCTGAAGTTCTAAAGGCCCCATAAATTACAGGCAGATCCACACAAGATCCACAACACTGAGCACAACGAATGCAATGCTGCTGGTTCTTACGACCAGCGACTTATACGCACACACCCCTAACATGCCCCAGGTCGAGTCCCTAATAGCCGCATCCCACTAGAGCAACAAGCGACATACGACACCGACAAACGGCCTGTTTGTCGGAGTCCGCTGTCCCACCTGGCAGACACGACACAGAACACGGGGACAAGGAAACTTGTTTGCTAGTGGGACTGGAGTTGTCAACAAAACACTTCAAAATACAGAGACAGAGTATGGCAAAGCGGTTTTCTTGTTTTGCTCTCTGGGCGTCAAATGCCCCAACAAACACTATGAAAGTGGAGACGATTACTTTATTCCTTGTTTAAAGCTTCCACTTGTCTTCATTTGCCGTTGGCGGCTTTCTGAAAACAGTCGTGACAATCGACACCCAACTTTTTCCGAACTAGAATTCCTGAATCATTCCTTTTTTTGGGTCGTTCGAAGCATTCAAGGTGAGCGCCACGGGATTTCACGTCGATTTGAGGACGTTTTTAATTTCATATCCGAATGACCGAATGGCAGGCGTTTTATGGGAGACAATCACAGAATGGATGACAAGTCTCTCAATTTGCCGGAATGGCTAGCCACAGAACTGGCGGAACGTCGTGTCCTACTTCATGGTAAGCGGTCTTGCTTTGGTCAGTCCTCACACGTGGGTGTATCCATCCTGATGCAGGGGCGCAGACTTCGGCATCTTGAAGCACCAACTCGCGCACAAAGTTTTCGTGAGCAAAACCAGCCACAGCAAATTCCCTTTTGCAACACGACATCTAGCAAGCAAGCCGGGCCCGCGACTACAACGAGCAATCCAGGAATCGAAACTGCGGGAGCGGGAACAATCAGTGGCCGCCAAGGACTGAGTCAAGGGAGGAATGGGAGGAAGGGTAGGAGGAGGGTGGGGAAGACAGCAACAGAAGGCACAAGCGGGCGAGAAAATTAAGTTTGTCCCCAAGTGATGTTCCTCGGTGGGACTGCTTGCTGCGCTTCAAGTTCAACGACAGACAACAACTCGTACGTCGTCGATGGTTTGTCGGCGTTTGTTGCGGGTGCTGGTCATTGCAGTGGAACAGCATCAGCAACACAAACCTTTGTGGTGTTGCTGGACAAAAATCAGTGTTTGTCGCTCTAGTGCAGGGGTGGCCAGGCTGACCCGGCCTAAGAGCCACAAACAAAACTACGAAACTTTCAAGAGCCGCGGGGGGGGGGGGGGGGGGGGGCTTTTGTCTAGAGCAATTAACGAAACTTTAACTACTTTCAATCTATCCGAGTCAAAAGCACTCCAACTGGTCGTAAGGTAGCAGCAGCACAAGACTACCAAACTGCAACCTGTCTTTCGACTTAAAACGTGTTCCATTTCTTTTTTTGGGGAAGTGCTCGTGTGATAGGGAGGGAGGAGGGCAAGGGGGAGGGGGAGGAGGGGGGGGGGGGACCGCGAGCTGCACTTTAACACGCGAAGTTGCGAGCCGCAGCTTGGCCACCCCTGCTCTAGTGGGACGACGCTATAAGAATTTTCTACTCAAAGTACGCAAATCTATCCCTCGGGAGGCCTTTCCCAGAATTAGCAACACCTTCCCAGATTGACAATCATGGATGAACCCCTGGTCTCAATCCTGGAAGTGTTACAGCAGTGGAAGGTGGGCACCGCAGATGCCTGTTCTGCTGCGTCTCACTAGCAAGTCAGTCGAGGGAGATTCAAGGAACTCCAAGTTGGGACATTGCGACCAAAGCAACATTTTCCCCCCTCTGCTTGGTTTCTGCTTGAACTTCTAGAACGAGCCACACCGGGATCGAGACAATCTGCACCAGTACATGGCAGCTCCTATGACCCATCTTGTAACGCCTTCATCTCAACCGCCATTCTCCAGCAGTTCTTTTAGGCACAGTCTTCAGAAGGTAATCAAAACAGCATGCACAAGCTACGTCAGAGGTCCATGTGCAGTTCAAGGTCTTGCATCCAAGAAATATTTCTCGAGACATTCACAACATAGGTTGATGAACACCAGTGTTGCAGGCAAACATCTGCCAAGAAACCACACTTGATCATGCAGACACTTGCTTCCCAGAGGTCGATTGCGTAGAACCGGATGGTGCAGCTTGATCCTGCCCATCAACCAGGCCTTTGGCACATACCCTCTACTGTGTAGCATTGCAGATGCTTGAAGTACAGCAGACTGCCAGCCTGATGGGGCAAGAAAGACCAAGCAGTCAATCCAAGCCACTCTTGAACCAATGTGCAGAAAAGGAAATTCAAACATAGAGATATGAAACATGCTGTAGTCAAGACAGATTGTAGGTCGCTCTGCTTGTTCTGGGTGTGTCCTGATCAATCCATTAGGTGGGAGTGGGAGACGCCCTTTTAAAGGGCCCCTAAAAAAGAAAAGTATTTTTTGACAATCTATAGTCTGTGACAGGTCAAGAACGAAGTGGAAGCTTGTCCCATTTCTTTCCACTTTAGCAGTGCGAATGCTGGAGAGAGGGCGACCTCCTCTCCACCGTTCGCTCCGCTCAAGTGGAAAGGGATGGGAGGAGATTCCACTTCGTTCTTGACCTGTCACCGACTATAGTTGGGACACGTGTGTCAAAAAAAATTTAACGTCGGGAAAAAATTTTTTAGACCAATATTGACGGCGCAAGACGCGATTTAGTCGGCAGTCACGTCCCTTATTGCTTGTTTTCTCTCTCGGCATTTCAGGCGCGTGGAGCAGAGGTAGATCGCCTTCGCCTTCACGACCAAGATGGTCACTTTGGAATGACCCGTGACGTCATGGATTTCGCGCACAATTTCAATTAAATCTCGCAATCAATATTGCTCTAGAAAATCTTTTTTTTTTTTTTTCATGCACTTTTTTTTAGCACATGTGTCCCACTAGACTGTTTAAAAAAAACTTTTTTTTTTTCTTTTCAGCGGTCTTTTAAGTTAGCCATAAAGTTACTTCCCAACCAGCAAGTTATCCCTTGAAGTCCTGCTGCATGCTACCTTAGGAAGAAAGTTGAAGATGGGAAATATGGATCGGAATGAGCAAGAATGCCTTCCAAGGCGAAAAGTATTGATGTGTATGCTCCGCCAAAGTGCTTACCCTGCTACATTTCACCAAAATGTGATGAATTTATGCCTACATTGCACCATAAGGGAGTTTCCGTTTATAACTACCGAAACTAATAGTTCAGGCGTCGCAGTACTGCCAGATTGTTCCTGTAACATTGTGCGAATCGTTCAGAACTTCCGGTTATCGCTTAGAATAACGTGTGATTTGATTAGATTTACACACCGAACATGACTCAGTACTCGGATGTTTCGTGATATCTCTCAATGTAAGTGGTATGTTCAGCAGTCTATCTCCATTGATTGCGCTTCTCACACCACGCACTGGTGCACTGCCGAGAAGCTACACCCGTAAAGTAGGCATTGCAATTCTGCATATGTCGCTTTGCCGCAGCGCAGCCTTGTCTTAAAGGGGCACTATAGTGCTTCTTGAGATCCTCGTTTTATTGTTATAACTCAATCTACGAGCACTAACCACCCTAAGAAAACAAAAATTACATTCATCTGCGGCCAATTTTCATACTAAAACAATTGATCAAAATTTTCGACACTTGGCGTCAGCGCAGAATGACAGATGGCGCTACCGAACCTTGGTGAATACGGTCAAACAACGGACGGCACGTGTCGGCTAGTCACGGGCAATTGGGTCCACCGTGGACGAGCTGCCGACCAATCGTGCTCGTCCACGCAAGAACCCATCGCTCGCGAGTGGCTGACACGCACCGTCCGTCATTCGACCATATTCAGCAAGGTTCGGTAGCGCCATCTGTCATTCTGCGACGATGGTAAGTGTCTGGAACCATCACTTTCTTAAGATACGAATTGGCCACAAATGAATGTAATTTCTGGTTTTTTAGGATGATTAGTGCTCGTAGATTGAGGTATGACCATAGAACGAGACTTTCAAAACACACTTTAGTGCCCCATTAAAGGGATATTGAACTGAAATTTGGATTTTGCAAAATAAGGATGCATGAGCGTTGAACAAGACGCTAGGAACTTCAAGACATGACTCGTACATCAATATCTCAACCGGATGGCCACACTTTTGGAAAAGAAGGGCGTGATCGAGCGAGGTCTTTGACTTCATTGTCCTCCGGCAGAATTTCAGAATGAGGGGAAGCAGCCTCGCTTCTCTCCTCCTCGCTTCGGTTCACTAGCTCGAAGGGACGTAGCGAGGAGAGGGAATGGGACTCGTGACGAGACCTGTCTCGTCAGCCGTGTTCACTCACACAATTTTTTTCCAAAAATACAGTGATCCGTTGGAGATATCGCTGTAAGAGTGTTGTTTTGGGGTTTTGCAGCGTCCCGCCTATCCGTCCAGCTTCGTTTTGTGAGCTCGAAATTTCTGTTCACTATCGCTTTAAGGGTAAAGCACTATTCCAGGGTGAAAAGATGGACAACAAAGCATGAATTAGAAAAATATATATATATGTGAAAGGAAAGGGAACTTGGTGAATGCTGATGTGATATTTACCTTGCAGTAAACTTTGCTAAATAAAAATCTGGTTAGTCTATATCAGGGGTGGCCAAACTGCGGCTCGCGAGCCGCATGCGGCTCATTGCGGGTCCAAGTGTGGCTCGCTGGTTTTGGGTAAGTGTGCCACCCTACAACTCCTGTGTCCCAAAGACGAAGAGACTTTTAGAATTATAAGAAAAAGCTCACAGACTTGGCACCCTTGTATTACACTGCGTAGATAGAGCAGGGCTGGTTTTTGACACATTGATGTGTCCAGTGACACTGTTTCCTTTATTGTTCTAGAGAAAATTTTGAACCGTATACGCATAACAAACGTCAGGGGCAGTGGCTGGCTAGCAAACCAGCCGAAGCTTTAATTTTTGCTGAGCGGTTAAAGTAACGTTCTGCTGCTTGGTGTTATTTGTTGTAGTCAACAATTATACTTGTCCTTTTTGGAAAGCACTATTCCCTCCACATAGTTTTTTTTTTTTTTTTTCTTTTTAAGTAGCCTCCCCCCTTTACTTTTCCTGTGGCTCTTTGAACTTTTGTTATTTTGTCTGCGGCTCTAACCCCATGTCACTTTGGCCACCCCTCGCCTATATGATAGACTTTGAGAGCTTGAAAATATTAGACACAATTCCTTTATGTGGTTAGCATACCTATTTAATGATGCTTGCTTATCCAAAAGTGCTCATCAGTGAGTAAATAATACATTCATCCCCAGAGCCTGACCTGTGATTCTGGGGGTATGCTGTGTAGTACGTCATTTATATATGTCAAGACTGACCCCAAAACAGAACTGTGAGCTACAGCCGAATATGCTGGCAGAGGGTTCGCAACATTACCGCTGCTTTCCACACTTTGGCTTCAATTTGTTAGGTGGGAATCAATCCAGTTAGTTATTACTGGTTCCATCTTAAATGTTTTGATTCTGGCCACAGGTCTCCAATGTGGCACTCAATAAGAGGCCTCATATAAGCCTACAAACCATATAAACCTGCTCTGTCATTTAGTGCTAATGCAATGAGCTGTTTCCTATGGTCTGTTCACTACCAAGCTGACAGTGCGGTGGGAGCTACACATTCACTGGACCTATCGACCGCCTTCCACTCGTCACTGGACCCTGCTCCTGGCGCATGGATGTAGGCGGGGCAATGTGATCAGATGGCAAATGATGGGCGTACAACTGGTCCAGCAAGCACGTAGCTTCCTATGCACCGTCAGCTTGGGGGTGAACGGAAAATACCAGTTGTGCGACTGTACATAGGCCAGGTCAGAACCCGTGTCGTCTAGGTTTATGGCGATTTAGCTCTGCCATAACCCAGGAAGGAGCCAGACCATCTCATTTTTCTCCGACACGATTCACAGTGGTCCCACTGGAAGGAAATGAGATACATTTAATTCCCTCATGAGCTACAATGGAACTAAATAGCCATAAAACCTTTATCCATGACGACACACACGCAGCACCCGAAACGAAGGTGTGGGATGGCGATATGTGATGCCATTAAATGACAAAGCAGTACAACATCATGCTTGTGTTTAATATCTGTTAAAGTGCATGGTGGTTCTGCAATAACCCGCACATTAAGTTGAGAAAACTGATTCGCAACTAGCAGCATGGTTTTGTAAAAAATATTGTTTGGAATTTTTGTGTGCCGCTTGATGTCCCCATTATTTAGGTTCATCAAAATTGAGTGCTGAAAAAACATTGATTCAAGGCTTTTACAGTACCTCTTTCCTCATTCCATTTCATTGAACGGCAGTGACAGCACCATAAGAATTGAACAAAGAGTGAAATCTGCCACCTTGTTGACAAACCTACCTGCTGAAGGTGGCCACGAGATTCCCTTGTCACCACTTGGTCACTTGAATAAGCCGTTAACTATTGTATCTAGTTGTACTATGGCAGCAATGTTGTAGCTGTGATGCTCGTTGGGCCAGGTCTCTTTCAGATGTGCATATTCCCGTCAGAGAGTAGCCCATCGCCATGGCAGCTGGTATGACAAGAGTATAAATACATTAGCCAAAAAATTGAACAGTCAGACAAGCTAGTCTACATGCCACACAATTCTACACAAGGAGACTAAAAAAAAATGAAAGCAATGCAACATTGCCTTTACAGGGCTGTGTATCTCAATTCTCTTCCCTAGCCCTGCGTTGACCAAGACGTGATGTGTGCATACTTGCAAGTTCAGACGAAATGGGACAATCTACCTATGCGGTCTCTATAGTTTTGCATTGCAAAGGCAGACCATGTTTTTATTTTGGCAGTGACAAGGAGGCTACAGGCATAATCTGAGGTTCTTTTATAGATCAAAACAATTCTGTAAAGCGAACCCACGTTACAGCCTGTACCATGTCTACGTGAGGAGAGTTAAATTCTGGTTTCTCTCCTGAATGTCTATAATGAAGCACTATATGCCTAGCAGTGCTAGAACATTTCTTTGTCAAAGGCTACCCAGCAGCACAAAGTGAGTAAGGCACAGAACTTCCTTCAGTTTAAAAGGTTGAAACAGCGCAAAAACGACGGACAGGGTAAAGAAGGACACGATTTTAGACAACTGAAGAACCTTCAGTTGTCTAAGACCGGAGAATGAACCTCTCACAGGGGTGAATGTGCACGAAACGTGTCATTTAGGAATGTATAATAATGAGTGCGTTGTGAGCCAGATGTAGATAATGCGACAGATATATACTTTATGATGACATCTGAGCGTATGTACAATGTCTCGACATGCGAATTTGCTGTCCAGCCAAACATATTCCCCACTGCTTTATTCTGAGCGACGATTGCTACTCAATAACGTCACTGCAGCGTGGTGGTTTCAGACGGTGCTGTGTCATTAGCTATTTTCAGACATCGGAAACTTAGCAGCAGACGGAAAAACTACTGTCGCAACTTCTACATCCATTCAGCCCAACTAGCTGACTAGATAAAATCGTAACTAGGGATGTTGCAAACCTGCTGAGATTGCAGGAGTTAAGGTTTGAACTTGAAAAGTTTGCAAATTTCAAACCCTGCTGTGTTTTGAATTTGAAAAGTTTGAAGATGTCAAGTTTCTGAAAGTTCAGGTTTGAAGATTCCAACTCTCTTTACAGATTGAGTATGAAAAGTTTGAAAATTTCTAATTTCTTAGCTATTCAAGTTCAAAGAATTCGAATTTAAATTTTTGAATCTCGAGGAACGAGATCAAATACCACAATATAAAATAAAGATTTTAAGGACTCAAGTGGAAAAAACGTGAAAGTGCTACAAAATTGACTAAAAATGTTGCACATTTTATTTTGTACCATAAACACTACTTTCTTCTCGGTATCAGGTTCTCGTGATACTTCTCGTTATTTATCATGATTTATGAAACAAGCCTTGAATTGAATGGTTCAGCGACAAGCCTTGAGGCGGTCTAGTATGCATCAGGAATTGCTACCTCTTTGCAAACTGGAAGCAATGCGATTGAATACCCCTAAATGAGATGCTGGCATGAGACAACGAAATATAAACAAGTTGATGCGTGCAGACAAAGTCGCCAAGGCAAAAACATCTTGCTTCACGAAAGTTTGTAGTTGCTCTGGGCATTTATTTCCAGTGGGATGGCCCGTGGAGCAGAGAGAACACTCCACGCAGGTACAGCACCCGACAGAGCTCGAGGCCAAGGAGCATGCAACCAGAAAAGCTCGCAGGTCCCCCGCCCCCCAAGATACAGCTGATGAGGTAATGACCGGTCGTGCATCAGGCTCACTACACTGCCGGTTTCTTTGGCACCTCAGTGGCTCCAAGGCAAGGCACCGGCCTACAGACACCAGGTGGCGGATTCTGACACCGGCCCAGGTGCCTGTAATTTGACAAAGGCTTATTGCGGAAAAGGTCATGTAATCAAGCTTTCTGTTGCACGTCTGATCCCCAGGTGGTCCAAATTAATTGTCAGTCATCTGCTGAGGTGTTCCAAATGCTTGTCGTCGGTTTGGCTTGTAAAACACCCAGATTTGATTTTGCATAGCTGGTTCTTCGCGCTTTCCTTCTTAGAAAAATAAGAAAACAAGAGTAGATATTAGTTGCTTTAAAATGCAAGCGGATACTGTTGATAACGGATCAAGTGCCTATCCAGTGTTGCCTCTCACGAGTCGGTGTCACTTTCAGTGCGCGCCTTTCCCCAACCAGCCACTAACCGGAGGAGATCGGGCAACTTGCATTAAAAAGCAGCTAGGGTTATGAACAATGACCCAGACAAGTGCCTTTGTCGGATTTCCAACCTAAAGACAAGAAACCTGCAGGTTACTTTGGGGCAACCTACGCAGTTTTACACGGTAGAGGCTCTGTGCGAAAGCAGGAGAAAAAACTTCCAGGTACAAGGCCGGCTGCCACCCCAAAGCGAGTCGTTGGTGGCACCATCACATCTTTGTGTTACTAATATTTAAGACCTTATATGATTTGGGTAAAGTTTCTTCACACTTCGTCAAACTTTTGTATGTTTCACGTACCCAATTTTTCCCCTTCCACTGGAAACCTCAAAGATTATTTTTCAGTTTCCACTTCAAGTTTTTTCCAGAATGAAAAAAATTATAATGTTTCAGTCTGACTCCGGCTTGTACACAAATTGAAGTTTTTTTTCTGATGTTTGGTTTTCTTTTCAGTTCGATGCCCTGGAGGATTAATGAAACCCACTGTCTACGATACAGATGACCTCTTTCGTCTTCATACCTTGAAAAATGTACAGACCGCCAACGCAGCATCAGTTTGTACCGTCGACTCGGTCACATAATCGTCACTTCAGTGTTGCGTCGTGCAAGCAACTGAAAAAGGGGTTGGCTTTCAAGGCACAGTGTTATGTAAGGAAAGTAATGGTGACCAGTTCCAGTCCCAACCCAACTATCCACCTCGTGCAGAGCTTGTGAGGTCCGTTTATAAGGCCCCCCCCGGCCACTACAAACAGCTGATTTCACTCTCCTTGAGCACATAAGTTAATGTTATTCAAGGTTATTGCGTTCCGTAACTTCATTGTACAGTGTACCTTGCGAGCGCATAAGGCACCGCCATACCTGGGGCCATGTAAGCAGACTTGGACGGGTGAAATCCAGGCGGTCTTGATATCACGAAAGCTCACCTGCACCGTCAAAAAGTAAGGAACAATATGTTTGAAACAATCTTTCTTTGAATTCAGCACATCTACGAACCTCCAACGAAGTTGGCCCTGCGAACAGGAGAGTTCACGATTGGTTTGCAAGGCATTCCGCTACGGGGTCCTGTCGCACACTTTAAATGTTTTGCCAGTAACTGATATTTTCTGTTTTCTTTTTTTTTTTTTTTCATAGTTTTAAAGTGGCAAGATGTGAGTGAGTATAGCGCACACCTTAAAGGCCGGCTCTCACATGCAGCGAAGCGCTGATGTAGCGCTCCTCACGTGCCGTCAGCTACTTATCGTCTGCCATGAGCAACAGTATTGACGGTGCAATACAAAACTGGTGAACGTTGCCGTCAGCACGCGCTTAGCGCGAGGTCAGCGCTATGCTTGTAGCGCTCCGCTGCATGTGTGAACAGGCCTTAAGAACGAAAAGCTTAATCCAGTTATTTTTTACTTAAGTACCGGGTATAGCTTGATTACGTTAAGCTAGGGTCATACTGCTTATACATCATACAAAAAACAGTCTGCATACAGATTTGAGGGCAAGTCACCGTGAGATCCATGCTTCGAATGCAGCCTGGCAATGGGTTCAAGGAGAAACTTAGCATGCAACATTCGAACCACAGATATTGCGGTGACATGCGTGTGCAGACTGTCCTTTGTATGATGTATAGGTGGTGTGACCCCGGCCAGCCGTCTTCTGGGTAAAAGCAGAATGTCCCGCCATCACATTGAGAACCCAGCCAGCTGACACGGGGGATTCGCGTCATAGGCTTCTGAAACATGAGCTCTTGAAAGCAGGGCAAAAGGGGCGGGGTGCTTCACATTGGGTGCTTTCGTGCACCACCCGCAAAAGGCTGCTGAAACCCTATAAAAAATTTTCATTTGAACCATTTTTGCTGCTATTTGCACAACCTACAGCTGCACAGTGATGAGGCATAACAATTATGAAGCCAAGCCGTGAGAATAGCGGAGGTAGTCAAGCCAAACCAATCCTGTCTGAGCGACTGAGTGGACGAGAGAGCCCCCAAAAATGGTGCCTTTCCCTTTCCTCCTCTCTCTGAGTTCACAGATGCACCCAGGTATACATGGCTAGCACTGACGTCACATCAGCCGCCATTGCTCCATACCATACGCCTGTTTCTGTACGTTCTGCAGCATACATTTGACACCATCAAATTTGTCTTCTGGGCAAGGCTTGCCGAGAGAAACAAATTGAATGGTGCGAAATGTATGCTGCAAAAGGTACGATGCAGCAATGGCAGCTGGTACGGTGTCATATGACGCCCGTGCAAGGCATGTATACAAAGCCTGCAAACACAGATATGAGACCTGTAAACGTGGGTTAGGCACTGAGAACAAAACTGACACCTGGATATGCATGTTTTCAAGTAATTTGGTGTGAGATACTAGTGTCATCGTACATGCAACCTAATAAATTATGTATATTCTTCTATCCTGGAAAATTTAATACGATCCATGTACTGGCTCGAGCGTAAACGGTGGCCGGCTAGCAGTCACACATGCGTAAGGGTTGCAACCTTTCTGCCTAGCCTTGCGCGTTGTCGTGTACGCACCAATCTCTTGTGCAAAGAAATCAGAATTAAAATGTGTCACTACCTCGAAATCTGCCTTCAACAACATGAAATCAAACGGGGCTATACCGATCTCTTTCTGCCCGCTAGAGACTCCGCAACAAATTCTGAAGTTTAATCATATCAAGGCTGGCAGCCTGCTATTTGGGTATTTGTTTTTGATCGGCATGCGAAATGTGCACCACGATTGTTTCTGTACTCATTATATGGCTAACATCAGACTTGATGCTTGTACCCAAAGGTTACATCAAAATGTTTCACATATATCGGAGCATAGCGTCACTTAATAAGCAATCAGAGCAAACTTGCCAAAGGACGCAGTCCGCAGGCGACGTAGGTTCATGTAGCCCTCCTTGGTGTAGCCCACGGTGGAAGAAACGACACTGTGGTGTAGCCAGATGATGGGCGCAGCCATGACAGTTTGAATTTATGATGTAGCAGAAAGTTTCGCACATCAACTTTGGTTACTTATTACGTTCGTTATATGTAAACCAAAACAAAATATTTAACTACAATTGTTATTTATTATTTATTATATTTTGTTTAATGTTTTAATACGTTAACTTAACGTTAACGAACCTAACGACTACGAATGAACAGAAACGAAATCGACAACAAGCAAAATGGCTGCGACCAGTTGACGCTGCGGTGGTGGTCAAGTTATCAGCATTTAACGTTGCTGGATTTAGTTGTAAGCTCTTACACCACTATAATTCGACACGAGATTTCTGAAAAGTCGACACGCTATAAATAAAGCTGTAGCGTGCCCTTCTATTTAATTAGAGCTGAAAATACATTTGGGAGTGAAGTGATTTGAATCTGAGCAGTCGCCCGCTGCAACACAACGGTACACCTTAACAACGGTATGTATTCACGATTCACGAAGATTTCTTGTGCAAGTATCAGAAGATATTCCTTAAAGCATGGCTCACGGGGCATTTTCATCATCTTAAGCGGCCTTGAAAAAAGGAAATAATAGAAGCTACACAAGGGAATGAAACGTTCGGATCGAATAGAATTGTTCGACGGTGCCGAAAGACAAAATTGAACGAGTTGTAATTTACGGAGTGTAGAAGCTTAGCACACGAGCGACGTTGTATTTGTTAACTCTACTAAAGATTTGAGTGATATGGATACCTTTTGCGCGATATAACGTTGCAAGCACGGTTGTGCTTCTTATTTCCTTACAGTTTGCACCTAATTTTTTGAAATTAGAACACCTGACGAAGAGTTTATATTCTACAATTCAAAAGACGATAACATTGGAGATGACATAAATATCGTTTCTTTTAAGCCATTGTTTATGTTATCGTATTTTAAATTGTAAAGCACCGAGGTATTTATGTTTTTCCGGAGTTTACAGAAACACGACAAAGAAGGTCCCAACATTAAAAAGAATGTTTGTGACTCGTAATCTCGAGACTGTCGCTCAGGGCTTCCCTCACATGGAATGATAACACTACACTCTTCATAAAAGAAAAAAAGAAAGGATTAAGGTTTTGAGTAGTATTGAGCTGTTGGGCACCAGGGCATTGAATGGAAAAGAAAACTGAACATCAGAAAAAAACTTTTATTTGTGTGCAAACCGGAATCACACCGAAACATTATAATTTTTTTTTGCATTCTGGAGTGAAACCGAAAAATAATCTTTGAGGTTTCCAGTTCAAGGGGAAAAATTGTTCAAGGTGAAACATACAGAAGTTTGACGAATTTCAAACTTCTGAACAGAAATTTGACGAAGTGTGAAGAAACTTTAACCAAATCGTATAAGGTCTTAAATATTATTAACACAAAGATGTGGTGGTGCTACCAACGACTCGCTTGTGGTGGCGGCTGGCCTCGTACCTGAAAGTCGTACCGTGTAAAACTGCGTAGGTTGCCCCAAAGTAACCTTTAGGTCCCTTGTCTGCAGGTTTGAAATCCGACAAAGGCACTTTACTGGGGCGTTGTTCATAAGCTTGCTTAGGAGAAGAGTGTGTTGGTTCAAGTCATGCATGAAGAAAGAATAAAACAATTAAAACAGGGACAACACAACCGCATCTTTCAACTAGCAACAGATGAGTAAAATTTCCACAGCAAGCAGTCGACTATACCCAGGAGGGAAAGGGGGGAGAAGGGGAGATAAAAAACGCGAAGTGCAAATCAGAGAGGTGGGTTTTTCTCGAATTTTAGAAATTGAACCTCAGTTTTCGTCAGCAGGAGGGAAGGGTTTGACACATTGTTTTTTGCTCTGGTCATGGCAAATGACTCTATGATCTCCCTGCTGCTGTAACGTGTCAAACCCTTCCCTCCTGCTGACGAAAACTGATGTTCAATTTCTAAAATCCGAGACAAACCCACCTCTCTGATTTCCACTTTGCGTTTTTTATCTCCCCTTCTCCCCCCTTTCCCTCCTGGGTATAGTCGGCTGCTCGCTGTGGAAAGTTTACTCATCTGTTGTGTGGTTGTGTTGTCCCTGTTTTAATTGTTTTATTCTTCATCCATGGTTGTTCATAACCCTAGCTGTTTTTGAATGCAAGTTGCCCAATCTCCTCGTGTTAGTGGCTGGTTGGGGAAAGGTGCGCACTGAAAGCGACACCGATTCGTGAGAGGCAACACTGGATAGGCACTTGATCCATTATCGTCAGTATCCAGTTGCATTTTAAAAGCGACTAATATCTCCACTTGTTTTCTTATTTTTCTAAGAAGGAAAGCGCGAAGAACCAGCTATGCAAAATAAATCTGGGAGTTTTACGAGCCAAGCAGACGACGGGCATTCGGAACACCTCAGCAGACGAGTGAGGGTTAATTGGGACCACCTGGGGATCATTTGACGTGCAACAGAAAGCTTGATTGCACGACCTTCTCGGCAATAAGCCTTTGTCAAATTGTGGGCACCTGGGCTGGGATTAAAACCTGCCACCTGGGGTCTGTAGGCCGGTGCCTTTCCTTGGAGCCACTGAGGTGCCAAAGAAACCGGCAGTGTAGTGAACCTGATGCACGACCGGTCATTACCTCATCAGCTGTATCTTGGGGGGCGGGGGACCTGCGAGCTTTTCTGGTTGCATGCTCCTTGGCCTTGAGCTCTGTCGGGTGCTGTACGTGCATGCAGTGTTTTCTCTGCCCCACGGGCCATCCCACTGGAAATAAACGCCCAGAGCAACTACAAACTTTCGCAAAGCAAGATGTCTTGCTTTGGCGACATTGTCTGCATGCATCATCTTGCATATTTCGTTGTCTCATGCCAGCATCTCATTTAGGGGTATTCAATCGCATTGCTTCCAGTTTGCAAAGAGGTAGCAGTTCCTGATGCACACTAGACCGCCTCATGGCTTGTCGCTGAACCATCCAATTCAAGGCTTGTTTCATAAATCATGATAAATAACGAGAAGTATCCTAAGAACCCGGTACCGAGAAGAAAGTAGTGTTTATGGCACAAGATAAAATGTGCAGCGTTTTTAGTCAACTTTGTAGCACTTCCACGTTTTTTTCCGGATGAGCCCTTAAAAACTTTATTTTAAATTGTGGTATTTGATCTTGTACCTTGAAATTCGAAAACCTAAATTAGAATTTTTCGAACATAAATAGCAAAGAAATTCAAAATTTTCATACTCAATCTGTAAAGAGAGTTGGAATCTTCAAACCTGAACTTTCAGAAACTTGACATCTTCAAACTTTTCAAATTCAAAACACAGCAGGGTTTGAAATTTGCAAACTTTTCAAATTCAAACCTTACCTCCTCCAACCTCAGCAGGTTTGTGACATCCCTAGTTATGATTTTATCTAGTCAGCTAGTTGGGCTGAATGGATCTAGAAGTTGCGACAGTAGTTTTTCCGTCTGCTGCTAAGTTTCCGACGTCTGAAAATAGCTAATGACACAGCACCGTCTGAAACCACCATGCTGCAGTGACGTTATTGAGTAGCGATCGTCGCTCAGAATAAAGCAGTGGGGAGCATGCTTGCCTGGACAGCAAATTCGCATGTCTAGACATTGTACAGTCAGCACAGAATGAAATCCGAATGCCGGAATGCGTGGCCATCGTCACAGGCTGCTCCGCTGGAGGGCCCCTGAGAACTAATGAAAATGTGCCTTGGAGCGAGGGTGCAGGTCCTACTAAGATGTGCTCGACCCTCGCGCGGCGTATCTGAGACTTTCCCGTTTCGCCGGTGGTCGAGGGTCAAGCACAGCTTAGTAGGACACGCACCCTGGCACCTCGGTGCATTTTCATTAGTTCTCAGGGGCCCTCCAAGTGGAGCAGCCTGTGTCGATGGCCACGTGTTGCGGCGTTCGGGTTTCATTCCGTGCTGACTGTACATACGCTCAGATGGCGTCATAAATTATACATCTGTCGTATTTTCTACATCCGGCCCGCACTCATTGTTATACATTTCTAAATGGTGTTTTTCGTGCAAATTCACCCCTGTGAGAGGTTCATTCTCTGGTCTTAGACAACTGAAGGAAGTTCTGTGTCTTACTCGCTTTGTGCTGCTGGGTAGCCTTTGACAAAGAAATGCTATAGCACAGCTAGGTGTATAGTGCTTTATTATAGACAATCAGGAGAGCAACCAGAATTTGTGTCACCTCACTTAGACATGGTACAGGCTGTAACGTGTGGGTTTGCTTTACAGAATTGTTATGCTCTAAAAAAAAGAAAAAGAACCTCAGATTATGCCTGTTGTCCCCTTGTGACTGCCGACATAAAAACATGGTTTGCCTTTGGCATGCAAACTATAGAGACGGTGTAGGTAGATTGTCCCATTTCGTCTGAACTTGCAAGTATGCACACATCACGTCTTGGTCAACGCAGGGCTAGGGAAGAGAGGTCAGATACACAGCCCTGCAAAAACAATGTTGCATTGCTTTCATTTTATTTTTTTTTTTTTTAGTCTCCATGTGTAGAATTGTGTGGCATGTGGACTGGCTTGTCTGACTGTTCAATTTTTTGGCTAATGTATTTATACTCTTGTCATACCAGCTGCCATGGCGATGGCCTACTCTCTGACGGGAATATGCACATCTGAAAGAGACCTGGCCCAACGAGCATCACAGCTACAACATTGCTGCCATAGTACAACTAGATACAAGAGTTAACGGCTTATTCAAGTGACCAAGTGGTGACAAGGGAATCTCGTGGCCACCTTCAGCAGGTAGGTTTGTCAACAAGGTGGCAGATTTCACTCTTTGTTCAATTCTTATGGTGCTGTCACTGCCGTTCAATGAAATGGAATGAGGAAAGAGGTACTGTAAAAGCCTTGAATCAATGTTTTTTCAGCACTCAATTTTGATGAACCTAAATGATGGGGACATCAAGTGGCACACAAAAATTCCAAACAATATTTTTTACAAAACCATGCTGCTAGTTGCGAATTAGTTTTCTCAACTTAATGTGCGGGTTATTGCAGAACCACCATGCACTTTAACAGATATTAAACACAAGCATGATGTTGTACTGCTTTGTCATTTAATGGCATCACATATCGCCATCCCACACCTTCGTTTCGGGTGCTGCGTGTGTGTCGTCATGGATAAAGGTTTTATGGCTATTTAGTTCCATTGTAGCTCATGAGGGAATTAAATGTATCTCATTTCCTTCCAGTGGGACCACTGTGAATCGTGTCGGAGAAAAAAGTGAAAGCCGTTTACCACTCCCTGTAACACCGAATTGGAGCGCAGCTCTTGAGGAGGAGGAGGGAAGTGTACTGAGGGCCACGGTTTCTCGGGGGTCACGTGACATAGGGGAAAGGGTCACACATGACCCCCCCCCCCCCCCCGAGGGCACGTGACCTTGTTGGGGTCACGTGACCTCAGGGGAGGGGGTCCTCGCGGAGGGAGAGTCACGTGCCCCCCCGAGGTCACAGGACCTCGGAAGGGGGTCACGTGACCTCGGGGAGGGGTCACGTGACCCCCCAGGTCACGTGACCAGTATTTCCCTGCTAGATCTAGCGGAGAAATGTTTTCCGCTAGATTTAGCGGGGAAAATTTTCCGCTAGATCTAGCGGGGAAGTTTTTCCGCTAGATTTAGTGGGGAAATTTTTCCGCTAGATTTAGCGGGGAAATTTTTCCGCTAGATTTAGCGGGGAAGTTTTTCCACTAGATTTAGCGGGGAAATTTTTCCGCTAGATTTAGCGGGGAAATTTTTCCGCTAGATTTAGCGGTGAAATTTTTCCCCTGGATTTAGCGGAGAAATTTTTTCCGCTAGATTTAGCGGGAAAATTTTTCTGCTAGATTTAGCGGGGAAATTTACCCATAATGCACCGCGCGGTTACGCCGACGGCGACGCCGCTCAGACCGGGAACGGGCGCCTAAGAGCTGCGCTTTAAAATGAGATGGTCTGGCTCCTTCCTGGGTTATGGCAGAGCTAAATCGCCACAATCCTAGACGACACGGGTTCTGACCTGGCCTATGTACAGTCGCACAACTGGTATACTCCGTTCACCCCTAAGCTGACGGTGCATAGGAAGCTACGTGCTTGCTGGACCAGTTGTACGCCCATCATTTGCCATCTGATCACATTGCCCCGCCTACATCCATGCGCCAGGAGCAGGGTCCAGTGACGAGTGGAAGGCGGTCGATAGGTCCAGTGAATGTGTAGCTCCCACCGCACTGTCAGCTTGGTAGTGAACAGACCATAGGAAACAGCTCATTGCATTAGCACTAAATGACAGAGCAGGTTTATATGGTTTGTAGGCCTATATGAGGCCTCTTATTGAGTGCCACATTGGAGACCTGTGGCCAGAATCAAAACATTTAAGATGGAACCAGTAATAACTAACTGGATTGATTCCCACCTAACAAATTGAAGCCAAAGTGTGGAAAGCAGCGGTAATGTTGCGAACCCTCTGCCAGCATATTCGGCTGTAGCTCACAGTTCTGTTTTGGGGTCAGTCTTGACATATATAAATGACGTACTACACAGCATACCCCCAGAATCACAGGTCAGGCTCTGGGGATGAATGTATTATTTACTCACTGATGAGCACTTTGGATAAGCAAGCATAATTAAATAGGTATGCTAACCACATAAAGGAATTGTGTCTAATATTTTCAAGGTGTCAAAGTCTATCATATAGACTAACCGGATTTTTATTTAGCTAACTTTACTGCAAGGTAAATATCACATCAGCATTCACCAAGTTCCCTTTCCTTTCACATATATATATTTTTTTCTAATTCATGCTTTGTTCATCTTTTCACTCTGGAATAGTGCTTTACCCTTAAAGCGATAGTGAACAGAAATTTCGAGCTCACAAAACGAGGCTGGATGGATAGGCGGGACGCTGCAAAACCCCAAAACAACACTCATACAGCGATATCGCTATCGGATCGCTGTATTTTTGGAAAAGAGGTGCATGAGTGAACATGGTTGACGAGACAAGTCTCATCACGATTCCCATTCTCTTTCTCGCTACATCCCTTCGAGCTAGTGAATTGAAGCAAGGAGGAGAGAAGCGAGGCTGCTTCCCCTCATTCTGAAATTCTGCCGGAGGACAATGATGTCAAAGACCTCGCTCGATCACGCCCTTCTTTTCCAAAAGTGTGGCCATCCGGTTGAGATATTGATGCACGAGTCACGTCTTGAAGTTCCAAGCGTCTTGTTCAACGCTAATGCATCCTTATTTTGCAAAATCCAAATTTCGGTTCAATATTCCTTTAATGGGCCACTAAAGCGTGTTTTGAGAGTCTTGTTCTATGGTCATACCTCAATCTACTAGCTCTTATCATACTAAACAACCAGAAATTTCATTCATCCACGGCCGATTTGTATCTTAAGGAAGTGATGGTTCCAGACACTTACCATCGTCGCAGAATGACAGATGGCGCTACTGAACCTGGCTGAATATGGTCGAACAACGGACAGCGCATGGCAGCCACTCGCGAGTGATGGGTTCTTGCGTGGACAAGCACGACTGGTCGGCAGCTCGTCCACGGTGGACCCAATCGCTCACGAGTGGCCAACACGTGACGTCCGTTGTTTGACCGTATTCACCAAGGTTCGGTAGCGCCATCTGTCATTCTGCGCTGACGCTAAGTTTCGAGAATTTTGATCAATTGTTTTAGTATGCAAATTGGCCGCAGATGAATGTAATTTTTGTTTTCTTAGGATGGTTAGTGCTCGTAGATTGAGTTATAACAATAAAACGAGGATCTCAAGAAGCACTATAGTGCCCCTTTAAGACAAGGCTGCGCTGCGGCAAAGCGACATATGCAGAATTGCAATGCCTACTTTACGGGTGTCGCTTCTCGGCAGTGCACCAGTGCGTGGTGTGAGAAGCGCATTCAATGGAGATAGACTGCTGAACATACCACTTACATTGAGAGATATCACAAAACATCCGAGTACTGAGTCATGTTCGGTGTGTAAATCTAATCAAATCACACGTTATTCTAAGCGATAACCGGAAGTTCTGAACGATTCGCACAATGTTACAGGAACAATCTGGCAGTACTGCGACGCCTGAACTATTAGTTTTGGCAGTTATAAACGGAAACTCCCTTATGATGCAATGTAGGCATAAATTCATCACATTTTAGTGAAATGTAGCAGGGTAAGCACTTTGGCGGAGCATACACATCAATGCTTTTCGCCTTGGAAGGCATTCTTGCTCATTCCGATCCATATTTCCCATCTTCAACTTTCTTCCTAAGGTAGCATGCAGCAGGACTTCAAGGGATAACTTGCTGGTTGGGAAGTAACTTTATGGCTAACTTAAAAGACCGCTGAAAAGAAAGAAAAAAGTTTTTTTTAAACAGTCTAGTGGGACACATGTGCTAAAAAAAAGTTCATGAAAAAAAAAAAAGTTTTTCTAGAGCAATATTGATTGCGAGATTTAATTGAAATTGTGCGCGAAACCCATGACGTCACGGGTCATTCCAAAGTGACCATCTTGGTCGTGAAGGCGAAGGCGATCTACCTCTGCTCCACGCGCCTGAAATGCCGAGTAAGAAAACAAGCGGTAAGGGACGTGACTGCCAACTAAATCGCGTCTTGCGCCGTCAATATTGCTCAAAAAAATTTTTTCCTGACGTGAATTTCTTTTTTTGAACACCCAGAACACTATAGTTGGGACACCAACTATAGTGTCCCAACTATAGTTGGTGACAGGTCAAGAACGAAGTGGAATCTCCTCCCACCCCTTTTCACTTCAGCGGGGCAAACGGTGGAGAGGAGTTCGCCTCCTCTCCAGAGTTCGCACTGCTAAAGTGGAAAGAGGTAGGACGAGCTTACACTTCATTCTTGACCTGTCACCAACCATAGATTGTTAAAAAAAAACTTTTTTTTTTTCAGGGGCTTTTTAAAAGGGCGAGTCTCCGACTCCCACTTAATGGATTGATCAGGACACAACCAGAACAAGCATAGCGACTTACAATCTGTCTTGACTACAGCATGTTTCATACCTCCATGTTTGAATTTCCTTTTCTGCACATTGGTTCAAGAGTGGCTTGGATTGACTGCTTGGTCTTTCTTTCCCCATCAGGCTGGTAGTCTACTGTACTTCAAGCATCTGCAATGCTACACAGTAGAGGGAACGTGCCAAAGGCCTGGTTGATGGGCAGGATCAAGCTGCACCATCCGGTTCTGCGCAATCGACCTCTGGGAAGCAAGTGTCTGCATGATCAAGTGTGGTTTCTTGGCAGATGTTTGCCTGCAACACTGGTGTTCATCAACATATGTTGTGAATGTCTCGAGAAATATTTCTTGGATGCAAGACCTTGAACTGCACATGGACCTCTGACGTAGCTTGTGCATGCTGTTTTGATTACCTTCTGAAGACTGTGCCTAAAAGAACTGCTGGAGAATGGCGGTTGAGATGAAGGCGTTACAAGATGGGTCATAGGAGCTGCCGTGTACTGGTGCAGATTGTATTGATCCCGGTGTGGCTCGTTCTAGAAGTTTAAGACCAAGCAGAGGGGGGAAAATGGTGCTTTGGTCGCAATGGGGGGTCCCAACTTGGAGTTCCTTGAATCTCCCTCGACTGACTTGCTAGTGAGTTGCAGCAGAACAGGCATTTGCGGTGCCCACCTTCCACTGCTGTAACACTTCCAGGATTGAGACCAGGGGTTCATCCATGATTGTCAATCTGGGAGGGTGTTGCCAATTCTGGGAAAGGCCTCCCAAGGGATAGATTTGCGTACTTTGAGAAGAAAATTCTTATAGCGTCGTCCCACTAGAGCAGGGGTGGCCGAGCTGCGGCTTGCGACTTCGCGTGTTAAAGTTCAGCTCGCGGTCCCCCCCCCCCCCTCCTCCCCCTCGCCCGCCTCCCTCCCGATCACACGAGCACTTCCCCAGAAAAAGAAATGGAACGCGTTTTAAGTCGAAAGACAGGTTGCAGTTTGGTAGTCTTGTGCTGCTGCTACCTTACGACCAGTCGGAGTGCTTTTGACTCGGATACATTAAAAGTAGTTTGAGTTTCGTTACTTGCTCTAGACAAAAGCCCCCCCCCCCCCCCCCCCCCCGCGGCTCTTGAAATTTTTGTAGTTTTGTTTGTGGCTCTTGGGCCAGGTCAGCCTGGCCACCCCTGCACTAGAGCGACAAACACCGATTTTTGTCCAGCAACACCACAAAATTTTGTGTTGCTGATGCTGTTCCACTGCAATGGCCAACACCCGCGACGAACGCCAACAAACCATCGACGACGGACGAGTTCTTGTCTGTCGTTGAAGTTGAAGCGCAGCAAGCAGTCCTACCGAGGAACATCACTTGGGGACAAACTTAATTTTCTCGCCCGCTTGTGCCTTCTGTTGCTGTCTTCCTCACCCTCCTCCTACCCTTCCTCCCATGACTCAGTCCTTGGCGGCCACTGATCGTTCCCGCTCCCGCAGTTCCGATTCCTCGATTGCTCGTAGTAGTCGCGGGTGCGGCTTGCTTGCTAGATGTCGTGTTGCAAAAGGGAATTCGTTGTGGCTGGTTTTGCTCACGAAAACTTGGTGCGCTAGTTGGTGCTTCAAGATGCCGAAGTCTACGCCCCTGCATCAGGATGGATACACCCATGTGCGAGGACTGACCAAAGACCGCTCACCACGAAGTAGGACACGACATTCCGCCAGTTCTGCGACAAGCCATTCCGGCAAATTGAGAGACTTGCATCCATCCTGTGATTGTCCCCCGTAAAACGCCTGCCATTCGGTCATTCGGATATGAAATTAAAAACGTCCTCAAATCGACGTGAAAAGCCGTCACGCTCACCTGGAATGCTTTGAACAACCCAAAAAAAGGAACGATTCAGGAATTCTAGTTCGGAAAAAGTTGGGTGTCGATTGTCACGACTGTTTTCGGAAAGTCGCCAACGGCAAATGAAGACAAGCGGAAGCTTTAAACAAGGAATAAAGTAATCGTCTCCATTTTCACCGTGTTTGTCAGCGAGTTTGACGCCCAAAGAGCAAAACAAGAAAATCGCGTCGCCATACTCTGTTTGTCTCTGTATTTTGAAGTGTTTTGTTGACAACTCCAGTCCCACCAGGAAACAAGTTTCCTTGTCCCCGTGTTCTTTGTCGTGTCTGCCAGGTGGGACAGCAGACTCCGACAAACAGGCTGTTTGTCGGTGTCGTATGTCGCTCATTGTCGTCTGTCGCTTGTTGCTGTTGCTCTAGTGGGATGCGGCTATTAGGGACTCGACCTGGGGCATGTTAGGGGTGTGTGCGTATAAGTCGCTGGTCGTAAGAACCAGCAGCATTGCATTCGTTGTGCTCAGTGTTGTGGATCTTGTGTGGATGTGCCTGTAATTTATGGGGCCTTTAGAACTTCAGCATTACACTGTGATGACATCAGCAGCTGGAAATTGATGGGACCGAAATAAAGATGACAAAACTAGACTGTATAATAGCATGGACTTCAGATTCACACAAGAATGTCCCGTGGGTAACAGGATTTGATGCACCAGTAATTCTGAAGATGGCATTAATGCTTCTGTTCTAATTCCCATGGACCTCCACAGGCTGAAAGGGAAGGTGACATTCCAGGTAACTGAACAGGTCACATACCTATGTATCAAGTGCAGAGAAGGGAACAGTGAACAAAAAGGCACCAGGAAAAGGTCCCTATCTATTGAAACCGAGTTCTGTATGGATTTTTATTCTCTGCTCCTTGGGGTTAAAAAGACATATTGGAGCAGTCCTAGCTCACCTCCAGTGCTGATCAAAATAACACGACGTGAAATCATGATAGGCGTAAGAAACAAACAGCTTGAAACCAATTCGCGTCCTTTTATTTTCACAAAACTTGGTATGCGCCAAATAGCCTAAAACCGGTACAAATCAAAGCAGTCTGTGCAATAAAACGTGAAAATACGGCAGAAAAAGTAAACATTTGCGGGGCGTAAAACCGCGGAAGTAAATCCGTTCATGGCAATCTTGTTCAGCACAAACAAGTGTTCATTCAACTGTGAAGCATTGAAATGGATATAAAATCTGCATAGCGTTTCAGAGCAAGAAAAACAGCGAATTAATTGAGCAGTACGATTGACAACATTGCGGGCGCTACGCGGGCGCGTAGGAAGGCGACAAGGCTTACTTTGATAAGAGCCACACGGAAAACGTTGACACCAGCCACACGCTGTGCAGGGCTATCGTTCTCGCTTCTTGAATTACGGTTGAAAAGCACTGCGCATTAGCACTGCAAGCACTCCACGTGTACACGGTTTCAATTACGGAACAGAGCAGCGAGGCCTACTTCATTCGAGCTTGGGTAAAGAATCGCCGAGGTTGGAGCAGTCGAACTGTGGACATCGGCATGCTCGAAACTTCTGCTACCGACTTTTATGCGCGTGATATGCGGAATAACTCAATGGATATGCACTGGTAGACGAAACAACACGTATTCTACACAACAGCGTGCCCACCAAGTCACCACAACACCAAAGTATCCGCCGGAGTGTAGCAGACGCTCCTGCCGGCGACCGGCGCCGTATGTGCGTCGCCGTCAATATTTTTTGCGGCGGTAATCTGGCCAATCAGAGCACACCGCTCCGCGGCAGTGGAAGGGCCAGGTTTTGGAAATACGCGGCCGGGCTGTAGCCGGGCCGCCTGAACAGGTGGCGCGTTCAATTTAACAGATTTTCTTTTGTTTAATGCCCAATTTTATAGGCATTTGAACTGAGACGGTTAAGTGTAGCCGGTGCAGATAAACTTGCAAAGCATAGTTTTGTTTTGCCGGTGTTTTTTTTTTTTTTTTTTGTCCTTTTCGTGTCAAACTTTCGTTTCGGAGATTTCGTTCAAAACCGAAACTACGGGCTCCGGAGAGACGGTAATATACTAATCAGTTTTGATCATCTAAGGAAAGCGGCGATGACTATAGAATTGTTCCACAGAGAGTAACTTTTCAGCTAACTCGCATGCCTCGACCATGCGACTTATCTGTCCGCGAAATCGAGCTTTTGTGCGTATCCGCGTTTACGAAACAGCTCCAGTCGTCTGCTCGGCCAACAACACAGGCTCCAGGAAAATTACGAAAATTAAGCAACCGCTTTTTGAGCCAAGGACCATGTTAACCCGCCGGTGCCCCACTAAGCAGCTGATACTCGTATTTCAATTCAGGTTTTAGTAGCAATCGAGAAGTCATTTTGACAAGCGGGTTATGTATTATATTACGTACTATGGTCCCACTAAAGCGATATTAGTATATCCTTCGGGTTGAAATATGAGCTTAGTTGACTAGCTGAGACATACTACTTAAACTTAGCCAAATGGTTCTATAGCCGGCAGCACGGAGACAAACTGAAGAGAGTGTGTATTGAAGATCCACGCAGAACCTCTCTGCATTGAACTTTGCTTCGAATCCTGAACGGAGAAAATTAGTATTTTTTGTGGCCGGTCAACCTGACCAATGTAGACGTATATTGCTGCTGGCTTCGACATCCTCGTAATATAAATATTGGAGGCGCGATCGGTCAAAATGCCGTGACAGCATCTAACGTTGCGAGACTTGTTTCCCACCTTTTGAAAACAGATAATTTCCCTCATTCATCATTTGCAGCGAGCAAGTTTTCCTGAATCAAGTAATTGCGAAATCAGCCCAACTCCTTCAGTGTGGTCCAGAGGCTTTTTCGGCGAAAAACAGCGAAGATGAATAGCCAACGCACCGACCGGCGTGGGTGGCTCAAACTTGAAGCTAACCGAACACAACCAAACTCAAGAAAAGCAGCTATCGAACCTTCCCATTCACTTGACTGCAACATTGATGTTCCATCCAGTATCAGTTACCAAGCAGTCGTCACTTTGAATGTGATTCGAAACAGACAAGAAATCAAAAAGATTTTCCGTGATTCCTCCCCATCCAAGAAATCGAAAGCACGCGACCGTGTGCTTGGAGTAAACGGGCATTCAAACACGTAATAGAAGAAAACAATCTACTGAGGCTTCACCACACTAATGATCACTCAGGCGAACTTAAGAAATATTCGGACCTTCGTCAAGTTACATTGTTCGCCACCGCGCCAACAACACGTCTCCGCGAAAGCCACCAGAGACGCGGAGGGGCGCGGAGCGACCTGGACCGGCTGGTTCCCGGTTTTCCCGCTTGGCGGCGTCCGTTTTGCTGGAGTCGCGAATAGAGTGCTTTGAATTTGCTTTTTTGAGAGCGGCTTTTGGTCTCGTGAATGGTTTACCATTCCTCCGTGATGTGCGGTTGACGAAGGAATTCTGGCTAGATGAATAGCAAAGGTAAGATTTATTGTGCGCGAAGTAACTGGGTATCGTTTGTCTCCGTTTAACATCGCAGTGCTGACGACGAGAAGACTGAGTAACTGCTTTGGAAACGTAAGTTTCTTTACTTCGCGGGGGGAAGCTATAGCTTCGGAAATGAACACAGTTTACGGAAAGCTCGTGTTGCGCTTTTATTTTCTGCTCTTATTGAGATCGATTTGCCCGATTCGGGGCCGCCATAATGAGATGCAGGCGACGGAGAAACTTTGCTCCTCTGCTTTCAGGACGAAAATTTCTCCCCTTCTGAAGGAACATAGCTTACAAGAGCGTTCCTTCCTTCGCTCTAAAAAAAAAAAAAAAAAAAAAAAAAAAAAAAGCCCGTGCGTCTTTTTTTTTTTTTTACAACACTCGGAGAGACAATCACCGCCACTTACGGAGGCAGCTCAGCGAATGACGGTGCCGAAACATACGCTTAGACCAAAAAACGCTCTCCAGTTGTGACATTAAGCAATGCAAAACGTCACGCTTGCATTGCTTAATGTCGCAACTGAGACTGTGTTTTTTGGTCCAAACATATGTTTTCGCATCGTTATTCGCTGAGCTGCCTCCAAGTGGCGGTGATTGGCTTTCCAGTGTTGTGTGTGAAAGTAGACGCACAGACGTTTTTTTAGAGTGTTTGGGGAGAAACGTAGAGACCCTTAGAGGGATGGGTTGCCGGGCGGCGGTGGCGCAGGACTTACGCTGGACGCAATCCGCGTGGCCGTGGCCGCACCGCTGGCAAGGGCCGTGCAACCTGTCGCCGCATGCCCCAAAACGCCTCATCGGTAGCAAACATTTTTGTAAGGGATGGTTGCGTCACACTTGTTAAACACAAGTGAAACATAGTGCTTGAAAGCACCAATACACACAAAAAATGCAAGCAAAGAAGAAAAATAAAAATAAAAAAAGAGAAGCCGCGCTCAAGTTTCGGCGGCGCGAAGCTCAAACGCGGCGGCGACCAATCACGGCCACCGGATTCCTCGCCGACATTTTTCGCACGTTTACACTTGGGGATTCACGAGGGCGGATCAGAGCAGGGGGAAAGGGGCTTTTGGAGCCGTTTGGAGAAATCGTCTCGTCGGTTGCGAAAACTCTTGACCGGTGGAGACCCATATCCAAAAATTTCCGCCAGCGACCAAGTCGATTTCGCCACCTTGCTCCAAAATCCACTTTCCGCCTGCGCTGATCAACCCTCGCGCATCCGCAAGTGTAAGCACGCCAGAGCCCCAGGTTACGTTGTTTTGTTAGCGGCGCCCGGCGGGGCCTATCAAATAGCGACCGAAGGTAACGGGTCGTTGCGCAAGTTACCCACTGGATGGCAGCTAGGGATGCCGCGAACTTTTTTCGAATCGACGTTTCGATGATCGAATCAAGCGGTTCGAAAGTTTCGAAAGATTTCGATTTTTCGAATTGTCTATATCGTAAAATTCGACGGAGGTCGAATTTTCGAACTTGTTAAGCTAAGAAGTTCGACGCTTTTCGAACCGTCGAACTTATTACGCTTAAAAATTCGATCTTTTTCGAACTTTCGAATTTATTGCGCTGCAAGGTTCGATGCTTGTCGAACTTTCGAACTTGACTGACCAAAAAATTCGATGAATTTCGAACTTTCGAACTTATTTATCAAGAGAATTCGAAAAGTTTCGAACTTTCGAATTCTGAAAAGTCAGAAGTTCGACGAACTTCGAACTTTTAGGGTAAAAGTTCGACGTTCGTCGAACTTCGAAAGACCGGCGGACGGTTTCATTTGATTTCAAGTAGTGGGGTACATTCGTAATTTTTTTTCTCGAACTTTTACACGCGGTGCTGCGTTCCTTACGAAAGACAATGTCGTTTATTTCAATGTTCTGGCATGCTTAGGTTTAAAGAAATAAATCCCTGAAGGGGCGAGGAAGGACGACAGGTTTTTTGACGATTATCGTTTGTGCCAGATTTGAAGCACGCTGCAGCGGGAGCTATTCATGGTACATAAGTTATACTTTTTTAAGAATGATCTATGAATAGCCTAGTGAAGTGCCGTCTTAAGATGTGATTATTGTTATTCAACGTGAGTTTCGAAGAAATGTCCAAACATGTATCCGCATGCAATTATGACCTAAACTTGATATTTATTTTCGTCTAAGTTGTTTGAGGTATCGCATTTAAATTAACACCACAGACAGTACACATCGTTGCCATCTGCAGAATACAAAATAATATATTTATTGTTTTTTTCACGTTAAGGAATAAATTAACTCATGGGAGAAGATTTCTAGTAGTGTTCAAGTTCAGCACGTCATTAAAAGAAAACTTTCTTTTTTTTTTCGCTTCACGTTCCTGGGACGTGTTTCTTTTAGCCTGTACACATTTTGGTAAAAGAAACTTGTTTCGAAGTTCTGAACCTCTGAATATGCAAGAATAGAACACTTCCGACGAATTCTTGATAGTTTTTTTTTTTTTCTCCTGCTTTTTATTCCCGCATTTATTCTTTTTTTTTTTTTCTTTTGTTACTATCGGCACAGGTGTTTAGGTCGAAAAGACAGCTTTGAACTTCCGAACCACTAAGCATGCGACGAGCAGTGCCTTCTGACAACGAGTTTCTAACAATGACCATCTACGCAACCTTTTATGCAGTGAAGAGCGACAGCAGCTATATATATGCATAAATAATTTCAGATTAAAATAAGTTCGACCACGCCCTCTTTCCCCGTATTGTTTTCTTTAACAGTCCCAAATACCTGCAAGGGGGAAAAAGAAACTAAAGCCCCCCCCCCCCCCGCTACCCTCTTTTCTTTCCCCCCGTTTTTCCTCTTCCGACGCCACTTGTATGGTAGAACGCTCCTCGACCTCGAGTTGTGTCGGCTTTTGTGCTTTTTGCGAGGCGATTCCTCCGTCCCAGAAAATAAACCTCCAGGACAATTATAAACTTCACCGGATCGGATTACTACCAGCGTGCAAGGGGTGGCGAGCTAGTTTGCCAGGTCGCTTCACGGTTTTTCTGAGCCTCAATCTCCTGCTCGCCCCTGGCCGTTTCGAACTGGAAGAGTCTCGTAAAACAGTGTGTTCGTGCAATCACTACTGTGGGATGCAGGTTAAAGCCCCCCCCCCCACCCCCCCGCCCCCCCCCCCCCCCCCCCCCACCCCCCCTCCCCCCGGGTCTGGCGGTCACAATTCTGCACTGGCAAATATTCTAGCACGTCCGGGACACTCGTCGTCTCATTTAATTGCCTGACCAACTTCGCAGAATCTAGGTATCACACCCTAACTCTTCTAAACTTGATTTTGTGAAAACCAGTGAGTCGTGAAAACGTTATTTGAAACTGAAACTGTGGAAAAACTTGAAAATCGGACTTCGAAATTTGAAAACTTGGATTAGAAAAAAATTCAAAATCTTCGAAGTTTTTTTTTTTTTTTTTTTTTTTTTTAAATTAGCGGTAAAAGAGAATCGAAACCTTCGAACTTTTCGAACTTTATGCAAAAATAAATTCGAAATCTTCGAATTGTTCGAACCATGTCTATAAAAATTCGAAGCGTTCGAAGTTTTCGAATTTTTTTTACAAAGAATTTCGAAATCTTCGAATTTATCGAACCTGAAGTAAAAAAATATTCGAAATATTCGAATTCGAAATTTTAGAAACCGTGAAAGCTTCGAACTTTTCGAATTCGAAACTCCGCTGTGGACAAAAGTTGCGAATTTTTCGAAATCGAACCTCGGTCGGTACGAAAATATCGAAATTTTTCGAAATCGAACCTCAGTTCGCTTCGCAAATATCGAAACCTTTCGAAATCGAACCTAGGGTGGTTCGCGACATCCCTAATGGCAGCACCGTCTCGCGTGCCGGCGGTGGCAAAGAGAAGCCGTCTGGTCTCCCTGTTCCGCCTGTCGGCTCACAAGAGCAGGACCGTTAAAAAAAGAACGTATGAAACATGCGCGACAGGCAAACGCATGCGCGCGCACGTACGCACACACTCGCACACGCGCGCCCACACATGCGCACACACTCCTGCCACGAAGGACAAGATTGTCCTTCGTGGCAGGAGTTGCACCTCCGTTGCAGCCGCTCCTCCCCAGCACGCAGGTGCAAAGCGGCAAAGCTTTGACGCGCGCGCGCACCGGTGCTATAAGGTGAAGCTGTGGACACGAGCGGTGAAGCCCGCCCTACCCTGTTCCTCTTCTGAAATTTTTGTTCTCAGAGGACCTAACAAAAGCGCCAATTGCCCAGTTTTTCACGGGCGCTTGCCCTGCATTTTACGCGCCTAAATAAAAGCAGACAAAAGAAAACACAAACAAGAGATCTTTCATTCTTGAGGTGGCAGACGCCGAACGTACTCCTAGTTTTCGCCACTTGGTGTCGTCTTTTAGTGGAAAAATATTGGAGAAGGTTGGAGGACAATATATTTTCTCCAACACAGTGTGTAGAAATAGCGCAAAAAAAAACAAAACACAACTCTGGCTGGCATTTGTGGATATCAAGGGTGCCTATGACAATGTGAACCAAAGGAACCTGTGGGACATAGTGGAGAGCTTAAACCTACATGAAGGACTAACAGCAATATTAAGGAACTTATACAAAGATAATAAGGTGATTATAACATGGGAAGGAAAGGTGACGAGGAAAATAGAGATAACGAGGCCTTAGGCAGGGGTGCCCGTTATCGCCTTGGCTGTTTATGTTGTACCTGAGAGAATTAGAGGATAGACTAGAGAAGAGTGGGCTTGGCTTCGACCTTTCGTACAGTAAGCTAGGCCAAAAAAATTCAGCAATCCTTACCGGGACTGATGTATGCGGATGATATCGTACTAATGGCTAACAACTGGACAGAGTTGCAGGAATTAATGAGCATCTGTGGTAGGGAAGGAGAGGAATTAGGTTTAGAATTCAGTAGCGAAAAATCAGCGGTCATGATTTTTAACGAGGATGAAGTTGAGAGGCTGAAGATACAGAATATTACAGTTGAGAGAGCTAGTAAATACAAGCATCTAGGAGTACGGATATGTGATGGTGCAGAATATCTCAGTAAGCATGAAAAGTACATAATAGGTAAGGGAACAGAAATGCAGCTGTAATGAAAAATAGAGCACTTTGGAATTACAATAGTTATGAGGTGGTGAGAGAGATTTGGAAAGGGGTCATGGTGCCTGGCTTGACTTTTGGAAACGCAGTGCTATGCATGAAATCCGAAGTGCATGCGAGACTAGAAATAAAACAGCGCGGAGTAGGTAGGCTGGCTTTGGGGGCACATTGCAAAACGCCAAACCAGGGAGTACAAGGAGACATGGGATGGGCGTCTTTTGAGAGCGGAGAAGCGGTGAGCAAGATAGAATTTGAGGATCGGTTGAGGCAAATGGATGGAGAGCAATGGGCACGTAAGGTTTTCAGCTATTTATACATGAGGAGTATAGACACAAAGTGGAGACAGCGCACTAGGAAGTTAAGAGGAAAGTTTTTGGGCTATAGAGGAGTTACGGAAGAGCAGGTCTCAGTTAAGAAGAAAGTTAAGACCACAGAAAGAAATCGGTGGCTAGGGTAAATGCAGACAGAGAGGGCTCTGGAAAGCTATATATTTAAAAAAAACACTTATTGACAAAGAAAGCATTCACGACAATTCTAGGGGAAGCTCATTGTTGTTTGAGGCGAGGACGGGTGTTCTGCGAACCAAAACATACAGAGTGAAGTACCAGGAAATGGATACAGTGTGCACTGCTTGTGGAGAGGAGGACGAGACGGCTGAGCACTTGATACTCTACTGTAAAGGGCTTCACCCTATGCCTACCGAAGACAACATAGATTTAATAAAGTCATTGCGTTTTAGAGACAGCGAAGAAAGTGTGGATTTCAAGACAGTAGAGATTACCAAGCAAAGATTAAATGAATGGTGGCAGAAAGCGAGAGAAAACTAGGTATTTTTTTATTAACTGATGGCAAGGGGGTTTAATAGCCTCACTTTCTTTGCAGTCGGAGTGCATATAGTTTTCATATTTAAATATTTTAAGCTTAAATGATAAAACAAACTGGCTAGGTGGCGTAAGCTACCGCCCGATCCAAAGGGCTCAGCCGGATTCATCCATCCACCATCCATCTATCCGTCTGTTCACTGATACAGTACGATCTGTGGCATGTAGAAAAAAGTAGTTCCAATCGTTCAATGGAAATAAAAAGACAAGTGCGTTATTTCACTAAGCATGGCGTGAGTGTGTAAAACATAACATCCACGTACCAAACGTCCTTTTCCAAAGGAAGCGTGTTTCGACCCCGTCATTCGCTGCACTTTTTCAGTTTTTAGTTTTCCTTTAATGATCGCAGGAAGCAGCAAATAAACAAAAAAAATTCGCTGTCAATATACACACGAACCACCCAAACACTCGTGGGCTCACTAAAATTCTTAGATTTGCTTTCTTTCTTTAAACAAGCGTGCCCAGTCGGGTACCAGGAGTCCTGCGGTACACGAACTGTAGCTGCGTTACTACCTCTATGAAACAAACAGGAGCCGATTTAATATGCAGGTTGGCATGCACGACGAAATTTCATTCGTGCTTTCCATAATCTAAACAGGCGCACCACGATTTGGCCGACGGTGTTACACCGGTCGACTTGGAGGAAACGAATAGTTTCATGGGTCATAAACAAACTTTTTTTCAGCGTCCTTCGGAGAATGTCGCAAACGAAAACCGCGTCCCAACAAAACATGAAAGCGAGCTCAATTGTGCCTGACGTCTGCAGAGAAGACAATCAACAGGTTGGGCAAAGCCACACTTCCTCGGGAGATTTCAGTTACTGTCTTTTGGATGCTTTGCGAAAAAGTATAGTTTGCTCAGGATATCATCGCACCATGCTGGAGGTAATATCTACATGCCAAGAAAAACAAACTTGGGGATACGAAACGTGCGCTGCAGAAGTAGGCACTTTGCACACGCGTCAGCCGCCATTTCTGACCTCCTTTTGTCGTACCCAGATGCCGAGGCAGTGAACCGGGTGTTGACGAGCTCCAGCAAAGTCCAATGCTGTGGAGTAGCACGGGATACGGTCCATTCGTCACAAGCGCACTCGTCGTCACAGGACGACTGGTCACAGGACGGTTCGTCACACAGGAACATTCGTTATAGGATTACTCGTCACGCGGCCAACCGGTCCCAGAATAGTTTGTCCCCCCAAAAATGTATTGTTCAATTTGGTTCGGGCGGACAAAGTGGCTCATCTCATATCTTAGTATGCCTTTGGCTTCTGAAAGCCGAAAAATTTGTAGCAAACGTTTTAGCTTCTGGTTCGGTCACGAACATTGAATGTTGGTTCGGCCTGACAAAGTGGGTCACCTCTTATCTTAGCATGTCGTTCGCTTCCCAAGTTTAGCTTCTGGGTCCGTCCCGAGCGGTGAATGCGGGGGACGACGGAGAGAAGCTCACCGGAGAAAAGCTCACCGGAGATATTAACGGCATTAGCGCACACGTATGAGGAAGAGAGAAGGGACAGAAAAGAGCGCTACTCACAACTGTATTTACAAAGATGAAGAAAAGAAAGAACATCGTCCAGCTCCCCATAAAGATGAAAAAGGAAGAAGAGGAAGCAGAAATATAAAACAGGAATATAAAACACAAAGTCGGGTGTTCCCTCGCGCGCACAGGCTTGATACACTGGTTCTTTGATTAAACCCTAAAACCTTTTTTGGCTGTGCCTTCGTTGTCGTGGTGCAGGGTGTGTTTGCATGTCTTCGCTCGCGCCTGGTCACCCGTGTCAGGGGGGAAGACGAACCCATCATCCATGGTCGGCTGCCGCTGGGTCGTCGTGCCTGATGTCTCGCGGCACCCGTGACTCATGCGAGTTCTGCATTGTCCGTCTTAAAAAGTCTGTTTCCTTGCTTGTCAAGGCTACCGATGCAACACTAATGCATTTAGTAGCTGCGGATATGATGTAGAAGGCTTCTACCACTTCGCGGGTCATTTTATCCTTGTGCCTCTCTAGGGTTATTGTTTCCCCGAACAGCGGATTACAATTGCACTCCTTGCAATGTGTTCCAAGATGGCCTCCCACTGTGGCTCTCAAAGAATAATCATGCTCGCGAAGTCGGTCGTTAAGACACCTGCCTGTTTGCCCTACGTAGACCTTGCCGCACGAGAGTGGAATCTTGTATACCACGCCTGAAGTGCACGGAACAAAAGGTTTAGCATGTTTTTTTGTGCACCTCTGTCTTGTGGCACCTTCGGCTTGCGAGTTGACTATGGAGCAAATTTTGCTCATTTTTTGCGGGGCTGAAAATACCACTCGTACCCCATACCGACCTGCCACGTTCTTTAAATTGTGTGACGTCTTGTGAAGGTACGGGATTACCACCGGTCTTGTCTTTTCTACATCTTGTTTGTTGGCTTGAAACCTTTTGCCCTTTTCAACAAGGTGTCCGCTACATTAGCCAGTAGTGGTAACGGATAGCTGGCTTTTCTGAGTCTTTCAACCTGCATCGAGAAGCTGGCTTCCATTGTGTGGCAACATGATTTCTTGAGCGCGGATCCCAAACATGTCAGAGCAATGCCCCTCTTGACGATCTTAGAGTGAGCCGAACTGAAATCCAAAATTCGTTTCTTGGAGCGTGGAGAGTACGTCCAGCACACATGCGTATCACCTAAGTGAAGCGAAAGGTCTAAAAACTGGAGAACATTTTCTTGAGGGACCTCATACGTGAACCTGAGGCCCCCTCCACACTCAGTGAAGGTCGCCAAAATATTGGTCACCTGTGTGTGCACATCGGTGTTATCTTGAAGAACAACCAAGAAGTCATCCACATAGCGGGCTACCTTGTTAACTCCTCGACTTCCAAGCTCCCTTTCAATGGCACAGTCTACTGCTCCCAGATAAATGTCACTGAGGACTGGGGCTACACAGGAGCCAATACAAACTCCTGACTTTTGTACATAGCACCCATCTCGCCACCCAACAATCATGGACGTTAGATAAAAATATAAAAGCTCTAAAAAGCTCTCCGTTGAAATTCCACATGAGCCCCTGAAGGAGAGCTCTCCATTGGCTTCAATACATGTCTTCACAGACTCCAATAATTGTGCATGTGGCAATGAGTAAAACAGGTTCTCCACATCTATACTGAAGGCCGTACCGATCTCATTGCTCTTTAACCGGAGAAATTCGACGATTTCCTCAGAATTCACTACTTTGAAGGGGTCCTGTATTTTTAAAGATGCCAGATGTTTTTGGAGATAGGACGCGACTTGTCTTTGCCAGGAACCCTTTTCGGTGACAATCGCTCTAAATGGGCTTCCTTCTTTATGCGTCTTTACTGAGAAGAAGACTTCAAGATGAAACTTGTCAACCTTCCCGATTCTCGCTGCTAACTGAGTTAGAGACAGACGTTCACAAAGACGCTTTGCTGCATCCCGAGTTTTCTTGGTGTCCACTTCTACCCGTTTGAAATTTTTCGTGATTGCTGTTGAGGCTCGTTCATTGTACATGTTTTCTGGTAGAACCACAAACTGTCCTTCTTTGTCTGATAGTAAGACACGCAGTCCAAAATCCACCAGGGGCTTAAAATGCCCAACAGGTTTTTTCTTCTGCTGAGGGTGAAGACTGTCAACGCACTCAGAGATGCACCGTGGTCTGTCCGTTTCCACTGTCCTATGGGCGATTTGCTTTGCTAGTGTAATCAGCTCCGGTGGGCTTACCACAGGTTCGAAACAGTACTTAGGGCCTACCCCTAGACGCTTGCCAATATCCGGTGGCATCCTTACCTCCCCCAGTGTTGTGTAGAGACCCACCGTGGAGGGCACCGGTTCATTTGCTTTTTTGGTCGGGAGATGTGGCCTGATCCTTTCCCAGAGGAACTCCGTAGAGTCTTTTGCTGTGTTGTTCATTACATGGTAAAACCTTCTTTTTTGTCGTTCGTTGCCATTACCCGAAAAGCAGGCAACTCTCAGGCAGTCCCTCAGGAACCTCTCCTGACGCCAGTATTCGGATCGTAGGATACGGCAAATTCTTCTTGTGTGTCCTATTGAAGGAACCAAGAAGCCACATAGTCCCCTGAGTTCCACAGGACATGTACCCCTTCGAATATGCCAAGAGGCCACCCGAGCACTGCACACACTCTTGGCTATCAGGTCCACAAGGACACACGGAGGCAAAAAAGGAAGGTCAGAACTCAAAGGAGAAGGGCCCGATGCAAAAGAAATAAACTGTAAAAGGGTTGATAACTGGGCTAGTTGGTAGTTAGACATATTAACGGCATTAGCGCACACGTATGAGGAAGAGAGAAGGGACAGAAAAGAGCGCTACTCACAACTGTATTTACAAAGATGAAGAAAAGAAAGAACATCGTCCAGCTCCCCATAAAGATGAAAAAGGAAGAAGAGGAAGCAGAAATATAAAACAGGAATATAAAACACAAAGTCGGGTGTTCCCTCGCGCGCACAGGCTTGATACACTGGTTCTTTGATTAAACCCTAAAACCTTTTTTGGCTGTGCCTTCGTTGTCGTGGTGCAGGGTGTGTTTGCATGTCTTCGCTCGCGAATGGTCACCCGTGTCAGGGGGGAAGACGAACCCATCATCCATGGTCGGCTGCCGCTGGGTCGTCGTGCCTGATGTCTCGCGGCACCCGTGACTCATGCGAGTTCTGCATTGTCCGTCTTAAAAAGTCTGTTTCCTTGCAAACACACCCTGCACCACGACAACGAAGGCACAGCCAAAAAAGGTTTTAGGGTTTAATCAAAGAACCAGTGTATCAAGCCTGTGCGCGCGAGGGAACACCCGACTTTGTGTTTTATATTCCTGTTTTATATTTCTGCTTCCTCTTCTTCCTTTTTCATCTTTATGGGGAGCTGGACGATGTTCTTTCTTTTCTTCATCTTTGTAAATACAGTTGTGAGTAGCGCTCTTTTCTGTCCCTTCTCTCTTCCTCATACGTGTGCGCTAATGCCGTTAATATGTCTAACTACCAACTAGCCCAGTTATCAACCCTTTTACAGTTTATTTCTTTTGCATCGGGCCCTTCTCCTTTGAGTTCTGACCTTCCTGTTTTGCCTCCGTGTGTCCTTGTGGACCTGATAGCCAAGAGTGTGTGCAGTGCTCGGGTGGCCTCTTGGCACATTCGAAGGGGTACATGTCCTGTGGAACTCAGGGGACTATGTGGCTTCTTGGTTCCTTCAATAGGACACACAAGAAGAATTTGCCGTATCCTACGATCCGAATACTGGCGTCAGGAGAGGTTCCTGAGGGACTGCCTGAGAGTTGCCTGCTTTTCGGGTAATGGCAACGAACGACAAAAAAGAAGGTTTTACCATGTAATGAACAACACAGCAAAAGACTCTACGGAGTTCCTCTGGGAAAGGATCAGGCCACATCTCCCGACCAAAAAAGCAAATGAACCGGTGCCCTCCACGGTGGGTCTCTACACAACACTGGGGGAGGTAAGGATGCCACCGGATATTGGCAAGCGTCTAGGGGTAGGCCCTAAGTACTGTTTCGAACCTGTGGTAAGCCCACCGGAGCTGATTACACTAGCAAAGCAAATCGCCCATAGGACAGTGGAAACGGACAGACCACGGTGCATCTCTGAGTGCGTTGACAGCCTTCACCCTCACTCTAAAAAAAAAGGGTATCACCTTACACCCTTTTGTCCCATATAATACACCCCAAAACTTCATTTCGACGTACAGCGCCCTATAGTCGAACAGACGGCACCAAATTTTACCAGGGGCTTGATAACGGTGCGATATAACTTATTAAATTGTTAAAGTACGTTATCAAAGACCAAAGAAAGAAAACACGGAGCTTTTGCAGTACGGCGAAGAAAACTCAGATAATCTTTTTTTGTAGTCAATAATACGTACATCAGCTATCTTAATAAGTTGTACCGCACGGCTATCAAGCTCCTCGTAAACTTTGGGGCCGCCTGTTCGATTATGGGGCGCTGTACGTCGAATTGAAGTTTTGGGGTGTACTATATGGGACAACGGGTGTAATATTACACCTTTTTTTCTGAGAGTGCTCAGCAGAAGAAAAAACCTGTTGGGCATTTTAAGCCCCTGGTGGATTTTATGGGTGACAATGGACTGCGTGTCTTACTATCAGACAAAGAAGGACAGTTTGTGGTTCTACCAGAAAACATGTACAATGAACGAGCCTCAACAGCAATCACGAAAAATTTCAAACGGGTAGAAGTGGACACCAAGAAAACTCGGGATGCAGCAAAGCGTCTTTGTGAACGTCTGTCTCTAACTCAGTTAGCAGCGAGAATCGGGAAGGTTGACAAGTTTCATCTTGAAGTCTTCTTCTCAGTAAAGACGCATAAAGAAGGAAGCCCATTTAGAGCGATTGTCACCGAAAAGGGTTCCTGGCAAAGACAAGTCGCGTCCTATCTCAAAAACATCTGTCATCTTTAAAAATACAGGACCCCTTCAAAGTAGTGAATTCTGAGGAAATCGTCGAATTTCTCCGGTTAAAGAGCAATGAGATCGGTACGGCCTTCAGTATAGATGTGGAGAACCTGTTTTACTCATTGCCACATGCACAATTATTGGAGTCTGTGAAGACATGTATTGAAGCCAATGGAGAGCTCTCCTTCAGGGGCTCATGTGGAATTTCAACGGAGAGCTTTTTAGAGCTTTTATATTTTTATCTAACGTCCATGATTGTTGGGTGGCGAGATGGGTGCTATGTACAAAAGTCAGGAGTTTGTATTGGCTCCTGTGTAGCCCCAGTCCTCAGTGACATTTATCTGGGAGCAATAGACTGTGCCATTGAAAGGGAGCTTGGAAGTCGAGGAGTTAACAAGGTAGCCCGCTATGTGGATGACTTCTTGGTTGTTCTTCAAGATAACACCGATGTGCACACACAGGTGACCAATATTTTGGCGACCTTCACTGAGTATGGAGGGGGCCTCAGGTTCACGTATGAGGTCCCTCAAGAAAACGTTCTCCAGTTTTTAGACCTTTCGCTTCACTTAGGTGATACGCATGTGTGCTGGACGTACTCTCCACGCTCCAAGAAACGAATTTTGGATTTCAGTTCGGCTCACTCTAAGATCGTCAAGAGGGGCATTGCTCTGACATGTTTGGGATCCGCGCTCAAGAAATCATGTTGCCACACAATGGAAGCCAGCTTCTCGATGCAGGTTGAAAGACTCAGAAAAGCCAGCTATCCGTTACCACTACTGGCTAATGTAGCGGACACCTTGTTGAAAAGGGCAAAAGGCCTCCAAGCCAACAAACAAGATGTAGAAAAGACAAGACCGGTGGTAATCCCGTACCTTCACAAGACGTCACACAATTTAAAGAACGTGGCAGGTCGGTATGGGGTACGAGTGGTATTTTCAGCCCCGCAAAAATTGAGCAAAATTTGCTCCATAGTCAACTCGCAAGCCGAAGGTGCCACAAGACAGAGGTGCACAAAAAAACATGCTAAACCTTTTGTTCCGTGCACTTCAGGCGTGGTATACAAGATTCCACTCTCGTGCGGCAAGGTCTACGTAGGGCAAACAGGCAGGTGTCTTAACGACCGACTTCGCGAGCATGATTATTCTTTGAGAGCCACAGTGGGAGGCCATCTTGGAACACATTGCAAGGAGTGCAATTGTAATCCGCTGTTCGGGGAAACAATAACCCTAGAGAGGCACAAGGATAAAATGACCCGCGAAGTGGTAGAAGCCTTCTACATCATATCCGCAGCTACTAAATGCATTAGTGTTGCATCGGTAGCCTTGACAAGCAAGGAAACAGACTTTTTAAGACGGACAATGCAGAACTCGCATGAGTCACGGGTGCCGCGAGACATCAGGCACGACGACCCAGCGGCAGCCGACCATGGATGATGGGTTCGTCTTCCCCCCTGACACGGGTGACCAGGCGCGAGCGAAGACATGCAAACACACCCTGCACCACGACAACGAAGGCACAGCCAAAAAAGGTTTTAGGGTTTAATCAAAGAACCAGTGTATCAAGCCTGTGCGCGCGAGGGAACACCCGACTTTGTGTTTTATATTCCTGTTTTATATTTCTGCTTCCTCTTCTTCCTTTTTCATCTTTATGGGGAGCTGGACGATGTTCTTTCTTTTCTTCATCTTTGTAAATACAGTTGTGAGTAGCGCTCTTTTCTGTCCCTTCTCTCTTCCTCATACGTGTGCGCTAATGCCGTTAATATGTCTAACTACCAACTAGCCCACTTATCAACCCTTTTACAGCTCACCGGAGAAAAGCTCACCGGAGATAAGGTTACCAGAGAAAAGCTCACCGCAAAACCAGCAGATGCGGAGAAAAGCTCACCGATTTTTGTTTAACTATAGGAGGATTCTGTGTCAAACGTAGCATTTTAACACAATTCGCACTCGTCACTTCATTAAAAATATGTCATCGTTTTTGTAATATTCTTCAGGTTCATTGGGCATATTTACTAATTCCTCAGAAATTTGTAATCACCCATTTTGTTTATTAATGAAGCCGCAAGTATAAAATCAGAACATCGTACACCGGTAAAGAAAGACAACGCTTTATTGACAGCTGACAGTGCACCGTCAGGAGCTCTGTCAGATAAAGAGGTTTGTTCTTTGCGAGCTAATATGAATAGCGGTGTATGAACCATCTCAGCTCCAAATATTATGTAGTGCCCAGGGCCGTAACCAGGGGGGGGGGGGGGGGGGGGGGGGGTTAGGGGGTTCTGACCCCCCCCCCCCCCCCCCCGAAATTTTTTTCTGGGTACGGCCCTGCTCGGTGCACTGGCAGCCAGCCGATTTTAATCTCCACCTCTGCGCACGCGCAGTGGCGCCGGTCGGCTACCGGGTACCAAACCGGGACCGGTTCTCCGGTTTGCTGTAACTCTCCATTATATGCCACCGATGCACATGATTCATAGGCGAAAATAAGACAATAGACACTTTCAAAATGGCCGCCGTTGTCCCCGAAAACCCCCCCCCCCCCCCCCCCCCCCGAAATTTTTTTCTGGGTGCGGCCCTGGTAGTGCCTAATAGATAAGCAGGTGTTTGTTTATGTAATCAGTGTCGGCTACGCTGTTTTCTTTCTGTTAATTTCACTAACAAAACTTCAGTTCCGAGAACAGCTTCGTCCTGTCGTGTTTGTTGTCTTCATTCCGTAGTCGTCGTTCGAGCGGTTTTTATCATGCATGACCTTTACCAACTCGCCCTACAAACCTTTCTGTAAGGTTTCAAAAATGAAACCTTACAGAGGACCACTTCTTATAGGTCACGAGTAACAACGGTGCCAGTGTGCAGCTCTTGAAGGTCATGGGTGGCTCGCCATAGAAGGGCACTATCACAGAAAGGCAACGTGTGGAAACACCAGCGCGAACGGCTAGAAAACGTGCATGTCCATGGAAGAAGGAGGCCTCGATATCCTACTGACTGTTTTTTTCCTGTTTTCAAAGGTGAACAAAAGCTTCAAAAAGAATCTGAGGCACCGCGTTGTTGCGCATGCACTTAAGGATTTTCGGCATTTACAGTTTGGATTTTTAGGTTTTAAGCAGACATTGTTAAGTTTTCGAACTTTTTCTTGTTCTTCAAGTTCATAAAGTTTTCAGTTAGGCTTTCGTTGCTTAGAGAGTAAGCCACAGAAAACACTCACCCGCCATTATTGATTTGGGAGCAATATACCCAATAAGCTTAACAAATATTACAAAAGAAGGGCATTTTCTTTTTTTACAAAGCCGGCGATTTTTAATGATAATAAATTGACATATGTTACGCGTGATCCAACAGCCTTTATATAAAAAGAAGAAAAAATCGGTGATCTTTTTTCCGCCGTACGCCTAATGGCCGGTGAGCTTTTCTCCGCATCCGCCGATTTTGCGGTGAGCTTTTCTCCGGTGAGCTTTTCTTCGGGATTCAAATGCGAAGGCCATATAAGAGCGAATATTTTTAAACTCAGACTACATTCAAAAAGGTGGAGGTGATCGCAACAGAGAGAGGTAGAGCCATGCAGCTGCACGAGCGGTACTCGTACAGATTCAGCAGAAAGAATTCCGATACGTATTGGTTTTGTCGAGTAGGTGTATGCAAGGCAAAAGTAAAAACTGATTTGGCTGCCAGTCGAATTATTGCTCGTTCAAGCCAGCAACTGAGATCAACCTGCTGAAGGCTCGTAATATAATGCAAGGAAAAGCGGATGAGTATTGTACGATTAGTTTTTTAACCGTATTGGTTTATGTCACAGTGGGAAGTCGTGAAACTCTTCATCAGGGAGTGTGGGAAGTTGTTGAAATTTATAATTTACTATCGTCCCCCGCCCGATCGATGTGACCAGATGCCCGCATGACGAGTCATCCTGTGACGAATGTTCCTATGCGACGAATCGTCCTGTGACCAATCGTCCTGTGACGAGTGCGGATGTGACGAATCGTCCTCATCCCCGGAATGGGCACCCACATTCCCTTCCAATTCAATTCCGGGGAATTAGAGTTTGCGATAATTCAATTCCTTTCAATTCCTAGGAATGGGAACACTGGGCCCATTCCCACTCCTGGAATGGCTGAATCGTTCCATTCCATTCCTCTAATTCCGAAACGTAAAAATTGGCACTTGACAGCTACATTGTGTTGCCGGTATAAGCACCGTAAAGGTGACATTATCAAATGCATAGACAATAGACCCATTCCGAAATTCAGTGCCATCTGGTGGTTTGTAAAGCAGTTTAGGTTTTGCCCTATCAATGGCGGAAATGAACTTGGATCGGCACCGTCACTTTCGCAAGTCAACGGCACGCGAGAAATTGTTCAGTGTGAGTTCTTTCTCAATCCCTCTCAGTTCGATGGTGACCAAGAACCTACATTCAGAACAAAGCTCCAACCCACTCAGGTCCCTCGAGAAAATTCTATACGCCAAAGTGCTTTAAAGCCGATTGTGTGCCGCCCATCAGATTGACTGAATGTGAGTTATTAGAAGCAAACGCTTACGTAGCTCTTGTGTTCCATTCCTACGTCGCGTCGTACTGAACCCCCGAATGTACAGGCCTCGCAAGATCCGCTTAGGAGTACCTTCAACGTCTTCCTTTATCAGTCACTAGAAGGCCGCCATTGGTATGGCACAGATGTCGTTCCACAGATGATGATAGTCATCAAAGTGGCCAGACTGAATTTCGGAAAGGGTCTATTGCAATAAAATTCTAAATTCCTAAAAAAAGCACTGATTTTACTAAGCGGAGCGCTGGTGGCACAAACTGTTTCTTTGCATTGTATGCAAACACCGAGAAAGCCCCTTGATATCTCGATGCGTGTTTAAAACGTCGGTCTTTCGACCACGTGGCTCGCAACAAACAGCAAAACTTAAATCCGCAATTTTTTTTTTGCAAAATTTTTTGCATTTGTTTTTTAATAATAATAATAATTGGGTTGTAGGGATATTTATACAGCGTGTAGTTGGTCTGCCATTTAAAGTTGCGACGAGTCACACGCTGCATTTGTTTTCTAGGACATACGCGGTGAGCGTGTTTGTTTGATAAGACCATAAAAATGTCCAGTTCGTGCGTGGCGCAGAAATAAGATATACAACTGTATTCTTCAAATACCTGCACAGCAATACGGCTAGTATGCTGCTGGAGGCGACTCCATGTACAGTGGCAAGAGCACATCCTCTGACAAAGTGCAACCTCTACGGCACAGCACGAGAGACTGTATATACCATGTCACGAAACTGTCTTTCTACAGGTCTAGTCAGTTTGGTCATGCGACAAGAGCGGTGGCAACAATCTACTTCACCTTACGATGGACCGCAACAGCACGAGAACCATCGAAACCAATCCAGTGCCTTCTTCTGAGTGTCGTGTGACCCTGGGGTGCAGCAACGCGCCGTGCGTGTAGTCCCCCTCACGGTGCTGGATTGCCTGGGGTGACTCGTAGCGTCCGCAGCGGTCCATCACAAGGTGAAACACAGTAGGCAGAGACTAAAGTCAAAGGAAATGAGCGGGAATCCGCTAGCTTGCTTGTAAACCTAACCCACTTCAATGTAAAACATATAGCACAGAAAACAAGCATCGGAACAAAGACCAAGTAAAAGACGGACCTTCACGTAAAAATGCAGTATAAAAAGACAAGCGTCGGAGCAAAGCGCAAGAGGAGAGAAGTGAATCTCGCTTTGTTTTAATGCCGAAGCAAACCCAGATTTCGCACTTCAAAGGAGTGCGCGCGAATGAACGTGGAAGGCAACAGGCCGCCTGCTAAACAACGCTCCTCGAACTATAGGGAGTATTCAGTGGCGGCCATAGCTGTGTGCGCGAACGCTATGCACGTGCTGATGGCGAGCTTCCACAGTTCTTTTGCAACGTGCGTTCCAAACCACCAAGATTGCCGGTCTTAGCAACCTATTAATGTGAGCTCGTTTTGAGCATGCGCTCCAATAAACAGCACCCACAAATATGGCGTCCAGTGAATACTCCCTATACGAAAACAATAACTGATCATCTTTCGGCGGTGCGCGAGTCAACGAGTTACCAGAGCTCTGCGATGTATGAGTCGTCCCCCGCTCCCAGATCTCAGTCAGTGCGCGCGTGTATTCTCCATGCCTTCGTTTCTTTTGCTTGGTGCTTGGTTTCTTGTTTCGCTCGCTCTCGTGTAACGCCAGTAAAGCCCGTCGCCTGCGCGAAAGGCGCCACCACCAGCCCCACCCCCTTCCCCTCCCTCCCCCTCTGCTCTTTGCTTTGACACTTTTTTGTATTGCATTTTTTGCGTATAAGTCTGTTAGAGCTCCAAGACGGTTAGCTGTTTTCCGCCCGCTCATTTTATTTCTGAGAAACTGGCTCGCTGACTGGCTCAAGTTCACTAACAGTAAACAAAAAAAAAAAAAAAATAATAATAAATAAATAGAAGAACCGGGCCCCCATTCTACTCCCATTCCATTCCGAGCAAAAGGCATCTGATTCCATCATCCATTCCATTCCCCTCAACGTTTCCGCCATTCCATTCCCATTCCATTCCGGGGTCGCGAAAATTCGGAATGATTCCGGGACCATTCCAACTCCGGAGTGGCAACTCCGCAACACTGGTATCCTTAAAAATTTACCGCCCCCCCCCCCCCCCCCCCCCCACACACACACACACACCGGAGTTCTGGATCCGCCCCTGATTATACGTCACTCCAATCTTTCTAAAAATCTCCAAACATGCCTCCGCAAACAACTGTAACCTAAACTGCGGATTTTTTTTTTTTAGTCGACTATGATTTGTATCGCTTTTAAAATAATACCACGTGCAGAACTTTTCACCGCCTTCCACCAGGGGCGGATCCAAGGGGAGGGGGGGGGACGGGGGCGGCCGGCCCCAGCCCAAACAAAGTCGACCCCCCCCCCCCCCCCCCCCCGAAATAAAAACGACTACCGGCCGGCCTGCCAGGTCGTAGAAGGCTCGGTACTCAAAGAGGATTCAAAGTAGGGTAGGTCGCAACCGGAGTCCTGTTTATCTTACTTTAAATACCCCCCTCCCCACACGCAAAAAAAAAAAAAAAAAAAAAAAAAAATTTTCGCCCCTTTCCCCCCCCCCCCCCCCCAAAAAAAAAAAAAAAAAGACGGAGTTTTGGATTTGCCTCGGCGGATCCAAAACTAGAACTAGAACTAGAGTTACTAGAACACCCTGGCGGGCAGGGTGTTCTAGTAATATGCTTCCAGTTGAGTCCGTATACCCATCCAGACCCTCAATATGGGCATTCATGTCTCCCATAATAATTATTTCGGAGCCTTCCCCTAGTTCACTAATGTCTCTTGATATGCAATCAATCATTCTTCTGTTTTCCTCTTTAGCACCTGTCCCTGTCCATAAGTAAACCACTCCAAGGACTGTTGATTCCCCAGCGACTTTTCCTTTCAGCCACAAATGTTCGGCGCACTCCTTTCTGATCCTTTGGACGTTCCTATTCTTCTTAATAAATGCTCCAATTCCACCTCCCTTCCTCGTTCCCTCCATTCTGTTGCATTCTTCCCACACATAGTCAGGGTTGCAAGGTGGCTGCTCCATGTCTCTGAGATGTGTTTCCACAAACCCATACACCATTAAATCCTCCTTTCTTAGTTGCTCCTCTACCTCTTCCCATTTTAACCTATTTCTACCACCCTGCATGTTAATATACCAATGTCTGATTGTGCTGTTTGTTTATGCCTGTTCTTATGTTTTCTCCTCTTTTTATCCCTGGGTGCCTCCCAGCAAAATGGAAAATTTCGAGGGTGAGTGCATGCCCCCCCCCCCCCCCCCCCCCCTGGCTACGTGCCTGATTCCCTAATTTGGCGTTTTGCAATGTGCCCCTAAAGCCAGCCTACCTACTCCGCGCTACTTTTCTTGGCAATGCAGTGGAAGGTACGTCCCGCGCCCCCTCTTCCATATTGAGTGTACGCAGGCTTTCCTCCTCTCCTCGGAAATGGGGGAGGAGGAGAGCCTGCGTACAATCAAAATGGGAGAGGGGACGCGGGACGTACCTCCCACTGCATTGCCAAGAAAAGTTGTCGCGGATTTCATGCATAGCACTGCGTTTCCAAAAGTCAAGCCAGGGGGGCTATGTTGCGCTTTTTACACTCTCAGGAGACTAGGGAGAAGGAAGTGACGTCAACAACGCAGCAAATGCAGATTGGATGTGGACTTTGTTTTCTTCTGTGAATATCCAATCTGCGATTGCTCTAGTCGTTGACGTCACTTCCTTCTTCCAAGTCTCCTGGGAGTGCAAAAAGCGCAACATAGCACCCCAGGCATGGAGTCGGCCGCGTAGCCTCCACAAGCCATGCTCCCTTGACGCCTCGCCTCTTTCTCATTTTCCTCCTTACTCTCCTCACTTACCATGCCAACGTGACCACATCACGTGACCGTAGCTGGCCTTCGTCTTGCTATGGGGTACTAGAAGACACCACAGTCTAGCCTTCGATGTGATAAAACCTACCGGACGGAGCGCGCACAAGCCTGCAAAGAGTCTTTCTACAATCAACCATCCATCTCACACGTACATGTTACGCGCACCAATCGCCAGACAGATCTGCGGTCACGCTGGGCACAAAATCGTTTAAACTTTTTATGACTAGGCTTCACCAATATTGCAACGTGCCCCCTCCTGTCAGTTACAGGTTAAGAAGGTAGCGGCAAATGCTCCTCAAAGGGAATCGGATATCCCTCCGCCACCTCCGCATCCAATAGCGTCCCACCGTTTCCGTGACGTCGCGGCCAACGCGCGAGGAGGGTCTTGCCTTTCTGTACATATTTGCTTTATTTTTCGACTTTGACTTAGCATTGTGGAAGCCACGAGAGGGAGATTAGAGTTCTCCTCCACCGACGGAAACAAATACGACTTTCGGGGATTAGCTCCCCCCCCCCCCCCCCCCCCCCCCCCCCCCCCCCCCCCCCCCCCCCCCCCCCCCCGATGGATACAAAGGCTGCTTTCAGGGGCTCGGTTGGCTCGGTTCCCTCTCCGATGAATACAAAGGTCGCTTTCTTAAAAAGTGGGATCGGAGACAAGTGGGAATCCACTGAAGCGGAACAAGGAGCGTTTCCAGTGAACTCTTCTTTCGACTGCGGAGAGATTTGAAACGGGCGCATCACACTTGTGGGAGGAGCTTCTCCTACCTTCTTGACTTGTAACCCAGGGCACCATGACCAACCATGACCACCATGACCCCCTTTCCAAATCTCTCTCACCACCTCATACCTGTTGTAATTCCAAAGTGCTCTATTTTTCATTACAGCTGCATTTCTGTTGCCCTTACCTATCATATACTTTTCATGCTCACTGACATATTCTGAACCATCAGATATTCATACTAGCTCTCTCAACTGCAATATTCTATTTAACCCTGGGAACATAGCGCCCTCAAGCGGTCACCACGAGTGGTGCGCCGCTGCGCCGCCTCGAGGGTGTTTGGCGTTTCATAGGGCATTTTGCCAGTTTTGCCAGGTACTGGTCACTGCTCACTGGTGGGACTTCGTTGACTTCGTGGGTGTTTCATGACAAAGGGCTGTCGGGCTGTTTCAACGGCTGCTTCTCGCGAAGAAAGTGAAAAACAAATTGGTCCTGATTTGAGCGGGAACAAGAACCTCGCTGGCCTCGCTGATACACCCGGCTTGAAGTGTTTCACGGACATACACGACTCTGACAGGTAACTAAACTTGCGCCGGTTTGGGCCGGTACACCGTTGTTTGGTGGTGTTCGTTCGTCATCGCTTCCTATCGTGAGTTTTGGCGGTGAAGCGTGGACTAGGATGCCTCAGTGCTTTATTTAAGGTGACGCCATCCTTTGTAGTGCCTAATGCCGACAGCCCGCGCTCATTGAGAAAATACAAAGAAATCGCCGAGCCCAAAATGTCGCCGTAGCACAGTCGGCGCCACGGGCACGTGCGGGGACACGCTCTTTCGGACGTTTCAGGATAAAAAATTAAATAGTTAAAAGCTATCGGAACGAAATGGCCAGATGTCATCACCCTAAGCAGCGCTACCCTAAGCAAAGTGCACATGAAGCCGCCCTAGCATGGACAAGTCGCGAGCAGCTTCGAACCCAAGAGTTACGGCCAACCGCGCTGTTTTTTATGCATAAAAAAGCCTTCTGAACAAAATGAAATGTCTGGAACTTGTCCTGCGTCTGTCCGGCCGGCAGTGGTTGCCAAGCAGCGGTGCCCGGTAATGCCTCTGGTGGCATAAGGACGCCGATTCCGCGCACGACGCTCTTTTTTTACCGCACACAAAAGAAGGCCCGCGATGCCGCGCGAAAGTGAACCCCCGTCTGCCAAAACGAAGAGCCGAATTGCATAACACAAGCGCGCACATCATTACGGCGGCAGCCTATGGGAACGCATTTGCTGTGCTGGCACCGCGCACCTTGGAATATGCCGATTCGCACTTCATCAAGCACTTTACAAACGATTAATTTGAAAGTGTGCAACCCATCTGACGAAGGCTGGTTTAAAGGGGCCCTGTGATCATGTCTAGACTGGTTTGGAATTTGCGCTGAGACAGAGGAGCTCATCAGGACGTAGGAACACAAAGGAAAAACTGGTTCTTGGAGATGCAATTTATTTTTGGGAGTTACGAGCAAATGAAAAATTACGAAATTGAGCAAATCATTTGAGCTTTGCTACTTATTAGAGACATCATGCACTGTGAGCACGGATTGGACAGGAGCGTTTTGTCAGCATTCAGACTGCACTCGTATTGAAACGCATTCCACACGAGAGCTGCGTCGGTGCTCGGTGCGACCTGAGAACTAATCGCGGCCTTCACGCTGGAAATAACCAGACTAATGGCGGCTGCGCATAATCTATGCATCATTTCACAGTTTCAGAAAATATCTATTGGCTGTGGGTTAGGTTCATGGCCGCCTCGCCGAGGACGAGCATGCATCGTCTTAGATTAAGGCTCTGAATGTAATTGTGCTGACGTTACCTACTACGCTGCGCTGAGAAGAGCTCGACGAAACTGAGTCCAGCGTGGTTTAGTGGTTTAGCGCGCCCTGCTCCACATTTTTTTCCACTTCCACTGATTAGTACCAATGCGATCGGTGTAATCAAAGTAGCGATTCAAGTCGAGTGTCAGCTGCATCGTGATAGGTTTAGAAACGAAGACAGTTATACTCCATTTCCTCACTTTATGATGGACCGTAGACGACACTGTGCGCCATCGAAGCCAATCTAATGGCGTGTGGTGTGTTGCGTGACCTTTGGGAGGTGAGCAGCGACGTGCGGGACGCCGTAGTCGCAAGATACATTCTCAGTGCTGGGATAGCTTGTAACATCTGTTGCGGTTAATCATAAGTTGAAACTGAGTATACTAGTAGCACAACATCTACTGTGAGTGGGTAAGGACAACTGCAGACAAACTGTCTTTGCAGGATTGCACCCAGATAGCTTTATATTGGAAGTGTGAAAATCTGTCATCTTCGTGCAGCAATAGGAGTGAGGTGTTCACGGTCTACACCAGACTTCATTCACTCCAACACGACACGAAATTGCCGCATTAAATTAGAGTTGGTTCAAGCTGGCTAGAGGAGCATATCAGTGCTATGTTAGGAAGCGCTACCCAGTATTTATGTCAAAGGACAAATGTGCCATGACGCTTGCAATGCCTGGTTAATAATGCAGTGGAAATTTAGTGTACCACAAATGTATAAAGGTGTCTTGCTTTGCGTGAACCTATTCATTTGTTATAAAATTATGGTCGTTAAGATGGGCTGGTGACTTTCTGCCCACCAGAAAATGCTAAATGCATTTTCTGGTGGGCAGAAAGTGCTAAATAATTCTAAAGTGTTGCTCAAACAAATGTTCCCAACAGAGAATGGGCATGCCTTCAGAGTTTGCTTTGCGTGCAAGACGTGGCTTTGCTTTGAAACTAAGTTTGATAATGCATGAAATGCAGTAGTTCATATCTACCAAACGAGTGCATTTCATGCATTATGAAACTCCAGGGAGTTTTAGTAGATTGTTTTTACACTCCAGTGATGATATGATGCACCGCGAAAGGCGCCAGCGCAGTGTCAATGTCGGAGTTAACAGAATGATCTACTAAAACTCTTTTCTTGGAGCAACCATAGTATTTTTTTACTTCAAAATATCTAGAGTGTATGTAAAAGAATGCGTCAAATCTAGCTTGCAGGCAAACTCGTGGCAGCGTGGTCTACAGTGATGCTTCACCCCTCACAAAACCGGTCTCTGTGCACTTGCAGCACCCACACCTTGTTTGGGGACTGGTGAAGAAAAGCTGACCATGACTTCCACTACCAGCATCCTCGGAGTGCCACTGGACAATGAAGAGCCACCGGTCAAGAAGGAGAAAACCAGTGATGGTATGAATTGTGACGTCTCTCAGGGTCTCAACAGTGACATGCATGCCAAAGAGAACACTCAGGATGAAGGGTGGCTCACACATTTGCACTTGCTTACGACTGAGTTCTTGTTATCTCTTACGATGAGAAAACACACCTGGCTTGCTAGCACCATTTGTGGAATGATCTTAGAACTGCATTTAATTAAAGTGAAGTTTTTGCGGTATTTGCACATGCAAATGTGTACCGTATGTTTCAGTAAAGGCTGACAAAAATTATTTGAGGTAAAAAGTTAATATTCTTGGGACCGCATTGCTCGCGGTGGCGGACGTCAGAAAAAGTGCAATACTTACTAATTCGCTAATTAGAAATGTCTAATCAACTATTTAAGTAGTGAAAATAGACATATGGTTCCAATTATAAACTTGCTGAGCATCATCGAAAATTACTAAATCAGTCATTTTCAGAAAGACTGAGTGCGTGAGAAGCGTAGTAGTGTACTGGAGTTCCCACTCGTGGAGCAGGTACAGGGCTAGCGGATGCGATAAGGCGTCTGTGCGATTTTTCCGTCTCTTATTAGAGCCCCAGCCTTGTACCTGCTCCACGAATGGTAAGCTCAGCGCACTACTATGCTTCCCATGCGCTCAGTCTTTCTGAAAATGACTAATTTAGTGGTCCTCGATGATGCTAAGGAAGTTTGTAATTGGAACCATGTCTCGATATTCACTAATTAAAAAGTTAATTTATTTTAAATAATTTGTGATCAGTAAGTATTGCGCATTTTCTGACATCCGACACCACGAGTAATGCGATCCCGAGAAATACACTAATTTTAGGAATTTCGGGGAGTCATCGCTGAAACACCCGGTATACCATCTATGAGAAAGTCATTTATAACCTTGACAAAAGATTTCAATCCAAGAAAGAATGATGCGGGAAATAAATAGGAAATGGATGGATGGATGAATGCTAATGGCCGTACCCTTTATATCGGGCAGTAGCTTGCGCCACCTTGCCTAGAAATGTGCGGAAATGCCCAGCGTTTTACGACCACCTGGTAGAAGCACTATACTCTGTTCACCCTTAAGCTGAGACTACAGTGGGCGCTACTTGCCTGCCGGCCCAATCAACAACCTCCCTTTTGTCACCCGACCCGGCTCTCCGCACGTGGGTATGGCCAGGAGCGCGATGACGTGGCGAAAGAGAGGCGTACGATACGGCACACGATTGTAAGCAGTCGCAGGCGTGTGAACCAGCATTATGCAGTTGCAAGTGTGGGAACGATCCTCAATGGTCAACTCGTCTTTACACTGCACGATTGACTGACTGTCTCAAGGTCGATATTAGCTTTCTTGCATCGAGTGCCGCCGCAGCTTGTCGAAGCAAGACTGGGAAGAAACTTCAGGTGGTAAAATGGCATCACGCCAGGCGATAGAAACCAGATGTATTGTGTTGGTGCAAATCGGGTGTTCTGCGTGCGGTGGAAGCTGCGTGCTCGCTGGACCAGTCAAACGTCTTTCTTTTGCCACGTGATCGCGCTTGTTCCTGTGCCCAGGCGCAAAGAGTGGGGTCAGGTGACGAAAGGGAGGCGGTCGATTGGTTCGGTGAACGCATAACGCGGCACTGTCAGCTTGGATGTGAATGGAGTGTAGCAAGTGCTGCATGAAGACTAAGGTCACAGCTGAATAGGCACTGGAATAGTGCTGCATTGTGTGTACGAAAAGGCTTCGAGTGTGAATGGCACTTCGAGGCATGTAACCTCGTGTTAACCCTTTGACGGTCAAATTTGTTTTCGCAAAGAAGGTTTTCTAGTAGCTGGATTTTGTTTCCAAAGGTATAGGGTAAAGAAATAGGTCAGCTAAAGGAGTTTATTTTTTTTTTCCTAATTATCTAGAGGGTGAATGTACAATGCGTGCAAGCTTTTCAGATGAAAATATCAAAGGCAGAAAGTTGTCACCTTTCTTCTCTTCGGTTTAATTTTGGCTCGTCCGCTTCTGCAGTGTTCAGACTGTTTCAGAGAAGGCACTTTACAGAGCTTCTCTGTTGAACGGAAAGCTTTGACCCTCTCAATTCACTTATGAAAAGCATTCGAAGTTTGAATTGGAAGTGCCGGCACTGCGATTGCCACTACCACCAGAGCAGCTGAAACGCAAAGCGACAATCGTGCAAGTTACAAATGTGTAAAAGAATGTGTACAAATGTGTAAAAGAAAGAATGTGTAAAAAAAAAAAAAAAAACTGCAAACAGCAGTTTTGTTTTTTATCTTCTTTGTTACAATTTTACTTATTGTGCCAAAATAAAGTCCCGCTCTTTGGAAAAAACAAAAATTATAAATAGCCTCAGCAAGGCAAAAACACCGTGCAAATATAACCTTTATTGTGCGCCAAAGACGTAACAAAGAGCAACAACTCCTGCGGTGCACGCAGTTCCGCGTTGAGGTAGGCACATTTAAGTGTGTACGGCGACCAAGAGTTGCCTGAAGCCTTCTTTTCTTTTTTCTTTTGTCATGCGAAGCATTGAGTTTTTGAAAATATATAGGAAGATATTAGTTCATTTGGTGTCAACATTGATCACTGTGCAAACCACTTCTGTGTTTAAACATGAATAGTGCCTAACTTTCCAGTGAGTCGCCCAGTTTTGTTAAAAGCTTGTCTGCATCGTTTTTTTTTTTTCTTCTAGAACTGGAAGGTTCCACTGGTGCTGGTGTGATGCCAGCAGTTGCTATTAAGACAGGTATGTTGCTGCATGGATTGTCTTTGTATTACATAGCTTCTCATCTTGGGTAAAGCGATAAGACCACAGAGGCTGCCAGAATTCAAGGTTCCTGCAGGGAAGCATACGGGCCAGATAGCTGGGCGTGACCTGTACATACCTGTCGGTATTGAAATAATCGAGCGAGCTTGGTGAATGACTTTTGTCTGAAGCCCGGCCTCGCCACCCCTTCGCCTTTGTTTTTTCTTATTCATTTTTAAAAGAATGTGTCAAGGGCTGTAGGTCCATAAAATAAATGTCTTAAAAGAAACAATGCAGAAGTGTAAACCACTAAATTCAGTGGACTTGTGCGTCAAGTGGCATGCTAAACTACACTAAATTTAGCGGGCTTACCTCATGAATGTAGCAGGAAGCATTTCCCTGCTGAATTTAGGGAGTAAATTGAGTCTGTGTATTGTTGCATTTTTTGTAGGACTGGGTAGGCTTACATTCTTACTTTACACCTGAGGTAAAAATGGTGTGAATATCCGAATCAGATCAGAGAGTGACTCAAGGACATTGAGACCTTTGTCTTCCCTTCAAACAAGCACATGGCATTTGTCTTGGCGAAGTAATAGTGAGTTAAGCCAAGCATGGGTAGCATCTCAAGCTAGTATTTTTTTTTTTTTTCATTTTATTCTTTTTAAGGGATTTAAGGGGGTTTGAAACAGAGAATATGTATATGAGCATGTTAATCAATAAAAAAATGTAGAAACAATCAAAATGAAAACAAGCAAATGAAATCAGTTTACATATCTTCAGTAAAAGTGATAACTAAAGCAGTGTTGCCAACTTCGAAATAAAAAACCCGCTGTGTGAATCTTGAAAAACTGCTAGATTTTGGGTGCACATGACTTATTGCTGTAATTAGTTTAAAAAGGGTAGAATAAATAGACAAACCCTTAGAAGGGATCTACGTCCAGTGCAAATTGCTTCCATGCACTGAAATGTGTGTGCGTGACCTTACTGTTACCAAGTGTGTTTTTTTGCCATTCCTGCTAACATACACCTCCATTCCCATCTTAAATACAGTATTGTCGCAAATGGAAAGGGGTCGACAAGCGTAAAACTGCAAAATTATGGTTTAAACGTGAACTTCTGCAGAAACGGAAAAAAAAGAATGAGTGTCGAGGTGTCAGCATGACGGCTGGCTAGCGCGATAGTCTGTGACTTGGCAAGGTCACGAGACTGACTCGGCAAGACCATGCTGACGACCTTATCTTTTACGCTCCGTACCTTCCTCCTAGAATGCTCTAGCACCAAACATTCGGGGTAACAGTAAACGGAAATGTTCTGGAAGTATGGAGGAACGTTTCCTCTCGGCTGTGCATGCGACAATATTTTATTGCAGTTCAAAGCTTCTGTGACCAAATTTAGATGCTTTGGGAAAAAATAGCTCCATTTTCCAGGGTATTTTGTCTGACGCCGCTTAGAGCTGCCAGTAACCAATCTCGAAGCTTAGAATCCTCTTTCCTTCGTGTTTTCTAAGTTTTGTGCATCAGTTCACCGGGCCCATTTCACCTCGCAGACTTGGAAAACGAATTGATGCATTCACGCACAAATCAGTTGAAGGCATGTTTCGATGTATATATGTCATTGTAATATCTCAATGGTGTGGCAAGTGTTACTCTCTGCCAAATATTTCGCTACCTGTAAGCAAAAATGATGACTCTGTATCTCTAACTAACCACAGAAATTAAGATATTTATGACTCAAACGTGAAAATTCAAGAGCATTTTAAACTGCCAGAAAAAAAAAAAAACAACGCTAACACGACTCAAAAACCGCTAAAAAATCCTGCTGACCCCAAAAACGGTAATTTCTCCCGCCAGATGACTCAGCGAACTGCTAGATTGGCAACACCGAATGGGGGGGGGGGGGGGGGGGGGGAAGCAATACCAGGACATATCACTGGGATAGGCCATTTACTCGATTTCTTTGTCATGCGTCAACGTAATCTAAAATGTCACTACACCATCTCTCTGTTTACAGAACCACCGGAGTATGAGCCGGGCGAGGAACCTGGCAGCCCCATTGGATCTGTTAAGTCAGGTCCGTCTTTGAATCGCTGCCCGTCTCAGGGGCTTTGCACTTCGTTTAAACACATCGTCTTTAGAAAGCAAAAAAAAAAAAAAAAAAATGGACCGTTTTTTTTTTAATTGCAGAGTCTGAATATTACGAGGAAGTTCGGGAGCCCAGCAGCCCGACGCCGGCCGTCAAGATAGGTGCGTTTGTGGTTGCGTTTCTTCATAAAAATGTTTGTGACTACACCTCATGTGATTGAGAACATCTGGCTTGAACGTTACGTCCCGTACCGTCTTTTCTTCGTACCTGCAGAGCCACCGGATGTAATGAATCAGGATTCAATCCACTTGATGGATACAGGTACGTACAACACTAACCTGGAAGTTTCGACATTTCACTGGCGAGGAGTGGCGAGCAGCCTTGTTTGGGAAAAGACTAACCTGACCTTGCTCTTTGCAGAGCTGCCAGTTCCCGAAGGGATGGAGCAACCTAGCGAAACAGCGGTGACCATCAAGACAGGTGTGTTCTTTACGTGGTGTTTACAGCCAGGTGCGATTCTTACGTTCGGAAACTCCTTTTGTGTGCAGAGCCGCAAGATCCGACGGAAGGCGGTGCTACAGAGCTGTCCATGGAGACCGGTACGTAGTTACATACGTTGCTTTTTGTTACGCGGAGTTTCCATTAACTGTTGAATGTTCTGCTGTGAGGAGAGAAATTGTATGTCACTCTACGTTAAAGCCCCGTTCACACACTTGCAACTTTTTACAACCGAGTGCCTTGGAACCTCTTCAAATTTTTTATGATGAGAGGTCACACTGGCACCACCTATCAGGTATCATGGAACACTGGGCGGTCCCGTATATTTTCAATTTCTTTTGCACATTATTCTTGTTTTCTTGGCATGAAAAACTTTTGTCGATGTTATAAACAGACATTTCTCATAAGTAGTACATACATTTGACCTCGCAAATACCGCCAAACCTTCGCTCTAGTGAAATGCAGTTCCAGGCTCACCGCATAGATGGCGCCAGCGTGTCAGTGTGTTCTCCCGTCGCAAGAGATTTTGAGGTTTTAAGGCTCTCGGTTCTAAGGGGTCGCAAGTGTGAAAGGGACCATGAAATGACCTTTTTACTTTTTCCAGATAACTTTTACATTAAACCGTCAATGTTCACTGAATGCCGAACAGGCATCCGTTTTCGTCTCGGTTTATTAACTTCTACACAAAAAATTATTGAAATATCGACTTTTTCATTCTCTCCAACTGACCGCAAAACAAGCCGTGACGTAAACCGTTTCCGGAACCGGAAGTTCTCTCGGCAATAGGAGAATGGGAGTGTTAGCGGCAACGAGTTGGGGTGCGCCGGTAGGTTTTACTGCGCTGATGTCACCGACGTATTTCCTGAATCGGCGCCTCTCATCGCCGCATCGCAGCTGAGCAAAATTCAATGAGATATGTTGCGCTACAGCGACAGCATGGGACTAGTCCCATACGTCGGTATGCCTGTTGGGAAGTGCAGCGAGTCTTCCGGTGAAGACTCCAGAAGTCAACCACCCTGTCATTGTTGGCAGAAGGGCCGGCCCGTGTCAGTCGTTTGCAAAGCGACGTAGATGGCGTTTTTCGCGGCCTCGGAGATGCAGGAGCGAGCAGACGTTAAAAAAGATACGTTTGAACTACGAGTGTCAGCAAGAGCCACGTAAATACCTGTTTACACTCGGAGCGGACGCGCGCGTTCGATGGAAGTGCTGTTTTCGCGCTGTTTGTAAGCGCTTCGGGACCGTTCTTTTACGATTGCAACTCTATACTGACGCGACACTCGGCAAAGAAAGGTTGGACCGGGGTTGTACGTATACCTCCCACAAACTGTTATAGCTCGACAGTGACGTGCAGTCTGTCAGAATAAAAATGGCATACCAATAACAAAGTGTACATACCGTGTTACGAAGGTAATCCATACGGCGTTTATTTCAGCTCTATATCACACAAAACAAGATAGAATCGACGAGAGTCCCTTTTCGACGAGTGTTCGTCAACACTGCCTCGGGAAACAAGGGGAAGAGATTGACCTCACCTCTTACTAGAATTGAGGTCAGTGATCAAACTATAATACGGGAAGGGTCCACAAGGGTCGCGCGGGCATATTCCATTTAGCACGCCAGCCGGTCGTAGGCAGACGGTCTTGCGACGAAGCAACGCAGCACGGAGTCGGAATGCCTGCTAGGCCTATATTCTGAGCACCTCGCTTCGTCGGAGTCAGTGGATCCAGCATTCTTGTTCGTCGTGGTCTGTTTTAAGTACTGTTTTCTTGCTGCTTGAAGTCGGCACGTGCGGGAAGAACACGTAGAAAAATGAACGTTCAGTCAGTCAGAGTTTTGAGAGGAAGGAAAACAAAGAAAATAAACGTTCGTCGGCGGCCGCCGCCACCCAAGGAACTGTCGGCCCTGCCCTACTGCGCACGCGCAGTAGTTGCTTCGTTTACCACACGATAGATGGCGCTTGGCTCTTAGCATTATCAAATTTGGCAATTTTCGCCACACATCTCTAATTATGCTGCAAAATGTGGATCTGAATATTGTTTAACAAAACTTTTAGGAAACATTCGCCGGCTATTTATTGTTTACGATCGCGGAGCTGGTGAGGTAGGCTCTTACCCAATAGGCGACCTGGATTTGGCTGACGTGCTCCATTTCCGCGGATGCATCGTAGTGAACAGGCGAAGGAAGGAAGGCGCAAAAGAGTCCAGTTTTCTTTTAAAAGCTCTATAGCAAATAATTTTTTTTGGCTCCCTATTTTTGTGTTTCTTTTCACACCTTTTACGACGTGCGGTGGATGAAACTCGATTTTAAAATCATTTCATGGTCCCTTTAACTAGGAGCACAACGAGGGCTGCAGGCATAGTGGCAGAACTGCTATACCATTTGCGTGCGTGTATTATAAGATCGACTGGACATCGAGGAAGGGCTGAATCCTGATACGCCCCTCCCCTGGCTATGCAACTGCTCCACATAGCTGATTTATCAGTTCCGACTACTGCGGAGAACATTGTGCCGTTCATTCCGCCCCAAGGCACCGAGGGCTTCCAGGGCCTGCGCTAAAAGGTGCCGGTTCTGCACGGTGCCTTATGGCAAAGGTTCTCTTTGATCTCAAGAAACCCCCCATCTGCCTTGAATGGCAGCCAAAGATGTGGTTTCTGCATCGGTGCAATAGAGTGGTGCAGGAGACTACAAATGCACATACAAGGGTGTGTTTGGCCCTTATTGGGTGTCGGTGAGTGACTCGGATCTGTTAAAATGGTGCTTAGACTGGAAGAACACTCTCCTTCGGGGACAGGCACAGTTTAAGAACGAGACGCGTCACCCTTCCACTCCGGGTCAGGCTCATTGAGTCTCTTTGGGGTGAACGGAAAGTCTGGAAAATGAAACAAGAAAAACCGAATGAGACATTATTAGCGTTGTTGGTGTGGCCATATTAGCTGCTACATTTTTGTGCGCGTTGACAAGCATTCTATCGCTCTTCAGGCCGACGTAGCACCGGCGAGGTCGAGAAGACAAAACGACCAACATCGCCGTCCGTCCCCAACGCTTCCGCAAAGCGTCGCAAGCTCAAACCACGCGCGTCCTCAGTGCAAATAGACACCCTGATTGCTTTGATGGAAGAGCGGCTGGCCCTCGCAAAGCCCTGCTACGAATTCACCGGGGGGTCCATCGGAGAGGAGCGCACGCTGTGGTGGAGCCAGCTCGTGGAGCAGCTCAATGCACTGGGGCCCGCAACAAAGAGTCGGAGTGAGTGGAAGCATTTTTGGTGCGGAAGGGTGCGGGTCGTCAGGGAGAAGCTGGCCCAGGGGGCCGCAAGTGCGCCCCTGACCCAGCAGGACAAGCGCATCGTGGCCCTGTTGGGCGCGGACACAGCCGGGGTGTGCGGCGGTCCCTTGCTCGGGTTCGGAGCTCAGGTGAGGCCACAGAGCATTTGCCTTGACCCATCAATTTCGCTGCGGTGGTCGTAAAAGTTCCGGCAAAAAGTGTGAAACAATGCGAGCATAGATTTCGTCGTGGTGTCCCAATTCCTGGCTGACGAAGTTTCCCTGGGCTGTCGTGCCAATGACGTCGCGGCATTCATGTGACATCATTGGCATTTTGAAAGGTCCTCGGTGAGGTCGTCATGCCTACACCACTATGATTACGTCATGGGATTTGTGCGACATTATCAGTGTGATGGTCGTTACGTGGCACCTAACCCCATGAAGACGTGTGACATCACGACACTATGCGACGCTATGTCATGGTGTCTCACGACGACACCGTGAAGTCACGCAACAGTGATGTCGCACGACACTGACATGGCACCATGACTGTGTGACAGATTTCGCGTGACACTATGACATCATGCAACACCGTGACGTTAAAGGACACTAATGTCGTGGTGCGTCATTACATAGTGCGAGACTGACGTGGCATCATGTAACGCCACAAAGTCATGCAACACTGATGTCGCATGACGCCTTGGTGTCGTGTCACGTCGTACGACACCGTGACGTCACAAAGAACCCATAAGTGCTGCACATTTCATAGTTGCGCCTCTGGGATACACCAAACAGATTGGTGTTTTGGTGTGCTGTGCATAAGTGAATTGGTGAATGCTACTCTGGAGATTAGTGCATACACCACCCCGTGACCCAGAACCTCTGAGCTGTCCGAATCGATTTCAGTCGCCGGCCGAAGACAGCAGTGCCGACAGCAGAGGCACTGCAGCAGCTGGGGCGTCGACCTGGATGTGCGAGGACGAGCATCTCGAGAGCCTTGCTAACGGGCAGGACACAGGTGGGTCTTTGCCCCAGTGAAAACTAATTTTCAGGCGCAACCGAAGACATACTATTATGGGTCTAGCGCAAAAATGATTTGTTATTTAAATTTATTAAATTGAATGCGGTAAGGCGGGACAACTAAATACATTACGGGACGATTCCTATACGTACATCTGTTAAAATAGATGGATGTTTTACCACAAAAGTAATTTTGTGATGCGTCTGGGCTTGACGTTGTCCACACTGAGTAGTTTGACTGTTTGTAACAACAGGTCTTTTTGTATCCCGTATTACTATAATTTTGAACTTTGTTTTGGTTTATAGTAATAATATATCTAAATGCCAAATCAATGACAGTTACCTCTATGCTTTAAAAGAAAAAAAATTTCCTTTCACAGAATTAAATTTATTCTTTTATCCTCCACCCCCCCTCTAATTTTTTTTTTTTTTTACATTGTTTATGTTGCTAGGTTTATGTTAAAGGGAAGATGGGGCACTTCTACATTTGAGAAAAAACGCTTGAATTGCGTTCATTTGGCCTTTAGAATAGCAGATATCAAAATTATACTTCAATGCGACGCGCCGGAGAGCCACAAGAGCAATTTCAAAATAGGGCTGAAGCCCCGCCCCCCTAGCCTTGGGCAGCCAAAAGAGCCGTCGATGACGTCACGGACAGCGACTGTCTTTCGCGTTTTTCTCGCGTTTAACAATACTTACGCAGCAAATGGTTTGGGTATTCGGGTTCACGGGGTAAAAATACACTAGAATTCACTTCTAACTCATTTTTTCCAAGAAGCTCCGTAGCTTCCCTTTAAGTTACGAGCAGTTCCAGAGCATGCTTCATTTTGAGACAAGCACCTCGAAATAGAAGCATGTTTTGGAATCGCCCGAATAAGTCCCACAACAAATAGATTGTAATGCCGCTCAAACAAACTTCGGGACCTCAAGAAAAAGGTTTGCTCAAGTGAAAGTTTACTCAGCTGAAGGCATTGTACACAATGAAATCTTGCTGGGGAACTCTAACAAAAGTTTGTTTATCTGAACATCTTGTTCAGGCTGGGGTTCACTATAAATCTAACCGGTGACGTCGCAGTGTTCACGTGACATCATGGGCGTTGTAAAACATCCTTCACGACGTCATCACGTCAACACCACAACAATGTCACGGCATTCGTGCAACATTATCAGTGTGACGGTCGTCACAACCCGTAGAGTCACGTGACAGCACGACATCGTGCGACGCTACAGAAGTCGTGCCGTCAGATTACATTGTGCGACGCCGGCACCACAAATTGACACTGTGACGTTGCGCAACACATAATTATGCAGCGCATAATTATTTAAAGGGCTCTTACGATGCCCCTTTCTATGTAATGCCCCACTGTGTCCTTTAAGGGTACTTAGATAAATAAATTTTGGGGGCGAGTTTTTTTTGAACGAGAGGAGGTGGTGACCTGTTGCTCCGCTTCGGCGATTTCCCTCCTTTTAGAGGCCGTGCCCCATCGCCCCTCCCGCAATTCAAACCGGCGCACCGCCCACTCCGGCGAGGAGTCCGGCCGGCTGCTCGTCGAGTACCAGGCCCAGCTGGTGGCGCAGGTGGCGCGGCTCACGGAGGCCGTCCTAGAAGACACCAGGATCCGGCGGCAGCAGGTCGAGGTGAGCCACCTTGACCACCCTTTTCTTTCTGTGCGTGCACACTTTTTTTTTTGTAAGCATTAAATAGCTTTTTATTAAGAACCCCCAATTTGAGAAATTATTCGTCTGTCTGTGCATTTTGCCTCTAAATTTAGTGGGCATTTTTTTTTTTTTTTTAAGCTGTTACTCTTAAAGTGGTTGTTTGGGGTCCTTATTAGCCACTAGAGTTTGTTGCGGGTTAAGAAAAGTGCAACAGGATCCTGTAAAGAACTCGGCTCTTCCCACTTTAGCGGAGTGAGCACTGGAAGAGAGGTGAGCAGGGTCTAGCCTCCTCTTCAGCACTTACCGTACTCATCTAGAGTGGACTGAGGGGAGGTCTTTCTGGTAAAAGCTTACCTTGCTTTTCTTTAGGGGATTCCCTGTTCTTGAACATTGTCATCTCTGATCTAGACTTTGCGACAACTTTTCTTGGCAATGCAGTGGAAGGTACGTCCCGCATCCCCTCTCCCATCTTGAGTGTACGCAGGCTCTCCTCCTCCCCCATTTCCGAGGAGAGGAGGAGAGCCTGCGTGCACTCAAAATGGGAGAGGGGACGTGGGACGTACCTTCCACTGCATTGCCAAGAAAAGTTGTCGCGGAGTATAGTTTGTATTAAATTTTCACGTTCTTGCGCTAAGCATGAACATAAGCTCAGATTTCTTTATCCTTTATAGTTTTCGAGAAAACCTGAACTTTTCCACAAATGTTTCTGCCCAACTTTTTTTTTAGAATCCGATCGTCTGAAAATATGGCAGAAACTGTGCCAGCATGTTCTACAAACAACAGAAGGTGTTACAATACCATTGTTTTAATTTTACCACCTTTATCACGAGTTGAATTCCTTTTGCTGATAATTAGAAACAAGTCATTAAAGTCTGCCTGTTGGAAAAAGTTGTAGCTAACATTTTCCAGTAGTCTTCTGCATTCTCTAATTTATGAGGTATTAAACCCTGATAAAAGTATTCAGGTCCAAGTTCCAAGGTCCAAAGATACCAAGATGTGATGGGAGAAATTAATTCAAAGAAAACAGAAAAAGTGTTTCAAAACATGCTTATAAACGCCTGCATATGAAATATTTAATTGATGCAACTATACAAATGTGCACTTCCTGAGTGTAGTAGTTACAATACATGTCGTTTGTGACTTACAAATCAAAAAAAGATAATGTTTCAAAAAACAGCTTTTTGTTTTTGTTTCAAAACCAGGGTGTCTCCTTAATCTGCAACAGAGTATGGAACAAATGACATGCAGTCGGCATATTAACGACGCGTTGTAGGAAGTGGACTCGCAGCGAGATATACCTCCCGATTGCCTCGTTTGTTTAGCTGGTAAAGCAGTTGCTTGCTTTAGATTTTCTCTCAGGTGTATATATAGTGATCCGTTGAAATTACCATTTTTACAGCTAAGCAACAGCGTGACATCCGACGGCCAGACCACTGAACACGATGCAACACCCTAAGCATCTACTTCCAAGAAAAGTCGTGAAAATAACAGTCTGCAGTAAAAAGTTGTCGTGTTTGTAGGTGTTTAGACAAAATCCGAAGCTTTTCGTTGCAGCCTGCAAAGAAACAACAGCTGTTGTTGCATGTGGTAACACCTGTTTTTTACATGCTCGATCGCTCGTAACACCGCCTTGTTGTTACCAAAGTATGTAAGAAAAAGAACACGCTGCATATATGAGCCAACGTCACTACCTAAGATTTAATGGCTACCGCCACGAATGGCAGGTTACATCCGATAGTATGTGCAAATAGAGTTCTGCGGTGAGAAAATGAGTAGCGACATCTGTCGTTTCCCCGCCCCCCCTCCCAGACGTAGTAGACAGCTTCCTGGCAAGAGCCAAGTGCGTGCACTTTGCTCGACGCCGCGAGACGGTCCAATCCACGCGCGAGCGCATGTGAAACGGAGTGTCTCGCCTGGCACGATGCCGCCGCCGCCGTGTATGCAGCTGGGAAGTGCCTGTAACTGCTGTTGCCGTAGAATCCCTTCAGTCTGCCAGTCTGTATGACGAACAACCGGTGCAGAGAGTGAAGCCGAAATTCCTTCCTCACACAGGCCACCAACGAGCTGATCCGGGTGGGAACTCAGGCTTCTGGACTCATGTGCCTGATTGCCTTCCTGGCAATACGGCGCATGGGGGCAGGCTCCGGGCTCGACTAGGTAACGGGGTTTGCACCCCGCTTTGCACCAAGGACTCATTTTGGTCGTGCCGTTCAAACACCGAAGCCTGTCTTCGTCTCATAGGAGGAGCCCCCCCCTTCATCCAGATTACCACACCTGCCGGTGGATGGCTCCATTACATCTTTCGTATTGTTCGCTGTTTCGTCTTGCATGGAACTGCTCTGTGATACAGTTGCGAACTTTTTATTGTCTCTACCTGGAATGCTCACACATCCGTATCTTATAAGTAGGGTTCCTTGTCAGTGCTTACCGATAAACCCCGAAAATTAATTTAACCCCCAGCCGGTTTTATTAAAATCGCGGGGAAAACCAAAAAAAACAACCTTGAATGAGGAAAGGTGAAAAACCTTGAATGAGGAAAACCAAAAAACCTTAAATGAAGAAAACCACAGCCCACATCGAACTGTCCGTGAGGCTGTTTTTTTTTTTGTCTTTGGGAACCACATCCCTTACCTGGTTTCCTTCCCGTATCGATGCTCGTACGATATCCAAGTGTTAAAATCGTACGCATGTTTCCTAGAGTCGAGAATCTTAGGCCCATTTACCGTTTTCTTCAAAATAAGCCTTGGTATGCCGAATTTTTGTCTGGCACCGAAAATTGACTCTGAAAAGCACGGAATCTCAAGGGGGGGGGATCAACCGCGAAAAAACATCCTTGAATTTGTAAAAAAAAATATTACGTAAAACATGAAACCCTGCTTATAAGATTTTTTGTAAATATGTTTGAATGACCTTCACACGAGTGACCATGTGGCAGGCAATTGTCAGACATTGCTTGTGTACGGTTGTAATCTGTAATGCTTTCTGGGAAGTAAATCTGTTGTGAGACACTATGCTGAGGCACTGTTTTTGGACACACGTAGAATCATAGCAAGTGCTTTTAGCACAGATCACCCTCGCTGATCTGGCATAGGGTGGTGCCTGAGTGTTAAACTTTGTGCGAAACCTTGGTCACAGGCTGCCTTGGGTCGCTCTCATAATTGAATGCTGCCTGGCACATGCAATGAGGTATACAGGCTGACGGTGTTTGGAGGTTTACCTCCCTGCCCATCAAGCACCTTCAAGGTTGGTGCATGCGGAAACACTAGCCGTATGATGCCCGACACTCGAACAATCGTTCTCAAGCATTGATATTTCGGGGTCCTTTTGGGTACCCACCAAATGTGATGGGGGTATAAAATAAGACAACTAATTGCAGTGTGGAAAAGGTATCCTTTACTGTTCTAAACAGAAGTGAGAAATGAACGGATGGATACGCGGTGACGGCTGGACCTTTTAGAATGGGAGCTTGTTCCACTCAGCCGGGTCTAAGGGGGGACACTACCCAGAAAAACAATTTCGGCAAAAAAAGTTGATTTTAGAAAATGTCATATTTACATCCACCAACACCTAGAGTATTCCCAGAAAGTTTCATTAGTTTACACTGCATAGTTAATTTTTTATAAATTATTTTCGGTCCTCCGATGCTAAAGAAAAGGCAGGGGTTGGAACACTTTGAACAAATTTTTCTCCGTTCCACTTTTTGGCATACATATCACTTTAGGAAAACTATTGTTTTGTTATTATGTAACTTGGATTAATTTTTATGAGTTCTTCTAGCGTGAAATTTAAACGGGAAGATAGCTATGACCTTGTATTTTTTATTTTTGTCATTTTTCATGCTCAAGAATGAAAATTTTGGACAAAGAATGGAAATCTAAAAAACAGTATTTGAGTTTATGTGGCTTTTTTGTCATGAAAGATGTAATAATATAGAAATATAGCTCCATAGCTATCCGTTCTGGACTGTCCTAAAGCAATATAACACGTCAAAACGACAAATTTAAGTATTTTCAAAACAATAGTTTTCCTATGCAGACACGCCCACTTTCATCTTTAAACATTTGCAATTCTTATTGTACTTCACCCAGGTTAACAAAATTTGGCAGAAATGTTCTCAACATCAACAGAAACAAGTTTTGTAAATGTCATTCAAATCAGACGAGTTGTTCAAAAATTTACTTTTTTGGGTAGTGTCCCCCCTTAACAAAAAAGCAACTTTTTTTTTTTTCTTTTTCAGGAGAAGGATGGTGAGTTGAGGCGAGGGCTTCACGAACCCCGGCGGGTCCACGGAACCCCTTTTAAGAATCGCTGCTTTAGAAAGAAGCCCATGAATAATAAGACAGTGAAGAAGGCAGACCAGTAGAAGGATGCAAGCACCACTCAGTTCTTCTAATTGTCCTTGGATTCTTCGTGTTGTTCCATATTCTTTGTAACGTGTGCAGGCGTCCCCAACTTTGAACATTCATGATAGAGAATCTAAATGTTTAGGTGTCCTTGGGAATGTTCACTGTTTTTAACACTTGTATTCATTCCCAAGGGAATAAGTATAAGTGCAACCAGTAGATGCCCGGGACAGATTAATCTTGCTGAAATCATTGAATGACAACACTTGTGAAATGCATCGTCATCATAGGACCATCATATGGCTTATGGACCAAGGCATTGTGTCTTAGTTGCCTCTCTATGTGGCAGTAAACGAGACAGTGATTGCAATAAATCTTGGAGCCACTAATTTTGAAAGCAAAGAGAGAAAAGTTGTCAGCCAACCGATAGCAACAACATGGTTTGCAACACGAAGTTGTGACTGTGTGGGCACATGTTTGCAGTGGTTTGCGTGTAACAGTAAGAGAACCCAGCGGTCGCGTATCGTCGTCATAGCGTTCAATGTGCGCAGTAGTTCACGCGGTTGGGCTTAGTGCCGGCACCGTGCTCTACTCCACACTGAACTCTCGGTCCATTTTCTGCCAACCTCGTGTCGCGTTGCAAGGTTGTGCTGCGTGCCAGCTCTTTGCTGCACTTTGTAACTCGACGAAGGCTACCCTTTACGATGGCACCTTCAAGGTAGCATTCATTCGCTAACGCAGCGCCCTTGTGATGTCTCGTCGTCACGATCAGCCAGGTAAGCAGTGATTGGCTCGTTTTAGCCCGCACGAAGCTTTCGTTGAACAAAATCTGCCCTGTCCTACCGTCGGTCCACCTCTTGGGTCAGCTAATCTAGCGGGGCGACAATATCCTCCTGCTCATTCGGTTTCGGTGGCCTGCTGCAATCTTTGCAACTGCGGACCTGGCTCGAGTATGGGTCTAACTGAAAAGTCTGAAGGTGAACCTGGTGAGCTGCCTTTTCTCATTATTTTGGTGTACAAAATCAGGGGTGCCTCTTCCAACTGATGACTAAGACAAAAACTATGTGGTACAGTACATCGCTCGTAAGTTTTACTTGCCAGTAATATGTTTTCAAAACATTTTCCGTAGTGCTTTCCCAAACTTTAATTGTCGCTTCCATGACATAACCTATTAGATGTATAAGTATTCGTTAAATTACGAAAACTCGATTCGGCACACTTATTGCAAATGCCGATACAACACTGAAACATATTTGACAACTGTTATGGGAAGACAGCCTTAAACACACTTGACTCTCCACATTTTAACACGATTGCAACCCACTGCAAATGTGCCTATTTTTATATATATATATATATATACATACATACATTAAAGGACAAACAACAATAGGGGTGAAAGTTTTGACATAATAAGCAAACGGTACAGCACGGGATCATAAAATAAGAAACAAGCGAAATGTTGTTCCCTGCACAGACAAAGAAGAGAGAAGGCAGGAATACATGTTTCTCATGTGACGCCGTACCCATTGGTCCAGCATCTTGCTTGGGCTGAAGCGCTGGACCATGGCAGTGACCAGCGTGCCGACCGTTCTCCGGGTAACCAACGGACGCTCACAGTTGCCACAGTGCCCCGAAAACTGCCCTAAGCCCCCAAAAAACCGGAACACTGAAAGGAGGACGACTTGCTTATTGGTCAAAAGTGGTCGATCATCTGCCGCCTGTTTAATCAAAGGTTAAAGCCAGTCGCTACAGCAGCCTTCGGCAACTGGCACTTGATCCCAGAAGCCGTTGTCGACGGTAGCAGTAGAAGCGCTCGACAGTAGAGTTTGGTCTTATTTTCGCCGTTTTAAGGCTTAAACTTATTGTTTAGGTCTCAGAACGTGCCTGCCACAAAGCTGAAAAGCATCGCTTAGTGGTCATCGACTGCTTTAACTCGGAGCATGTGGAGTGAAAGCTCACGCTGCAGCACCTGGAAATCCTAAGTTCAATACCCACCCCCTCCCATTCCAATCTGGATGAGCAATGAACTGGCGTGCGGTCATCCTTCACTACTGCGCCATGGAGACTCCAGGCTTGCAGTTGTGTTGCACTCACTGAATTTTTTATTCACGGTGTAATCCTGTGTCGCTACTCTTAAAGGCAGACTAATTTTCGCTGCCTAAACGTAAACATGTTTTCTTTTTTAACTTGGTCATGAACAGAAAAGGTGTAGGGACAAGCAGATGCAATCGTTTGTCCGCCATGTTTTGACTGGCTTCGCTACAACTTTGTCATCTACATGCTTTGTTCGAGTGTGCGTAATGAATGTTTGGATCATTGGCATCTCATCCAGTGCAACGTCCTCGACGCAAATCATACCATTGATGCGTTCCAGGACAACTTTGGGGTTGACAAGTCTGGCGTCTGTGGTACTTACCTGACACGCGAGTTCAAGGGAATGTCCCGTATTGAGCAGTTGGGTGTTACACCAAACAGATGTCGACACTCGTGGTTGACACAACACTCTGGTTGCCGCTGTCGCTCATAGATGGCGGTAGCTGTCCAGAGTGTTTTTTTGCCGGTTGTCTGGTTGCAGCCGGCGCTCATAGGTGGCGGCAACATTTCTTCGGAGGAAGAAGAGCGGGAACGGAACGTGCGGCAATGTGCGCAGCAGCGCGAATGGTTCTGCAACTGCCGCGAGGCCGCTATCGCCTAAACCTCCACTGTGTCGAGCACTTCGGGTTCCCTTGCGAAAGAAGAGCAGATCGCTCGCTTGGAAAGCCACCGCTGTGAACAGAAGCTACAGCTCTGCTGCTCTTCCTTCTTCACCAGAGTGGAAAGGCTGAAAGTATTTTCTTCTGGGTTCGTACGATGGACAGCTAGCGGAGCTCTGATCCAACTATTAAGAGTGGCAAAGTTAGTATTATTTGCTGCAGTTCAGTGACTGCATACTTCTTAAGTTAGTACAATTAAATTATAATAGCAGCACACTTTGTTGCACCTTTTAGAGCAACTTATGACTATGGTTCAGGTGCTGAAATTCAGGTGCTGAAATTCATATTGCGTCCTAACATAGACTGCGTCTATGTCAGAACCTGGTCATGGCAGAGTGAGACGCCTTTACTGCGTCTCACTCTACCATGACCAGGGTGTGGTATTAAAACAAATTTGCCAACAACTTTTTTGGCTTTGGAAATGGGACAGTTGCTCACCAGTCGTGCTTACTGTACCTATGCCGGCAAACATTTGTGGAAATCAACTGTATTTGTAAAATTGTTTTTCCGCTCAAGTAACAAACTTAATTGTGTATTCTAAAGAGACACTCGACTCCCCAAATAAAGCATTTCTTTTAATCATCTGGTTAAGACATGCATCTTACAAAAAATCTTTCCTTCAATAAAAAGATTATAGAGTGATGCAAGCGAATTTTTCGCCGCACAACGAGCTGAAAAATTATGAAAACGGTATAGTTTTTTTTCCTATAAAAAAAGGACAGCAACAAGCTTGCCTAAGTCAACATTGGGTACGTTAGCCGACAAAATTTAGCGACGTGGATGTGCGCAGCAAGCAGATGACAGAGTGCATCGTCTGCTCGCCTTGCCCGTTGGGAGGTGGTGCCACAAAGGAATGGAGTCATTAACTCGACTGTCTGCAAATGCACCCAACGTCGACTTGGGCGAGTTTGCTGCTCTCGTTTTTTTTACAGGAAGAGAACTGTGCCTTGAAATTTTGTATGGTAAAACTGACCTGCTCATCCGGTAAACGTTTGAGCTTTCTATGTGCTCGCACCTGTTTTTCGATTTTTCTGGTTCATTTTACAGTGGAAGCTCAGCTTACATCACCCTATATTTAGCCCAACATTTACGTGGTGAGGCTCCTTTCGAGCGAAGAGCGATTCCAAAGAAATGCGATTCTATTCGCATTCTATGCGATTCTATCTAGAAATGCGGAATAGAAGCAAACGTGTGTCCTCTCCAAGCATTTTTTTTTTAATTTATTTACTTTTTTTTTTTTTTAAGGTTTTACACTGATATACTGCGAAATCAGTGCTGCCTCAATGCTGAGTTAGAGCTTGATTAATACTGAGTTAACGCTCGTTTATGTATGAGGTCCCTAAGAGGCTTTTAAGAGTAACGTTCGGAGCTGCGGTTGTTCAGAGTGCCATCTATCCGTCTGCCGCTTCCAGGTCTGGATGCTGCAGCTCTCCAGGGGGTCCAGCCCCAGCTGGTCCCCGTCGGTCCCGGCGGCCTCGGAACGGTGCTGGTCCAGCAGCCGCAGTGGGCGCCCCCCGCCGGCGCCGACGGAGCGCAGCCGGCCAACATCATCTATTTCCACAAGGTGGAGCAGTACGGCGTCGGGGCGCAGCCCCTGGTGTCGACGCAGCCCGTCGTGGCGGTCCAACCCGGCGCCGAGCTGGACCAAACCGTCATCTTGCCGGCGCAGCCCACCCGTCCCGGTGAGTTTGGTCGTGCTTTTTGCCGGGGCTTCTACCGCCTGCCGTCGGGGTCGTGATATCCAACGGCATGAGGCTCTTGTGACGTCGTCGGTTTCCACTTTGGGATCACCTTGAATGCATGGACGGAATGGGACTAGGAATAGGGCTAGCCACCAGTCGAAGACACATTATAGGCACCATACTTTCGGCAAGAACAAGGTTCACCGAAGTCGCAGACACTTGTTCGGTGCAAGTGGCAGAAGGCGAGCTGGCATTCGACAAACGCAGGTTTGTAGAAACATTTGAGGGACTAATTTCATAAAGCTTTTTCGTATAAAAACACGAGTTTTCTTTTGAGACATTCTATCTTGCAGCCAATCTAGTGTTGGGGGGGGGGGGGTCAGTCTACAGTAAGGCGAGACGACCTTACTATGAGGTACTCTACCGGGCAACATGATGGAAAAAAGTCATGAGCCATTCCACTCTGTAAAGGTAGACGACCTGCGAAGCTGTTTTGCACACGACACAGACGTGACACAGAATTTTGAACAAAGGTATGACCACACTTAGTGTCTTGATCGGTAGTCATTATTTTGTGTGGACGACTATCGCTGCCCCGAAGAGCTGGAGGAAAGTAGACACGCGCGACGGGACCGCCACCTGGCGGAAAGTAGACACTCGGGACAGCACCGCCACGCTGAAAGAGCGGAAAGGAAAGAAACGGCACGGGGGCAAGAGGTGGGGCTTGGAATGGCAAGAAAGGGGGCGGTGCGAGCGTAGACATAGCCGACGCGGGTCACACAGCGGCAAATCTTGGAGAAACCTTTATTATCTACCCGAGAGTCTGCAAGTCTTGAAAATGGTGCCCATTGATAACTAATCTACTGAATAGACCTATTGCTAAATTACCCAAGCATCAAGGAAAATGCAGGAAATGGTGTTGCACATGCCGGCATCTGCAGCTGTAACTGTTCTAAAGCAAAAGCCTAAAACAAATGGCGTCTTGCACGCGCATTCGTCAAGGCTTTATTTTGTTATTTACTTCGAAATCTTTTATACGGGGAAGGCATGCGCGTGCGGGCGCCGGAGTCTGCAGCATTAACTGTTCTAAGCGAAGAGTTTCTTTTGATGCACATGAAAAATCCACGCAACCCTAGACATAAACAGCTTCGCCGTAAAAGAAAAGGACAGTCTTGTGTGAATCCAGAGTACAGGCAGAGCGATAACCGCGACACCTTATCAGGCCATGGTGTATCCTTACATATCTCGTACTTAGGTATCTTACACCTTACGTCGAGGAGCCATTGTCTGCGCGGAGTGCGACACACTCATCTATAACTATGAGACTATGTAGCTGGATGGTGTCAGATGACAAGGCTAACAGTCATGCGACCTCGTGTCGTGTGACAGTGACGTCGCAAGGAGGTCTGCGGATGAATAAAGATTTTGGACTGACGCTTTTGCAGAGTCGCCGGCGACCAAGATGGCTCGCCTAGAGGCGGAGCTGGAGGCGCTGCGCCAGACGCTGTCGCTGGTCCACCGGCAGAAGCAGGAGGCGGAGGACCGGGAGCGCAAGATCCTTTCGGGCCTCTCGGAGTTCCTGGAAGAGGATCAGGTCCGGTGCCTGGAGAAGGAGAACGTCCAGGGGACCCTGTGGAGCGACAAGACCCTCGAGAAAGCCCTCAAGATCTGGCTCTCGTGCGGATCGCGCGGCTACAACGTGGTCCGCGAGGTGGGCCAGCCCCTGCCGTCCGAGCGCACGCTGCAGCGCCACCTGCAGAGCCGCAAGTTCCCGCCGGAGAAGCTCAACACCATCATGGATTCCATCGGAGTCTAACCTGCACGGCGCGGAAGGTCTGGCGGTCCGATTTGCGCAGCACGGTGCGATGTGCGTTTTGTCATACCGTCGCCTCTTTGCGGAACGGCGCGCGCCGTCGTGGCACTTTCTTTGGGTGCTTCGTGGGCCCCAGGAATCATTGGTCTGGAGGTGTAATGCCTCGACTGACACGTTATGCCCCATTTGTGCTATTGTGTGTTACCGTGTCGTAGTGTACTTGACGCTGCGCACTACGACGCGTGTTCTTCATTACGCTGCATGTTGCAATCTGTCATCAAACTTGACCAAGTGTTCCCATGGAAGAAGCTCAAGTATCTTCTTTGGAGGACACTTGGGGAAGAAGCTTCTTTTGTTTTTTACTGTTTTGAAGTAGTTGTATTTTGTCTCATAGTCTGGCATGCATTCCGTTGCACCGTTTCTTAGTAAAGTACTCTTTCGCTGGCGCTTTTTCTTTTTATGTTTCATGTGCCGAGGGAGTTATTACGCTCGTTCACACTTGACCTGATGGTGTAGTGAAAGCTACGTGCTTGCCTGACAAATCGACAGTCTCGCTTTCATCACCTGGCCCCGCTCTGCATGTGGATATGGGTAGGAGCATGGTCGCGGTGGTCAAAGAAAGGCGTGTGACCTGCCTAACGAGCATGTTTCTTTCGCCGCACTGTCGGCTTAGACATGAATGGAGTATTGTCCCACGGTGCGACGCCTTGACTGAATATCATGGCATTATGCCGTGTTTGGGCTATGTATTGCGTGCCCCGTGCATGTAACCCAGTGCGTCTGTTTGCAACATGCATTGAAATGCACATCACAATGTGCATTGTGAGGCATGTTACACTGCCTGCTGCATTGCACATACTTCATTATAGTGCATGTTGCAGTCTGTCATCAATCATGACTAAGTAGGATGTGAGAGAAACTAAAATGTGAACCCACAGAAATGTGCTGTCACCCAACAAGACCGATGATCCTTGAGACTTGGGGAGCGCTTGAACAAGTGTTTGACGGCTGGCAATATAACGGCACGAACAGAATGCACGATGGACCGCAAAACTGGTGTTGTCTGTGTGAGCTGCCCTTTGCAAGGAAGCAAAGTGTTGTCTTCAGAAAAGGGAGAAAAACGAAACTTACCTCCTGCCCAGTACGACGTGCGTTGCGGTGTTTCGGCAGGGAATTCGAATGAAGTCTTTGGTACTTGAAGAGTCAGTTTTTGCAGTAACATTACAAGGAGTCCCAGCTTCCGACAGGACACAGGTGATGCTTGGAGCAGCGAAGGTGTGATTAATTCCGGGGTCGTATCTCCGCTGTTCGCAGTCTCTGTGCGTGTGACTCTTTGTAGCCTTGTCACTTGGTTTCTGTTTTCGTGGATGCCGGTGACCAACCCAACATGCTTTCGTGGAAGGACTAGGTGTGAAGGTGTGGTCTGGCTCATCCTTGATGAGATGGCACACTTCAGCCGTAAGCACCGTGCCACCTGTTCCTATTGTGCAGTATGGAAGTTTGTGGGCTCCCTTTGTTGCAGACGGCATTGCAGTGTGCTTTGTAAACAGGATTCCTTTTTGCTATCTCCTTTTCTTAATATTTTCCCCACCAAACTTGGAAAAATTGTTGCAGAAGTACTAAGCACGACTCCTCTTTTTCTGTCTGGTTTCAAGTGGTTTTGTGCAGCTTATGCTTTATACCTTTATATTCGAGATACAATGAATTTTGTTGGATTAGAGAAAATCTTGTCCAAACGATGTAAGCAGCACCTCGAGCCTATCATCTCATATTCATTGATTGTATGAGTATTTTTATCATTTTGTGAATGCAGTGTAATGCTTCAGAACTTCTGCAGTGTCCTTGGATTTTTACAGGAAAAGGGTTCATAAAGCTCCTGGGCCAATATATTGTGAGTGCTCCAACGAGTTTGGTATGCAAAGAGAGCAGATTTCCCCAGTTCGCATCTGTATACTAGGTAGTTCCGAGTGCAAACGTGTCAAGTGCTCTGGTTCTTATATTATCTGTCGTGTGCTCTACAGGTGAATAAAGTTTTAGAACCTTGAATAGCAGTCTCCTTGCTGATCCTCCAACTACTTTCCCATTTTGAGGTCCGGCCTTAATTTGATTTATAACTAAAACTAATTGTTTTTAATAGGAAATTTAAATGTATTATACTTTTTTTTTCGCTATTGCATGAAATTAGGTGCCCGATTTTCTCTTTGTTGCACGCTTTGCTTAGTATGTCAGAAAAAGGTTTCTTTAGACAGCTTATGCCCTTCATTTGTACCCAAAAAGTCAATCAGAAAGGGCTACAATTCTTCATGACAATGCATCTTGGGTGTCAATTGGTCTCCAGCAAAAGGAAGTTACGATGGACCTTGTACCTGACTGCGTCAGGATAGGAAAGCAGCTGTAGCTTTTAGTGGGAGGTCGTCGAGTTCTGGTTGTGCGGATGGTGAACGCGCAAAGCTAGCGTCAAAATACCGTTATCGGGAGTGACAGAACAGCTGATACGCGTGTTGCTGCCGAACGGGTTACATGAGACGTATGGAAAAAGGATTTCCTCAGACAAAACAACTGCTTTGAAGAAACAAGCGCTCTCCGAGCAACACTGCGGACCTCGCTTCATATTTGGTGATTTAGTTCACAACCCGAGCTACCCTTAGCTAAAGTCCCTTTATATGGAAAAGTCGCGACATCTTTTGAAGGATGGCGCCCGCTATTTTAGACCGATCCAGGCGGCGCTACAGTCGACGCGCGAGTGTAAAAAAGCAAAACATAAAGATAAAAGGTGTGCGCGTCAGAGAAAGAACGAGAAGATGTCTCTACCTTTTTTATTCAGGGGCATTGCCCTTAGGATCCTCGTGCCAAATGCTGCACACGGGCACAACCTTACAGCGAAAGCGTCGGTGTCGACACCTGTCGTGATCTACGCCATGCGCCCGCGCAACTCAAAACCTGGAGAGCGTTTGCAATTTAATGATGCCGCCTGAGGGAGAGGATTCGAGAAAGGATATGCGCCAGTGTTGCCTGCACGAGAGCAAGCGCCTGCTCTGTTGCAACTCTGTTGCTCCATGCGCCTTTCCTCCTCTCGCCTCCCATTGCAAGCAACGAGCGCCTTGGCGCAGCCTCTCTCGCTTCCTTCTCGCTCCGAGGATTGCAAACGTCGAGCGGAGAAAGCAGGGTTGCCAGACAAGCAGCAACGTCCAAGATGGCGGAATTTACCATTTTTCGCGTTAAAAAAATACTTAACCTATCGCAACAAAACTGGTGGCTATAGAAAAGTAATCATTTATACCTTGCGTAAATTATTCAAGCACCTTAATGGGCTTTTATGACCTGAGTTAGGAAAGAAAACGACCCTTTGCCCCATAGACTCCCAGCAAAATTTAGCAATTAAATGGCGTCCATGTCGCGTGATCGCCGATCTAGCAGTTGCACCCACCCTCACTTGAGCTATGGTGCCTGGATCGCGTCTTTGACTGGTGTGTTTAGCGTCCTATCCCGCCCATACATCAAAAGTGGTCCCGATGTGGCAACAAATGACGCGAGTGTCATGCTGTTGCCTGTCGCGATCCTGGCGGTTGGCCGTAGAAATGCTGGCGAAAAGCACGAGCGAACGCGAGTGTCGCTGTCGTCACGGCGTCCCTTTAGGCATCCCAGGCGTCCCAACTCCGGCTGCTCTAGCTTCCGTGAACTGTCACAGTGGAAAGCGACCTGCAGCAGAACAGGCATCTGCTACAGACACCACAGCTGTTGGGACGCCGCCAGGGTCGCGACCGGCGACAGCATGTTTTTTTATGGCGTCATCAGGCGGGAATCAAGGGACCACTTTTTTGGCCGCGGTAAACACACCAGTCGGAGACGCGTTCCAGGCACCATACTTGAGCCTCCCTAGCGCCAAACCGGCAACGAGGCGCTATCTATCGGGTAGCCCTAGCACACTTCTGGTCCGCGTACGAGAAGAATCGCAGGTGGTTTGCGCAAGCAAACACATGGTGGCGCCACAAGTGGCTTTCCGGGTAAATTGGACGCGCCGCTTTGCTCACGCGCCTCTTTCGAACTGATTATTATGAATACCCTAGCCGCAAGCAGCTTGGAAGCATAGAGTGTTATTGTCCGGAAGTTGCAAACTGGATGGCGTGGGTAATAAAATAATGAACATTACACCCACAACCAGGTGTAATAAACATTTTAAATCAAGATATAACACGCTGTCAAAACAAGTTTAAAATGTGATTTTAATATCGGGTTATGAACGTGTTAGGAGATCGTTTTCTTATACAGTCACAAGGTGAGAACGGGAGGGTGCGAAGGTAGGGAAGCCCGCCTCTAGCGCAAGCTTCCTACCTTCGACAAGACTTTATTAACACGCACAACAGGATCCGAGGCTCTGGTAACCCATTTAAAATCCTGTGCTGTTTATACACCTGCTAAATGTATTGTAGCAATTAAGCTCAAATAATTTTCACTCCCAGTGATATATATTTTTATGCCAAAAATGTTATTAAATGTGTCGAAGTTGAAAACATACAAATTGTCTGTAGCAGAACTCAATGCATCAAATGGAAATAGGAAAGAGTAAATCTTTCTCGGGTTATTGTTTCCCGTCAGCGCTTACTTTTATCGACGGGGTCCTACAAATTTTTTTTTTTTTTTAATATTATGTTCATTTTCGGCCGTTGTGAGTTGTAGGCTTTTGCCTTGTGTGACTGTCTTTGCTAAACAAACAAAGAAAAAAATCCATAACAACCCTTTCGCATTGAGACAGCGATTTGGAAATAATTACACCATCTTTTATTTAAACTTTTAACGAGCAATTTTTCTTACAATATTTTGCCACCAATAAGAGAAACAGAACGGAGCATGCTCGTCGGTTCACCTGCAAGAGCGACGGTCGCTTCCCGCAATGCTTGGATAGAAAATTGCGTACCATTGCGATTCACACGATCGCCAGCGACCTCGGCGCTTCCCCGTGCCCCGTTGTTCTGCAGCGCCATGAGTTGCGGAGTGAATTTTACCACTGTGTGAAATGCGGGACATTTTGATGATTTGAGAATTCCTTGCGAGACCCGGGACACTAGCCCTCAATGCGGGACAGTCCCGCGATTCGCGGGACGGGTGGTCACCCTACTGCCGCGATGCATCCAGGGAACTTTAGTCTTTTTGCACGAGCAGCGGCCTCGCTGGAGCTCTGCGCGTGCAGAGCATGACACGGCATGATCCATATCGTTCAAAGTTAGGGCGGCGACATGCCTGCGCCGAATGCTCGGTGCGATTGGTCTATTCGATTATCTTTGTGTCCTCAACTCTGTGTTGGTCAGAAAGAAGGCATCGCATCGCTGCCAGGATGTACGCAGTGTTTCGAGTCGGCCCGAGCGTGCATCGGAACTATGGTGCCCCCCAGGATTCCCCGAGCCGCGCGGTGCAGTATGGGGTCGCCGAGGGGCCTTGTGGGACTTTTGAAAACGGCTATTCGCCTCGACGCGCGCGAGTCAAGCTTCACCGCCTTGCTCCGACGTGATCGGAGAAGCCGCTGGAGCGGGGAAGCATTTCGGACGGCTCAATGGGGTCGATTTCTATCTTTAGAGGACAGGGCTGAAACAATGCGTCGACCTATATTGAAGCGAATGGGAAAACTGCTAGAGTTAAAATAGACTCGCTTAATTCTCTTATGCAAAAGAAAATCACGCAAAAGTGTGGTGTTCTGTGCACGACAAAGTCTTATTGATTTAGTTTGAATAACGGGCAAGGGCTTCGCAGACCTCCAAAAAATGCCTCCGCTGACCCTTCTTTGTAAAGGAAGGGTTTAGGAAATCCGTCATTTTTTTTTAAACAATGTTCAGAGCGCAACACCTAAGCCGTAGTCACGTCTGAAGTATGTTTAAAGCACAATTACTTCGTTCCTCCACATGCATGCTTATACATAAAGGGAAGAAACACGTCTCAGAAAGTGACCGCAAACTGTCTTTTGTATGATGTAACAGCAGTGCTGCTTTAGCAGTACAATTTGGTTCTTTTCATGGCCTGTAAAACGTGTAAAACATGAAAAGCGCCGCCGTCGTGTTCGCGTTAACAGTGACGGGCAGTGCACACGTCAACACGCTCGTCAAAATATTCACGTGCACCCAAATTGTTATCCAGGTACAAAACTTTCTGTATTTCTATGTGCTCATACATTTGCACGACAGTAATTTCTCATTTTGTTCTCTTTCCAATAACCTTTGATACTTTCTATATTTTATAGACCTTGCGCCTAACAAAAGGGAGACGCATTTATCTACTGGCAGTGTTGTTGGCTCACTTTTTTTTTATTGAAAACGTATTGTTTTAAGTTTTTCAACAAAACGCACACTTGGCGCCTTGACCCCATTTTTTTCCGGCGACGACCGGCGTGACGTCACATGCGCGGACGCGTCACGCGAATCTGGTTGGCCAATCACGGCGCATTTGACAGCTAGCCAATCACGACGCATTCGACAAATGTTGGGCCCTTTTCGTATCGAATCGTACCCTGAGCAACGTACGTCATTCGCTGGGATCCTTTCATTGTTCGCCGTTATTGGCTGTCTCCGTATTCTACAGGAACTATACTGACAGCTTTAAGAAACGCAGGCGCGGGGCTCGTGTTCACGCTTTTCGCTTCGTGATTGGTTCCTCGGTGTTCTAATCGGCTAATGCCGCTACCTGATTGGCCGACGAGCGATAATGAGATGCTCGCGGTATTCACCACGTGAGCGGAGTAATGCGAAGCGCCAGAATTCGTCTGCTTCTTTTGCAGTGGTTGTGGTGACGTCAGAACGCCGAGCTGTGATTGGCTCTAATCGAAGGATAGTGGGTAGACCTCAAAGCACTCTGATTGGCTCTGATTGATGATGGTGGATAGACCTCAGTCCTTCAATCAGAGCCAATGAGAGCTCGGCGTTCTGACGTCACCACAACCCCAGCAAAAGAAGCAGACGAGCATGCGCCCCCCTATATATAGCTACCAGGGGCCCTAAACTCGTCGAACACAAAGTTAGAGGCCAAAGTTCGTGGAGCACGCCGATTGGACGTCGGCGAAAAAAGCGCGAAGTCATCGTCATGATAGGCCAATCGGTGCGCTCCGTCAACTTCGGCCCGAACTTCGTGCTCGACGAGTTTAGAGCCCCAAGTGTACACTTGTACATTGCATGAAGCATAAGGTTACGTCATCGTGTATCCTACTTAGAAAGCGCCCTCTACGCTCCGCTCGTTGGCATTTAAGCCTCGAGGGCCCTATGCGGAGGCGATAACAGGCGCGGCTCGCATGCTCGCGCCTCGCCGAGTCAACAGTCGCCTATAAGCCCGCCGGAATGATCTGCTCGAGTAAGATTGCAGCTAAGTCAGCTCCGTGCTAGCGGCTCGTCGGAAAAGTGGTGCAACCATATCCGAGCGCTTCGTATGTGCGTAGAATGTCGAAAAATAATTGGGCACATCAAACGACAACATCGACTTAGGTGCGGGCAGCGGGAGAGAGAGGGGGGGTGTAAGATTGTAATTTTTAACTGAATTCAGTTATCTTCTATCATTTATGGTAACTCCGACGCTACCTAGAAAACAAGGTGTGCGGGTGACGTCATTGTTGGTGAACTATCGACCTGCCCCAAGCGGAGACGACGCTGAAGCAACGCGGCAGATGGGGCAGACGCGTCCGTCTTGGCGTCGCCAAGGGCTATAGCGTCGCTTTCGTTGTGAGACGCTACGAGACGCGCGGCTGTCGGCGACGCTGACGCAAGGGCGGCGCTCTGTGAAAAGCTTTCGAGTGAAAGGAAGGCTGGGGAGGAGCAAGCAGACGGAATCCTGGAGAGGGGGAAACCTCATCCTCTCTTTAGCGTTCCGCCTGCTTCCTCGTCCCCAGCCTTCCTTTCCCTCGAAAACATTTTGTTTGGGCGCGGGGAGAGAGGTTGGTCACGTAGCCGTAGGTAAGCGCTACCAAACACAAGGATGTGAAAGTAGCCAGACAAAGGCGTACAGCTAACTTTTATTTGAAAACTAAACTAAAATATCGTAGACACCTCAACAAAAATTTACAGTTCTTTTGTTTGTTTTCTTACCGTAAAAAACAAATTACGCAAGGCCGAACGGCAATTCTCCGTCCTAAAAATAGCGCAGATGCCGAAGTTTCAGCACGAATCGATATCTGATTCAAAGGTTATAAGTTATTTTCTCGAAATTTCAATGGGAAAATTAGTTCCATTTTTGTCACCGAGCTCCGTCGGCCACGCCATTTTCCCCATTGAAATTTACAGAAAATAACCTATAAACTTAACAAAGAAGAAGACTCATCTGCCGATAAAGACAGTGACGTGTCACTTATACACTCATCGCCCCTTGCTTTGATTTCGAAAGCGTCATGAAGCGCTCTCGAAAGCCTCATCTGGATACCTAGCCTGCTTTCGCTAAATGGCGGCGCACGTGACATGGGCAACGACTGCAGTGAATGGCAAGGTGTCCTGACGGGGTGGCTTGAGTGGCCGCAGCATTCTCGCGCACGCGATTGAAGCAGCTGCCTGTTTTCCTCTTCATAAGAATAGCCGCGCGACAAGGAAATTTCGCACAACTCCCGTAGTGCACTCTGTGCATATGTTCTGGTACCTGGTTTTGAGAGGATCTGCAGAATCACTGGGATTGTTGATCTTACGGCACAACCGCGGCAGCTTATTTGGTGCAGTGAAAACCACGGGTATACAGCGTATCAAGTGGCCACTTTCTGAAGGTTATTCGTGACGGTATGCGTATACGGTATTAAAACCGGCCTCACCGTATTCCTGTCGCATGGGTTGCCTCTGTGTCCCTTTAATTTTCCTCACCAGGCTTTCTTCCAACTTCACCAGAGTGCCTTGAGGAAAACCCACTCTCTCCGGCCGCGACCTGCTTCTTGAAACTTTCGTGGGCAGAAGTCAAGAAGTCTAGAGGCGGCTCTTTCGAAACTTTCGTGGGCAAAAGTCTAGAAGACTCAAGAAGTCTAGAGGCGTTGAGAGCCGCCTCTAGACAGATCGAGGCAATGCTCCTTTTTACCTTTTTTTTCAGCAAATATGATCCAATCGTCTTTTTCTTGGCTCCTTATGCGTGAATTTTAAGCCATCTACAGCATGACCCGAACACTTCCAACACCTCCGTCACGGCACTGTAGTTAGCGTGCCAGCCTGTTTACTCAGAATGAGGAAATCATTTACATATGTGAACACTTTAAGCCTGTTCGAATCCTGCAGTTTTCTGGGATGGCTCTTTCGCGCACATAGAAAAATGTTGCACAAAACAGGAGCCAGACAAGGGCCGACGCAGATGCCCCTTTTGCACAAAGTGATCCCCTTCAAAAGAAACAAAAGAAACAAATGCGGGCTTTAAGTGAAACGAGAAAATTTTCGACGCTAATACCACAGGAGCTTCGGAACGGAAGAATACCTTCATGTTCAATGCACTTTCTGAAAGACAAAAACAGGGGTTCGTAAAGCACCGAGTAAACAAAAAAATAATAAAAAAAATAAAATAAAAGGTCTTTAACGTCGACAGAGAATACACTTCCCATTCCCTGCACACGCTCTGCATCAACAAATCGATGATGCGTCCAAAGCTTTACACGATGAACGGAACGCGGAACTCGAGAACGGTCAAACGCTTACATGGAATGCTACCGACCGTGAAACTGCCAAGCATTCCTCCCGGTAACAGTGACCCAGAAGGGGACCCCAATTTTACGAGATTTTGCGGTGAAGAAAATGTCCAGTTGCAGTTTCTTGCTGGCTTGCAAGAAGGTATTGGTAGTAATGGGCCCGATTCACACTAAAACGAGAAACAGGAATGACCAACACCGACAAAACTCAAACAGGTGCAACATGCACGCGACGGTACCTTTAGTATAGCTTGCGGTCTCTCAGCGCCAAAGCACGAGCGATTGCAATCCATGCCAAAGATACCTTCGCGTGCATGCGTGCCGCACACGTGTTTTGGACTTGTCGGTGTCGGTTGTTTCTGTTTGTCGCTCTAGTGGGACTAGGGCACAGGGCCGTACCCAGAAAAAAATTTCGGGGGGGGGGGGGGGGGGGGGGGTTTTCGGGGACAACGCCGACCATTTTGAAAGTGTCTATTGTCTTATTTTCGCCTATGAATCATGTACATCGGTGGCATATAATGGGGAGTTACAGCAAACCGGAGAACCGGTCCCGGTTTGGTACCCGGTAGCCGACCGGCGCCACTGCGCGTGCGCAGAGGTGGAGATGAAAATCGGCTGGCTGCCAGTGCACCGACCAGGGCCGTACCCAGAAAAAAATTTCGGGGGGGGGGGGGGGGGGGGGGGTCAGAACCCCCTATCCCCCCCCCCCCCCCCCCCCCCCCCCCCCTGTTTACGGCCCTGCTAGGGCATAAGTGTGTACGAAACGAGGGTGGTCCGGTATAGATGAGTATGGTAGCGCAACGAACCGCTCGGTGCACGAGGATTGAAAGCCCGCAATCCTGACCTCGATCCCGCCTTTTTTTTAATGCGAAAGCAATAATTATCTCATGAAGCGGAGCCAGCGGCGTCTGTAACCGCGAAAGAACGCGAAAGAAATGCCGCTTCTCCCATTGGCTCAGCGAAACGGCTCCTAGATAGCCATTGGCAGCCGCTTCACGAGAGCGCGCGCTCGGCCGTTGCTCTCCTGTCAGGCGTTGCCGGGGGAGGGTTGCTGTTGACGCTTCTGCTTCTCTCGGCGCCGAGGAACATGGCGGCGCCTGAGGCATCTATATCTTCGGCGGCCGCAACCTCGGCGGTAGCGAAACGTGGCCGTCCACGTCAGTACACCCCAGAGGAACTAAGGGAGCGGAACAACGACGTTCATGTATTTCGCATTCACAACTCATAAGAAATGCTCGTGTCCTCGGAACTTTTTTAACAAATGTGGATGAGTTTTCGTTTCTTTATTGTATCTAAGTTGTACCTAAGGTCAGTCGTATCTAGGTTCACTGACACTATATACTCGTCACATGAGGAAAACATAAAGTTTTACGTATTGTTCGTGAGCTGCTTGAAGTATAGTTCTTGAACTACGTGTTTGGTTGTGGAAGGGAGTAATGGATGCCTTTAGCGTTTGAAGCGCGTACGTCTTCATGAGATAACATAAAACTCATCTAAGCATTAATTCAACGCGCGAAGGAGAAAATTAGTAACGTTCCGCAAAAAACCTGACTTTTTCTTTTTTTTTAGTATGCGTGCGCAGAAACCAAATTCGGAAGGAGTGAAGCGTCTACGCATGCGCAGTACCAACAGCAGCGCCACCGCAGGAGCGTGACGTCAGTGGGTTGAGAGAGCCAATCAAGTGGCGCCAAAAGTGCATTCTAAAGCCGGGGTTTCTTCATTCAACATACAAAAGACAGTCACCAGACACAAAGTCACCGCAATATCCGTGGTTCGAATGCCGGCACGGCCCAAGTTTTTCTCCTTAAACTCATTACCATGCGGCATTCGAAGCACGGATCTCGTGGTTACTCGCGTTCGAATATCTATGCAGACTGTCTTTGGTGTTATGTATAAGCAGTGGTTCACTTCACGGCTTTACTTTTCCTTGGGCGTTCGCTAGCTCACCAACCAAAACCAATCACGCAAAAAAAAAAAAAAAACACGCCGAAGGCAATTCAAATTGCCTCTGTGTAGGAATGCGTTTGCATTCCTACACGCAGCGCGCCACGTCTTCTTTTGCACAAGGCGCTCCGGCGGTGACATCCCGCTCCCCTACTGCGCAGGCGCGGCGCCTCCCTCGTCGACCTCACGGCTTCCGTGACGAAGCATCTGCGTTGCTGTGCTTTTCTTTGTGTTTTATTCCTGAGGCGCGTCCGCTTTGACCTCGAGCGGAGCGTGCTTGATGGCGTATTTTCATGGCCCTTTTTCAGGCACAACGCCGACGCCGCCTTTTCGCGTAATGGGACAATAAAGCTTTCATAATAAAATAAAATAAAAAAAACACACAGGAATATGGGGCATTCATTGCATTGCGTGATTGGCTGAGCCGTGGATAGCAAACGCCTAAAAACGACATGCGCCATGGCGCTAGTCGTCTTGAGGCGCTGCACTATACTTGATCCATAGGATCACGTAGCGCTGGCTGCGAACGGACTTGGAATGTAAGATACAGCAATCGTATACCGTGTCGCCCGAGTGACCCTCTGTGCACCTGTCCAAACCTCCGCACACGGTAAATTTTCTTTCCTGCACGAACAACTAGACAATTGTGGAAGCCCGTAGCAAACGGCGTATATTAGCTCGCACCCCAGGCTGGGTTTTGGTATCTAGGAGTTCGAGTAGTGCGCCGATTGGGCTTCGGCGACAAAATCGCGGCGTCATGGTGCACGAGGGTCCAACCGGGTCGCTCCGTGGACTTCGGCCCCAACTTTGTATTTAACGAGTCTCTGTAGACGCTTTACACACGCGCCAAAATACAGCCGCCATTGCTGACCTTCTCTTGTCTTACCGACATGCCGAGCAACTGAAACGGTAGTTGACGATCCTCTACAAAGGCCGACGCTTTAGAAAAGGACAGAGTTAAATCTAATATGGTAATAGCCTGGCCTGCTGTGGTAATGAAGAAGTGAAATAAACGGAATAAGAGGAAACAAAAACTGAGAAGGTCAGTTATGGCGGCGCCCATGCACAGCTGCTGCAAAGCGTCTATAGGGTTCCGAGCAAGGACAAGGGGCTCTAAACTCGTCTAACACAAAGTTGGGGCCGAAGATCACGGAGCACATTGATTGGATTACTACAACGATGACTTTGCGCTTTTGTTGCCCGCGTCCAGTCGGCGCGCTACGTGAACTTCAGGCTCCAACTTTGTGTTTGACGAATTGAGGGCCCAAGGAATCCAGGGAAGGGAGGGGGGGAGGGGGGGGGGGGGGCGCTATTTGCTTGCATCATTTTTTTCTTCAAAGCAATGCGCTAAGAACACACAAAGGATTGTAGATGAAACAAAAAAGTAAGCGTATTGAAAGACATGGTCGAATATACTGGAAATATACTGCTTTAGCGAACATTGTTTTTGGTGTATTTATTTTTTTCCAACAAATAGCATTTTCCTCCGCTTATTTTGCTGCTCGGAAAAATAGTCACGTGTATGCGATGCAGTACCATTCGACAAAGGTGACTTATGAAAACAAATTAAAGCAGGATCCTCTCTCCAAGATGGATAATCCACATAGTCGAGGTGGCAAGAGTTTGAACACGATGAAGTCGTAAATCCTAGAAGCCAAAAAATCACGAAGAAAAAAAGAAAAAAAAAAAAAAACAACTGAGCACCGAATAACCACTTGAGGCAATAGTCTAGCCTCAAGCGAATATTTATGATGACGATCAAGTAATTGCGTAAGAGCAAAAGAATCACCGAGCTTCCCCCGCTGTCCAACTCCCGTCCGACGATCCCCCTGAAACCACTCTCACTCCTGCTTTTCTTTTTTCTTTTTTCTTTTTTAGTGTCCATCATTTACGCCTATAAAAGCAGGCCGTGCAACCTCGGGGTTATGGAACATACTTACCCACTCAAAATGTTTTCTTTTTCCTTTTCTCTCGTTGAAGTCCTAACGGATTATCTGCTAGGACATTCGGTGTAATCATGACATATCCCGATACGAAAAAAAAAGAAAGAAAAAAGGTAGAGATTATTATAATAGATAAAAATTACTATGTTATAAGATAATAAAAATAACTATAAAAACACAGAGAGACGATATACACGGAACTCATACGGGAGAAATCGTTCTTCGGTTGGGGCTATCGACGATGTAGTCTGCGGTAGTACTGCTTGCAGAACCAACACATTTCATAATCTCTATAGGCTATGCATCGGAGTGTTCTTTAGCCAATTACCAATATGCAGCTGGCAATGGTGTGTTGTTGGGCAACTGTGTGTATGAAACACCACCACAGCCCTTCTCGCTACCTGCAAGAAACAAAAAAGACGACACATCGCTTCCAATATATGGATACGTTTGAATCAGCCTGTAGATAAATCAATACATTATAACTAGATTCTCGCCAAGCACGGCGAAACAACCACACACAAAATTCAAGAATAGAATGAAAACAAGTCAGAGGGTGTTAGTGAGTCATCTTGCCCACCTTTGATCGGACTTATTTTCTTACAATAATAAAGGAGGGCACTCCTACGAACAGTCCTCTGAGTTAAAGCTTTTTCCTTTCAAGCAACCATTCCAGTTGCAATCTCGCCCCGAGTTTCAAGTTCTCCTTTAATTTTTGTTTCTCCCGGGTGTGGACTCCGGGGTATAATTCATTGCTGTGGACGTACGCTAAGCCTAATCCGGCCCTGTGTCCCTTAATCCCCACCGCAGCCGAGCTAATCCAATCCGAAACAGTGTGCGGTCGTCGAGTGCTGTGTCGTGTTTTCGCTACGGGGGGTGGGGAGCGGTTGTTTTGGTTCAGGAACTGTTTCTCTCTTTTTGTTTTCTTCGTTTTTTCGGCGTATATGTGAGTTTTATTATAGGTTTCCCCTTCCTTTATGCTTCCTCTTCGTCACGGTTACTGTGTCCGCGGTCCGGCCGGTTCGTTGGCCGATTGTCCCACTTTCTTGTCGTCAAGGAGATTATACTCGGTCGGGGACTGGCATACGCAAACTACTGAATAGGGTAACTGTACAAAATGGCCCCCCCCCCCCCCCCCAACCCAAGAGAAAAAAAGAAAAAATTTCGATGCTTTTTTTCAATTAATTAATCTTTTTGCTAAAATTAACTACACATTATTGAACGCTGCAGTTTCCGCCGAAACGTGTTGCGCTAACGATCCGAACCATATCCTGAAGTTCCAGAACGTACCGTTATCGTAATTCAAAGTTATAAGCGATTTTCGAAAATTTTCAATCGTAAAATGGTAGCCGACAAGACCCACGAATACGTGGGGCTGAATGGCGCAAACTACAGAGAACCGGTGCTCTTCTCAGTGTTTGGTAAAATACGTGTAAAACGTACTCCAAATAAAATACAAAGTAAATGAGAGGTTATGTAGTACGCCGGGTTCAATGCGCTTGAAGTAAAGTATATATACTATAAATACGATGTACTTTCAAAGTACAAGCAGTTTTAACACAATCCTTCATAGTGCCCTTTCATTCACCTATACACTGTTCTTTTTTCTCTCTCTCTCTTTTAACTAATATGCACTGCTCCAGGGGTAATCGGGGGTGCATCAGTTATTTTCGGAAATGGCGGCGAATATTGGATCAAGTCAAGTGGCCACAGAGTATAAGTGTTTGACTCACGCTGGCAAACTATTTAACACAATCAACTTATATTTGACACTTATTTGTATCGGTCTTATAGGCGACATTATACTTCACTCAGAGAAATGAACAGATGACGTCTCAAAGACAATAGCGCGTTTTCACTAACGATATACCTTTATTTTTGTTTTTGTTAGAGGTTGGCGAACTCTTTTACTCGATCTCAGAAGTTGAGTATATAGTATTGGGAAAGCCGAGGACGCGAGAGCGTGGTCAGAGTGGGAAAGCCAAGATCGCGAGCGCGTGGCTTTCCTGAAGGCCTGTCCAAACAGGTCACTACAAGAATCGTCAGGCGACACGACGACTCATTACTTCCGTGTCCAACCCATGAGGACCTCCGAAGAGCGCTACTGCAATCCTACGCTGCAGCTGGACTCACCCCCACTCCACTGCCAAAGAAATTTTAAACAACAACGGAACGCGGGAAATGGCCGAAAGAAGCCTTTACTGCAGCCCTCCTCCGATATCTCCGGGACAGTGAGCTCTATGATTGAATGGAGCCCCACTTGCGGGTCTCCGTTCAATTTGACCACGTTCCATTCGATGAAAAGGTAAGGTAGTACTGACTAGAGGCCCAGATCTCTCCTTGCTCTTCCCTTGCTTTTCACCCGAAAATAAATAAACAAACGAGCAACTATCTAGATGTCTCGCTTCGAAGCATACGGATTCCATAGAATAGACTGCAGTTACCATAGCCGTTACCCGAAACGGTGTCGCGTCGAATGACGGGAAACTAAAGCCCCTCTATCCTGGGGGAGTGGCGCCATTCATTGTTGTGGAAATGCTCGAGACACGTGCCGCGCCACTTCTGGGAAGAACGTGGCGTCTGAAATCTATAGCTCAGTGCTGCGCTGTGCCGCCATTATTTTCCCAAGGGCTGCACGTTGCACGTTCCTCTTGCATCGACGCACCTAGAGTCACTAAATGAGCTACAGGGGGGTCTGCCAGACAAAGCCTGGCAGTTCGCCACGATACGTGGCCACCGAAGGTGAAAAGGTAGAGTGGCAGACAACGGATGAGAGGGGAGGCATGTAACGGGCGCCCCGCTGCGGCGAGACGCCGAAACACACTTGTTTCGAGCGATGGAATGTTTGCTAGTGCTTCTCGCGTTCCTCGAGCTACAGCTTCTTTTCTCGGCGCGTTTGAAAACCATGTTTCGGGTCCTCGCCGCCGCAAAAGCTGTGCGCTGACTACAGGCTCCCCGAGAAATTCATTATGCTACCAGATCCTCGCGCTCTAAAACTGCGACCGGGCACTCTATGGCTCCGTCGTCGAACTGCCAGGCTTTGCGAGTATAGAGGACGCTAAGGGCTGACGAGCCTGACAAGATGCCACGAGAAGAGCAGGTCAGGACCAGACAACGCCGCCACGGCTTGTGCGCCTTCGATTGATATGCAAATACCCTAGAAAAAAAAAAGATTTCTGCAGCGCCACGCAGTCATAGCGTGACGAAACGCTGCGGCCGCGGCCATGTACTACAAGGTGAGTGCTGGAATATTCTTCTATGGGCAGGTCAGGATTGCAGTAGGCCGTGGGTTAAACTCCCACAGGGATGGGCAGTATTTCAAATACAAGTGTGTTAGTCACGCGGTTGGGTCGTCGGCGGGCTGTTTGTTGTTAGTGCGCCAGAGTTTGGGTGCAACAGTCGAGGCGGTGACGACGTGTGATTCAGGGCGCTTTGTTGTATGTGATGTTTCTCTTTCATCGTATGATTGGAGGGTCATTTGTGTGTACCCCTCCAATAGGGTTGATGAGCGGCGGGAGTTTTTTTATTTCATGCATCAGTATTGCAAAAGTGATCGCCTTATTATTTTTCTTGGCGATTTCAATTGCGTCTGCTCTGCTGGGGACAAGTCCAGCTCAACGCCCTATCGCGATTTAAGCACCGAGAGCCTTCTGAGGTTAATCAACGAGTCCGGCTTTGATGACGTCGGGGAATGTTTGAGGAATGGCCGCGAAATCCAGTACACCGATTTCCAAGGGTCGAGTCACGCCCGTCTAGATTGAGCGTACGTTTCTTTAGATTTGATACCATTATGCTTTGAATATCGCGTGCACCCTGTTTCCTTTAGTGATCACTGTCTAGTTTCCTTTTGTATGCGTCCCAAGCCAGGAAAGTCTTCAGCTGGGAGTTATGGAAATTGAACGCGAAACTGTTGGAGGATGGCGTTTTTACTGCCCAAGTGCAGGCCGCGGTTGAAACATTGGAGAGCCAGAAAAAATTAGGGTATGGTGTGAGATGGGAGCTTTTTAAGCAGGAAATAAAAATGAAAGCGTTAGAGCGGGCAGGCGTACTTAAAAGCACTGAAAGGAGCAACGAAATATTATTGCGTAATAATTTGCGGATACTGCTAAAGGAAGAGACTAAAATGCCTGGGGCATACAAAGACGATATTTCTTGTGTGAAAGATAAACTTGAGATTCTAGATCGGGAACGATATTGTGGGGCGATTGAGAGCCGAAAGATGGTCAACAGGCGAAGCGCCAACTAAGCGTGCGCTGAGCCTCGAGAGAAGATATGCTCGGCGTAACGGGATAACGGAACTATAGAGGAACGGATCACTTATACGACCGATAAGGAAGAAATCGAACTCGCATTTTTCGAGTATTACAGTAGATTATTTGCGTCCTGTCCAGTAGATGTCCAGCTTTTTAAAGATGAAGTTTTGGGTTTCATGCCGCGCATAGATGACGAAACGAAAGAATTACTAAATCGACCATCAGCGTAGAGGAAGTGGTCTTTGCAATAGAAGCCCTAAACCCGGGAAAGTCCCCTGGCCCAGACGGCCTAAGTGCAGTTTTTTATAAGACTCAGAAGCACGAGATTGCCGCAGTCCTAGCCAAGGTATTCAATGAAGCATACGATTTGAATATGTTGCCTCCATCTTTTATGTCGTCGCACACAGTGTTAATTCCCAAAACAGATGACGCAGTTAAGTTGCAGCACGTCACAGCGTATCGGCCGATCAGTCTGACTAATGTCGACTACAAAATTTTAATGAAGATCTTAGCAAGGAGATTGCAATCTGTAATATCGGAAATAGTGGGGCCCCATCAAACTTGCGGCATTAAAGGAAGGACTATTTGCACCAACATCCACAAAGCACGCAGTGTTCTGGAGTGTTGCGACGCAATGCGTACTTGCGTTGCGATGCTCCAGGTAGATTTGGAAAAGGCTTTTGATCGCGTGCCTCACGACCTGCTTTTAACCATTCTCGATCATGTAAACGTCGGCGCTGTTATCCGTGAAGGTGTCAGCATGGCGTACAACGGTTGCTCGACGAGACTTATGGTGAACAAGTCGGTTGGAAAACGTATAAAAGTGAATCGATCCGTCCGCCAAGGGTGTCCTTTGTCACCACTTCTTTTTTTGCATTTACATAGAATCCCTTTGCATTAGTATTTTTAAAAACAGTACTATCAGTGGTTTTCAGCTTCATGCGACCGAAGTTAAAGTGTTAGCGTATGCTGATGATATTGCAGTATTTTGTTCCAACCGCGTGAGTATTGTTCAAGTCGTTCACACGCTTAAACGTTATTGCGAAGTCAGTGGCAGCTCTGTTAACTGGGCCAAGTGCCTGGGATTTTGGCATGGAGAGTGGAGTTCTACTCCTTGTTCGTTTGCCAACATGCAGTGGGTGACCACCCCCGTAAAATATTTGGGAGTGCCTCTAGAAAATTATCGCGATAGCGAACCCTATTGGCGACGGCAGGTGGTGGAGCTTCGCGAAAGAGTAGAAAAAAGTCGGAGGTATGATCTGTCTATTTTTGCACGGGCCACAGTTTGTAATTTGTTTTTTGTCAGCAAACTGTGGTACGTTCTACAAGTTTTGCATTGTTCGCGGGTAAATGTGCAGAAATTGCACCGGGTATTTGCAGTGTTTATTTGGGGTTCCACGTGGGAGCGATCGAGTAGGACGAATCTTTTCCGGCGCGTACGCAATGGGGGGCTCAGTTTGACGCATTTGTTTTTACGTCAGGTTGTTAATCGGTTCATGTATTTTCGGGACATAAGTGACCCCTTTTTGCGCACCGTTTGTCAAGTGAGAGTTGCAAGCAGGTTGCCTGAGTTGATTGTTTCCACGTCATCGATGTCGGGTGGTATTCATGGATATTTAAAGGAAGTCGTTGCCTCAAGTAAATTTCTGTTATCTCGTTTTTCAGTTGAGTATTTGAGTGAGGTTCCTCGGAAAAGATTGCATAAGGCTGTGTGCGATACTGTGTTTCCTGTACCTCTATACAGAGCCTTATACTGTGCAGGCCCAGGGCAAGATGTCTTGAAGCGCGTTAAGCGTATGGTGGTGCCCGCAGGCACCAAGACTTTCTTCTTTACATTACATTCAGGTACACTGCCGGTCAAGACATGGCTAAACGAGAGGGGACTTTCTGTACCGTGGGGGGATCACTGCTTTTTATGCAAGAAGCCAGAGACGGTCGAACACGTGTTTCTTGAGTGCTGGGATGGGGTCTTCTTCTGGGACGTGCTCCAACGTACCCTGAAGAAGGACCTCCCCCTGGATGCGCATGGAATCCGTTATCTATCGGTTAAAAACGAGGAAGGTTTTCCCTTTGACCTGGTTATGCTGTTGGGTCTGCACAGTATTTGGAAGTCCCGAACGGCTGTACACAACGCTGACAATAATGTACGGGAGGCGCGGGAATATTTTCGTGAAAGTGTATCTTTGTTAGTTGAAGTCAACAGAGCACAGAAGTGCGAGCCTGAGTGGCTTCCGCGCATTGAGGCACTTTTGTCCATGAAACAATTTTATACCCTATTCACACGAGCATAAAGGTCCCTTTAGCTAAGGGACCTTTATGGCGAAAGGCGAATCAGTTCGCGATCCTCCGCGCGTGGCATATGCTCGCGATCTACTAGCGCGGGCTGATTCGCTGGCTGCAAAGGGACCTATGTTAAAGGTACCTTTATGCTGGTCGTGTTAATGGGGTATTAGCCTCCGACGCCAGTCACTTCGGACTGGTTTAGTTTAGCCTTGCCCTGCTTCCTATGGTTTGAGCGATATACCTGCCTATTTGACAATGTAAAAAATCCGGCAATAAAGAAAAAAAAAAAAAGGATCGGTGGCCGAGTGGTCTAGCGCACACCGGCGCACACCAGCTCGGAGCACGTGGAGCGAAAGCTCGCGCTGCAGAACCCAGGGATCCTGGGTTCGAGCCCCACCCCTGCCCGTTTCGATCTGGATGAGCATCGTACCGGCGTGCGGTCGTGTATCACTACTGCGTGGTGCACGTTAAAGACCCCAGGCTAGCGGCTGTACCGCACTGGCTAAATTGCTCATCTACAGCTGGGAGGCTCGTCGCCCCTGTGAGGCAGACCAAGTTCTAGGCTGTATAAACACACACACAACCCAATTTTTTTAAATACAAGTGTTTGAAATACGTATTTCAAATACATTGTGTATTTTGCGTTTGTATTTAATTACAAATTGGGTAATGTATTTGACGTGTGTATTTATATACTTAAACGTGGGTACTTCAAATACAATTGTAATTAAATACAATTTTGTGGGCGAAAATACATCCCTCAAATTTATTGTCACGGCTCATTTTGCTCACCTAAGACGCGTCCAGAGTAGGAAGAAAACTACGTTCCGCACCGAATGCAGTGTCTCTCAATCGAGCACAAGCGTTTAGTGACTTTGTGATTACGGTGCTAGTCCAGGGCAAGAATAGTGACAAAATCGACGTTCACATACAGACTGGCTAAATAAGTGCCTTGACCACTTGTGATGCTTTCCAGCCTGATTTCCATCCATACTTTTGCCTGGATCATTCTAAATGAGCGGGTCGTCCAGATTTTCATAACTGGTGCGAGTTGCAACAATAAAAAAAATTCTCTAGCTAGTGCTGCGTTTCTTGGTCGTCTCGGTTCTTTGTTGGTCTATAGCAAAATGTAATCGACAAAGAAAAAAAAAAAGAAGCTGCTTGAAGCTTTGTACTTTTTTTTACCTAAGCTGATTACATTTTTTGTGATTATATTTCTATTACGTTACTAGAGCCTCGCACACTAACTCCCGAGTGTGCGATGCAAAAATAAAATGTGATATTCAGAAACCCGTTGCAGCTGCCCTGAAGTCGCCGACTCAAATTTTGAGGAATGTGTTTGGAGGAAACCAAATACTTTTGGTTGTGTTTGTATCTTGTACTTAAATGCTTTGTTGGAAAATGTAATTAGATTTGTAATTAAATACATTTTTGACGAAGCATTTTGTATTTGTATTTCGATACATATTTGCATGTATTTTGCCCATCCCTGAAAGCCCATTACACATTCTGCTTTAAAAAGCCCTTCCACAGAATTCACGCATTTGGAACAATGTAAAACAATGATGAGCATTTGTTGTTAACAACGCGCGCAAAAGACGAGGACAAGAGAGACCCCCAGACCGCTGACGATCCCTGCCATCCGAATTATCCGAATCAGCACCCCTCACTTTTTTGGATAGTGTGTTCCGCTATGCAAAGAATAATAATAAAAAAAAAAAAAAAAAGTTCAAACGAATTCGGGAGGGGATTTGTTCAGATCACGTGTGCAAAACTTTTTGACTTTGTTCTCCTGATGCGTCGACAACGAAAATAAAATCGGTTAACACTGGCTAGGAACTGCAGAGACCAACGACAAAATCCAAACCGAAAACGCGACTCAACAGCCGTTAAATGCGGGCCTACTTGCGTATTCTATTCAAATGGAAAATCAACCTGTCGGAGAGGATTTCGTTTAGCCGTAATGCATTTGTTCATTTCACAATAGCTTGGGTGCGGGTCAAAGAATCTGAGTGAGCTGGGTTTAGCCTGCAAAATTCAAGCAGTACTACAATGGAACTTTTTTTCTTTTAATGTCAGCACGTGCGGCGATGCGCTTTCACAATACAATACGAAGCTTATAGTTATTTTTTTTATTTTCACTAAAAAAAAGAAACGGGGTTACGTTTTTTCTGGTGCTTTGCTGCAGTCTACGTCGAAAGGACACATCTTGACGTATCTTATTTAAAGGTCATTGTTGTAGTTTTCTTGTCCCTACACAAAAACATCGTTACACCCTTAAATGGTGAGCCGAAATTTGGATTTCAGAAAACAATGCAAAAGCAGTAGGCGGGACGCTAAATCCCTACAACACCACCCATAAGGCGATATCTCAAAGGAACGGCCGTATTTTTGGTAAAAGAGGTCGCGATTGAATGAGGCCGACGAGGTGCGTGACGTCAACATATCTCGTTTCCTCCTCTCCGCTTCGCCACCTCTAGGCGGCGAGACGGAGAAGACGCGAGGCCGTTTCCTCTCCTTCTCGGCTTTTATCGGAGAAACAAGACGTGGACATACTTGTCAGATGCGCCTCTTTTTTTCGAAAAATATGGTCATCCGTTCAAGATGTCGCTGTATGAGCGATGTTTTGGTGGTTCTAGCGTCCCGTTGCACGCTTCTGCCGCCGTGTTTTGTAGAACCCAGATTTCGGTCCAACATCCCTTTAATTAAGGGTGTTAATGGCTTCTTGTCCTATGACTAACATTACTGTAGCAAAACGCCTTAATGTGGTTATTATTAACACCCTTCAAGGAAGGCGTTATTCCGAGCACCCTTAACTTAAAGGGGCACTGCAAAAATCTTTTTTTACTGGGTTTCTATTTGCACGGAACCTGAGCGCACTGAACATATAACTTAATGAAACTTTTCTTTTCTCGAATTTCTCTTTATTTTAAAAGTTATAGGCAAATTAAAATTACAAAAATAAGCAAAAAATAACCTCCTTCATGACGTCCACGGCCACTGAGCTCAGCGAGAGCTCACGGCTGCCGCGCTCCGCGTCGACGGCTCGAGAGGGCGCCACTAAAGCATGTTTTGGATAGGCTGTAGACCGACACACGGAGCGACTGTGTTTACCAACACGGCCGGAAGGCCGCGCATGCGCAGTAGCTATGTGGGCAAAAGCAGCCCGGCTCTCCGTGTTTTCGCCATTGCGTTCTATGGCGCGCGCTCGTTGTTGATGTTGTAGGGACGCTCGTATCTTTATTTGTGGGTCGTATTTCCTCTCAACATATGTGGATGCTATGCCCGACTATTTGAGCTCGCTGCCCGAGCCTGAACGGCAGCGGTATCGGAACAAACTTTGCGTGGACGGCGTTGCCTACGAGGATCCGTACGTCGTAAACAATGCCTGCTGGACTTCCGATATAAAGTTGCTGCCACCGAAGTCGACAGCTCACGTCGTCGTTTATTTAGTTTTTTCGCCAAGCCAGTTCACGGCCGACAAGGTGTAGGCGTAGAAGTCTCGCGAGGCCTACGATTACTTCGAGTCGGTTTCCGCACTGCCGGCGGGATCAGCAGCCAGTGGGTCTGCGGAAGTGTGTGTATTCAATAATTGATTAAATACACACAGCGTCTTCAAGTCAAGGTATGATATTTTTCCTACCCTCATGACCACAAGGCATGACGAGCAGTAACGCTTTGTTTGTTCTGCAGTCTTGGCGGTAACAGGTTACAAATAACGGCGTTGTTGGTAATGCGTTACTTTTTTCAGTGACGTAGTAACCTACGAGTTACGTTTTCGACGCAGTAAGGGGTAACATACTTACGCAATTATTTCAAGTATGTTTGTACGTTACTCGTTACTACTTCCCAAGTCTTAAAAAAATTACACTTCAATTTTTTCCGTGTTTTAGGCGTCAAGCCATGTTTTTCTTTGCGTTTTTTCTCGTGACTATTTAGGTGAAATCGTAAAAAGATATAAAGTAATTATGTTCAGTTTCTACATGAACAAAATGTTTCTTGATATATGACCTGTATCGTCAAAACCGTAAATGTGTTAAATCATAATTTAAAAGAAGTAACGCATAAGTAACGTGCGTTACTTTTTATCGGTAGCGGTAACGCGTTCCTTTCATTTTTAGGTAACGTAGCTCAGTAACGCGTACCTTTTATTTGCAAGTAACGAGTAACGTATTTCGTTACTTTTTTTCGGTAACGCCTACAACACTGCCATTCTGTCGCCGTTCCCCTTCTGCTGGGTAGAACGGGCGTAGCGAGCCTCCGACGAGCGCTTGGCCGATGCTTTGTGCGCGAACACCATGGGAGCAAAATCCGGGTGGTCTCGATCAGACAACGGTTTCCCTGCACATAAGCGAGCCTCGGGACAGAGATTGAAAGGGAAGCCACACTTGCCTTCAAGAAAGTATTTGCCGCACAAACGGTCGTTCGCGCGAGGCGACCATTCGTTTCGATCGTAGAATATTATCCGCCTTCTATGCCTCTCAGAGTCTGCCGGGAACTTGTGGAAACTCACTCCACTGCTTTTCTTGTATATTTCGGTGCAATTAACGGCAACACAGCTTCGCGGCACGCTGAAACGCTATGACGCCCATGCGAAACGTGCGCGCTTTTGCCCACACCCCCCTGCTCCGGCGCGATCGCAGCGCCGCCGTAGCTCCGTGACGTCAAGCCCGCGTGTCGGTCTGTATGCAGCGGGCAGCCAGAGCTGCTCTCATTGCATTTGCTGCGCGATTAAACACCAATTCGGCATGACACTTCATTAGCCGCAAACGACAGCAAACACGGTGTAACGATCAGTTCAGAACGGGAGCCACTTCGCGCTGCCATACCGCCATAGGGCAAAACCGCAAGCCAAAGCTGCTCGCCGACGGTCTTCGGAGCGCTCGGAACTGGTCGAATCTTCGACTGCAGCGCCGCCGCGTACATCCGGGACCTTTCTACGCTCTCTGTTCGTCGGTGTCTGATACCACTACAGCTTTCTAGTATGCGCCGGTTTTTCCACCGCTTGGTGGCGTGTATGTCGACGGGTCATTTTCTTGTTTCCGTACTTTATAACCTGCCTTTGTTTCTTTTCTGATCTAAAGTGCTGAACAAAAACTACTTTTATAAATAATTGAAACGGCTCGCGCCACTCATATTTTGTATTTCGACTAAAAAGGAGCTTTTAGCGGCTCTGACCAGTAGTAAGGCCAGGACCAAAGACGTCACATTTCGCGCGCTTTCGGCACCGCGGGTCGCACCCGTAGGTGGAGGAGGTTTCCGCGTCGTCCGGTTGAAATATGACGCACTGATATTTAGTTACTCTCTCCGTGCCCGCTGGCTTGCCCGAACCCCAAGAGATGTGAAAACCGCAAAAAAGGTAGACGCTTAAATATGATTGCAGGACGGTGTGATTTTACAGTACACCTTTTTATTAGGGTGTTATGACTGCAACATGCACTCTAAATTTGGTGTACCACTGCCAGAAAGGGTAGTAAAAAGACTTTTAGCCTTTCCACTCTGGTGAAGAAGGAAGAGCAGCGGAGCTGTACTATGTGCCGCTATCTATGAGTGACGGCGGCAGCCAGACAACCGGTAAGCCGGCTGTCTGGTTGCCGCCGTCGTTTATAATAGATGTCGGTAGCTGTCCAGAGGGTTGTGTTGAGATTTATTTGTCCACGGACACGAAACTGGGGAAACTATCTCTTAACAGCTCCGCTGTATAAGAACAACGCCTATACAATAGAGTGTACTAACCCAAAATAGTGCACGGAAAGATGACTACAAATGAGTCGAAACATGTCTGGGCCACTTTTTATGTTTCGATCAAGGTTATACTAAAACTCCTTATTAAAACGGGAGCAGGACTACTACACTCCGTTTCACAATAACTTGGCGAACTGTGGAGGCTATACGGGCACTACGACTCCAATAAGAGCGCTGGGGCGAGGCACGTGACCCTGGACATCGCGGGGCGTGTGCAACGGCATAGAGGGGCTTAGAGTGATAAACCGGAATTTTCGAAGTGGCACCCCCCCCCCCCCCCCCCGGGTTGCCGCCATGTTGTACGCAAATGTGACCACTCGTCACGTGACCTCTCAAGAGCCGTGACGTCATCGGTAAGATGGCAGCGCCCAGAGCTGGCGGATGCGAGTTTGTTCGGTGCGCGGTAGCCGGGATGTGCAGCTGCTTTCCGACGACTTCGGGCTTCTTCGTGCTCGCTGACGCAGGTATAATGTGAAAATAGGAAGGAATGAGACTTTATACCCTTTTTGCGCAAGATCGCTCTGTATCATCTGGATACTGCCACCTGTGAGACAGCATCAGCCGTATCGCCGTACCGGTGCTCGGATTCCCGGATGTGTTAGAGCAGTGGTCGGCAACCAGCGGCCCGCGGGCCGGATCTGGCCCGCGAGGTAGTATCATACGGCCCTCAGCCTCCCGGTAACCCCCCTTCCCCCCTACGCAGTCAGCTAAAGAAACAAAAAAAATAAAGTTGACTAATTCGCTGCCCGTCTGCGAGCAGACTTTTTCACGATTGAAGTGCATAAAATCCAGCTTGCGCTCACGAATGACTGACGAGAACCCCCATAATGTTTTGCGACTCGCAGTTAGCAGCTTGAATGTGGATGTTTGTAGTTTGGCGAGCGCAGTTCAACACTAAAAGTTTCCCTGAGATGAGTCTACGTTTTCGTGGAAATGCTGGGTCTCATGTTGTTTATCGTGAAATAAAGAAACTGTTCATTTTCGATTTATGTACGTCAATGTAAGTTCGTGCAAGTGCTTTTTTTTATTTTAACTCTCTCTCTCTCTCCCCCCCCCCCTTCCCCCCCCCCCCCCCCCCCCCCCCCCCCCCCCCCCCCCCCCCCCGCTGCTTGCCGTCCGGCCCGTTCCGCCTAGGCTTCGCGGCGACTCGGCCCGCTTCGCCAAAAGGTTGTCGACCACTGTGTTAGAGGATCGATAGAACTTTGAGTGCTATTAGCATCATATTTTTGCTTTCTCTTAGCTTTGTTTGAACGTTGTAACGTCTGAGAATCGACGCGGAATGTATGCGTCAGATGTGGGGCCTAGGGAAATTTGTTTCAGCCCTAGGTAACAGCATAATCACAGCAACTTTTAGCGAGGAAGCTTCTGCGATCTTTACGCCGACCGCGCACGGCACAAACTCCTTCTTGTGTTTCTTACCACAGCCGAGGCGTCTATGTGCTAAGGTTGATAGGGGTCGTCCGGAAAAACTCGGCTGTGGTAAGAAGCACAAGAAGGACTGTGACGTGCGCGGTCGGCGTGGTGTTCAAAATTGAGTTGTCCTGTGGGAGGTTGTACTTTGGCCGATCTGGGGAGGTGCATTAATGATAGGCTCAGAAAACACGCACTTTCGATAAGATCTTCAGCTTCGGGTAATTTGGCAATTCACTGCGATAGATGGGGGTGCTCCCATCTTTTGGAAAAGACGACGATTGTCACTCGGCACAGTTAGCAGGTGACTCGCGAAATATTCGAGGCTTATTACATTTCAAAGTATAAGGATGAGTGCGTCAGTGCCCCCTCGATTGTGCTCTTCGATAAGAAAATCATGCTCTTGGAGAGCTGTGACACGTGCCCTTAGGCGATGGTCCAATGTATGTTTGTCTGTGTGTTTTTATGCCGGTAGGTGGTTTTCCAGAAATAAACAAGTTGTCAGTCAGCGCTCGGTCTGTGTGTTCCGAGCTCTTTGTCCTCCGTACTTTTGGCGCTGTTTCCCTCTCCGTAACTATGCAATGTATTCGTCGGTCAATTATTTACTTGTTCTAACTACGTGGACAAGATTATTCATATTTGTGTTCATCCCTTGCCCAAAGAGCAGCCTTGTTAAAAAATGTTGACTACCATTTCTTCCAGTCTCTTCAATAGACTTTTTTTCAAAAGTGGGGACTGTCTATACTTCGTTTCACCGTAACGTGGAAAAGAGCAACTGCCACAGCCCCCTCGAGCCAGTCGGAGAGGCGGAGTGAAGGTGTGCGGCAAACCTGTGCAGACGAGCACTCTGCTGATATGTTGTCTTGTGCCTCTCTGCAACGTGAATATTGGCTCACCGATACGGTATACCCTTCGCCGTTTGCCATATCGAGATGAAACTAATTACAGTAGCTACTACTCTAATTATCTAAGGCCTTCATACATTGGGAATTTGTTTGACACGAATGTTATGTCAGCCATCACTGTATCATCGGCGATCACTTCTTTAGTCCGTTCCTTCCTCTTGGTTTTGAGAAGACACCTGGGGCACCTTCCTCAGCAAGCATCTGACTTTTAACATGAAACGGAGCCAACTGCCACGACCGACAACGTGCATCGTTGGGCGAGCGTGCCACGAGCGAGTGCTCTGCCGACATTTTCTTCCAAGGGTCACTCATTAGTAACGCCTTTTTCAGGGCCGTGTTTGACGCTATACTTGTAAGACAAACAAAAAATGAAAGCCGCTTACAACTCCCTGTAACGCCGAATTGGAGCGCAGCTCTTGAGGAGGAGGAGGGAAGGGCGCTGGGGGGGGGGTTAGACTAACCAGGGGGGGGGGGTCACGTGACCTTGGGGATCACGTGACCTTGGGGGTCACGTGACCCCCAATGCCGATGATGTCATCGCTGACGTCACTGATGATGTCATCAGTGACGATGACGATGCGGGTACCAATGACGTCATTAGTGACGTCACTGATGACTTCACGAGTGATGATGACGATGACGATGCGAATGTCGGTGACGTCATCAGTGACGTCGCTGACGACGTCATCAGTGGTGATGACGATGACGATGCGGATGCCGGTGACGACATCAGTGACGTCACTAATGACGTCATCAGTGATGATGGCGATGACGATGCGGATGTCGGTAACGTCACCGGCATCCACATCGTCATCGTCATCATCCCTGATGACGTCACCGGCATCCACATCGTCATCGTCATCATCACTGATGACGTCACCGGCATCCACATCGTTATCGTCATCATCACTGATGACGTCACCGGCATCCGCATCGTCATCGTCATCATCACTGATGACGTCATCATCACTGATGACGTCACCGGCATCCACATCGTCATCATCACTGATGACGTCACCGGCATCCACATCGTTATCGTCACTGATGACGTCATCATCAATGATGACATCATCATCACTGATGACGTCACCGGCATCCACATCGTCATCGTCGTCATCACTGATGACGTCACCGGCATCCACATCGTCATCGTCATCATCACTGATGACGTCACCGGCATCCGCATCGTCATCATCACTGATGTTGACGTCGTCAGTGATGATGATGATGACGATGTGGATGCCGGTGACGTTATCAGTGTCGATGACATCATCGGGGGGTCACGCGACATCGCCGGGGGTCACGTGACCTCGGGGGGTCACGTGACCTCGAGGAGGGGGTCACGTGACCTCAGGGGAGTCACGTGACTTCGGGGGGTCACGTGACCTCGGGGGGGGTCACGTGCCCCCCCACGGTCACGTGACCCCGGTGGGGGGCTCGCGCGGTGCATTATGGGACATTTCCCATGATGCACCGCGCGGTTACGCCGACGCCGACGGCGACGGCGACGGCGACGGCGACGCCGACGCCGCTCAAGCCGGAAACGGGCCCCTAAAAGCTGCGCTCTAAAACAAATTAAGAGACTTTAATCCAGTGTTATTTTTATGGTAGGTAAAGAAAAGGTCTCGCTACAAGATGAAATGATATCTAACTGAATTTTGATAAACAGCCACCGTGACCGGGGCTAACGTCTGCTGTACCACTGTTGCATTTTGGAATTCCATAATGAAGGCTGAGTCGAGGAACAGATATTAGCATGTTAATCAGAAGTTTTCAGTACCTAGCTGCTTGTCCTTTCGAACCCCTCTATTTCTAAGGCAGCACGCGGATTCTTGTATTATGAAGGCCACACGTCTTCACTTGCAGCTCATGAAAAATGTCAGACCTCAGAGGAGACGTCCTCGCAGTAAAACCGAAAGCAAACGAGCCTTAATGCCGGAGCGCGATTGATCCGGCGACCCACTGTGCCTTCTGGACTTGTTGGTACATCACGAGGGCAACGGTGACCATGCATCCTGCCCCCATGGCCAGGATGGCGAAGATGTACCATCGGGAGCTGGGCCTTGCGTCCAGGGGTGCCCCGTAGGACGAAAGTTCCCCGGTGCACTCATCGATCAACGTCGAAGGCGCCTCGCTGCCGGCCCCGGCAAGATCTTGGAGGGCGTCTGTCTGCGCTATCTTCATCGTCATCGCACTTCAGGAATTTCTGATAGTAATATGGGATCTGAGATTGCTCCGGGAAATCCTTCCCACGCTCCTTCCACACCCTTCTTACTGCCAGCCCTTACCGCTCATTCACACTGGAAGCGGATCCGCGTTCGCAAAGCGGTTGCGAACGCGGTTGTATAAAGATCCAGTGCAATTGCACGCGCACTCGATGACATCAAGTGCGCGTGCAATTGTACTGGATCTTTATACAACCGCGTTTGCAACCGCTTTGCGAACGCGGATCCGCTTCCAGTGTGAATGAGCGGTTACTGCCAGCCAGTGTTCCTCCGCAATATTGCAATCACGGCTCAAATAGTCCGCTACCCATGGGTGCATGTCGCGCTGACGTCTGTCTGTGGGAAAAAATATTACGCGAACTCAGGTGGTCAATCGCCGGCGAGCCCTTGCCTTTGGCACCGTCAACCGAAAACGCGCCAGCGGTGCACCACGTGACCCTCTCCACTCGAATACGAATCGAAAAAGAAAAAGAACACCTTTATCAGAGCTGGTGCAGCAATCGAGTGCTCCCCCTCGCGCGCCATGGGCCGCGCTGACGTCTTTCTTTTCCATAACATGTCTCATTACTCGTCATGGCTACTGATAAAATGGAAACTTGGGCGAGTTGGTGATTCATATCTTAAGGTAATAGCGCAAGATCAATCACACAAAACGAAACACGGAAGGACAAACACACGCGCTGACTTACAACTCTTTGTATTCTGTTACTTTTTTGTTCTCTTCATTGGATTGACTCTCGAAGTCTCCATGACCAGCAAAATAGCACGAATATAGGAAACGCTTCTAAATATGCTTCTCACTCCTCATCGCAGTTATCAGGATAAAAATATGAGCTCTTTTTGCAACAGTGTTAAGGATGGACTACTAACACACTTGTCATCGAGAAGCGGTTTTCTTTTGCCTTCTATTACGTCTCGTCAGCTGGTCCCGATTTCTTCCTATTAGAGAACAATTTTCAAAATTCGCGACGCATGCACAATCCCAACAGTGTATACCCAGGTGTCCTGAGACGATTTCGTGGTTGTTATAGAAGTGATTTTTTAAGCAATCATTTAAACACCTGCCGTTCTACCCAACACATTCTCTTCCACATGAGATAAAGTGTCTCACCCTTTGCTGCTACGCATACTGAGCTCCCTTAGCCTTGATGAAAACATATACCGTTGGATTGAAAATTACCTTCCTGGGAGAAAGCAGTTTGTCGTCATAAACGGTGTAAGCTCAGATCTTGTTGATGTGACTTCTGGCGTGCCGCAGGGTTCAGTGCTGGGACCCCTTGTATTTCTTGTATTTATTAATGACATATATCGATTATTACCTCGCCCATAAGGCTGTTTGCGGACGATTGTGTTTTGTACAGCAGGGTAGACAGAGCTGGTGATTCAGCTTTTTTGCAGTCGGACCTAGATAAAATATCGGATTGGCGCAGGATTTAGGAGTTGGGCTTAAATGTGGAAAAGTATGTGCAAGTCACTTTTGAGAGGAAACGGAACCCTGTCCCATCATGCTATTTTATTGATGATCATAGATTAAGTAATAACACTGATGTTAAATATTTGCGGATTACTTTGTCAAGCACCCTTTCTTTTAATGTTCACGTCACTGCAACTGCTAAGAAAGCCAGCCGCACTTCAAATTTTTTTATTCGAAATTTACGCGGAGCTTTACAGAAACTAAAAGAGACTGCCTATTGCTGTTTGGTAAGACCTACACTGGAATACGGATGTGTTTTGTGGGATCCGCGCCAGAAGTACCTTGCAGGTAAGTTAGAAAAACTTCAAAACCGTTCGACGAGATTTGTAACAGGAAATTATAGTAGGAACAATAGCGTGACAGAGACTAAAATGTACTTGGTCGGGAAACTTTATTGTGGCGCAAACATTTTCGATTGAGGTTCTTGCTCTCAATTTTTAATCATATGACTGGTATTGATAAAAGCAACTACATAAAATTACCTAACTACATTTCAAATCGTCTGGATCATTCCAGAAAAATAAGGGAAATTTCTTGTAGAACAGATCATAAGAAGTTTTCCTTTTTTTCTCGCACAATCGCTCAGTGGAACTTGTTACCAGAGTCTTTTTTTATTCGTGACGACGTGGGACCATTTATCTAGGGAAATGGTCTTGATTTTTAATGTTGTTTATGTTCAATGTTTATGAATTTTCTTTATTGACAGCCCAGGTTGAATATTCAAGTGTTCTGTTTTTATTTTATTCAGCGTATTAATCCATGGGCTGTACCTGCCATAATGCCGAAGTTTTCGGCGCTGCAGTTTTTTTTTCTGTAAATAAAAAAATAGAATAAATCAAACTACTCCCTCAGTGGAAGTAACAAAACTTTTCCTGTGCGTTTTTGTACAACCAATTTTACGGTATGCTGACACATGGACCTTCCTGCATAAACTCAGAAGCTTATTCGGTGCAGAAAAAGCCACGTTTATGTTTATGTGGTTTCCTATCCTCTTAAGACCGTGCGACACATTATGTATATATGTAACAACAGCCGTCCTTTTCGTTTTATCTCTTCACTCGCTTTTAACTTGATGTGGCGCACGTTCTTTCAATGATCCAGCAGCCGCCAGTGTGCGCGAGCACTCGCAACGAAATTGACGTCTCTATCCTCTTAAGACGCGCTTAAGATGACAGTGAAATGTATGGGCTTCGAGTCAAAAAAGAAAAAGACAGGATTTTTATTTCCACAAGTTGAAAGCTACGTGCTTGTTAAGGTCGCTTCTCACTAGGGCGCTCTAGTTCTCAGATGCAGTGAAGCGCTGATGTTTGATCGCTTACCTTTTACGCCAGACCCCACTGTGGAGATGAAAAGCTTGTCATAATCCTCCTTTTCCCAGGAGCCCACACATTTCACTGTCATCTTAAGCGTAAATGCGGAACTATGAGGTCAATCTCGTTGCGTGTGCTCGCCCACGCCGGCGGCTGCTGGCATGTGGAAAGATTGTGAGCCACTCATTATATACACTGAAATGTTTGGTTCAGCATTCCTTTAAAACATCTTCTGCTGCAGCAGTCAGTAAGAGAAGAGGATACCCCGCTGACTGTAACCTGCTAATTTGTGCATTGAAGCTTACTTTGAGATAATGAAGACACGACTTTTCAAGAGCATTCGTGAGGCATAACTTACAAATGCCTTTTTTCACAAGCTTAGAGTGTGCCGACCTGGACGGAAGGAGTGGTTTCTTCCCTCGAGGTTCGTATAACCAGCGTGCATGATGATCCCCTAAAATTGAGCGAAAGTCTAAAAATCGCAAAGGACCTTCGGTGGGAAGTTTATGGGTTACTTCCAGCGAAAGAACGTTAAGGCGACACTGTTAGCGCGAACAAGCGATCGCCGGTTTTTCCAGTTTTTCTTTTTGAAACCAAGGGATTTTGAAACCAAGTTATTATTGCTGCGGAAAGAGCTCATTTAGTTATATAATCTAAGCGATAAAATTTTGTGCTCACTAAATACTACTTAGAACTAAAATGCGAAAATGCGCCGATGTAGTGTTCGCGCTAACAGTGTCGCTATGTGTACCATAAGCTGAAAGTCTTTAGCTGCACAATTTAGGACAATCAAGAAATCTTCCACAAAGCGAAAAACCTTCACACCAATAAAATCATCTAAGCACTGTAACAGGTTCCGGTCTTGATGTGCGATGTAGTGGTTACTCAACACTGACGCAATACATGATCCAATGCACACCCCTTGCTTCTGCAAAAAAGTTTTTTTTCTTCCCTACACGCAATGGTATGATCTTAAATATACCGCGAGTAGGTTCAAGGAAACCACTTTGGGATATTCGTGACGCAGTCTAAAGCGCAACAACACCAAACCAATTAATGCAGTTTTTCACGTACTTCGAAAGTTGCTTCTGAGGTATGGGGTAGTAGAGGTCATTGATGTCTACTGAAAAGGCCTTAAAGTACCTACCATTGCAGTTTGGTAAAAAAATCTATCACTCCGTTTGAGTCTCTCAGCATAAAGGGATCATCAATCGGCAAGAAATTTAATTTGTCCCGTAGGAATAAAGCAATATATTTTTGCCAAGTTCCAATCTCCGATACAATTACCCTTAATGGACAATCTACCTTATTGGTTTTGGCGCTGAAAAATAACTCTAAGCTAAGGCTATTACTGCGGTCAATAGACGAACGGTTTCATTTTTTTTTTTAATTCTAGCTATTTACATATTTTCTTTAGCTTCCCTTTTTACTTTCATGTGTGACGTTGAAAAAAAGTGAAAGCCGTTTACAACTCCCTGTAACGCCGAATTGGAGCGCAGCTCTTGAGGAGGAGGAGGGAAGGGTACTGAGGGGAGGATATACCCCTCCTTCCTCCTCTTCACCTCGCGGTCCTGCCTGCTACTCCTCCTCCCCTCCTCCCCACATCCTCCACCCCTCCTTCTCCTTCACCTCCTCCTCATCCTTCAACCTCCTCCCCTCGCCTCCTCCTTCTCCTCCACCTCCCTTTTACTGCTGGGCGGTCACGTGACCTGGGGGAGGTCACATGACCTTACGGTTACGCCGACGGCGATGGCGACGCCGAAGCCGCTCAAGCTGGAAATGGGCGCCTAAGAGCTGCGTTCTAAACAGGGTCAATGGCTATCATGGCCTTGGTGCTATAAACCATAGAGAAGTATTATAATGAACGCTAGAGGTTCAAGTGCGCTGACGCAAATTGAAGCAGACAGCAATCAGTCGAAAATTGACTTCCGGTGATGCATTTCTATGGGAAAAGGTGAGTGCCTTTTCTCCCTGCGCTCGATCAGAAGAGCAAATATCCCGAATAATTCGTACGCCGGGTAGCTTGGAACATTTCTCAGTCAGGTCGACGAAATAATTGGTGAGTTACGGCGTTCTTCTTTAAAATTCATCGCATTAAATACGGTGCCAAAACGGCTTCGTACGTGTATTTATGTGCACTGTCGGACGCTGTTAGCGCGAACACGACGTCGGCGCTTTTCCGCATGAGGGATATACGTGCCAAACGAACGAAGAACATCTGGAAATTAAGGGAGACGGCAAGAACTACGCGATAACACTGAATCAGTAACTACCAGTGCATGTACGATCAAAATAAATTAAACGCCACGTAATTATTAACTTACTTATTCCCAGCCCGGAATTCATTTTAAAAATTGTGTTGCTCGTATGTTTAGAGCCTTAATGGTAGTACGCCTCAACGGGTGACTTGTCTCTTAGCTCTAGATGAGAAATTCAGCCAGTGCAGTGCAAACGCTAACCAACGTTTACTTGCTTACTGATTACCAGCTGAACGTTAGGAAAAGCGACGAAGAGAGAAAGAAACACACTCCTAACGTTCAGCTGGTAATCAGTAAGCATGGATAACCAACCGGCTCAGCTACAGGCCGTCTCCAACGTGCATGCGCCTCGCAGTAGTGATTACACGAACGCGTGCCGGTACGAAGTTCATCCAGATCGAAACGTGCACGGCGTGGGGATCGAGCCCAGGAGGTCCTGCAGCGCAAGCTTTCGCTCCGCGCTCCGAGCTGAGACGCGTTAGCCCACTCGGCCACCAATCCCCCACTGTGAGTCCTCTCTATGGTCCCTTTAAGATGAGTCTAGAGCTGTGGCCATTCGCGCAAAGCGACGAAGCTATCGAAGCTCCGTGGCCACGAAGCTAGGGTAACATACGCGCGCACGCGCTCACCCGCGACGAGTCCTCTTCGGACCCCTCGGAAATTTGGCCAGTCGAATATGATCCCCGTCACCACCGCATAATCCTGCACAAGGCACGAACTACCCTTCTACGCGACCGCAGACACTAAACGGCGCAAATTCCCGATTCCCCTGCCTCTGTCTGCAGGCAGGATGCCTCCATCCTTCGCAAAGCTCAAACCTCGTCCTTTCTCACGCCACACTTTACACATCACGTGCAGGGTCTCCCTGGATTCCATGTATGGCGTTGTCACGCCCAATCCTCACTTAATTATCACATCTCCGCTCTCCTACCCCATTTCCGACCACCCCCCCCCCCCCCTGACTGGCCAGGCTGGCTCGCCGCCCCCCCCCCCCCTTCCCAACATGACCCCGTCTCCTGACTACTGACCCCTGGTGGTACAGCATCTCCGTGCTGTAGTGGGGGCCAGTGGCAACTCTCGTCGAGCATCTGAGCATGGTGCTTTAATAAAAGCTTATTATCTCTCTCTTCTGTAGCGTGAGCCACACTGGCCGAGGTTGAGCCCCTGGGGCCCTAAGCTGGACGCTTGGCGAAAACGACGGCGAGAAATCTGGCGGCCGCGATTGGCCAACGCCACACGTGACCTTGGCGCCGGCTAATCATAGCCGTCGAATCTCTCGCCACTTTTCCGCCAAGTGTCCAGATTAGGGCCCCGGTTTCGCGTGGCTCGCATAATGAGCCGTGCTGCGCATGCGCGAGGAGCAGTGACGTCACACGGCTCACAGCTGACGCGCCGGAGCCGCCGCCGCCGCGCGCGCCTCGCCGGTCTGCACATTCCAGAGTAGTGACGTCATAGCCGCGGCAGACGCACTGGCGCCGCCGCGTGCCCAGCTGTGCGGCTCCGTTGCGCAGTAGCCAAGTCTGACGCTGCACCTGAGCCGCTTGATAGCGCCTCTCATCTTGTTCGCATAAGCTCACGCTACGTATATCCTGGCATAGCCGAACTAAGCCACCGCAATTTTTTCTCCCCCTCCCCCCTCTCTCTCTCTCTGTATACATATTTTATACACCTTTCCAGCGCCTATCATTCAGGCGAAAAATGCAAAGTCAATGTAATGTGGACGCGTGCGCGGCATCTTGTATTCCAGAGAAGACAGCTACCGCGCATGCTCAGAACACCTTCTACAGTCCAGTAGACAAAAATGGCGGCTCGCTAAAGTCAATTATTAAAACTGTCCGCATTGAGGAGAAGAACCCGCACCCTCGTCCCATCCCCAATTGAGATGCCGATAATGAAACAGGGTGCCGATTCCTGCAGCTCAGAAATCGGGATACGAACATAATAGGCTATTCAGCTACTCCCTGCATGTGAGCCTTCAGTGGAGCCGTCATACGCTGTCTGTTTTCGAGAAATTCCGTTAAAGCGTCACTTGTTGTGCGAGCAATAGCCGCCGGGGGGAATCCGCGAGGAGAGATCGGGTCCGGTAATTTCCCATTTGGAAGCGTGCGCTTTCTCAAAACGATTCGGGGAGCCGTGCTGGAGACAGCACTTCCCTCCCCCCCCCCCCACCACCACCAAATTCAATTTCGTAATACGACAATGGACGTCACCGACTTCCGAACAAAGACGTTTATATTGTCTCGCTGCTTCGCGTTTTCCTTTATTTCTCGTTTGTTTGTTTTATTCCCATTCAGTCGACTCGCGTCTCTTTACGTTGTGTTTTCTCTTTCCATTCATTTCCTCGTCAGTCCTATTGTGAGCGGGCTAAGTGCACGAAAAAAACAAAAACAAAACAAAAAACACACACACACAAAAAAACAAAAAAACTTTTCATCATCATGTACAAGCTCAGCGCTGAAGAGTCAGAAATCATTGGTTGAAATTAAGACTCGCTTCTACCAACTTCAATAAAGACGGTCGTTCTATCAGGAGTGCATTCGGATAATCACCAGTTACACATTTTTATCGTCCTATATATTCAGTTTAACCTTACAGTGGACCACGGCAAACGCTACGGGGTCAGTCCAGCCAATCGAGCAGTGTAAAAGTACCGCGTGATCGAGTATACGCTCCGTGCGTCCCCGGCCCCTTCCCAAGGTTACGTATGCACTCGCGTTGGACTGGATTGGCCCCATGGCTCGTGGCATCCGTTGCGATCCAACATAAGTGAAACAGAATATACGGGGAGAAACTGGATGAGAGGAGGAGGCGAGAGGGCGCAGGGACGTCGGAGCACCGATCTCTGATTGGAATGATTAGTGGGTCGACGCAAAACTAGCTGTCTTCGTCTCTTTACGGCGCTCTCTCGTCTCCTCCTCTTCTCTCTATCTCTGTCTCTACCTGTATACACTCTCAGCAAAAAAGGGTATTGTCTTACACCCCTTGTCCGATATAATGCACCCCGAAACTTCAGTTCGACGTAGAAACCCTTAGAAAAATAGCTCCCTGGCCGCCGCCATCTTGCGACTCGGGTGACCCCTATCGGCTAGAAAATTCTCCCCCCCCCGCCTGAGCTGTGGAAACCCGGTCAGCGCGACGCTTCACCTGCATTGTGCATTCCGAGTTCGCCGACTTTTCTTGAAAGATTTTGTTTTATTTGCCTGTTCAAGATGGTTACCCTTTCTGTGTTGCCTTCCACTGCGAGAACCAGGGAATATAAGTTTTCTGCGAAGGCCTGCTCGGCAGGGGTTGCCCCAGGAATTGAAATTAGGGGGGTGTCTAAATTTTTAGGGCGGGGGGGGGGGGGGGTAGGGGGAGGCATTGAGAATATAAAGGGGTGATTTCAGACAAACAAGGGGGGGGGGGGGGGGGGGGGGTAGGGAAATCACTGCTGCTCCGCCTTTGCAGGAAACAAACGAAAAGGGCGAACGTCAAGCAGTCCGCGACGCTGGCCTTTCGACGTCTTTCGAGGATTATTTCCGTCGAGATAATCTCCATAAATTCTTCCCGGCTATGTTTCCAGTCTTCGCTAAAAGTTGCCGATAGGGCACGGGTATGGGAACGGATTAGACACGCTCGTTCATTTGCTTGGGTGCTGTGCAAAAAAAGGTGCTCTCTTCAAAGCGTGCCCAAAGACAAGCCGGATTCCGTCCGATCGTCGTGCAGTGACTCGTCGACCTGCATATGAGATATGCTGTGTTATTTGAGATCTTTCTCAAATGAATCCTGTTTGGATAAGGCTGCAACGTGGAGTACGTACAATATGTTGTTCGATTTAATGAGATTCGTTGAATTTCGTGTTGTGAGCGGGGAATACCCATGCATTTGGGCTATCCTATGTGGTCACATATTTTCGACAGTTAAGGCCTTTGTAGGTTGACACGGCTGAGTGTATGGAGTAGTAAAAAGTCTACATAAAATGAAACAAGCATTCTAATTGCATTTGTTTTGGCACCCACAAACTCACAAAAGATAGATTTCATTTGTTTGTTTCTGTTTCCAAAAATAGTACAACCTCGAGAAATTCTATTCACCATAGAACACAAAAGAAACGATAAAATGCGTTACTTCAGCCGCCACCAGCGCCCGGAATTGCGCCTGCGCAGGCTGCCACAGCCCACTGACAAAAAAACCCAAAGCCCATGAGCAGTCGGACAAGACTGACGTACCCTCTCAAAACCAGGGACGGGCGCTGTAAATCGCTTTGTTCGAGACTGCCACTGGAAAGACGTCGAACCGACGGTAGCAACTTTCACGAGCGGCTTTATAGCCGATGTGGTACAACTTATTAAAATAGAAAATAAGCAGCGGAGCGCGTGGCCGTCGAAACATGCAGCGTTTTCTGGAGGCATCTGGAGACTGATAAAAGTGCGGGGTGGAGAGTAGGGCGCTGACGGGGTGTGCGAGCCATAGAGCGGCCGGTCGCAGATTTGAAGCGCGGGGATCTGGTAGCACAGAGAATTTCTCCGGGAAGCTGGTAATGAGCGCACAGCTTTTGCAGTGGCGAGGACGCGCGAGGAGCACGAGCGGACATCCCATCGCTCGGGAGAAGTGTGTTTCAGCGTCTCGCCGCAGCGGGGCGCCCGTCACGTGGCTCTCCTCTCATCCGTTGTCTGCCGCTCTACCTTTTCACTTTCGGCGGCCGCGTCTTATGGCGATCTGCCAGGCATTGTCAGTATAGAGGAGGCTATGGTTTCACCCTCGAACAGCACAACCCAAGCTTCGACGCCGCGGAGGTGGTGCGCTGAGAGTTTTATCACGACCACTTTCGTTGTCTTTGCACGAGCCCACGCGAGAAAAAATCGCCACTCGCAGCAGGAGCAACCTACTTGCGGGTGCATCCGTGTAGCATGACCGCAGCGTCATGCTCCCTTTTAACTTGCGCAGTTTCTTTTTTTTTTTTTCTTTTTTTTGTTGGCTCGACGCTGGCTGTGACGCTCTGCTGTGACGGAACTTCCAGCGCACCACAGGCTCTGAGTCGAAGCTTGGATTGTGCTGGGCGAGGGTCAAACACATCGGAGTAGGACGCACACTTTATCAGTTCCTCAAAATCTCAAGGCCTCCAGGAGGTGCAGCATGTCGACGGCCACGCGCTCCGCTGTTCGCATTTCATTCGAACCCAGTAATACTTGCTACTGACAATAATAAAAAAAAAAATTTGTTTTTACTGCAAAACCTCAGTGCTTTTTCTTTTTTTTTTTTTTTCTTTTCTGTAGTCTTTGATGAGTACTTGCAGCTGTTTAAAAAGTTATATACCGCACTGTTCTCAAGCCCCTTGTAAAAGTCAGGGCCGTCAGTTTAACGTCAGTGCGCTGCACGTCGAACTGGAGTTTTCGGGGTGTTTTGTATGGAACAAAAGGGTGTAAGACTACACCCTTTTTTTACAGTGTAGTTGCATCGTCATCCGATCCCTCTTTCTTAGTCTGCATTCATGTTCATCGAACTCCAATAGCCCAGGCCCTTGAAATTTTTCACAATCTTTGAGAGAGACGTCACGCACTGCGAACACCGCAATAACTACAACAATGAACGAAGTTTCAAAGTGTACTGCAATATATATATATATATATATATATATATATATTGTTAAGATGTTGGAAAACGATGATTTAATGTTGGATGAGATTTACAATGCGGTTTGTAAATCGGCGGTTGGGGTCAGCACGCTCAAAATCCTCGAGCCCTCTCGTTCGCCTTTTGCTGCACGAGCCCGTCGTCCTCTTCTTTTCCTAACAGTAGCCCCCCGGTGGATGGAGACGCCGGTCCTCCGGCGGCCGTTAACGGAGGATGGTGGTGGAGTTTAGGTGTCCGGGCGGTGATAGGGGCGGATTCTGGCGACGTGGACAAAGTCCGATGCGCGGGATCGGCGATCGCGAGGTGGCGATACAGGGGCAACCTCGTAGTTGGTAGCGGAAAGTTGACGGGTGATACGAAAAGGGCCGATAAACTTGCTTTGAAGCTTTTCGCATTTCCCGAGGGCACGTGAAGGAGACCAGATAAGAACCTCGTCTCCGATGTTGTAGGTCGCTGGGCGGTGGGATGCATTGTAGCGCAGCTCTTGCTGCTGCTGGGATTGGGACGTGTGGATACGGGCGAGCTGGCGGGCATCTTCGGCGTGGGAGACGATATGGGCCGGATAGGAGCCCTGGGCCCGTTCGTCCACGTAGGGCAGAACCGTGTCCAGTGTCGTGAAAGGTTCTCTGGCGTAAAGAAGATGGTATGGTGAGAAACCAGTTGTTGATTGGCGAGCCGTATTGTACGCATATGTAATGTAGGGAACAGCGGCGTCCCAAGTAGTTTGATTGTCGGTGACATACATCGAAATCATATCAGATAAAGTATGATTGAGGCGCTCGGTTAGGCCATTCGTTTGCGGATGGTAGGCGGTTGTGACGGTGTGAATGGTGGAAGCCAGCCGCAAAACTTCTTGAAGAAGTTTTGAAACGAAGGGTGTTCCTCTATCGCTTATGATGTATTGAGGCGCTCCGTGACGCAACAAAATAGTTTGTAAGAAGAAGACGGCAACTTCCTCGGCGGTAGCAGACGGGACGCATTTTGTCTCGGCGTAGCGGGTCAGGTGGTCAATGACGACAATTATCCACCTGTTGTTTGATGTGGACAGGGGAAAAGGGCCCAGGAAGTCGATTCCAATCCGCTGAAAGGGTCGTTGCGATTGGGGAATCGGCCGCAGTAGACCCGATGGCGAAGTTGTGGAGCTTTTCTTCGTTTGACAAAGATGACATGATCGAACATAACGATTGATGGTACGAGTCATGCCCGGCCAGAAGTAGCGTGTGCAAATGCGGAAGTACGTTTTTGAGAAACCAAGGTGTCCGGCGGTTGGGTCATCGTGACTGGCTCGTATGATTTCTCTTTGTAATTGGCGAGGGATCACGAGGAGCCATGGACGACCTTGGACGTCGCAGTTACGCGTCTGTAGAGGATGCCGTCGCGAAGTTGGAACAGTCGTGCACGCCGGAGGGTACGTCGACTTGCATGGTTCGTTGGATGGAGTAGGCAGGAGATTATCTGACTCAATGTTTCGTCAGTTTGTTGAGCGATACGAATGTCAATAGTATCTAGAACTGCGGTGACATCGGTGAGGGGAGCGATGACAGAAGGCGCAGGGTCATTGGGAAGAGGGCATCTAGAAAGGCTGTCGGCATCGATGTGTCGTTTTCCGGATTTGTACTTGATCGTAAATTGGTAGTCTTGCAACTTTAGAGACCAGCGACCAAGGCGTCCTGAGGGGTCCTTAAGTGTGGCAAGCCAACAAAGGGAGTGGTGATCCGTAAGAATTGTAAAGTGAGTCCCATAAAGGTAAGGACGGAATTTAGTAATTGCCCACACAACAGCCAAGCATTCCCGTTCGGTAGTAGTATAATTTCGTTCGTATTTTGTCAAAGTTCTACTGGCATAGGCAATGACACGTTCGGCACCAGATACGGTTTGAGCTAAGACTGCACCGATACCATGTCCGCTGGCATCCGTTCGAATCTCAGTAAGCGCGCCTTGAACGAAGTGATCAAGGGTGGGGACTGAGGTCAGTGCAGCTTTTAAGTTTTGAAAGGCCGTACTCTGAATAGAAGTCCATTGAAATGATACGTTATTTCGGAGGAGGCTGTTTAAAGGCTCGGCTATGTGAGCAAAACCGGGGATAAATTTGCGAAAATAAGTGCAAAGTCCAAGAAACGTACGTACGTCTTTTGTGTGTTTTGGGACTGGAAATTCTGTTACGGCCTGGACTTTATCTGGGTCAGGACGCAGACCATCAGCACTGACAAGGTGTCGTAAAATTTTGATCTGGCGGGCTCCGAACACGCACTTCTTTGAATTCAGTTGCAAAGTGGCTGTTTGAAAGCAGTCGAGGACTTGACGTAGACGGTGTAAATGTTGGTCAAACGTCGATGAAAAGACGACAACGTCGTCCAGATAGCAGAGACATATGGTCCACGTTAGTCCCCGCAGAAGGGTGTCCATCATCCTTTCGAAAGTTGCCGGGGCGTTACATAGGCCGAACGGCATCACGTTGAACTGGTACAAGCCATTGGAATGAATGCTGTCTTAGGCTTGTCAGTGTCGGCGACAGGTATTTGCCAATAGCCGGATCGGAGATCCATGGAGGAAAAGAAGGAAGACCCTTGGAGGGTATCTAATGTGTCGCCAATACGAGGTAGTGGGTAAACGTCTTTTTTAGTAACGCTGTTCAAGCGGCGGTAATCCACACAAAAACGCCAAGAGCCGTCCTTTTTCTTAACGAGTACAACCGGAGAAGACCAAGGGCTTGAAGAGGGCTCTATTACATTCTTGTGGAGCATATCAGTAACATGATTGGCAATTGCGTTTCGTTCGGCGGCGGAAACACGGTATGGGCGGCTCCGAAGTGGTGATGCGTTACCAGTGTCGATGGTATGATGAAGCACTGTAGTCTGGGCTAGTGGACGACTATTGAAATCGAACAGCGCCTCGTATGTAAGTAAGAGTCTTGCTAGGGCGTCTCGTTCGCAGGTTGTTAGACTTGGGTCAGTCATCTGAGTAATGCGGGTTGAGATGTCACTTTTTGTGTTCAGGAGGACAGGTTCGGCCTCGGAAACGTCAGAGAGAGTGGCTAAGGTGTCCTGAAAATGTCGTCGTAGCGTGGCTAGGCGTGTACCTTGACAAAGAATTTGTGGCTGGGCGGAAACATTTGTTGCGAAGAGGCCGATGCTTCCGCTTCCCGTGGGGACAATAGAGTAGGGAATGATGACAGGGTTTTTTTCGGCAGTGGTTTGCATCGGCTCGACGAGACCGTACGGCGCTTCGAAGGGCTGTGAAGGCTTGAGAGTGACAGCGACAGCAGACAGTGGAGGTATTAGATAATCATCATCTGCGTGGAGGGATATAGGAGCGTCGTCATGGGAGTCTTCACATCCGGCCGAAGAGTTGAGGTGAATTTCTCGTTTAGAACAATCAATGAAGGCGTCCGTAGATGACAGGAAGTCCCAACCCAAAATTATATCCATGAGACAATTGCTGAGCACGGTAAAAACAACTGTGTAGAAGCCGCCGCCCAGTGCAAATGAGAGGGTTGAGCAACCAACAGGTTGCACAAGGTCGCCGTTTCCCATACGTAAGAAGGTTCCTGAAGGGGGAGTGAGCACTTTGTGCAAGCGACGGCGAAGTTTATCCGACAGACATGATTTTGCGGCCCCAGTATCGACCAGGGCAGTAAACAGCTGATTTCCAATTGTAACAGTGACTGTAGTGGGTCCGAGAGAGGGAGGCTTTGGAATGGTTCGGGGCTGCGCAGCCTGACCTCCAGTGTCAAGACAGGCTGCCTTCTTTAGTTTGACGGTTGGCTGGCGGCGGGGCCATTGTTAAGTGGAGAGACGGAACGGGGGCGTCGAGGATACGGCGATGGTGAGCGGCCACGGCGGGTGTCATACGCAGAGTAGGAGCCCACGGACCGGCGATTGTCGAAAGAGGGGCGGTCCTCGGAGTTGGCGGCGGGGCGACGGTTGTTTGAGAAACGGTTGTAACTGCTATCATCGATGCGGCGGTGACAATAACGGGCTATGTGTCCTGGTATATTGCAATAAAAACAAACCGGGCGGTCATCGGGTGTTCTCCAGGCATCCGTCCTTCGGAGTGGTCCGTTTCTCTGTGGACGGTATGAAGTTGTGTCCGGTGGCGTGCTTGAGTAGCAGCGAGTAGTGTCTGGCTGCATAGAGCAAATCGGAGTAGGGGTGTGCGGTGCCGGCGTGTAGACGGATGGAGTCGGGGGGATTGGATAGAGTGCAGCACGGAGTTCGTCTTGCACAGATTTTCGAATATGCTGGAGCTCGGTGTTAAGAGATGGGCCATCAGCAGGCGAGTGAAGATACCGGAAGAATTCACGGAGCTCATCGCGAATAGTGTCTCGAATGAGTCCCGGAAGATCAGCAGTCGTACAGGCATTCCTTAATGATACCTCAGGAAGCCGTTGAAATAGCGTCGTAGATATGCGACCACTCCGAAGTTCTTCGTATTTTCGGCATTCGTTGATGAGGGTTTGGACTGTTGGTGGCGACTTAGGAGCAACGATGGAGAATAGCTTTTGTGACAAACCTTTAAATATGTGACGTATTTTGTCTTGTTCGGTCATGGCAGGATCAGCACGGCTGCAGAGGCGAATGACGTCTTCGATGTATCCAGTTGAAGATTCGAAGACCGCTTGGTAGCGGCGAGCAAGCTTGTCTTGTGCTCTCTGGCGGCGGCTCTCAAGCTTTCCAAAAACCTCTGAAAACGCTGCTTTGAAGCCATCCCACGAGAGGAAGTCTGCTTCGTGGTTGTCGTACCACTGATAAGCGGTATCCGTCAAAAAGAAAACGACGTTGGCGAGCTTTAGGGTATCATCCCAACGGTTGTGGTCGCTGACGCTATCATAAGTCTTCAACCAGTCGTGCACATCTGCGTCATGTGCGCCTGAGAACTTGGGGGGGTCTCGTTGGCGTGTTTTGACCGGTCGATTGATAGTGCTGGCGTTTCCCGTTTCGTCAGGCATGGGGCGAGAGGTAGAGCGTCCACTGCGCAATTCCAGGGCAGCAGACGGGGTTGTGAGGTAGGAGAAAGCTTGCTTACCTCCACCACTTGTTAAGATGTTGGAAAACGATGATTTAATGCTGGATGAGATTTACAATGCGGTTTGTAAATCGGCGGTTGGGGTCAGCACGCTCAAAATCTTCGAGCCCTCTCGTTCGCCTTTTGCTGCACGAGCCCGTCGTCCTCTTCTTTTCCTAACAATATATATATATTTGAAAGTCATACTTTTAATGCACTTTTAGTATGATTTTGGGCGCATAGTGCAATGAGCGCGTATAACGTGTCAACTGAATGTGAAAAGTGGGTAGGCAACGATGGTTCAAGAAGTAAGCTCAAGATGATTGTCGGCGAAGTGTGCGGTTACTCACATCGCATATGCTGCATTTTATATTTTGTTATCTTGCATTAAAATTAAGTTATTTATCAAAAGTGCCTGATTGGAAGAGCTTTTCATGACATCTACAGTACTGTTTTTCAACCATTTGTTGAGTATTGATGTTCGAGTGTACGATTTTTCATGTTCACGTTTCCCCCTCCATATTAGCATTATAACTAAAACGCGTGCATGCTCATGCAAAATTACCCTATATTTGTAACTTTATGAAAATGTATAAGCCTCCCCTCTGGTCAATTATGCCTTCTAGGCGCTGCGAGGTACCCTGAATAAATAGATTAGAAAACTATACCCGTTTTCACCTCAAGAACCGCAGTAAAAAAAGTCCGGCTTCTCGCGGAGCATTACAACTTTTCCCTTTTATAAGGAAAATTAATACGTATACAGGTGTATTTTAGAGTAAATTGATGTAACCTTATCAAGACGTATGCGTTTCAAACGCCAAAAGCATCACTTCTTCCTCCGACAACTAAATATTGTGAGAACTACTTCGCTCGGCGTATGAACAATGCGCAAAACGTCCTTTTTTCTTGAGGTGAAAACGAGTATAGACAATCGACATATATGCCGCTCTCGCCCATCCGCTCCGGTTGTTATGGTCTACACACTCTAGATTTATTTTAATATATTATTAGCGAAATCGAAATATATTTTAAAAGTTACGTTTTCAGTTCATAAGAGATCAATGTTGTTTTGTTTTGTTTTTCTCTGGCAAAAGCAACCTCAAAGGTTGATCAATCTCCCACATCATTAGCAACACAAAAAAATTGTACCCACCTTTTCTTTTTTTATATATATATAAAATAATATAAAAAAGGAAGTTATGAAAAGTGAAATTAATATAAGTATGTTTCTGATGTAACCACAAGACAGCTTGCACCGCCTGCGAATTGGGACGTCTTCTAATTTTAAGCTTTCGTGACAGTTTGCTTGCGGCTACCTCTGAGAAAATCCGTAGAGAGATGGCAAAAAACAAAAACGCCATTCAGGTCAAGGCTGCAATGAGCGGGTTGGACGAATGACACGCGGAAGCGCAACAATTCGAAAAAAAAAAAAAAAAACACTAATGAAAGTTTTTGAAAGACTAGATATCTTGGACTGCAAACATTCCGCGTCCACGTACCCAACTCTCCAACCATAGAGTTATTACAGTAAACGCTAGAGGCTTAGCTGGCGCTAGTGTCTACGGGACTTCCGGTTGCAAATTGAAGCAGACAGCATGCAGTCTACATTTCCAGCCTCCCTGTGTATTCCTATGGGAAAACGCACGTGAATTATGTCTCTTCGCCGGAAAATAACATGAATAAATTTTGTCATTTCGGTTGTACCGGATAGTATGCACCTTTATTGGTATTGTGAAAGTGTAATTGCTTTAGTTACATAATTTTTCTCTACCACTGAACGATGTCAAACTTCGCTCTATTTCAGGTCCAAACCTCTGTTTTAAGAAAGGTATGTGAAAACGAGCGACGATTCTAAGCAAACTAACGATCGAAAGGAATGTAGAGTGTGTTCAAGGTTTGCTAGCATTTCGGAGGTGCTTATATATTGCTAATATGCCCGTCCTGTCACTGAATGAAAATGACTCCGTTGTGCACCTTTACGACCGGTTAAAGAAACATTCGAACGTAAAAAATAAAGCACGTGAGCTACGAAATGTGTCTTTTTATTATTTTCTATGTCGGGCAGTTTTTATCGGGCGCCTGCTCTCTGGCTCACCCTATTTGCAAAGATTTGGAGCGTGCGGGTGATGATTTGAACACAGAACAAGCATCTTCGTACATATTCATGAGCAGAAAGAATAAAGCAGTACTTATTTATTGCAAATCTGACTATACTACGTGGCTTTCGATTTATTTTGATCGTCTGCGTGCAGAAGGAGTTACTTATCCAGTGTTACTGCGTAGTTCTTGCCGTCTGTCTTGGTTTTCCAGATGTCCTTCGATCGTTTGGCACGTATATCCCCCACGCTGCAAAGCGTCGACGCCGTGTTCGCGCTAACAGTGTCCGACAGTGCACATAAATACACGTACGAAGCGGTTTTAACACCGTTTTTCATACCACGAATTTCAAATAAAAATACTGTAACTGACCAATTATTTCGTCTGCGTGACCGAGAAATGTTACAATGTGCCTAGTACGTACAAATTATTAGTGATATTTGCTCTCATAATCGAGCGCAGAGAGAAAATGCACTCGCTTTTTCCCATAGAAATGCATTATCGGAAGTCAATTTCTGACTGCTTGCTGTCTGCTTCAAAATGCAACAGCACACTAGCGCCAGCTGAGCCTCTAGCGTTTCTTGTAATAACTCTATGTTTCCAACATGGCGGTGGACCGGAAGTAGACCAATCGGAAATGACGTAGTCCTTTTTCTGTTTTTCGCCCACTTCAGGAACTATCTCTTGAACGTGCCGCCGCCTAGTGAATGAGTGAATGGCAGGAAACACTCGACGTCCTTGAAAAAAAGAAAAAAAAAAAAAGAAAAGAGCAGCAATTGCGTAAATGCGTGTCCTTTTCACTTTGGACTTTGACATTTCTCGAAGAAAGGAAGCCGCTCGCGAGTGTATATTTTAGTACGTCTGTCTGCATACCAAATGGGGCGGAAGATGGACCCGAACAATGCCTTTGGAATTCGGTTCAGTTGCCCCGGAGGAGGCTGCCTCACGTACATTCTTTTGAAAAGGCTCGCGGGGGAAGCTTCGCAATTACGCGGTCCCCATACGGACCTTTAAACTTAGCTAGGCTTTACTTGGCTCGAGGAGTTGTCACTCATGGCCCGGCAGTCTCTGACTTCGAGCTGTTCGCGGCATTTCAACGTTGGAAGATTTCGACGAAGCCTAAAACGTGAATAATTTTTTGTTTTGTTTTGTTTTCTCATTAATACGGGTGCTTTGCTCGTAGACGCCGGCGTGAGGCTTGATATCATGCGAGAGAGGGGAGATTGTTCTTGTCTGTTCAATAAAAGTTGGGGAGGTCTACTACAACACCTGTCAGAGTGTGAAGGCCACTTCGCGTGAAGTAAATCTTTCGCAAAGACGGGTCTACGACAAGCGTCGTCATAATCCTCATCATCCGACAATGAGTATGTCGGTTCACACGTTGACGTCATATGCCATGTCACATCGCGTACTTTTTTTTTTTTTTCATATCAAGACTATTTTAGGTTGTTCTTTCCACTTCCGAGGCATTGTGGAGAATGCAGCACTTCCAGTGAGCGTCTCGTCACGCAGCACCGCACATTTACATACATCACTTTTTCGCGCATGCACACGCGTTTCGATGTGACGACCGGAATGTTTCAGGAGTAATGCGTCTTGAAGAAATTATAGATATATATAAAAATTACGAAGCAACAATTGACACCAATAAATTTCCAGCTACCAGACAGAATAAAATCCAGCATCTCGACGTCCATAAAACTCCAGACTCGATACATTTTTGCGAGAAAAAAGAAACGGAAAACAAAAAACAAACGAGCTCACGGCTTCGTTCGTGGCCGTTATTTTCGCGCCATGGCCAACGCGCGTACACACCAACAATCGACAAGCAACCCAATCAAAAACAAGCCGGCCAACCAGACAACGGAGCAGGCGTGGAAAATTGGTACGAACTATGTGCCTTATGCCTCCAAAGCATCTCTAGCGAGAACCAATGCCCCGGCAAATAACTAAAAAAAAAAAAATTAGAAGGGAGGCGAAGCAAACAGACAGATGCTACTTTATTGATCGTGCTTGGCAAGCACCCAAAATACGGGGGCTCGACCTTCCACGGGGTTATTTTGGTGGTCGGCACTTTATATATCCGAAGGCGACGCCGCCGCAGCGAGCCGATCCATATACGACAACGAGCGAATCCAATGCCGAATCCGTAGCCCAATCCAGAGGAATCGAGAAGACCGTTAGCGAGAGATTTTTGTTTTCTTGTCTGTTTTCGTCCAGTGACGTATTTTTTGGGGGGCCCGCTTTTTGCGGGGCAAGTGGCGATTTGGTTGATAACCTTCATTTCCTCGTAGACCTTCCTGGTCATCCCCCGGTCTGGAAATAGCTTCGTCGCCGATCAATCGAACGAAGAATTAAAGTTACAATCCTACAGGGGCAGTCACCGTGAAATATTTTTTTTTCATATTTTTCTTTTAACTTTTTAACACGGGTGGGAATATTTTTGTTTAGTTATTTCGCTCAGTGTTATAAACTTATCTTATGCACAGTGTAAAAATAAGTGTCATATATTCATAAGCATTGGTGAGGTATCCAGTTTTTTTGTAAATAGCATTAAACGAGATTAAAAAAAAATATAATAAAATTGCCGTAATCTCATCTGGGAAGCTACCATACATCACATACTGCTCTTTATTCTTTCTTTTCGCTTTTTTTTGTATTAAGAGATAAACAAAAAAAACTAAAACTGCTTCGCAAGTTGTGTAAGAAAAATTTCTGCAATCTCTAAGTAAAAAAAAAATGAAAAAAAAAAAACTACGTTTACTAATTTTAAGCTTTCGTTACGCTTGCGGATACCTCTGAGAAAATCCATAGAGATATAGCACAAAACAAAATCCCCATTCAGGTCAAGGCTGCATCGAGCGGGTTCAACGATGACACGTCTGCACGATGTGATCACTGATAAGTACATTCCTGAGCAGGAGTACAAACTATATCGCACAAAAACGTTTTTCTTTCTTTTTTTTTTTGGGGGGGGGGGGGGGGGGAGTATAGTAATCGTAAAGTTGCGGCAATTCTTTCCACAGATTACTATAGTTCACTTGACGGTCGCGCCCAGGTTCGGATTCAAAAGAGGGGGGGGGGGGGGGGGGTCCGGATGTCCTGACCCCCCTCTTGAATTCTGCATGTGTAAAAATTAAGGGCTTGGAAACGGGAAAGGGGGGGGGGGGGGGTCTGGAAGTTGAAGCATATGATACGCTGACCAACACCTGTCCCCCCCCCCCCTCCCTTTTTCCCGTTTCCCTCCCTCAGCCCCGCGCAACCCACCTTCAAACTTTTATCGCAATTACCGGGTCAACGTTTGGTCTACGGGCCGCTGTTGTTTGAGCGAGCAGACAGCAAGAAGATACGTTTGAAAGAGCAGACGACAGTTCGAACGATCAGACAACCGTTTGAACTTGAAAACGTTCTCAACGTAGACCGCAGGTAGTTCGTACAACTTGGCGGTCTTTCCTCTGTTCACGTTGGAACAAAACAAATGAACCTGACGATCACAGGTATCCGTGAATTCAACCCAAAGTGCTTCCCGAACAAGCAATTGTGGAAGAAGACTGACCTTTAAACCTTTCCCGACCCTTTTGGTACAGCCCCAGTCGCGGCGAAGTTGACGACAAGACAGGTTTTTGTCCGGTTTCTTCCGAAAGTACACAAAAATGCACGTCCCGCACGGTGACTTCCGCACGCAGCCCCAGACCGGAAGTGCACCCGACGCGCCACCACCACGCCGTGACGTAACGGAGCTGAGTTCGTGTATACCTCCTCCACTGTTTTTCTCGCCCCACCATGGCTCCCCTCGCAGTTTGAGAGAAGGGGACGATGAGAGGATTATCAAAAAATTTACTGGAACACATCGTACTCCGGGAAAATTCACTGTTCTCGGAGCCGGCAGCTTTTGCATCTTTACAACGGCTGGACGCGCACAGCTCGGGGTTTTCCCCTTTGAATTTTGAGGGGTGGCTGGCGCCGTCTGTCGTCGTGAACATCCTTCGAGACGACAAAGACAGCCGTCTCGACTGTCTTGGCAAATCCGGTATCTCGGTCCGCCGGCGGCAGCCCTCTCCCACGGCGCAGCAACGAAAGAGCGACAGCGAGATGCGCATGCGTTGTCTCGGATGCGGGCTGTCCACGACGAAATGGGAAGGTATACGGTGCTGTAGGTGCGTTGCATAATACAAATCAGCGGAGTAGATTGTATTCTCTTATACACGGTCCACTTTTAAGCTGACAGTGCAATGGGAGATGGTTGCTCGCAGGACCAATCAACTGCCTCCCTTTGATCACGTGACCACCGCACGCTGCCCGTGAGTGTGGGGCAGTAAGCGTGATCACGTAACGCAATATAGGAGCATGACTGGTCCAGAAAACCGAGCTTGTGCGTCGACCCTCCATGTACCCTTCTCTAAACTCGAAATCATCAGCTTGGGATTATCTCGGGGTCAAACGTTTCAAATCTCAACACTGGACAAGGGGTAGCATTAATCGATGAGGATAGGGTCGCCTCCCGCCCAAAAGAAAGAGAGAGAGAGAGAAGGAAGCGCTGCGTGATCCTCGGCACTTGCGCCGATGCCTCAAGTCCCGATCCTGAGAACTCCGACAGGTGTGCTATGGGAAGCGGGGGAGATTTCGCCTTTCTACGAAGGTATACCATAGCCGCGGTGTTTGTCATATAGGGAGTGCCGTGGAGTGCGGGCATGTTGCGGTCGCGGTCTTTGCAGGGAAGCGTATTCAAAAGGACAAGAAAGTCATTTCAGCGAATCATTCCACATATGAGGGTGCACAGTTTGCATGAAATGACGTACACTCCTGTTGCCTCGAGTCGTTTTCTGCGCCGCATGTATGTCTACGAAATTCTCGGTCTGTACACTAACTCAACCCTCTGACATCACATCGCTGCGGTGGCGCTGCTGTCGGTAGCGCGCATGCGCACAAACTTCATCTCACCCAAAACTGGTTCTTGCGCACGCGCAGTGCCTACATCTGGTGTGGGTAAACGTCTGTTTGTTTGTAAACAGTAGAGAGTTGTATAGTAGATCGTTCCCATACCTCAGATAACGCCGATAACGATAGCCGATAACACGCAGAAAGACGGCGGCACAGTATCGCGAATCGTAATAGCCGATTCACACGACGGACTGATCCGCGGACGGATTGATCACGTGACGACATATCCGCGGTTCGTCCGTCTCCCAAGCGCATCCACACGAGGGAGACGACGAGCAGACGCCAGTGAGGACGGACCGAACCTGTTCGCACCCCACAGTGCCGCGAAACTCCAACATCGCACAGTAGCACCGTTGTCCAAGAGAGAAATCGACGGTTGCTACCGCGATAAAGAATCGTACGCCGCTGCTACGTACAGATCGAGAACAAAACACCGGGACAGGCTTCGCGCGAAGCGCCACTAACTTTACTAACCCAAAGCATGACAGTGACACAGGCATGATCCTGCCCGAGAAAGCTTCGGCGTAGACGCGACGAACTTCTGGGCTCGCGGAGGGGCGTTTGGAGATGCCTTCACGCACTCCGCGCTCGTGCACAACACTCAAGCACACCACATCCACAAGAGAGGGCTTGCTCGGTGAAATCCTGATTGGACGTGCAGGAGACGAGTTTTGACGGGAGCTTCTTGACACGGACCCGGAGGAGCACCGGAACCTGCGTCGCGTCAGCCGGACAAAGTTTCTGGAGTTTCTCTCACGCGTGGAACCAAGAATCGTACGACAAAATGAACCAACAAACGCACAAAACGCAACGACGCGCCATTTTTGTTTTTAACGCACAGAAGCAAAATTTGGATTTGGATTTAGTGGCGTCCCCTTTGTAACGGGTGGCCGCTCGCCGGAAGTTCCGGCGATAGCCTGCAAAAAAAAAAAAAAAAAATAAATAAAAATAAATAAAATAAAAAAAGGCTTGCTTAGCCTGGTTGTTCTTGTTGTGTTGGAGCTTCGGTCGGGTCCACAGTGTGGGGCAGGTCGACTTGGGCGGAAAACATCGGTTGTCCGGCTTGCGCTTGCACGTCCGGCCCAGCTCGCCTCTCCCTCTTCCACAGCCGCCAGGAAATCTCCCACCACTGCTCTAGTCGGCGCTTGGTGGTCTCGACGTGTTCCTCGCCGTCATCCCCCCGCTCCGCCGTCCGGAAGCCCAGCGCGTCCGGCAGATGGTCCACCTGGGGGCACGGGCTGAGGGCCTTGCACTGCAGCACCAGATGTTCGGTTGTCTCCTCTGCTGCTCCGCAGGCGACGAAAACCATCTACCGTTGCCAGACTAAATGCTTTCCAAGTCAGTCTGCCGCCAAACGTCCGCGAGTGAAAAAGGCGCTCGACTTTATCAGTCCGCGCCTCCGCGGAGGAGGCGCGGATCGCAGGAATCGGTGACGTGCCGGTCACGTGGTACACGGTCCGCGGACGAAAATCGCGATTTGGTCCGTCGTGTGAATCGGCTATAATCGGAGTCGTTGGAACGACCCTCTAAAAACTTTTAACCTTTCCACTTTGGTGAAGAAGGAAGACCAGCGAAGCTGTACTATGGGGGAATGAAGTAATGGCCGGCCCCAAGTCGGCAAGCCAGAGTGGAAAGGCTCGAAAGGTTGTGCCATCTATGAGCGACGGCGGCAAGCGGACAACCGGCAAACACAACACTCTGGACAGCTACCGCCATCTATGAGTGACGGCGGCAACCAGAGTTTCGTGTCGACATTTCTTTGCGGGGGACACGATCCTGGGGAAACTAGCCCTTAACAGCTCCGCTGTAAAAACTCTCCAACATAAAACCGAGTGCAGTTGCGCGCAGCGTTACCAAAGGTACAGGTGTGAGAGCGAAGCCGTTGGAGAGCTGCAGCTGGGGGAAGGTGAAGTCACCGGACCCTAGAAAGGCACGCGCCATTACCTCTGCTAGCCGGACGCAAGCAAATAGTTTCATACAGACGACAAAACCACGCAAGGTGATTGGCTAATCGGTCTTGCAGTTACCATGGCAATCGCCATTTTGGTCCCTTCAAATTCTCGAAGCTCCAAAAGGGTCGTTCTGAACCAGTCGTGCCAAGGTCGCTATGGGTGAGCATCATCGTACTGAAAGCGGTCCTCGCCAATATAAGCGTCTACGCGTCACTGTGTTCGCAATCAACTCACCAAGCACACTCATCTACACATATCTCTTACATCTGTATTGCTCTTCTCACGTGTTTCGAAACACGAAAGGTATTTTTCAATGGTTCCAAGCGCCGATGTGGTGGCTGTATACGAAGATGTACACTTGTATCGCCGGTGTGTCTAGATACCAATATCTCGGTATAGACCTTTTCATTTTAGTAGTTGCCTCACCGGCGGATAGAGGGCGCTTACGCACTCGGCGCCATTAGGTTGCTTCAATTTGATTGGTTTCGGTTTCAAAGTAAACGCGGCTATGAGGCTGTTTTACGTTGTTTTTGCTTAATTTTGTGATACGATTATTTTCCTTGTAGCGCACAACCAATGAAGCAGTGGTATTGAGCCACTTTGAGGACTACGAGGTGCATTTTAGCCTAAATTGCGGGCTCTTTTTACCAAATACTTTGATGTATCTGACTATGGTCGGTTGCGGAACGCCTGACTGATGTACAGGGAAAATTACTATCGTCTAATGCCGTACACAATGACACCAGTTTTCAGAAAAAAAAAAAAAAAAAACTAATGAAGAGACTAGCACGTGAATGTGAAGAAGTATATCGACAGCTTGATTGGCGATGTGCTTAATCGGCCAGAACAGATGAACTCGCGAGTTTACTACTCACTGTTTGGTTTTCGTAGGCACCCAACCTTTAGTGAGCTTCGCAGACTAAAACCGTATCGTGTATTGACGCAGATAATCGGTATAAAGAAGTAGTATCGTCTCGGCCTCTTGTTTTTTCTTTTTTTTAGTTTAGTACCGGAGCATGTTTTGGCAGGTCGAGTGGGAAATTTATTAAATTAACAACCCTGCTAAAGTACTCATAAGCAGCGTTTCGCCATATTGGCTTTAGGAAATAAATTATATTTATATGAACATTTGCTTACTCAAGATTTGATATAAGTGACAGGCCCGTCCAATTAAATCTGGCACTTGTGTTCCGTAAAATTGGCGAAATAAAATTAAAGGGCGCAGGGGGAGAAATACCTCTGAAAGTTTGGCTGAATTCTAGCGCAAGGCAGCACTTCACGGGCCTGTGTGAACAAATATTTATTTGTTTGAGCAAATTTGTTTTGTAAATTTCGGCGTCGCCAGCCACCAAAAGTGAACCTCTATTCGCCATCGACAATCCTGGACTCAAGTGTTTGTTATGCAGACGGCTCTTTTTTTCTTTCTTTTTTTTTTTTCGGTGTCAAATATTGCAGACTTCAGATACTTGCAAAAGTTACAACAGCGTACGCAAAAAGAAAAAAAAAAGCGTCGTCATTATTGCGCATGCGCCGAACCCAAACAGCGTTTTTGTATTTGCAAATAGAAATGGCGTTATTTCTTTGTGCACGCTATTCTAAAACTCGCCGACTGCTAAGGGTCTGTGGCAGTTTCTTACGCGGGAAGTTCAAACCTTTGTGTTAAAGTAGATTAAGTGGATATGGCACTGGTTATCTAAACATTATCAATAAATCGCTTAAATGACTGTCGAAATGGGAGCGAGCATGGTATACAATTTCTTAAAGTTTATAAGTAAATCGGCCAACCGAATGTTTACGTCGCAAAAAAAGATCGAGGACCTCATACATATGTAGGTGCGATATTATGAACAAGAAAATCGCCTGATGTTGACGTACCATTACTTCTAGCCTTAGATAAAATACTAGTTAAACATTCGTTGTCTATTTCCTCCGCGAGTTTCCTCACATAATCAAAAGAAACTGTTTTTGATATATTACGAATGCAAAGCACGATACTTTCAGGAAATACACACAGTCTCCTTGCGCCTGACTATTCTTGACGCCTTCCGATCCTAAATGCGCGATATAAATGTACGCGGTTCTTACTGAGAAAGTTCAACCACTATTAGTAAACAAACCTCAGTTGTCATAAGGACGTTTGAACCTTTGAGATGTCTTAGTCGTCGAGCAAACGTATCGGACTAGAGTTTCCGAAGTAAGACAAGAAAGCGCGGCGAAACGCGACGAAAAACACGAATACAACGCATCCGCCAAGGCGCGGAGAGAAGAGGGGAACAGCAAGTTGAAGCAACCTAATGGCTGCCGCGTCACGTGATCCCAAAATGGCAACGCCCATGCGGAGAAGGATGAAAAGGTCTACATACTAGAAAAGTCTCCCTAGAAAGCGAACCGTCACCAGCGAATTTCGATAGGCCTTTCACATAGGAGAAACTGCTCATGTGGACCAAAATGGCGAACGCGGGAGAGCTGGCCCTATTCTCCCAGGAACCGGTGACTCTATAGGGGAAGGTACAGGAGTGAGAGCGTAACTATAAGCCATTGGAGAGCACGGTCTGGCATTTGAATAAGTGATTCCGCACAAGGAGGGTGCTGTTTGGTACGAAATGCCGCTCCTGCGGTCTCCAATACCGTTCTTTTTTTTTTTTTTTTTCATGCCATATTTAATTTTAAAAAATAGCGATCTATAGGCCTAGTCCCTGACAATTCAAGAAACGTAGGGTATACAGACATCGCAGCATCTTCGTATCATGCCGCAGCCAATGAGATTTAAGAATTATCAGAGAGTGCGTCCGCACTACCACTCATCGGTTGTGCTCACTATTCAACAGGCTTGTATGCATAAGTTATGCGTTAAAAGTAGTCGCTGTGCTATTCTTGAATTACATGTAGAGTAACGTCCTGGTTCTTAAGGCTGCTTCACACAGGCCTGTTTTCTTACGTTACGTTGTGAGAGCTTACCTCTCTGCTTACGCCACGAGTCACCAGTGCCTGGCAGGCGACATTCGAGACGCACATGTTTCGGGGACTTGTACCACGTGTAACGTAAGAAAACGCTGTTGTGTGACGAAGCCCTGATATGTTCCTACGATTATTTTAGTATCTCTCTCGAAATACGTTTTGATTTTGATCTTTATCGCGCTCGAACCAAAGCTGGTCCAGTCTGGCTTCAGTAATAATAATAATAATAATAATATATATATAGAATGTCGCAAAAAATAGTTTATTTTTTTTTTTAACGCAAAAATAAATTAGGCATTGTCGAACATTCATTATCCGCCCAAAGGTAGCGCTAGAGGCAACAACCATATGCCAAGTTTCAGCCCCGATCCGGTACCTTATTCAAAAGTTATAAGTGAGTTTTCTGAAAATTTCAATGGGAAAACGGAGCCCATTTTTGCCCGTTTTCTGTTTCTGGTGCCGTAGAGCCCCATGTGTTCAAAAACTCCGTCGGTCGCCATTTTTCATTTTTCCATCGCACTTTTCAGAAAATCACTTATAACTTTTGAATAAGGTATCAAATCGGGCTGAAACTTTGGCATCTGGTTGTGACCTTTAGCGCTACCTTTGGGTGGAGAATGAGCGTTCGGCGGTGCCTGGTTTATTTTTGCGGTAAAAAACAAAAACAAAAAAAAAAAAACGTGTAAACTTTTTTTGTGGCACCCTGTGTAAATGTTTATTGTATGTATTCGAGTTTCGGCAAGAGGCTCGGCTTCGTCAGGAGATGCCACATTTGTATACACATGTATGCCATTATTTTAAAGCCGTTTACAGTATTGTTTATAATTAACCGTACATTGGAATTTAATTAAATAATTCAGCCTTTAAATGAGTCGCAAGTGTGCAGAAATATCGTGGTCCTTGGATCTGCTGAACTATCAGAAAGCATCTAAAAAGCAGATTTGTAGGTTATGCCCGTTACTTCTATCTATTTACTTTTTTTTCAGTAACGAAGTAACGACTCCGTTACTTTTGAAGAGAAGGAATGAGTAACGCATTTAGGTTACTTTTTCAGCGAGTAACTATAATTACTGTAAGTTAGGTTTGTTCCCGGTGTTGTGGGAGTCAGGTTCCGCTCCGATGGTCTGGGGCATGGTGGGCGGAACGTATATCACTGTGTGACGAGTGTCGACCCGCTGCTTGTATGGAACTATGTGCATTCGTTTACACGTCCAAGTTACAACTCCCAACTTGGGAGACCGTCGGAGCGGAACCTGCCTCCCACAACACCGGGAGGAGAAACAACTTGACTCAGTATTTCGTTACTTTTTTTTTTCCCTGACGTACAGGGTGAGGCTGTAAGGACCAGCACATTTGTCACGCCTTGGAAAATTTGAATTCTAAACGTACTTACCCGAAACTGAGCACGCGAACGTCGTTTCGCGAGAAGTTTTGTGCCATTTTTTCAGAGCTCAACTCGGAAGGGGTGAAATATTAAAAATAAAGCAAAAATGACGGTCGTCCTTTTCATATGTTCTATACATGCCTTGCAACTACGTCATCAAAATTGCATGCTGGGACGGCCGTCGTCATTACGCTGTACCAAAACGCCACCGCTGCATAGGCACTTCCAGCTGGATTACGGAACTGGAAATGAGGCAGTCCAGCTGGATTCCAGACGGATTCCAGCTGGGTCCAGCTTGGTCCAGCTGGGTCCAGCTTGGTCCAGCTGGGTCCAGCTTGGTCCAGCTTGGTCCGGCTTGGTCCAGCTTGGTCCAGCTGGGTCCAGCTTGGTCCAGCTGGAATCCAGCTTGGTCCAGCTGGAATCCAGCTGGACTGCCTCATTTCCAGTTCCATAATCCAGCTGGAAGTGGGGTGATTTTCGCCCTGGGCGAGTTGCCGTCAGTTCGCCTCACCGAGCGAAGGTTTCGCTCCGTATATGGTTGCATATGCGGTTCTGAATTGTGCAAGCACCACTAAGGGCAACAAGCGTCCTGATCGCAACACCGTCAATGATGCGAGATTTTTCAAACTACCGAGGATGATCTCCGCTCAGTGTCGGCGAAACCACAAACTCTCAAAGAAGCGAAGGAGCATGTGGCCTACGAAGATTAGCCGGGCCGACCTGGTCGCGAACGTGAACATGGAGGTGCACAGCGAGCACTTTTGTTACAGGTAAGAAACGTTTGTTGCCTTTCCCCGTTTTCGAAACGCGTTCACCCGGTTGCTGTCGCAAAATTAAATGTAAACCAGTGTCTGCTGCGCCGAGTTTCGCGAACGTGAGCGCGTCAGCGAATTGCGTTTTTTCTTCGTTTTAATGGAGCTCCTGTTCGACGAGACGAACCCTGACTGGGTGCCGAGTTAAAAGCTCGGTTACACGGATTAAGGAGATCGCTCAGCTTCGCGTCGCAGCTCTCGATTTAAAAGGACACAACATCGTGCCGAGGCCAAGATCCCCAGCACATCCGCTTGGGCAACAAGACGTGAATGGGGACGACACCAGTAATTCACTCTGCTGACTTTTATGCAAGTGGCTTTGTTTCTGTAACCAGCTATTTTCATCACGTACAGCTAATCGCGAAGGGTGTTTTTTTTTTTTTTTTGTTTCCTTGATACTCCAATAGATGTCGAGTACACGCCAGGGCACTGCACAAACCCCCAGGTCATTGAGGATGTGAGCACTCCCGAGGAGACTGGTAATTATAGGTGTTTTTTTTTTTTCTTTCTGCTATATCGTCCTTTACTAAAAGTTAAAATACGTTACAATCTCCGGTAATTACAATCATTCCCTCAACAGTGCTCGGGTTTTTGTAGCAGATAATGTTTAATTCTCACTACTGCGTCTCAAGTGCTCGGTAACGAAGGCTCCATTTTTCATTGCAGGTATCAGTGTGCAAAGATGACCAGACAGCTGCACAAATACCTGCTTTGGAGAAAGAACTCTTTGCTGTCAATGAAGAGTTTTATTTGCTGCAGACGGCGAACATCCGGCATATGGCATAAAAAACGCACAGCCGCCGTTTTTGCACTATTTTTTATATTTAACCACCCCTAAAATATACCTTAAAAAAAGTTTTTTTTTTTGTCAAACGACGTTAGCTTGTTTTGTTTCAGGTATGCACGATTATAATTAAAATTTTGCGAGGCGTGCCATATGTGCTGGTCCTTACGGCCTCACCCTGTATACATACGTAAATATCTGCTAGAAAACAACTTACACGGCGAACAAGTTTGCCTGCTCTTTGTGCGGAGGTACATTGACGTCACGACGCCGAGTCCTGATTAAAGGACATAGTGAGATGTCCTCCAATCAGAGCGAGAAAGTCGGTCGGAACACGGAGCTCCGGTATCGTCTGCTTTGATCACCGACGGCCTAGGAATCGCAGGGCGTCTCAAGCCTAAGGCATCTCATTAACGTTCCTCGCCCAAAGAGCGCGCGGCATTAGCCAATAACAACGTCGAAGAACCAATCACGAGGCTGAAACGTAAAAAGCCACGCCCCACGTTTTTTTGAATGTCAGCGACTATGCCAGACGTGTTTACAATGAACGAAAAACGGCCGATATGTCGTTTGCTGCCAACCGAAGCGTTTCCAGGGGAGGAGCTTCGTCGATCAAGGGATCACCTCCTTGTTCCGTTTATCTATTGTATGAATATCTATTGTTATTGCATAATGTTTCCTGTACCCCTCTGTATAATGCCTAACGGCGCTGCAGGTATTCATGTAAATAAATAAATAAATAAAAATAATAAATGTCTCACTCTAAAATCTCTTCTTCACTGAGTAGTCCCTGCTGTGGCATTGGCAGCCGACTTAATGCATCGGCGTTTTCTCGTGTAGTTTCCCCCTTATCTGTTATTTCGTCGAAGATGGGGGACATGAAACGCCGTCGTCATCGCCGCAGTGACCCGCTTGTACCCGTCGTTGCTTGCGTTCACCTCGTCGCCACTGCTACTTCGTCGCTGCCTGTCGCCCTGCCGAGCGCGCAGTCTGCGCTACGAGCAAGGAAACAACCACGTTTGTCGGTGGCAGGTGCATAACGTGTTTATTGCGTCGAGCCCCTCAAGATATAGCCCGCGCTTGGGGCGGATAGCAACAATCAACGGGGTTATCTGCTTGATAACAACAAGTAACACTCGAATTAGAATCAGCAAGTATCATGGAAGGGTTCCACCGGAATGATGACGCTGCAACACCAAGATTAGCTGATGTACACCCCCCACCCTGCCTGGTGAGGCGACTCTTTTAAACGGGGCGCATCGGGCTGTCTCTTGTGCCCGCCGGTCAGTCTGATGTACAAATCAGTTTTCGTCCAGCAGAGAATTCCAACAAACTGAATTTCTCAGCTGATGTGTCACATGCTGCAGGAGGTCATGTCCCGATAAGCAAGCTGTAAAATAGACGCATTCAGCGAATCACGTGTGCACATCAGGCTACGTGTGGCACCTACACCGTTTCTTTCGGTCCATCAGGACTTATTGGTGTAACCTTCGGTGTAATTTTCAGCAGGAAATATGTATTGTATGTTGTGGTTTCGATGCATCGACCTGGTGTTAGCTCGAATATTTTTCATGTAACATCCATTCTACTCTGGGTTCGAGGATCTTGACGAACACTTTACTAGGGGGAGTACAGGACACTAGTCCCCTCGTCTGCATTAGAAAGAACGACCGCCGCGGCGAATACTTCCCTGGTGGAGTGGTTTATTGGGCGACGCATCTCCCTCCAGCCTTCTTTTCTCACCGCAAGAGCACGTGACCAGACGACGCCTCAGAATGCGGTGCGGTTGACGTAAGGTTGTCGGAGTCGCGGATTCGAAGAATCCGTGACCCCGTCAGTTTATACCTTATAAATAAAAGTAAAAAAAAAAAAAGAATCATCTAGCAAATATGAGCTTGCAGATAACCATCATTTCGGCTAAGTCCCATCAACTACCCCTCCCCAATAAAAAAAAAAAAAAAAAAGAAGAGAACACAAATAAATTTTTTTTCAAATCGATCCCCCGGATCACGGGGAGGGAGGGGGCCCAACCCTCGGTGCATCAACCCGGGTCCGTGATCTCGGGACGACGTGTGCCGAGCTCCTTCGACATCTCTTCTTCCCCACCATCGAGGACGTGCCATCCCTGGCTGACGTCGAGGAAATACCCCGGGAGCGCGTCAGGAACCGGAAGCACGCCGTCTCGGGATCGGAATCCCCCTCCACCCCGACCTCCCCGCAAACCCCCGGCGGTCACGCGATCCGGAAGTTGCCCTTCATTACTCATGGAGCCACCGAGACGTAAGCTCCTCGTGAGGTCTCGAAGGACCCCCTTACCCCCCGTTTACATCTGAGAAAAAAGCTATTTATACGAAAGGCACGGTGTGACATGGCGGCAGGATTATCTGCGCACAAACCTTCAGCATACTCGAAGTATGCTTGCTTCATACATGCGCATAACATGGCTGCAAACAGGTTTGCCCAAACAAGGTGTGGCCACTGCTCGCGCCCAGAAACCAGGGGGGCTATGTTGCACGTTCTGGACTCCCAGGAGACAAGGGAGAAGGAAGTGACGTCAACAACGCTCTTTGGATGTTGGTTGGTGGAGTCGCTGGTGACGCGTTGCGTGGTGCTGCTAAGATACGTTCATTCACACCTACGACACTTCCTTCTCCCTAGTCTCCTGGAGTTCAAAACGTTAAACATAGCCCCCCTGGACTCACCCTGTTCCTCAAACGTCGCTGTAGGCTCTTCAAATTAAAATATCGGACTTCTTAGTCTGTTGCGTTTCAATTGAGCGCACTCACAAACACACGCACACACACGCACACACACACACGTATATATATTTATATATATATATCAGACTTGTGCCTATCTCAAGTACTCTACTCAAGATACTGTATTTCAATTACTTTTGGAAGTAATTTGGCATCTTGCAGATACACTTGATCGTGAGTATTTGGTACTCTTTTTTAATTTAATTTCTCAATATCTTGTACTCGCTATCTCAAATACATTTTTAAATCCTCGCAAAACATTGTCGCTGGAATATTTTACGGGAATAGAAATCCGCACACCCCACCGCAGAGTTGAGCCAATCGCAAACTGAACAATAGGAAGTTTTCCTATAGATCGTTTCAGTTTCAGCCTTTTTCAAAGCTGGGAATAAAAAAAGATAAGGAAACTACCACCCTATATCTATACTACCAGTGTTTTCAAAAAGTGTAGAAAAAAATGTTCACACTCGTATTGTGCATTTTTGCGATAAACACTCCCTTATTACGGTCTGCCGATTCGGCTTACCGAAACAGCGTTACTGACTTAACAAGAATTGATACTTCAAAATTTCTAAGATAAAGCTTTGACGCTCGGAATATTTTAATATTTTAGTAAAGCATTTGACTGTATTAATCCTTCCACTCTGCTTGATAAAATGTTCGCACATGGCATCCGCCATCTTCGACTTGAGCTTCTTTGGTCATACAAAATCGTTCACGCGGTTCGTTCATATTGATAACCATGAATCATTTCCTTTAAATAAGTTATATCTGGAGTTCCGCAAGAGAGCATCCTTGGACCACTCCTTTATCTGTTATACCTTAATGATATAGTGAACATTGATTCCAGTTGCAAATATGTCATCTATGCGGATGACACGTGCATTTTTTTTTTTTTCGGACACAGGCGAGGATAGTTTTATGAGGAAAACTAACGCTTTTCTTTTCAAACTAAAAGCGTGGGCTGAGATAAACGACTTGCGTATTAATTTAATGAAAACAAAAGCGGTCATGTGTCGTCCACGTGGTTTACATAGCACACTTTGTAGCCTCCTTAATTTCGGGTCTTTAAACATCGACTTTGTAAGTAGCATTAAAACCCTTGGAATCATTTTGTTTTCAGAGAATATGTCATGGAATCATCACATAAAATATCTTTCTTCTAAGCTAAGCAAATCTGTAGGAATTTTAAACAAATACAGACATGTTCTCCCATGAGGTGTGAAAAAGGTTTTATGTGATTCGTTGATTTATTCTTATTTGTGTTATTGCAAATCAGTTGGGGTAATACGTCCTTTTCACATTTTAATACATCTACTACAAAAAAAGGCAATGAGAGTAATAGCAGACTTTTTATTTACACTCACCCAACAAATTCAATATTTAAATTATACAAAATCTCTAGCGTACACTAATTACCGTTTAACCACTGCGCATACATATGCGGCACATGGGCGCTCAAGTTTTACTTTTCAGCTTTCAGATTTAAAAGAAACAAGTCAGTACTATTCATCCAGCCATCACCAGCCAGCCTTGGCAAATTCCTAAATCTAGAACTAATTATAGAATGCAGAGATGAATTCACGTTTTGCCTTGTTTATTAAACGACTATTTCAATCGCTATGTAGACATAACCGAACTTTCAAATAGCTGCATATCCAAAATGTTCATTTGACCGTTTTCATTGATATTGTGTTTGACCTTGTTCTTTTTATCTTTATGCCTGTCTTGCTCCGTCGTAGCTGCTGATTGGTCGGCCCGGAACTTCGTCAAGGCGGCATTTCTGCTGCGTTTTCTTCGACCCCCTATTCACCGTGCCGTTTTCGCCGTCCCGCAACGATCTCCGCAACCCGCTACGATACCCGTACCTCTACAGTCAAGGCCGTCGGCGCGCAGGCGCAGTAGCGGCTTCTTCGTTGCAGAGGGCTCAGCGGAGGGGCAAACGCGGTCTACGAAAACTCCCTGATGAACAGGAAACAAGCGCAGAACCAAACATGCGGACTCAAAATGCCAACAAAACAACGAGAAAGAACTGAAAAAAAAAAAAAAAAAAAAACGCATTTCCACGTGGTGAATGATGTTGATTGGGGCGAAGATCTGGTGGTACTTGTCTGCGTAGACGCTGAGCCGCAGCATGCCGAGCCTTTCGTTTTTTTACCCCTCCCTTGATCGTTTCCACCAACCTTCCAATCTCCTCTTAGTTACCGCAGTTCTTTCCCTATCCATTCGCCCATCCATGTCTGCGAATCGCCCCCAGTGCCTCCACCAAGTCCATAATCATCCCCCCCACCCCCCAAGACGGTGGGACGAAGCCCCGTGCACCATAAAATTACGTGGTCTAAAGTTTCCCTTTCGTGGTTGCACATGTTGTATAGAGTGTCAATTTCCTGGAATTTAGCCCTATATGTTTTAATGCCTTTATTTTTTTCATCACATGATGAAGGGTAGGCCGGGAAAAAAAACTGTGAAAACAGCTTGACGGGTCCCCGACCTCCTACAGTGGCAGAAACATAACAGCTCACACTCAGGGGGAAAAGGGGGGGGGGGGGGGGGGGGGTGCGCTTCGTTCTGAGCAGCCCCGTTCTAGCTTCAAACAGTAATGAGCTCCCCACTGAATTATCGTACAACTGTTCCTTCTTTATTTCTTGTTTTTCTGCCCTGTATATTGTTAAAGCTGATTTCCCCCGCATTCTCTCTTCCCACAATTTTCTCTTTGTTTCCTTTACTGCCCTTTCTGCTCTGATCGGCCCCATTTCTTCGCATGTATGTAAATCTCAGCTTGCGCGTTCGGTTTGTCCACTTAGTGTTTAGACTTTTCGCATATAGATACCTGCTCACTTTCCCTGCCCACCACGTATCCTCAATTTCAGCTAGTCTTTGTTCAAATTTTACTTTACTGATCGCTCCTCTGCTCTCGAAAGATGCCCAACCCATATCCCCCTGTACTCCCTCATTTGGTGTATTCCCATGTGCCTCCAATGCCACCTTACCCACACTCCTTCGCTGTATCTCTAAACCTGCCTCGATTTCTGACCTCATACACAATACCGCATTCCCAAATGACAGTCCTGGCACCATCACTCCCTTCCATATACAGCCCTAACGACTTCATATCTATTATTGTTCCATAGTGCCCTGTGTTTCATGATAGCCGCAGTTGTCGCCGACGCTGTTGTTGCCATAGCAACCCTCGCACCCGGTCGGGCTTAACGCGTGTGTCTGAATCGCCCTTTAACCTCTTCTACGTGCGATGCGTGATCTCTACGTGCGATGCGTGACTGCGCATGCGCGCACACTCAGGGGGAAAAAAAGGGGGTGGGGGGGGTGGGGGGGGGGGGGGGGGGGGGCGCCCGCACGAAGGTACGCTCCGATAAGAAACCGAAACCCAGAAAGGCGTCCAAATTGAGCATATTTTCGGAACGCCGTAAAATACCATTGTGATGTGAGGGTATTCAGTAGTTTTCGATGATGCCCGATTCTAATTGAAACCATGCCTTCGAAAACAATTATTAACAATTTATTTGCTCTCAAATAAGTAAGTATCCAATTATATTGGACGCTAATCGTTTTCCTTTTGACACAAACCACTACGCGCGGTATCGACCTTTTTTTTTTTCTTTTTCTTTTTCCGTACGATGCGTAGTTTTTCGCGGGAGCGATTTTGCCCGCGTTTCCGGAAACACCCCGTATAAAAGGAAGAACCGTGTTTTCGAGCCCGGCTCGTCCGCGTGCACCGTGTCCGCGTGGGAGCCAGGTGCGTCGCCAGCACCCGCTTCGGTTCACCCCTCCCACGCCAAAGTTATTTCTGCTCATAGACTTCCACGTGTAAAAGAGAATCTTTAAGTAAGTCGATCGCTCGTTCTTACTAAATGTGCCGCGCAGGCACTGTACTATTCCCGAGTGCGAACCCGGCTCACGACGAAGCACGTGAGGGCAGGACAGCTGAAGCGCCGGACTCCGTCACAAAGCACGTTCTGTTGGCCTTTGTGCTCGGAAACCGCATCTCACGTGACCGCGTCCGTGGGCCTGTCTAAACAAAGATACCCGTCGCCCTGTTTTCCTTTTTCCTTTCGCCTTCGTTCTATCGACTCCTCGCTCCTTTCTCTTCTCGAGACAGCGTGTAGTCGTCCCCCACTGCTTGTGTCTTGCGGGGACCCCCCGTGGAGCTCTGCAGCGCGCAGACTGAATCAATGCGGATCCGAATCCGCAATGTCCTCTCGAGATCCGCAGTGGCCTTTCCGTTGTTGTTGTTGTCGTTGCCGTTATGCCAAAGCGGCCGGGTGATCGTCTAAAAATGATCCGGTCGCCGTATTGTTCGACGGCCTGTCGCTGCCGCCATGAAAATGCCATATGCTTGCAGGCTGCCTTGAAGTTTCGAGCTATTTGCTAAGGTGCTATGCTTTAAGCCGCAGGCGGTCAAAATACTCATAATGATAAAGTCCTTCGTTTTAAAGTTTTCTATTAAAAAAAAAAAAATTGGGGGGGGGGGGGGGGGGGGGGCATTGTTCCAAGTTGGGAATCAGGGTGAAATAGGGTTTTTCCCGAATTTATTCTGGAATTCGGGTTTTGTTGCCTTGCAAAGTCCACATTCGTTTTTTCGCAACTCCAGCATTGTCTCTGAACAATATATTTGAGTGTGAATATATTATCAACGGGATTTGTGTTCCTTCCCATGCAGACTAAGGTTGTTTCTTTTCTATGTATGTTTATATGCGTGTGTGAGTTTGTAGATTACTTTGTGCACTTATGTGTCTTGAAGACCTGTGGGGTGTTCAAAATCAATTTTTTGGTATTGTAACGCCCCCCTAACATGTAATGCCCTTCGGGGCACTGTAGGGAAATAAATAAATAAATAAATAAAACGAAACGTGATGTTTTCTGCTCTCCGGACCGGTCAGGCAAAATGGCGGACGAAAAGAGGTCCTTTTTGTTCAGCACGGGGACAACCGTAAATTTCTTGCACTGCAGCGTAAAATCGGTGTTCTATGGGAAAGCAAAATCAATTTTTCGACGGTAAAAACCTTCTTCTCGTCAGTGCGTAAGAATGACACGGCGGAAGCATAAGCATGATTACTGGAAACGATGTTTGTTTCTATGCTGCCTACGAGAACCAAGCAGCGATAGCAGACGACAGAATCGAAATGACCTCCTTTCCTGAGCTTCTCCTCATTGCCGCTACGCGGCGCCGATTTCGCTGAAGTCGTTATTTGATGAAATTGACGTTACACGTTTCCGTGGGGTAGGGATGGGAAGTTCCACCATCGAATGGCATTTATGTGATAGGCAGCTAATGATCGTGACTATACTTCGTTCACCTGTTAAAAAAACTCCGCCG